>NC_136256.1:28507500-29202500 GCF_053564925.1 Oryzias latipes
ATTTTCTGTCAAAGAATTCTGTATGGGCACAAACCATTATTATTAATTTCTCCATCATGATCAATTGTCAAACGGTTGGCACTTCTATTAGAATGAAGCCTCACTACCAATTCTGAGTCCACGATTGGTCAAAAGTCACCCCTATGTTTAACTTTCAACGTGGGTTAAACGGCAGCACGGTAGAGCCCGAAAACAGTTGTAAAAACTCGTGTAGCAATGCGTGAACACGATAGTTTTGAACATGGAAGCCCGAAACACGTGTTTATGCGTGTTTACATAGACTTACAGATTCATGTTACAGACGGTGGTGTGAATATCTGACCATGATTGACGATTTATGGAAATTTGGCAAACTGAACCCATTCTGAACAGGAGACACACCGTGGAGGAGACTGATTGACGATGGCCAGCTGCCAACCAGGACACAGAAAACAATGGGCTGTACAAAAACCAAAAACCCACTAACAAAATCCACGGTCTCACAACAAGACCATAAAAGGTGAACCACGTTATTGCTAGTGAAAGCTATATTGCTCCCCTGTTTCCATTTTTGCTTTAGATTATTTTGTCAGAACGTCCTCAGAACTCAAATGTTGGGTTTTCCGAGCTTTTTATATAAAATCGGCTCCATGGAAGCTGTTGAAAACAGAATTCCAACTGTGGGCATAGAAGTCAGATTGCTCTGCAGAGTAGTGTTTAAATGGAGATGATCCCATGTTCACATATGTGAAATAAATGAGCTCTAATCCCTTTCAAAGTGAAGCAGTGGGCTGGGGTCCAAGTGGAGATGAGCGCTCTCACCTCCAGTTCATGGCACTTTGACAGCTCTAGACTGATGAAGCAAAGAAGTTAACAGGCCTGCAGCCTCCTTGACAGCACCTCCCATCCTCTGCATGTCAGTGTCAGGTAACCATTTCCCAAGTGCCACCTCCAATTACTCCTAATCATCATCATTATACATTGTGTGAATGCAAATGTGCGGCATTTCAGGATGTAAAGCTGGAGATGGTTGTTGCATGACTAATGGTTTTCTAAATGAAGGCTGGACTTCAACGAGTGTCTTAAGGAGCAGAAGAGATTTTAATTACTTGTCTGTCTGACCTTCACTCAAGACCCGAACACGAGTCCGTTACCCTGACGGTGCTCTCCCTCCACGTCTGAAGCAGCTTTGGAAATGGCATTCTGTCAGTGGTTCTGTTATATCAATCAGTAAAGTTTGTAGCCAACTCTGCTGATACTTCTGCTGGTCATAGTCGGATCCCTCTTTGGAGCTGTGAAAGGAGCACGTCCCATGAGAACACCAACCCGCCAGAAGCTTTCCTTGGCCTTTGCCTTCCTGTAGGTGTCGTCTGATCTTTACTGGGCTGCAGTCAGCACCGGTGATGGTCTTATTTGGGTCAAGGACCGTCACGTGTCTTGGCGGACAGCCATTTGGGTCCTCCAGCTTAGTGCCAGTTCTTATGGGTACATATACTCTTTCTTCTCCAAAGTCTTCCCTGATGATGTTCTGCTCATTTTAGAAGAGACCGATTCTCAGAGTGAAGGTTCTGAAACACAAACTATTAAGTACCAGGCTGCACAGAGAGAATGACTCACTCATTTTTAACACCCTCTCCTCAGTGCATGCTGGGAAGTTCAGGTTATGTCATGAGGAATGGCTCAATTAAAAAAAATAAACAGCAGAGAAGCTACAATCAAGACCTGTGACAGAAATCCAGAACAGTCCGAAACTCATGCACTGTTCCCTGAAGACCAGCTCCCTGCAGCTGGTTTGTCAAATGTTTCCTGGAGTCCCGATGAGGCCAAAGTATGAACAAAAACACACAATCATTGGACATTTATAAACAAGGTTCCACCAGTTCTGTGACCCTGACAGGGAAAAGTCCGACCCATTTCAGATTAGAGATGTTCATCACTGACATGAACTGCATGCAGACGGCTGCGGATTACGAACAACTCTACCTTTATTTGCTGAGCTAAAATAAGTTTTGCAGCCTGGTGTGAAGGGTGCTGCTGTGAGTTTTGGGGTGATTGGCGTGGAGTAAAAGATTGGCGTTAAGTAAAGTTGAAAGAAAAATGGGGTCAAAAAGTATGCAAACCTCTCAATTATTCCATTTCAGGTTTACTTTTTTACCAGACACCTCAGCTCTAATTATACAACTAATTTGGGTGGTTAGCAGCAGAAATAAACACAGCGACCCAGCAGCATCACCACCCACAGCTGCTCAGGGAGTGAGCTGTTTTACTCAGGAAGTCACCAGCTTGAAGTCTATTTGTCTTTTTGTAATTACCAGTCAATAAAAGAAAACCCTCGGTAATTACCCCTGGTGCTCAGCGAAACCAATCGTTGTGAATTAACATAAACACAGCCCATATTTAAGGTGGGTGACTCAGAAGTCAAACACATCAGGGAAAAAGCCAGCGGTGGGGGCCATCTGTGGCTGCCTCAGAGAGGGACGCCGCGACCCCAGAGCCAAAGTTCAAAGTGAGAGGGAGCCCTGCAGAGGTGGTTTCTGGCTGAGGAAACATCTGCGCTTCGTCGTTAGGGATGGTCTCTATGAAGTGAAACCGCAGGATGGAGCGGCGCTCTGGCTTCGGCGCTGACGGAACTCAAGCTGCACATGGATTTCATTTGGGTGAGCAGGGAGGAGTTCTGGAGGGAAAATCTGACAACTTCACTTTAGAGCAGAGATCCTTTAATTCACAGTCACTCCTTTTGTATCTGTAAGAATGAGGGACAGATGTGTTGATGTCTGATGACATTCAGAAAAAGAGAAAATACTGTGGTTGCGGAAAAGTTTTGTTCCATTTTTCCTTTTTTTGTGTTTGTGAGAAATTATTACACAATGATTCAGTTTTTTTTTAAACATTAATTTGACTGATGCTCCTAATAACACATTCGTCAACATTCAATTTCAGGAATTTCTAGTACAAAAGACTATTTATGGAACCAGCAATTAACCCATACCATGACACTACCACCACTCTTGACTGATGCGGTTTGATTTGGCCAGTTAGACCTCAAATGTAATATCCAGAATGTTTATTTGTCCCAGCAGTATACAGTATTGGTCCACATTATTAAAATAATAGTGTATTTTGAGTTACAAGCACCAATTTTATCCTGGATGTACTTCAGAATACCCACTTTTGGATATTTCAGGATAGTATACATATACAGTACTAGCACTAGTCAATACATATACATATACATACATATACATATACATATACAGTACTAGCACTCTGTCAGTCCCTGTCAAGTTTAAAGAGGGAATTTTGGGCATGAGAAGCCCATATTGTTGGGGCTGGCGCAAACAGACTGAAAACTTGAAACGATTGAGCGCCTGTAATCCATCTTCACAAATGGCCGCCATTTTGGATCTTTCTCAGGGCTAACGTGCTTGACTGAAAGACCGGATCCTAAGATACATCCATGCTAAATTTGATGCTTGTACCACAAAATGCCTGATTTGTCTGAAATATCTACTAGCTTCGCTAAAGGCATCACTTGTTGATACAGACTGCAGTTTGTATGTTTTCAGAATGCATTTAGAATTAAGATGCACATTGAGTTTTCACAAGAGGGGGAGCAAATACTTCCTTTCAGCACTCAAACTCATCACAATTTTTAAAAAGTTAAATGGCTTAAAATCTTTCTTACATGAGAAGCTAATGTTCAAATGTAGTCAGACTTCTATGAATAATTGCGTCCTGAAGGACATCGGCATAAGTTGGGTTGACAGCGCTCATGTAAGCCGACACATTTTCATTTTCTTATTAAAGTAAATTTTTGACACCTCTCACATGCTGGATTGTAATTAGTACTTGCAGACAAACAGCCATTGAGCTCTATGGTTGAAGTGAGACCTTTGCTCGTTTCACTCAGAGCTCCTCTGACTGCAGGAAGCTGCCGATCAAAGAGTAGAGAAGATGCCAAAATACCTCCAACAAATAATGCTGACCTGCAAAAAGATAAAGAAATTAAAAAAAATAGTTTAGGTGATTCAGATATAGACATGTCTATATAAATTCTTCAATGATTTCCGCTTTTATCACTTTAATCCAGAGGTTGCTCGATTAACCGATTGGGCCTCTAGTTTGACAAATATCAGTATTTTACTGTTTTTAGTAACCCTTGTTCTATCCTAGGCACTTTAACGTTGGGAGTTGGGTCATCTAGACCCACTAAACAGTGCTCTGAACCTTTTTTCTTCAATGATTTGTGATCTTCACTGGTGTCCATGGATTACATGAAATCTTTCCACCTTTATCCACCTTTGTCATGGTAGGGAGAACACGTCAATGGAAGGATAGCACAAGGGTTAAGTCAATGTAAGGTCATTTTAAAACCTGGTTGTGTTTGCTCTAATGCAGCATCTCCTTCATTATCCTGTACACGGCGCCATTTGATTGGTTACACTGTTCCCAACGCGGGTAAGAGCCAATCAGAGCATGGAAAAGGAAACGGACAGAAGCAGCTGAACTCAACACGCGTTGAACACAGCCTTGTTCTTATTTAAACATTTTGTTTTTCTGTTTTCCTGACTGTGTTTTTCATTTGAAAAAAATCCTGGCCTTACATTCCCAGATGTGCTTTGGACCACTGAGTACATCCTAACTCAGTCTCAGGTCAAAAAGACCATTCACATTTGGGATTTCCGGGGTTCCAGTTGACATAATTTGTGTTTCCATCTACAGGTTTGCAGGATTTAACCAGTGTGACACGCCAACACAGCACAGTGTCATCCACATAAGCAAGACATTCAATCAGTCACAGGCACATACATCCAAAAGCAGATGTTAACAGGGGTGTGAACAGTTTCATATACAGTCAATGGGTGTGACATGAACACCATGAAACGTGCAGTTTCAGCAACATCCTGGATAGCTTTTTGAAGATTAATGGTAGGAATCACAGGGATGACAAGTCTATAGATGCTGTGAAAGACAGATGCATGCTGGGAAGAGGAGCAGATGTCAAGTTTTTGACATTTTCTGTCAAGTTAAGCTGTTCCTCAAATATCACCCTCAAACATTCAGAGGACTCTAAGCTGATGGTGAAGCTCTGTTGTTCCACGTTTACCTTTAAATGAGGAAAAAGACACAAAGTCCAGCAGTTCAACATTCTTCATTATTTTGTGTTTTTTCTTTGCATGAGGCTGTGTAAAACGAGTTTCTCCTGTTTTCCAGAGTTGTAAACTAAAACTTTAACCATATAATTCCAATAACGTTGCTGCCCCAAGAGAATGGTGACCAATGTTGGTTGGCCTAAAATATTTGTCGTTTTTACAAATTTAGATGATAATAAAGACAGATAAGTCGTTACATAACATCTGTTGGAAATACAGGATTCAAAATCTGTTCAAACTGAAGATGCTGCGCATTTCAGATGATGGTCATAAAAGGAAAAAGGGAAGTGATGTAGAATTCCCATTAAGCAAGTGCTGTGGGCCATTCAGTCTCATAGTAGAGGAAAGTTCTGGAACAGATGGATGTGAGGAATACATGGCCAGGAAAGAGCCTCTGTGTACAGAAAGTATAAATAACAGAACAGAATAATAAAGCTCTCTATGCTGAAGAGGGTCAAGTTTAAGGGCCCTAAAGAACATTTCTGTTGTGTGTTGAAAACACAAGAGCTCAATTAACTTCATCCATCACTGTGGAAAACAAGCAAGATGTTTTTAATGGACAAAAGATGAACGAGTGTCCCTTCTTTTAAAGTCAAGTAGAGTGGAGGCTTGCAGTCCTCCATGCTGTTTTCCATTTAAAGTAAATAAAACGAGACATAATAGCGACGATACGATCTAAACCGCCTCCGTTCTGCATTTCACCCGTCTGCTGTGGGCACGGTGACGGCATACTCACAGTGTAGCACCCAGAAACCCTGAAAGATGAGCCCAAGGTGTGTGAAAATGACTCGGCATTACAAATTCTTTGCCTCAATTGGGTGCCACTCTCAGCGGGAGCTTTCAACCCCCCCGAGAACATCTCAAACTGGAGACAGCCAAAAAACAGGATAGATCAGCGCAAGATTGCGGGGTGAAAATGGCGTGGCAATCTTCCTCGGCGAGGCTTTGGCAGACATTGTGCAGCATCCGTCAATACCTCGCGCTGACACATATGCAGCCCTCCACCTCTACCCCCACACATGTGGAACGCGCCTTGACGGCAGTCTCCTATCTGGGCTTTTATCTCTCTGACACGCCTCTGCCACTGACATTTACATGAAAGCTATAGGCCTGGATGGGAACAATCTGCACCGATAGCAAACGTCTTGTGAAGCTGCCGGAGCAAGAGGAGTTGGAGTGGAGCCTGGTGCATCACACAACTGCTTGTGGATGCAGCTCTGCGAGCCGAGATGCTATCAGAGAGACTCAGCCGAGTACAGCGGGGAACAAGATGCACAACATAAAAATGTTTGTGTACACGAGAGGCGTGGAAGCTGTAGAAGCCAGCTTGTTCCAGCAGCTACATCTCTTGTTCGCTCAAACTTTTATGCGCGATACCTTGTTTGTTAAGTGTGCATTGTTAAACACCCTAAAATTACCACACGTACAGGAGAAATAAGTCAAAGGGAAATGACAACTGTGACTTTCACAGATCCATTAAGATCTAAGAAGCGTCAATTAGAAGTGTCTTAAATACAGCGATTTACATGGTGGCTACAACACTCTGAGGCACTCAGCAGTCATCACAGGAGCCAAATGACAGCCGGCGACAGGAAAGGCAAGCTGCTATTACTCTGAGGAATGAAAGACCGTCTCGAGAAGAAACAGACACAAAATTTCAAAGTATTTGAGTGCGATGTGGATTTTCGCTTCAAAAGTGCCAAGGAACTGAGGTAAAAAGAAAAAAAAAGAAATCAAACAGTGAGTTCATAAGCTTGCTCTGGCTGGTGTTACACAAGACTGGCTGCGGCCGACATCAAGGCACAGCTGAATGAGAGTCAACATGAAAAACTCCACCGCGCACAGAGGACTTAAGAAGCAGGGCTGCCGGGTCATTCAGCGGCTCAGAAACCTTTATGAAGCCATCAGAACAGGGTTAAGAGGCTTGCTCGGGCTAAACAGAGCACTGCTGAGAGGCGGGAAAATCCAGGGGTGACATTTTGAGTTCATCAGACCTTTCTTCACTTTCTTTTGCCGCATTCTGAACCCAGCATTTCTTCCTTCACCCCTAATTATTTTGCATGTCTCATAGACCCACGCAGCTGAATGCAGCAAAACATTAAATAGTGCTTGTTTAAGGACTGGTGGACATGAATGAAACACAGAGCGCTGGCAGGAAATGAGGCGCGTTGCTAATGAGCGTCCTGGTCATTGAGACAGCAACGGGCAATGTGGCAGAAGCCATGCTAATGGGAAATATCTGCATAGAAGGAATTCCTCTCTGACAAATTAGAGTTTTAAAACCAGTGTGTATGTTAACGCTACAGGAAATGTGTGCGCCTTTGCTGCACAAACGCACACAAGCGTCATCTTAAAGTCTCACTCCGATCATCTTTTGAGATAGCGTTGATATTGTATAAAGGGTGAGGTCATAAATGTGATCTAGGATATGGGGGTGAGAATTTATAAGGCTTTTTCATTTATCATCTCCTATTTGTCCTGTAAAGCATGTCTGAAATATAATCGTATCATCAACATACATTTTTGTTTTATATATAAATTGAACAGAATCAATACAAAAAACCAAATGAATACATTTCAGTTTGGCTGATAACTGATCAACTTTCATGAAGCTTTTAGTCAAGCTGTTGTGCAAAAGATAAACTGAAATTATTCTCCTTTTCTCTCTTTTTACACAAATAGCATTGCATCATCTTATTGATAGCATGCTAGTGCTTAACAAAAACTTCTGTTCTCTGTCTGTGGTGTGCAGGTTGAGTGTTATGGTGTTCCTCAGGATTCTGTACCAGAACCTGTTTTTTTTTTTATTTCTGCCCTCGGGACGAATAAAAACTATCCTTTTCCATCCTGCTGATTTAAGTCTTGGGTCACAAATGCAGCACACTGGTTTTCATGTCAGAAATTGGTCCTAATTTTCTAATTGCTAATGTAAAAAAATGCATTGATTGGATTTGGCTTTGGTGGCTTTTCTCCCACTTCATTTACTTTGCTTCCAGTAATTTTTTGTAGTAGTTGTGGACTCAAATGTTCGTCCTTTAATTGGATAACAAACGGGTCCCTTAAAGTTGCTTTCTTTCACCTTCTTGAAATGACTAAATAATCATTTCCCGGAGTGAAGCTGAAAACTAGTTCATGCAATCATAACTTTACAGCTCCGGCACTGCAATGCGGCTTCAGTCCAATGTCCCAATTATACGTAAAAATCCCACAGCTGATTCAAAATGCAGCAGAAAGAGTTCATTTCTCCTTTGCCGACCTCTACAGTGCTGCCTTCGGTAAAGACTCGTTTCAAAGTCTCTCATTATCACAGATATTTCAGAGCTGTGTCTTATCTAGTCTGTTGTTTATCATATTCTGTGATAATCTTTACATTTTGGGGAATTTCAGGCTGAATTGTCAGCAAAAGAACAAAAAATCCCCTTTCAGCTTTTAGAAAACTCAGAGTTGCTACAGATGTAAGAAAGCCATTTGATCAAACTCTTAAAAACTGAAGTTATGAAAATCTGAGTGAAAACAGCAACATGGAAGACAAAGTAAAAACACAGTTCTACTTTTCTATTTAGAAAAGACCTTTAGCACCAAAAGAAAGATCTTTGAACAAATTTCCAGTTTGGACCAAAGACTATAACTTTCTCACAAAATGGACCAAAAGTTGGTGAGTGACAGCAAGTATTCCCATTCCTTTACTTGCAGTTACAATTATGATTATCTACTGCTTTAATTAAACTTCTGCCTATTTAAGAATTTTGTTTTGTGAGATTTTTGTTGGTTTCAAAAGTGGTGCAGAAATTCTAAAATTAAAAGAGAAAAGGGTGAAAATCTAGGGATTTTTCTGATTGTCACCTATTGTTTGTTTAGTTGTGCTGAGCCTGTATGCGGACGCTGCAACCCAAATTTCCCAAGCGGGGATGAACAAAGTACCCTTATCTGATCTGATCTGATCTGATCTGATCTGATCTTTTCTGACGTGCAGACTGAACTACTTCTTTGTTTTGGGACAGGAGCTCCCCCTAGTGGCAAAAGCTAGGAACTCCATTTAAGTGGAGCCGTGGCTTCATGTCATCTTTCATTCCATTTCTCTGATTTGCTCTTTGAAAATAGATCTGGGTCTACTTCTGGCACGCTGACCTTCATCTGGACCCCTTAGCTGTTGGTGATGTCTTAATCCTCACGTGCAGTGGTCCCCACAGGCAAAAAACAAAAAAACACATACTGCCATTTAGATAATTTGCCTTTTGCCTATTTTCTGATTCTAAAGGTTTTTCTATTTTGGAAAACTACCGGATTCTTTTCACATCTTAAATACATCCGCTACTTTCTCAAATCCACTGCTCTGACCGCCAAATTAAAAGCACCAAGCTAACAAAGTTAATAAAAAACATGCGTCTTTGGAACGTTTCTTTGGGGGAAAAACGATCCACTGAGGAGACAGAGGAAGAGTCTTCAGCCTCAAAGAAAAAGAAATCTACTTTACAGACAAAACAGGAGTTTTCCTTGAAATGTGGATTCATTGCGACTGTTGTTCCAAACCCACTTTGCATTTACGGAGCGATTGGCTCTCTAATATGTACTCTGATGATACGTTTGCAAAACAAAGCAAATTTATGTTTCATATAATAATCTTAAAAAAAACAACAACAGTTTTATCACAGCTGCATCATTTTTTTTCCTTTATTTATCCATCACATCTAAAAGTCGGACGCGGCTGAACTTGGGTATGTTAGCCTCCACTTTGACGTTTAAGTAAAAATCTACATTTGAATGGGTCCAACACAAAGTCTAAGTTTAAACAGGCTGCAAATAGTTAACAGAGAATGGAGATTTAAAACGATTTTTGAAAAATTTTAAAAGGCGCGTTTAAGATTTTCCCTACATAAAACTAAATTAGCAGTTGTCTGTTAAGCAGAGAGTAGTATTTTCTAAAGAGAAAAATGATCCAAGATTTATTTAAAATCAAAATAAGACTAATATTTTTGCCCTGAACGATTATCTAAGCCTAAATTGACTTCTCTGTGTTTTACTGGTGTGATAAAAAAAAAAAAGATCCACGTTTTGACTGAATTTGTACAAATCAGAACCAACTTCAACAAACAAACATTTTTTTTTCATTGAATCTTCATCATCTGTAAAACATCTTCAAACATTTTTAAAACATTTTCCATTTGGAGCATTTTACTTTGGAAAAATTACATTTTTTGGAAATCAAACACCAACTTGGGCCTCGTTCAGATGGTCTGTGACCTGAAGCAGGTTGGAGACCACGGCTGAAGTGGACACCCCACTAGGGCAGTAACAAAAGAAAGGTGATTTTGTGGTACTTACTGCAACAAATGATCTAAAAAAATCCAAATGAAAGCCTGCTTCTACTAAATGGCCCACATTGAACATGTGTTTCTGGAGGGCTGGCTGTTTATCTGAGGGGAAAACAAAATGCAGGCGCAGTTTCATGAAAGACTTGGATCCTAAGTGGTGTTTGAGGTAAATATACTCTGCAGCAGCAAAAAGGCAGACAGACAAAAGAGGAGGAGGGTTCGACTGTATTTCTGAAGCAGCGAGAGCACGAGCTATTAGACTGCGACATGTTGCCTTTTTCAGATCCTAATGACAGGCCGAGGAGCAGAATCGCTGCAGAGAGCCTGCAAAATGACAGAGCAGAGGAAAAGGCGGCGCTGAAGGAAATCTGAGGGGCTCGCTCGGAAAAGAGAGCTGAAGCTGCAGAGAGCACGGAGTGCTCCCGTCGCTCTGAGGCTGGGAAACAAAAAGGAAGAAGGGCAAAGAAAGCCAGAGCTGAAGGTTATGGTGAAGTTCAAGCCAATGCTTTGTATCGGTAGAGGATAATGGCTGCGAAGATGGAGAGACTGGCTCCTCTGCTTTTAATAAATCTCTCAGGAAGTAGCAAGGCCAGGCCCGGCTAGTCTGTTCTGACAGCATTCATGCAAATAAAAAGCTATTACATTTCAAGGCCTTGTTTTCCCAAACATCCTCAAATGTCACAGTCAATCCCAGGCCTGAAAGAAATTTCAGAGGCGTCTGAGAGGAGAAGGTCGAAGTCCAGGCCGGTCAGCAGAGGAAAAATGCCTCCACATGCAGCAGGAGACACAAGCAGACACCACCGCGGCTTCATCAGCTTGTATGAATCAATGCTCTGTGTCGCCATAACTAAAGCAGGCAGATTTCCATAGATGACACATTCGATGGGAACGGCGCCATGCGAGCAGAACTGTTTACAGGCGCATCGCAAAGTGGAACAAACTCATTTAAGAGCTGAGTTTTAATGAATAAAGAGAGAACGCCACGTTTCCCAGCACCTGTCAGCAATTTACCGCCAAAGCAACTAGAGGCTTCCTGTCATCTCTTCAATTACTCGTCTGCCAGAAGGGTCTGTGCTTTGTTAAAATATATTCTAATCTTCCTACGATGTGGTTCACTTCCTGTCTAGGTGAAGATTCCCAAGTGAGGATGGCGATGCGGAGCCCTGACCCAGCTCCCATTTCCTCCTGATCTAATTTCTACATGGCTGCACTCGACCACAAAGAGAACAGAGGAAGAAGATAAAGGGGGAGTCATCCTCAGAATGGAAATGGTCACTTCCAAGAGGCGCTGTAAAATGGGCCGCCCCCCAGTGAAGTTTCATTTGGAAATAGGGGGCATCAAAAGAGCCCAGCGTGGCTCCAGCAGAGGATACTAATGATCCCATGACGCCTGCAAAGGGCTGTTGGAGCGATAACCTGGCTCTGGATGACCCGTTCTATGTAGGTCAGCGTGAATAGGTTCTGCCTCAGTACTTTCACCTGAAAATGACAGCCTGTCTTCCTTTTTACCTGCTGCATCTGAAAGTGACGCCTGACGGCTCTGCGGAGACTCGTCTCTGGGGTTTGCAGCAGCAGCTGATGCCGCATCAGAAAAAGCTTTTCATTTGTCCACAAATGAGTGAAGCAGTGCTGAAATCTCCAAGGTAATAGTTCTCGTTTTTGTGTTCCACAATTTGTTTGTGTGACATCGAAGAAATGACCCCCCATTAAAGAATGGACTTTTCTATATTATGCAGGATGGAAGACGTTTACTAGCTTTAGCGGGAACAGCTAGAGGTTTTGAGCGGCAGATCTGTGGCATTGGATCAGAACCTCAAGTTTGGATGAAGCTGTGTTCACGCCACTCTCGGGAACGCGTGTACAAGCAACAACTTCCAATTGAAAGTCAATGTAAGCATGCAGAAATGCGTGTGTCGGGGTTTAAAACTCTTGCGCTCACACAGTGCTACACATTTTCAAGACTGTTTTTGGGCTCTCAGTACAAAAAGCGCTGCCATTGAACACTCGGTGAAAATCAAACCAGGTCAACCTTTGACCATTCAGGGACTTGGATTTATTAGTGGCGTATGAATGGCGTCCGTTTTAATTGTCAAAATACCAACCGTCTTGCAACCGTCATGAAGAAGAAATGAAAAATTGTCTTTTAAATATGGGAACTGTGAAAGAAAAAGCCTGGATCAAGATTCACCAGATAGTCGCGGCTTTAACATTTCACACAAAGGCTCTTCCAACCAGGAGGCAGACGTAGAAAACAGAAAAACCACGTCACACGTCAGGCGTGAAGGCAGCATCAGATGTAACCACCGTGTTTTCATTTTTGAAGGCCTGGAAGTGAATGTGTGCTGAACGTGTTCAAAATAAAGATGCACATTAAAATGACAGCAAACAGAATCATTTAGTGGTTTTAAGCTTGATGTGAATATTTTGTTCAAATGGAGGAAACCAGAAAGAAAACTTTTGCAAATGTTCTGTTTCTGGAGATCCGGCAAGGTTTGTTGCTGCCGCGAAGAGCTAAGCCGCCATCTTTGTTTCAGTGTTCTCTGCAGACATGCTAACATCAACTCTGACATGAAAATACTCAAGACAACAAATGAAATATACTTATCTGTCATTTAAAAAAAAAAAAAAAAACTCCTTACCTTTCCCAGCTTGTTATCCTGTAGGTGAAGGTGATCATAGATAAATGACATTTTTCGTAAACCCGAAGGAACAATGAAGTCGGCCACCTTTTTGCATTCAATAATACTCATAAAAAAACAAAAAAACGTTTAAACTTTCAAAAAATGTAAAAGTTTTTTTGATGCATGATCATGGAGTTGTGCTGTTTATGTGTCCAGAGAGAGAGTTGAAGCTTTAGTATTTTTTTTTTTAAAGATTCTACTAAAAGTTATATTTAATGACAATCTCCCATCAGTAGAATAACTGTGAAGCTGCTTTCTTGTCAGTCCTGCGTCTTCATGACAATTGGCTCTGGAAAATATGGAAAATGGCAAAAGTATCAGAGCAGCATCTGCGCTGTGACTGACGGCCGCAGCATTGAAGACTTCTGACAAAAGCTCGCTTCCTCCTTTAGAAAAGGCGGAAATTCAAAATATATCAGCATCTGAAGTCAATGAAAGTGTCAGACGTCAGCAGCTGAGGTGCTTCTTGTTGCATCTCATGGCTCGCACCAGCAGAGCTTTGGCGAGCGGCTGCAGCTTCCTGTTGGGTCTGCTCATCTGACCTCTGAGAACGCTAAAAAAAAAAAAAAAAGTCTTTCTGGCCTTCTTAATCTCAAAGCGCTCAGAAAGACTCATCCTCTCGGCTCAGCCTTTTTGCCCCCACCCCTCTGCTGCTTGTGCGATTTTTCGTCCTTCCAATGTTGTTGTCACTCTCAGCCTCCATTAAGCCCCCATCAGAGCCAACTGTGTCACTGAGAAGGAAGAAATGTCCGCTGAACCCCCCCAATCCTGCAGCTGTCTGTCATAACCTCAGAGGGACAGACGGACGGTTTGGAAGCTTCCAGGACAAACGAATCTCAGGAAAGGTGTCGCCCTTAAAGCCTGAGTCCTAACTGCCCCCAGTTAGATATGGGCTGTCGGTGGGGGAAAAATGGTCAAACCTGAACGGGGCACGCAGGTGTCCCGCATGGGACATCGAGGTGGTGGACCGCTCAGTTGATCTATAGAGTGAAAATGTTTATGTACATTTCTCTGCGGGCGGCAGGTCGTGGTGAACACTTATACAACATGTAAGGGGGAGGTAGGTGAGACGCAGGCGTGTCGTACAGGTTTTTCATTTTATCTAATCTCGGAGCAGGATGTCCATTATCCTTACAAACACCTCACGATACACCTACCACATGCACGACAATGGTATGTTCCATTTTCATGAAGCCCCCCAACGAGGGGAACTGCAAGACCCACCTGCGCTCCCATTAATGCCCGCTTTCATCGTCATGACGATCAGCATCAGTAGTAATCACATCCCTACTGCAATCATGCAGTCTAGTTCATACTAACGGTGGATTTTTGAGACTTTCTGCAATCACTGCAGCGACCTGATGAGTGGCATTTATACTGTGGTGTAAAGTGGTTTGGTATTTTATCTATAAGGGTACATAGGGATCTTTGAGGTTCTGTTATATGCAAAGTTTTTCTGATTGATGCTGACTTTTATACAAATACATTTATGGTTAATTAATGTTGCTAAAAAGAGAAGAGAGGAGGTACATCAGGTATTTTTGCATTTTTAAAAGCCTCAACATACTAAATGACTATACTTTTCACAAAAAGAAAGTTACATTTAAAATGATTTGCCACCTGCTCGATATTTTAATCAAAAATGGCAGAAGGTCTCGAGTCTCATTTGGAGTAAAAGTGTTCTTTTTTCATCCAAACTGAGTCAGAATGCTCAGCTTTAAGCATACATTCTGATTCTGTCATTTGGACTTTTCTAAGAGCTCTGTAGTCAGGAGTCCTGCTGCGTTCAGGAGTCCGGACTTCTCATGCAGCCATGCAACCGCCGCATTTCCACGATCAGACGCTGAACAAAAAGCCACTTTTTGAATGTCCTCCACATTTCCAACAAAGCAACCGCAGGCTCCACAAACATTTTGGAAAACTGCCCATGGAGGAAATTTGCATTGTCGGCCTTAACTGCAACCTGCAACACATGGGGCAGGAATGGAGGGGGTAATCTGGGGTCCCTCCTCTTTGGGGGGGGCAGAATGAACCAGATGAAACGGGGTTATCTGCACACTGGGTGTTTCTGAAAGGAAACCAGTGTTTTCCACCATTATCTCCTAATGATCAGGATGTTCCCAGACTCCACAGAGACCTGACGGCTGGCACACTTGGATTGCTTTCTAATTTTGGAGCTCCTCGAAATGACCTCTAATTTGAGTGTTTTATCAAACACTGCAGGGTGAAGACAGAAGGAAGACGAAGAGAGATGGAGGGAAAACAGGCCCTGGCCGAGTTCCTGTGCTGGTGTGGAGAACTCCAGCATCAGAAATGCAGCAGCAGATGTCAAATAACATTCCCGCGGTTGGAAGCAGACGCAGTTAAAACAAGCTTGTCAATTATAGCTGGGATGATGAAAGTCTTTCTGCAGGCCGTGCAACCGAAAGCTGGACCACAGAGCGGGCGTGGACGGGGCCCCCTCCATGTGGGGGCCACATGCACGTGGCTTTGACACTCATGATGCGGCTAAGTGCTCCGTCAAATGGGAGCGCTGTTTTGTGATGGAGCCGGTGACACGTGTGCTCACAGTTTGAAAGGAACACAATGCCCCTCAATCCCTGGAGGATGAGGGCTTTCCACAGACAATTGCTTGAGGAAAATCTGGATGACTGTTCGCAGCTGAGATGTCATTAACCGATATCAAAACCCGCAGCTGCAGCAGACAGTACAAGGTCCTTCTCATTGTCCAGGAATCAGGTGCAAGAAGGAGGAAAAACAGGGAAATTAAAGCTAAATCAAATTCCCTTCACTCCGTCGGAAGAGCTCAGCTGCTCTGCAGGAAGTTTTCAAAATATTTCTTTCATTCTGCACCGGAGTGCCCATAATTTAACGCTCCTGCTTGAATCTCGCCAAGGCAGGAATTCACAAACATTGCTCCTTTATTATTTCTGAAGAAGGGGTGCAAGGAAGTGAGCCACAAAGACTTTGAGAGAATACCAGAGAAGATGCTGCTGTGTTTGAGCCTGCTGTAAAAAATCAGACACCAAACTTCGTCAACAAAACTTTTTGTAGTTTAAAATAAATGACTTTTTTTAAAATACTGAAATAAAATCCATGTTTGGAATATTCACAGGTTGCACTTTTTCAGGAATTACTTTTAAAAAGCTTTCAAAGTGGAAATTTTAAAATATTATAAATAAAGAAATCTATATTTTTATAAACTAAGATGTTTCTAACAGCATTTCATAGGAATGAAATGATTTAAAAAGTCTTCAGACTGCAAATGGGCTGTTTTGGTGGCACACACACCTGAACCACACCAAAGTTCTGTTCGAGGTTACTCCAAATAATAAAACAGGAAAAAAAATGTTTGGATCTTTTGCTGTTGAAACACAAAAACGATATTCAATTCTGCTTGAAGCACAGCAGTTTAAAGTCCCACTCTGGACATCTTTGGATCTATCTTCAAAGTGTTCCCAGGGATCTTTTCATTAGGATTATGCTGTTTATAGCCAAAAACAAAAAACCTGTTGTTTTCTAGGACATAAGTTGTGGGCGGGACTGTTGGGACAGAGTAGGCTTCTCTCATTTCCCATCATCCCTTTGTTTACACTCTCTCAGTATAGCTTCCAGCCCCTCACACCCCCAACTGACATTAGCGGTGCAACAAAAATGGCAGCAACATCGTAGCTATCCAGTCGTTTAGTTTAGATCCAGATTCCAGATCAGACCAGGAAAACAGAGACGTTCATGGATGTTTGTCTGCAGGTGGATGATCGGAATGGAGCGGAGCAGGGAGACCATGGCTTGTCACCAATACCAGTTACTGTATGTCACAGCCACAGACCTTTACGAACTGCATTTTTTCATCTGTTCCTGATTCACAAGGATTTAAATAAAAAAATACTCGGAAATGCAATTTTAAGCTTAATTTTCTTTAAATATGTCCTCCCTCATCAGAAAAATGCCACAAAATATGTTAAAAACACAGTTTTCAGCCTTAGCATCTTATTATCAGTGATGCATAGATTTTTAAATGCTGTAACGGTCATGAAGCGGCAGCGTGAGGAGGGACAGCGGACTGAAACAGAGTGGTCTGTGTTCACGCTGCGTTGACCAGGCGGAAAGCCTCCTTTGATCCATGCGCCTCAGGAAGGAGCCCTGACAGCCGTGTGGTCGTCTCATCTTTTACCCAGCAAAGAATATCTGGCCGTGATGGAAAAGTTGGAAAACACCCCACAAAATCCCAGCTAGCGGGTCATCTTTCCTGTTATCTAATATGATCTAATCTCCTGGTTTTCCTCCTCTGGCAGAGGACACAGGGCAGACGGGAAAACATGTCAGGGATATTGGATGTGTTATGGTGGTGTTTGCTAGAGGTGTCTTCCTCAACTTTGCCTTGGTTTGTGATGAGCTCAGGGACCGTTATTCCCCAGGTGATTCAGCCTGAGATTAAGTCTGTTGATTCCCACCGTGTCATTTCCTTCAGTGTGTGTGTGTGTGCTGCTGACTTTCTTTTTCATCTGTTATTAATTTAGCTGTGTTGGTGGGAGGCTGTGCGGCTCGATTCCTAAACTAAAAAAATTGTTATTTTACTTTGTGGACGTAATCTCATCTTGATTTTTTCCCCTCATCTTAAAAACTAAAGATAATTCGGTGTAAAACTGAAAGGAATGTGAAGCAAGAACGAGTTTTAAAAAAACTATGTGTCGTTCGAATTATCAGCTCAGGTTTTTGGGCTTTTTTTTTTTTGTTCAAGGATGTTTAAAGCAGCAGCTCCACATTCTCTCCCATTCAAATGACTGAAGGTTTTAGAAATGTATGATCTTGTACACTGGAAACAGTTCTGACCCCTCTGGAGATGCAGGAGGAGACAACCAGATTCAGGATTTGTTGGCTTTTTTTTATCTAGTTTAGAAACAGCCATACAGTATTTTTTTTTTATTACTATGATGTTATTAAAGGTTCATCAAAAGGTGTTTTCACAGTCCAGGTATAAATGCTCAGTGAGCAGCTTTTTCAGAGTTGACCTCCAAAGCCTTTTGTGGCAGATGCCTCTGTCAGAATTCTTGGTAATGTTGTGACCGGATTTTAAACGTCAAGTAGATTCTTTTTTATTTAAAATCCCCTTGAATGTTTTCCAAACTGATCATTTTTTCTCCTTATTACCTGCTAGCACTTCCTGGTTGGACAGCGTGTTCCACCATCATAGACTTTCTTACCTGTTGCTAGGGCTCTGTGGGGGTTTCCCCCGCCCCCCTTCCTTTTGATGACCTACTTTTCCTACCAGTCCCAGGTGAGCCAAATGACGTCATGTGGTCCAGTTAAAAGATGTGGAAAAGT
This sequence comes from Oryzias latipes, assembly GCF_053564925.1. Lineage (NCBI taxonomy): Eukaryota > Metazoa > Chordata > Actinopteri > Beloniformes > Adrianichthyidae > Oryzias > Oryzias latipes. Next base: position 28,525,951 of record NC_136256.1, read on the forward strand.
TTGCCCAAAGGAGGGGGGCGTGAGACGGCAAACTGGCACTGGCATGAGGAGACGAACAAGTCTCCTGTTTTTGTCCGAACTTCTTTCTTTGACCTCAGTTTTGGTTGTTTCATCTGGACTAAAGAATTGTTGGTTCAGTTTTCAGGTTTAGAAAAATGTTCGCTACGTTTTCCTTTAAAGGTTTAGTGGAGGACGGGACAGTGCTTGGCTCCAACGGTTGGGTCCTGATGATCATTTTTCTTTTGCTTTGTTCAGCAAATCTCCAGCCCTTTTGAGTCTCTGGTCCTAATCGAGTCTCAAGTTTCTGGTCCTTATCGGGTCTCCAGTCCATTTTGAGTCTCTGGTCCTTATTGGGTTTCCAGTCCATTTATAGTCTCTGGTCCTCATTGGCTCTCTAGTCCTTTTTGAGTCTCTGGTCCTTATTGGGTGTCTAGTCCATTTTAAGTCTCTGGTCCTTATTGGGTCTCCAGTCCATTTATAGTCTCTGGTCCTTATTGGCTCTCTAGTCCATTTTGAGTCTCTGGTCCTTATTGGGTCTCCAGTCCATTTATAGTCTCTGGTCCTTATTGGGTCTCTAGTCCATTTTGCGTCTCTGGTTCTTTACTGGGTCTCTAGTCCATTTTGAGTCTCTGGTCCTTATCGGGTCTCCAGTCCATTTTGAGTCTCTGGTCCTTATTGGGTCTCGAGTCCATTTATAGTCTCTGGTCCTTATTGGGTCTCCAGTCCATTTATAGTCTCTGGTCCTTATTGGCTCTCTAGTCCATTTTGAGTCTCTGGTTCTTTACTGGGTCTCTAGTCCATTTTGAGTCTCTGGTCCTTATCGGGTCTCCAGTCCATTTTGAGTCTCTGGTCCTTATTGGGTCTCCAGTCCATTTTGAGTCTCTGGTCCTTATTGGGTCTCCAGTCCATTTTGAGTCTCTGGTCCTTATTGGGTCTCCAGTCCATTTTGAGTCTCTGGTCCTTATTGGGTCTCTAGTCCATTTTGAGTCTCTGGTCCTTATTGGGTCTCCAGTCCATTTATAGTCTCTGGTCCTTATTGGCTCTCTAGTCCATTTTGAGTCTCTGGTCCTTATTGGGTCTCCAGTCCATTTATAGTCTCTGGTCCTTATTGGGTCTCTAGTCCATTTTGCGTCTCTGGTTCTTTACTGGGTCTCTAGTCCATTTTGAGTCTCTGGTCCTTATCGGGTCTCCAGTCCATTTTGAGTCTCTGGTCCTTATTGGGTCTCGAGTCCATTTATAGTCTCTGGTCCTTATTGGGTCTCCAGTCCATTTATAGTCTCTGGTCCTTATTGGCTCTCTAGTCCATTTTGAGTCTCTGGTTCTTTACTGGGTCTCTAGTCCATTTTGAGTCTCTGGTCCTTATCGGGTCTCCAGTCCATTTTGAGTCTCTGATCCTTATTGGGTCTCCAGTCCATTTTGAGTCTCTGGTCCTTATTGGGTCTCCAGTCCATTTTGAGTCTCTGGTCCTTATTGGGTCTCTAGTCCTTTTTGAGTCTCTGGTCCTCATTGGGTCTCCAGTCCATTTTGAGTCTCTGGTCCTTATTGGGTCTCTAGTCCATTTTGAGTCTCTGGTCCTTATTGGGTCTCCAGTCCATTTTGAGTCTCTGGTCCTTATTGGGTCTCTAGTCCATTTATAGTCTCTGGTCTTTATTGGGTCTCTAGTCCATTTTGAGTCTCTGGTCCTTTTTGGGTCTCTAGTCCATTTTGAGTCTCTGGTCCTCATTGGGTCTCCAGTCCATTTATAGTCTCTGGTCCTTATTGGCTCTCTAGTCCATTTTGCGTCTCTGGTTCTTTACTGTGTCTCTAGTCCATTTTGAGTCTCTGGTCCTTATCGGGTCTCCAGTCCATTTTGAGTCTCTGGTCCTTATTGGGTCTCCAGTCCATTTATAGTCTCTGGTCCTTATTGGGTCTCCAGTCCATTTATAGTCTCTGGTCCTTATTGGCTCTCTAGTCCATTTTGAGTCTCTGGTTCTTTACTGTGTCTCTAGTCCATTTTGAGTCTCTGGTCCTTATCGGGTCTCCAGTCCATTTTGAGTCTCTGGTCCTTATTGGCTCTCTAGTTCTTTTTGAGTCTCTGGTCCTTATTGGGTCTCTAGTCCATTTTGAGTCTCTGGTCCTTATTGGCTCTCTAGTCCTTTTTTAGTCTCTGGTCCTTATTGGGTCTCTAGTCCATTTTGAGTCTCTGGTCCTCATTGGGTCTCCAGTCCATTTTGAGTCTCTGGTCCTTATTGGGTCTCTAGTCCATTTTGAGTCTCTGGTCCTCATTGGGTCTCCAGTCCATTAATAGTCTCTGGTCCTTATTGGGTCTCCAGTCCTTTTTGAGTCTCTGGTCCTTATTGGGTCTCGAGTCCATTTATAGTCTCTGGTCCTTATTGGGTCTCCAGTCCATTTATAGTCTCTGGTCCTTATTGGCTCTCTAGTCCATTTTGAGTCTCTGGTTCTTTACTGGGTCTCTAGTCCATTTTGAGTCTCTGGTCCTTATCGGGTCTCCAGTCCATTTTGAGTCTCTGATCCTTATTGGGTCTCCAGTCCATTTTGAGTCTCTGGTCCTTATTGGGTCTCCAGTCCATTTTGAGTCTCTGGTCCTTATTGGGTCTCTAGTCCTTTTTGAGTCTCTGGTCCTCATTGGGTCTCCAGTCCATTTTGAGTCTCTGGTCCTTATTGGGTCTCTAGTCCATTTTGAGTCTCTGGTCCTTATTGGGTCTCCAGTCCATTTTGAGTCTCTGGTCCTTATTGGGTCTCTAGTCCATTTATAGTCTCTGGTCTTTATTGGGTCTCTAGTCCATTTTGAGTCTCTGGTCCTTTTTGGGTCTCTAGTCCATTTTGAGTCTCTGGTCCTCATTGGGTCTCCAGTCCATTTATAGTCTCTGGTCCTTATTGGCTCTCTAGTCCATTTTGCGTCTCTGGTTCTTTACTGTGTCTCTAGTCCATTTTGAGTCTCTGGTCCTTATCGGGTCTCCAGTCCATTTTGAGTCTCTGGTCCTTATTGGGTCTCCAGTCCATTTATAGTCTCTGGTCCTTATTGGGTCTCCAGTCCATTTATAGTCTCTGGTCCTTATTGGCTCTCTAGTCCATTTTGAGTCTCTGGTTCTTTACTGTGTCTCTAGTCCATTTTGAGTCTCTGGTCCTTATCGGGTCTCCAGTCCATTTTGAGTCTCTGGTCCTTATTGGCTCTCTAGTTCTTTTTGAGTCTCTGGTCCTTATTGGGTCTCTAGTCCATTTTGAGTCTCTGGTCCTTATTGGCTCTCTAGTCCTTTTTTAGTCTCTGGTCCTTATTGGGTCTCTAGTCCATTTTGAGTCTCTGGTCCTCATTGGGTCTCCAGTCCATTTTGAGTCTCTGGTCCTTATTGGGTCTCTAGTCCATTTTGAGTCTCTGGTCCTCATTGGGTCTCCAGTCCATTTATAGTCTCTGGTCCTTATTGGGTCTCCAGTCCTTTTTGAGTCTCTGGTCCTTATTGGGTCTCTAGTCCATTTTGAGTCTCTGGTCCTTATTGGGTCTCCAGTCCTTTTTGAGTCTCTGGTCCTTATTGGGTCTCTAGTCCATTTATAGTCTCTGGTCTTTATTGGGTCTCTAGTCCATTTTGAGTCTCTGGTCCTTATTGGGTCTCTAGTCCATTTTGAGTCTCTGGTCCTCATTGGGTCTCCAGTCCATTTATAGTCTCTGGTCCTTAATGGGTCTCTAGTCCATTTTGAGTCTCTGGTCCTTATTGGGTCTCCAGTCCTTTTTTAGTCTCTGGTCCTTATTGGGTCTCTAGTCCATTTTGAGTCTCTGGTCCTTATTGGGTCTCCAGTCCTTTTTGAGTCTCTGGTCCTTATTGGGTCTGTAGTCCATTTATAGTCTCTGGTCTTTATTGGGTCTCTAGTCCATTTTGAGTCTCTGGTCCTTATTGGGTCTCTAGTCCTCATTGGGTCTCCAGTCCATTTATAGTCTCTGGTCCTTAATGGGTCTCTAGTCCATTTTGAGTCTCTGGTCCTTATTGGGTCTCCAGTCCATTTTGAGTCTCTGGTCCTTATTGGGTCTCTAGTCCATTTTGAGTCTCTGGTCCTTATTGGGTCTCCAGTCCATTTATAGTCTCTGGTCCTTATTGGCTCTCTAGTCCATTTTGAGTCTCTGGTCCTTTTTGGGTCTCTAGTCCATTTTGAGTCTCTGGTCCTTATTGGGTCTCCAGTCCTTTTTTAGTCTCTGGTCCTTATTGGGTCTCTAGTCCATTTTGAGTCTCTGGTCCTTATTGGGTCTCCAGTCCTTTTTGAGTCTCTGGTCCTTATTGGGTCTGTAGTCCATTTATAGTCTCTGGTCTTTATTGGGTCTCTAGTCCATTTTGAGTCTCTGGTCCTTATTGGGTCTCTAGTCCTCATTGGGTCTCCAGTCCATTTATAGTCTCTGGTCCTTAATGGGTCTCTAGTCCATTTTGAGTCTCTGGTCCTTATTGGGTCTCCAGTCCATTTTGAGTCTCTGGTCCTTATTGGGTCTCTAGTCCATTTTGAGTCTCTGGTCCTTATTGGGTCTCCAGTCCATTTATAGTCTCTGGTCCTTATTGGCTCTCTAGTCCATTTTGAGTCTCTGGTCCTTTTTGGGTCTCTAGTCCATTTTGAGTCTCTGGTCCTTATTGGGTCTCCAGTCCTTTTTTAGTCTCTGGTCCTTATTGGGTCTCTAGTCCATTTTGAGTCTCTGGTCCTTATTGGGTCTCCAGTCCATTTTGAGTCTCTGGTCCTTATTGGGTCTCTAGTCCATTTATAGTCTCTGGTCTTTATTGGGTCTCTAGTCCATTTTGAGTCTCTGGTCCTTTTTGGGTCTCTAGTCCATTTTGAGTCTCTGGTCCTTATTGGATCTCCAGTCCTTTTTTAGTCTCTGGTCCTTATTGGGTCTCTAGTCCATTTTGAGTCTCTGGTCCTTATTGGGTCTCCAGTCCTTTTTGAGTCTCTGGTCCTTATTGGGTCTGTAGTCCATTTATAGTCTCTGGTCTTTATTTGGTCTCTAGTCCATTTTGAGTCTCTGGTCCTTTTTGGGTCTCTAGTCCATTTTGAGTCTCTGGTCCTCATTGGGTCTCCAGTCCATTTTGAGTCTTTGGTCCTTAATGGGTCTCTAGTCCATTTTGAGTCTATGGTCCTTATTGGATCTGACTGGAGCTGGAACGTTATAGAGACTTTGTGTTTCTATCGACAGACAGAATTTATGATAACATCTTTCCAAGTGACTGGCAACTTCTTTTTTGTTTTTGTGTAGTAAAAATAAATATTAAAGTAATTCAGGTAATAATTATGTTTTGAAAGTTGACTCTAAAACTTTAGGACTTTTTTGCAGATTCTGTTGTTATTGTTGGTCCTCTCCTCTAAAGATTTGAAAGTGTTTCTCAATAATTTTAGTGTTCCTTCTCAAACCTAATGGACTAAGTGTGACTCCATTTTTGTTAGTTCTGATACATATTTGAATGACTCCTGTTCAGTAGAGGAAGAACCATGAAGGAATGAACAGATATGAATGTGAACAGTGGTTGTGTAAAAACTGGAAAAATTAGCTTTAAGAAGGATTAGAATAAATTGAATTAAGTTGAAATTTAGTCCCAAAGTGTAAAAAGCCTTTTCCAGCGTCTTGATTGTGAGATTATGGACTGGCAGATTCCTGCCATGAGATGAATTATTATGGGATTACACACCATGTGTCTCTATACTGTACAGTTGAAACCAGACGTTTACATTCACCACATAATTTTTTTTTTCTCTTTCACCGTCAGTTATTAAATAGAAGTAAACTTTTGCTGTTTTAGGTCAACTACAATTGACACAATGATTTCTATTTGCTAAATGTCAGAATAATGAGACTACGTTTTTATTACATACACCACATGAGGACAATGTAAACTCCTGGTTTCAACTGTACTTGAAGCTCTACAGATACATTTGAGACATTTCAGGTCTTAACAATCAATAGCAGATTTCTTTTGGGAAAGGCCCTCTAACCCCCCCCCCCCCCCCCTCCAAGTGCAGGAAAACCACGCTTATTCCACCTCCCTGAGTCTGATAAGGAATGGATGGGTGTGTGTGTGTGTGAGTTCTCTTTCTCTCTTTTCAGAGCTACAGCTGATTCAACATTAAATGCTCTCAAGTTAGAGGGGGATGTATAATTCAGAGGGAGGTGAACATCAGGCGCTAATGAGGCGGGGGCCAAACTGCATCAGAGTAACCGCGCCCCTCATTTCTTTTTGTCCTCCTCTCATTGTAATGTCTGATTTTATTTTGGCTGAATCACCCCCCCCCCCCCCCCATCCTCCCACTACTCTATGAGTACAAATGAAGTCTTGTTTGCAGAAGGTATTGTCAACAAACTCAGCCCCCCCCACACTCTCCTCGCCTGAAAGTGTTCTGTACCTACATGTAGGAGGTCCAGTTGCTTCTCCTTGATGGAAGAAATTCCCCCCACCTGAACAGCAGTGAGTTGAAGTCACAGTCGTTTAACCCCCCCCATCAAACTCATGATAAAATATTTGGATTTGAACCTTTTAAAGCTCTCTAGACGAAGATCAGATGATCTGCTTTTATCTGTCTTCAGGAGCCAATCAGAGAGAAGAATGAACACTCCTGGAAGAAGATGGACAAAGTCCAGCTTTGTCAAAGCAAGCAGACACGTCTGCATCTGGGGGAGACAACCTGCACCTAAAACTGCATTAGTGACCCACTCCGATGAAAATTGTGTTTTTAACATTGGCCCCTCCTAAAACAGATTCCAGGAAAAAAAAGAAGAAACCTCAGGGGTGTCCACATGAAGGAGGGATCCTCCCCCACGACGGGAAGGCGATGTACCAGAACTCTTAGAGAAGAATTCGCTTATCTGACTCTACAACCACATGTTTAAATAGTCCAGCAGGTGGGCTTTAATCAGATGAATCTGGGGGACGGCTGGGGACGCGAGACGAGCCAGAGGGGGGTCCACAGCCAAGTACAGGATCACTCCCATGATTGCAGCGCATGAATGTTTGGTACATGACACCAATAAACTGCATGGATGAAAAAACAGAGGAATTACTTTGACTCCAGATCAGCAGCATAATATGGGATAAAAGGCCTAAAAATATTAGATATGAAAAGTTTCAATGTTGTCAGACTGGTGTCAGTCAGTAAAATGGAATAAAATCAAGTAAAGCTTAAGAAACCATTGAAATGTTGCCAAATAATAAACATACTGCTTTCCATTATTACCATTCACTGTTCCTGCAAAAATAACTGCCTGACATTGAAAAGAGTCATTTGGAGGCTTGTTGATTTGTTTTTCAGACTCTTCTCGGGCAACAAGCTCGTTGATGCTTCAGGAGTCAGGAGGTGCGAGTCCCTGGGCTCTGTTTGACGTGCTGACGAGCCTCTTCCAGCGCTCAGTCACATCATCTGCTCTACAGAAGAGCCTCTTCAGGACCAGAACCTGTTCAACATTTAATTAAAGCCACAAACATCAGGCAGACTTCATGTTGGCTCACATGAGCTGACGTGCAGCAGATCTCAAGTTAATCTTTGATTTTGTCTTATTGCAGTTTTAGTTTCACTTTGAGCCGAATCCTTTCTTAAACAAAACGTGATCTTATAAAAATGAAAATGAGATGCAGCCGTGAGGGTGGCCATCACCACAGGGAATGCATTAACAATTAACTTTAGCTGTGCTGCAGAAATGATTTCCTTAAGAGACCATAGGGGCCTACAAGCAGCTGTGCAGCTCAACTAAGTACATTTACTCAACTCGCTGTACTCAGATAAATATTTAAATACTCCTACTTTGCTCCTATATTTCCATATTCAGCAACTTCAGGACTTCACTCCTGCAGTTACACCCCCCCTTTCTCACTCTTTGTGGAGTCAGCAGATCTGAATGTGAGCCACCTATAGCCATGCAGCCTGAGATGTAGATGTGCAGAAACACCAGAGGACACAGGGTGTGCAGGAAAACGCAAGGAAAGGAGGTAAAATCCCTCTCTACAGCAGCCAAACAAACTTGTGATAAAGGAGTGGTCGACTTTGATGTCTTCTTCTGTTCCAATCTGAAAAGCAGTTGGACGTCCGGGATGTCTGCACATGCAGCGTTAGCGCTGGATTAGTTCTGACATGCTGTCAGGGGAAAGAAGAAAGCAGCAGCACAGATCAGCTCGTCGCTGAGGAGACTTTTTTTTTAGCCACGACACCCAGACAACAGCCCGAGTCTTCCTCCGACGTTTACATGTGACGTGAGTCCAAGAACGCTTTAAACGCACATTCCTGGCCGCGAGTTCACACTGGACAAGCAGGGATGGGCTTCCTCTTCTTCTACTGTTTTACCAGCTCATAGCCACCACCAACATGATGAAGTGATTCATAGGGGTGTTGGAAAAAACATAATTGATTCAGTGAAATATGGTGATACTTCACTGAGTAATACCAATTTCAAATGGTGCCAATCCCATATTTAATTAATTATTTATAATCAAACACGTAGTTCAGCATCTTGCTTTTGTTTTTTTCACTTAAACCCCCGACCGCTAGTCGCCAGCACACAAAGTCTCTACACCGCGCCAAACGACACAAAGCTATCGCAAGGAACCCCTCGTGTTGAATGTTCTACCTGATCTGTCACGAGCTCAATGAGACACTCCTGTGCCACGTTGCTGCCAGCACCGTATAAGAACACACAGTAGGTTCTTCGTGTCTCTCCATGGAGCTTCAAAATGCTGAAGGCAAAGTGAGCAAATGTTCTGCTGTAGTCCACAGCAAAAGGTTCTGCTTCATCCGAGTGACGTGTACAACGCTCTGAAAAAGAGACCGTCATGGTGGCGATGAGCGGTGACTTCCCCGTTTACTTCCATTCCGCCTGTGTGGAGACAGAGATGCAGCGCTGCAGTGCAGACGGTCAGAACGAAGGAAATAAGCATCTTAGGCACATTCAAGCGCTCCCTTTCACTGTCATGGTGCTTCATCAAATGTTTTTGGAGAGTTTTTTTTTTCTTTTTCGGAGCACCACTCAGACACTTGAACCGTTTTAAAAGGTTCCGCTACATTTAGCGAGGTTAGAAATAAACAGCACTTTATTTCCTCAACCACATCTATAGAACCCTATTCATTCGTTTGCCGTAGGAATCGTAAAGATTGCGGCTATCAACGAGAAGAGAGCCTTCCAACTTATTTTTGTGTTTTTTTTTTAAATGCTTCAGACTTTGTCTTTTTTTCAAAACACAGATTTAAAGACAGAACGGCTGTTGTCGGCTTTGAAACTAATCATTCTGGAAATGCTGTAGTTTTATTTGGAAAGTTCAACTTAGTTTTAGGTGTATTCAAACACAAATAAGAATAAAATCAGGCCCTCGTCCGAAAAACTAAGGGAAATTAGTGATTCATAAAACTTCATTAATGTTTCCTTTTAATGTGCAATTCACAAACTATGGAAATCCAGTGGAACCATGTCAAAAAGCTTACTGTCTAACACGCACTTTAGATGCAAGGTTTCCAAAACAAAAGCGTTCCCATAGTGGTCCTGTGTGGCTGCCCTGACACCCCCCCCCCCCCCACCTGGCTTTGTCATTTATGACTTTTAGAAGTTGGTATCGGAAGCCGTCCTGAGACTCAAAGGTCGTGGCTTTCATCATGCCAGCAGACAAGCCTCTCTGCAAACAGTCCATGTGTCCTTGAACAAACCTCCAACCTCCGCCCCCCCCTGCCGTCCCCCCAGAACGCCTTCAATGCAAAATGCATCTATTAGTTGTTTTTTTTTTTTTTTGCAAGCGGAGACTGCTTGGACAAAGGAGGTTTTACCTTGAAGCAGCAGAACAAAGTCTACTTTTATTCCTTCAGAATTCAGACAAAGATCTGCAATTAGCATTTATTGAAGGGGGAGGGGGGGGGGGGGGTTCTCTGCCAACAATCTTTTGGTTTATTTTCACACCCTAATATGTTCCACAATTACAACCCTCATGAAGCACCTAATTGCTCCATGTTTGGATGTGAAATGAGTCAGACTGAAGACAAACGTGGAGTTCTTCTCTGACGACTGCATGCTTAGTTTATTGCAATGTGTTTCCTCCCCATCCATCACCTTTGGGCTCCGCTGATTATGCCGGCAGAAGATAATTACACGCCGTGGCTGCACACTGCACAAGAGGGAGCAGTTATGTGAGGGGGGGCACACAGGCTCTGGAGGACACAAGCGCCTCGACCCGACCTCGACACGACCGCTGGCGTGACGCGAGTGCGAACGACCCCGACAACCAGACTACAGCCGTCCGGCTGACCTGCTCCGAACCCGTCCTGGCCTGAAAGACCAGATTGTTTCTGCTATTCTTCTTTCTTCCTGGACGTTTGAGCGAAGATTACTCCCCCGCTGCAAAAATCACCAACATTTGCCCAAACCTAGTAACCCATGAAACTGAATTGTTGGGCATAGTAAATATAAATGAATAAAAAAATTTAAAAAAACAAGACATCCCAGTAGGAGAAACTGCCAAATTGGGCTAAAGTCCTAAAGCTGCTCAAAAAAAAAAGAAGAAGACAAAATCCACTAATGACACCCAAATCCACCTGGCGGGGATATCCAGAAGAAGTTTTGATATTATTATGGGATGGCCACAGCAGTGTGCTATGTTACATATAGTTACATATAAGAAGGATAGACCAGACTAGAGTATAGTAGATTAGATTAGATCAGATCTATGGTTTCCACACACATTTTGTTCAAACCACAAAAAACTTTTGTTCAAGTGATCTTCATGAAAGGGTCTAATGGCAGCAATGCCAGTTAAGTTTGGTCTGTTTAGTTAAAGTTTAGTACTATCCTATTGAATTCTATGCATTTCTGATCCTCTTTGATTGTATGTTTACCTTACAATGACCGGTACGAAGCCCACTGAGACGACTGTTGTTGTGCATTTGGGCTACACAAATAAAATTCTATTGAATTGAAATTTGACTAACACGCTGCCAGGTTAAGTGTACAACCACCGCTAAATTTTGTTGACCTTTGATCACGGGAAGAGGCCGCCATCTTAATGCATCCATAACCATCAAGTATCCGTTTCAGGGTCACAGGGTTTCCAGAGAATGTCCGGGTTACTGTTGGGTGAAAGAGGGGTGCACAGGTTGCCAGTCTGATGCCTGCCACAATCACTCACACCTTAGAGCAACCAATGAATCAATGAAGTGTATTGTTAGACTGTGGGAGGAAGCCAGAGTACCGGGATAAACCCCATGCAAGCACAGGGGAGAACATGCACACCTCACACAGGTCCCAGCCGGGATTCGAACCAGGGCCGTGTCGCTGTGAATCAAGAGTGCAAACCACTGCCACACTGGGCAGCCTGCTGTTGGCGTTTCGAGCCTGCAGAAGTGGCGTTCCCCTGTTGCTCACACATTTCACTGGAATATCTATCAAATGTAATTTTTGGCTGGAATGAAACGATATGACCTACGAAATGAATATATTAGGAATGTGGGCGTGGTTAATACCTCAGTTGACTTTTGTTGACTCTTCTAAAAAGCACATAGACCTGTTTGTTACGCCTAGAAAGAAAAAGGTTAAATAAAACCAACATAAAGGCACCATTTTTCTCATAAGACTTTTTTTTATGAAGTCGTCACTGCTGCTCCGACCAGGCTGGCATAAGAGGGGATTCAGGGGCGTGTAGTAGCCGCTCAGCCAGTGAGGGCGGGTTAAAAGGGGGCAGTGAGGGCTGGGGGGTCGCGCCTATGGGCCATAAAACACTTCCTGCGGCTTTAATTTTTAATTGCTCCTACTCAATTTTACGATCACCACATAAAACGAAACGTTTTTTAACTCCTGATCTACACCACCAGAAATATTCGGCATAAACTCCATGAAAAATCCTGCTTGTTGAAATGATCATTTTGCGTTCTTTGTGCAGAACTGTGAGATAACATCCGGTGTGAATGGTCTCTTTACAAATGGACAACAGTGTTTTAGCACGTCAAGATCACTGATGTGCAACACAAAAACAACAATCACCACCTTTGCAGTTCTTAGTAATCAGACTGTAGGACTCTTTAAGTTCTAACAGAACTTTGGTTTTTCTGCATGGACCTCTGAGGCTCTGAATTTAGGACCAGATTGCAAAGGAACGTCTAAATACAGGCTTTAAATCACAGATCGGAAACGTAACGCTGTCAGTGGATGGAAACAGATATTAAATGGTTTAAAAAAAATACAGTGATGCACAGTTTTACTGCAAATATGTCATTTGTATGCTAAAATATTCAAAGTAAATCCTGCAGATCCCACATGTCCCACACAGAACAGCATGCTTACACGGCAGACTTCCTCCGGTTCTGAGCTTAGATGGGATCATTTTGGTTTACATGCCACCGTGGGGTGTGTTTGCTAAACCAAAAGGCCGTTATTATAAAACAAATACGAATAAATAAGTATTCTTGTTGAAAAGACTGGTCGGCTAAAAAACAGCAAATTCATCGACAAACCTGTTGGTTAAAATGGAGGTGACCTTAAGTGGTGCGTGTCTTCTCACTGCCAGATGAGGGAGTGAGTGAATGGATGGATTAAAGGGTCTCGACTCCTGAAACACTGCAGTGTGTGTTCCAGCTTGATGGAGCACCATTAGAGCGAACTCAACGCTTGGCCAGTTGGGCACGTTTTTGTCATAAACGTCACTTCGACCTTGTCTTCTGTGCTGAGCTGGCATGCAGGTTGAAAGTCACCAGTGGGGCGGAGGCGCTGTTGCTGCTGCATCACCCAACTAGAATGACCTTCGTGAGGTTTGAAGCAACATGCAGGTCCATCTATTACTGCACCAAACCGTCATTCCATCAGACAAAGTGATGGCGATGCTGAAACCGCAGTCCAGGATGGCGGATCCATCGGACCTACCGCCACAGAACAACTGTTTTTAGTGCAGATTTATTCAATGGGTGTTTCAAAAATCTGCTAAAAAATGTGAGCAAAGAGAAACTTCTGGGTTCTTTGATCCGTTTACAGGAGCACACTATACAAGATCCTGACTGTGAAGGCAAACGCTAACGGCTAATGTTATTAAAATTACTATTAAAAGCAATGAACATGAACATTACTGCCAAGGACCATGCAATCAGGGTTGAACATTGATCAATTAGATGTTCGGTAAAAAAGAAAAAAAAGGATTTTTAAAGTAAATATTTAATGTTTTCATCTGCTACTAAGAAAGTTTTGTTTGCACTGTGGTGGCATAAATATCACTTCATACAAAAACACTGTTTTTATTTGAGGGAGTCTTTAATGAATAAGGAAAGAAGGATTTTCTACAAACCTATGCTAATTCAGGACAATTTTACATTTTTTAATTTGATTTGTTATTAAAAATAAGCAAGAAAAACAACACAGAGGGCAAAAAGAAAAACGTGTGCTGGGTGCGTGAAGCAGTGTTGATGTCTGCTTTACTCCTCAGTGGTCATTGAGAGTTGATTTAGTTCAACCGGTGTGCTGCAGGAGATGGTCAGGTGTGCCGTGGGAAATGACCCATTTTCACTGATGTAAAAACATTTCCCATCTCCAGGATCTCAGCTCTTTGTTCATCCAAACAGGTCCTGATAAAACACTGAGAAGTTAGGAATATGAAAGATCATAAAATACTTTTTTCTTTCTGTTAATTTGATTCTATTAAAGACACTTTGATAAGAATAACCGTACCGCGATTTAGCTGTTTTCAGAAAAGTCCCGCCCCTTTAACTGTCTCCACCAATCATTCTTGGAGGCTTAATCACATGTCATCAGTCTGACCAATCAGAAGTGGTTAAAGTTTTCACTTCCTTGTTCTGATTCTGCTCATAAAGTCTCTCAGTTCCAACAAAAATACCAGCTAAAGCTCGTCTTTAGCGGTGTAGCTTTCCACAGAATCTGGTGTCAGACCGTGGAACAAGTGAACAAAACCATGAAGCTCAGAGAAGAGAGTCTGTCTGCTATTTGCAGCAGTTTTCATACTAGTCTTCCCTGTTAAACGTCTTGAAACCTCAACAAACACACATTAACCAGTTTTTCAATCTTCTTGATGAAATCAGAGGTCAACAGTTTAGGTCTCCTTCCAGGTTTGTGTTTCTTAACATCCAAACATCCCAGAGTTTGGTCCAAGTCATCTTTCTAACTGAAACACTTTTCTAGGAACGTCTGGATTATTTTAGATGTTAAACTAAAGAAGAAGTAAGAACAACATTTAAGAAACAGGAAGAAGGTGAAGTGGCCAACACACACAATTAAACTAAATTGGCACAATTTAATCATCTCAAAAGAAATAAAAAGATTTTGTTAAAGTTTTCAAAGACTTCATCTTTGATTAAGACAAAAGAAAAACCAATAAAACTTCAACATTTTCACTTTTAGTGTAGCTGCAGAAAACATAAATATAATGTTAGTTTTATTGTGTACATTTTATCAAACATATTGTGATCATATAATTGTTCAAAATTACAGAAAAAATAAATAAATAAATCACAATTTAGAATATATTTGTTTTTTGTGAGGTTACATGAAATTACATGTGAATAAACCAAAGGGAAAAACAACCACCAGGGTAAAATCTCAAATAATTTAGTTGAAAATTATTACAGGAAACTAACTTAACTTTTATTACATCTTTTAGAAAAAACATTGCGGAGGGACTGAACATCAATACAGACTATAGAGTTTGTCCTTTTTTAATTTTTGGATGCTGGTGGGCCGCAGGATGTTTGTCAAGGATAAAGTGTGCCTTGGCTCAAAAAAGGTTGAAAAACACTGATTTAGGGACAAAAATGTGCAAACATGTTTCTAAAGCCTTGTGCTCAAATGTGGGTCAGATTCCCCCCACACCTTTAGAACGGTGACGGGGATGGGGGTGTAACATTGGCTTTCTCCTCCGCTCCATGCCGCAGCGTGAACAGCTGAAGTCTGAGAATAATGGAGCGCAGTGCTGGCATGTGAAGCTGCTGGATGTCTTTGAGCAGGTATATATGGTTGCGTAATTATGGCCTCCGCCTCAGCAGCAGCAGTCTCATCTCATTACCATCATGGTGGGATGTCTGCGCTTCCCGGGAGGTCGGGGACACGGACATGGGGGTGTGCGGTCACACAGCACACCTCCCCATAGGCTCCTGGCACAACTGGATCTAAACAGCAGCAACTAATGTGCAGCTCCCAACCGAAAATACAGTCCCTTTTTTTTACTACAGCTGCAGAGAGTAATGCATTCAGCCACCTATACCTATTATTTCCCATAATTCTCTTCCTCTCTGAGCTTAGTTTTCATCTCCTCTGCCTTCCTCCTGCGCATGTCGTGCATTCAGAGAAGCCCTTATCTGCAGAAGATAATAAGAACACCGATCTGGAGGGAACCCTGCGTGCCGCGTGGAAACTCCCCCCTGCCTCAGCGTTCTTGCTGGGATGGAAGCAGGAACCGGGCCCCTGGGTGTTTTTCAGACCACCCGTTCGCGTTTGACCCCTGCAGCCGCAGAGGTGTCTGGACTAACTCACTAGTAATTACTGATTGTTTGTAATTATCAGCCTTTTCGTTCAACCAGGAGGTTCATATTTTGAAATGACTGGTGAGGTGAAAGTGCCCGTTTCCCAGCAGGATCTCCGGAGCCGTCCTTCACTCCTAACGCCACCAGCGGGACCTGGACTGGATCTCCGCTTCTCCGGCTGGCAGACTGCACCTATTATCTTCAATTGCTGAGGCTATTAACCGATGCACTCGTGTGCTGCCCCCCCCCCATCATCTATTCCAAAAGCCTTGTGTGGGCTGATGATGCGTCCTGACCCCTTTCAGAAGCCTCTCAAGTCGGTTCTTTAAGCTCGGATATTACACTCCCACCAGCAATGGTCCATCTGCTGAGGCTGAGGACTCCTCTCTGCATGACCAAACCCCCCCCCCACTGGCACCCACACCAAGGCCACCTGCATTCCTCAGTTGGAAAATAGTTGAAATGGCTGGAATGAGATTTGCTGGGGGTGCAATCCCCTCAACGCCTACTTCTAAAGACTGGAAGGATTCAGCTCTGCCCCCCCCACTGTTCAGAGAGAGAAGGGAAGGTGAGAGAAAACAGTGAGTGAACTCAAGTCTTCCCTAATTAGGCAGCAGGCCTTCATTCAGCACATTTATAGTCTAATAAGGCATGGAGGGTATGCGCTGCTCTGTGATTAAACAGACGTTTGCTTTAATACGCGGTGGCTGGAGCAGCACGAGGGGGCCGGTTCTGGATATCTGCCACAGACTCAAACAGCCACTGCTCATCTTCTCAACTAATTATCCCAATGCTATCGTCTCCGTGAGCTTTAGCGCTCAGACAGGCAGCAGGAAAGGGTCTGAAAAAGCCACGCCAGCCACAAAAACTGTCCAATTTATTTAATCCCAAGCATGCTAATGTGATTGCTTTCTGATTTATTGCACTGGTGGGGAGAGAGAAAGAGAAAAACAAGGAGCTGCTGCTGCTGCTGTTGTCATATTAGAGTTCAGTGACATTCCTCAGAGTGATTGCTTGCAAACATGTCCCTCCAGATTTTAATGAAAGGCTTCAAATCTTCACAAAATGTCATTTGTGATAATCGTCCTCTGAAGTTCATCTGAATGTTGCTGCAGCGATGGAAGCCTGAAGGAACTCCGACAGTCAGGGTCTTATTTCGGTCAGATCCACGTGTGTTTACGTGAGTCATTACCCTCCAGAATGAAACAGACGCTTATCAGTCAAACGCCACAGAAAAGCCGCCTTCTCAGCAGGAAGCCCACGTTTGATTGAATCAACAGCTTTCAGTTTCAGGCTGGATGTTTGCTTACAATAATACAGCAATTACCTCATTTTAATGCCATTATGGATTCACAAGATTTGCCTACCATGAGGAGACACATCTGCAGTGAAAACAAAAAGCCCAATGTTCTTGATTTTTCATGCTTTTGATGCAAATCATGCAGAACTCCAGCGGCTCAATTTCATCATCTCAACTGTTTTGTTTTTCAAATGCAAGACATGTTTTCTTTCATTTTGAACAGAGATTTCAGTTCTGGAGATGTCAATCCAGATGCTTCTTTAGTGTTTTCTTTAAAGTTCTTATGACTTTAAGGCTTCTGGGGCTTTTAAATTCTGCTTAAAGGAAATAAAATGTGACAGGAGACAAAGAAAATAGTTTTTCAAATTCTAAACCACCATACCTAAAAGAAAACCAATATTTCATCCTCACCTCACCCTCACCACAAAAGCAAAGGAAGAACGGCATGAAGCCAATTCTTCCTTTTCAATGTTTAATGATTACTTTTTGTAAAAATATAGTAACAACAGTTTCAAAATCAATTTGAATATTTATTAAAAAGGAGCAAAGAGACGCATAACACAATGTAGCATTCTGATAAAATGAT
Source organism: Oryzias latipes (assembly GCF_053564925.1). Lineage (NCBI taxonomy): Eukaryota > Metazoa > Chordata > Actinopteri > Beloniformes > Adrianichthyidae > Oryzias > Oryzias latipes. The sequence continues at coordinate 28,543,278 of NC_136256.1, forward strand.
AAAAGCTGTAACACAACCAAAACTTTAAGTAATTGCTTTCATTTTTTTTGGCTCCATTTGAAGTGTCATTGAGCATCAAGTTTATTGTTAAGCCTCTACAATAGTCTCTAAAAACAATACTAACATTATGATGAAAATAAATGTTTTAGTGAGTCAATTCTGAAAGGTAAAATCATTACACACTGATATCTTTCACCGCTTTATTTCAATAATAAAATAAAGAAACTTGCCTTGCCATGTAGCTTTGATTGTTTCGGCCAATAGAGATTTTAAAAGTCATCATCAAAAGGAATCAAACGTTTGAAACTCACCACTGATCACACACTGCACACAAGCTTCTCTCAGCCTTTAAATCTCATTCTGGAGAAGACTGCTGACTGTCCAGAAGACAGCAAACCACTAAAGGTCAGCGTTGAACAACTGTACGTTCACAGAGTTCTATATCCAAACATGAACAAATTAAGAAAAGGTAACCGCAGCCTGGAGACTATCGTCCAGGAAATCTATTCAGAATGATGGAGAAGCATCACAAGGAGAGACTGGAGTCTCATACTGAACACAAGCTGCAAATGTGACATTTTTTTTATATCAAACCAGTCCTGAACCAGAGACAGAGAAGTCCAGGAGGAAGAAGAGAAAAAGAGGTGTTGCTCAGTGGTCCTCTCAGAAACGCTATTATCCTTTTTTTATGTCTTCAATCATCAGAAAAATGCTACAAGAATATGTTAAAAACATCAAGTAGTGCAGAGGTTGTGTTTCGTTCAAAGATGATGTCTTAAACCTGTTATTATCTAAAGAAGCTTTTCAAAGTAAAGTTTGTTTAAATATTTTCTACAAAAAAAGACGAAATGAGCAAATAAATAAAAAAAAAGACTTTTTTTCACAATCATTCCATGCTATCTTGTGTTTGATCTCTGGTTTGTTTTACAAGGGAGGAGAAGTAAAACAGACCTTCTCTGATACTTTTAGCCATCATTCCATTATTAATGAAGCTGCCCTGGATGAAGTCATCTCTCAGATCTGGGATCGTGTGAAGATTGCTCTAAAAGGAATCTCACTGGACGATGAAACGTGAGTGGTCAGATGATTTTATGGGTTTCCAATAAGCCAAAGGCAACCAAATCCATCGTGAAGAGAAACATGTGCACCACTTTTGGTTACATTTGACCCGTTCTTGCTTTGGCTTTTCTTTTATTTCAAAAGCACACAGTATTGAGTTTTCCCTCATGCTTTTTCATACATTATGCATGTATACAAACAAATGAATTTCTCATAATTTGGTTTCTCTGTAGCTTCTCACCATCTGTTGCTAATGTTTTAATTGGTTTGAGCTTTAATTGATAGCTTTCATGCTTGCTTTCGCAGTCATGAATAATTACTGATGCACGTGAAACTGCATGGTAGACATGCATGCTTTCCTGCAGGTGCATGAAAGGGGCTTCTTTTACATTCAAGCACACCATCAACTGTTCACTTCTGAGGTTAAGAAACTGGTTTAAAGATTTTTGCAGACAGAGAGAGAGAGGGGGGGGGGGGGGGGGGGCTGCACATCGAGCACGGCAGCTTCTGACAGACAGAGTTGGGTCTCATCTGTAGTTCTCAAAGGGAGCCTGTCTGTCTTTTTTGTGGAGAATAAGACTGCAGGCGACCAGAGTCAGATGCAGAGCTCTGACTGCTAAAGGAGAGGTAATAGCTCGGCGTCCTGCTGCCGTGAAACACAGAAGGAAAAGGCAGAAACGAGGAGGGGGACACGGATGCAATGTGGCAAGGGGCCATTAGCATTCCCACTCCCAACCTGACACTGACAGCTGACACCGACCCAGTGTCCAAGGTGAGCAGGAGTCATGCACAGGAAGCAGGAACCCCCCAGAGGCGTGCAGCCGTGTTTTCCTGCTGCTCTCCGTTTCCTTTGTGGTTGTAGTTGAATGGATTCTAAATATCACACTTCTGTCAAACATGTCATTTGACCCTGCTGCCCTCCCAATCACATCTAAACTCTATCATGTAAAAAAACAAAAAAACTACATTCAGCTGTTTCTAATGATGGAGGACATACAGTGGGGCAAAAAATAATTTAATCAGCCACCAATAGTTTTTAAATTGTCCCCACTCAAAAAGATGAGAGGCCTGTAATTTTTATCATAAGTAAACTTCAACTATGAAAGACAAAATGAGGAAAAAAATCCAGAAAATGACGTTGTCTGATTAAATGATGGTGCTAAAGAAATAGTTGGTCAATAACAAAGTTTAACTCAATACTTTGTTTTATGCTCTTTTTTTGGCAATGACAGCCGGCATTGCCAAAAATGCAGTCAAACTGTTGCTGGTATTTTGGCCCATTCCTCCATGCAGATCTCCTCTAAAGCAGTGATGTTTTGGGGCTGTCACTGGGTTACACAGACTTTGAACTCCCTCCAATGATTTTCTTATGGTTGAGACCTGGAGACAGGCTAGGCCACACCAGGACCTTGAAATGCGTCTTCTGAAGCCCCTCCTTGGTTACCGGGCAGTGTTCGGGATGGTTGTCATGCTGAAAGACCCACCCATGTTTCATCTTCAATGCTGATGGAAAGAGGTTTTCATTCAAAATCTGACCATGTATGGCCCCAGTCATTCTTTCCTTTGCCAGCAAAGTCCTCCTTTGCTGAAAAACAGCCCAAAAGCATGATGTTTCCACCCCCATGCTTTACAGTAGGTATGGTGTATGACTGCATTGACGAAGCTACGTGTACCTAAATCAGTCTGATAGTACTGACGCCATTACGCCAACTTCCTGTAGTCCCTTTGCATTAGTAACAGTGGAACAGTGCATGGATTAACATCACTGTTGCATTCTTACATTTTCCTATTTTGCCTTTTCAGTTTAATTACTGACAATATTTTAAAACATTTTAAAGATCACAAAGAAAATTAAAAAAAAGAAGAAAATAATTATAATTGAAAAAAGAAAACAGATGACATTTGATGTTAGAGTTTCTTCAATGTGTCTTCATTGTTTGCATACTAATAAAGGTTTGTTGTACCATGGTCCAATGAAATTCTTGATTCTTCTAAAAAAGTATCTCCGGTCACAAAGTCTAAATGTTCTGTATCACTGCGCTGGCTTTTTTTTAAAGACAAACTTTATCTTCATCATCTGGACAAAAACATGCAGTTAGAGGTGAACTTTCTCTCTGAACTGATCGTGACAACCAGCATTTATTTCGCTTTCCTTTGCCGCTGCAGCCAAGATCCGTGCCAGCCCAGCCGGCCAAGCACCGCGTTGTCACGGTAACATGACAACCTGCTGCACCACGTAACTAACATATAGCCCGTTTTTGGTGAAAAAAGCGATCAAAACCGAAAAAATAACCAGAATAAAGTACTAAAAACTGAGTGAATGTTTAATTCTTTTGACCATGGTATGAGCGGGTTAACAGCCTTACAAGTGTGCATCATCAACATTAACGCGGAAACAAAGAGGTCCAGGTGAATTCTTCCACGGCGTGCTTTAATTTCTGAATAAAAGCACACTTTGTCGCTATTAACCCTTACATGTATGGAGCATATCCCACACCGCTTCATGCCAAACAACCTTTAGTTGAAATGGACAAACGTCATCCTCAAATCATTGACTTTTTCCGTTTTTTGTAAACCAGAAATCAAAAGGAAATATTAAAAAATGAAACAAAAGAAGAAACTGGAAAAGGTATTAGGGGCATCACTGATTGGATGAAAGCCCTTGTTTTCTCATATGACTAACCTATTTTTACTAGTTAATCGTTAACTATTTTCCTCTAAGTGGTAGTTCACTTTTTGTCTAGTTATTAGTTGCACTGTTTTTGCTTGATTGTTCAAGATACTTCACATAAGTGCTCTGTTTAAGAGTTAAATGACAAAAGAAGGTTAATGAAGTAAAAATGGGGTCAATCCTGCAAATGACGTTTGTTCATTTATTATTGTGTTACAATAGTATCAAATCTCAAAATCAAACAGCTCTGAATTCTTTCGGGGTCACAGGGTGCTGGAGCCTATCCCAGCCACTTGTGGGCGAAGGCAAGGGACACCCTGGACAGGTCGCCAGTCTGTCGCAGGATAGAATGTCCTCAATTCACTCTCACACTCACACTTAGGTACAATTTAGAGTTACCAATCAACCTATGAAGCATGTTTTTGGACGGTGGGAGGAAGCCGGAGATCCCAGAGAGAACCCACGCATGCACGGGGAGAACATGCACACTCCACACAGAAAGGTCCCCCATTGATGTTGTTTTTCAGGTCCCCCAGCCGGGACTTGAACCGTAGGTTGTGAGGCAAGAGCGCTAACCACTGCAGCCAACTCTGAATTGGAATGGGCAAAAACAACTGATTGTACCATCCCAAGTTATAGTTAAATATGTAGAAAACACTATCACTACATCACTATTTTAGTATTTTAACGAAGAAGAAAAGCTGAGGCGGAGTCCCCTCCCCCCTCAGCCCCCTCAGCCCAGTGCTGACCCAGACTCCTGCATGCATGAACTGCTTTCACAAAAAAGTACATGATATTCCATCGGACTTGTGAGGTTTATTTAACACAACATGTGCTGTGTATGATGTCTTGTCCGCCCACATCAGCTCACACATTACTCTTGCACACCCTGCAGCCTGTACATTACAATATTTTACTTGTGTTTTTCTCTTTTGATCAAATGCTCCTGTCAGAGGATCGGACAGGTGACCCCTGGGCAAAGGGAGGGGAAGTCTCTTTGGTGGGCTGCTTGATTTTTACCGCAAAAGTGTTGTCTCTCTGCATTAGCCATGCAACCAATCAAGAAGTAACTGGAAAAATCACCGCCGGCTCGTGCGTTTTATCCCTAAAAGCCCCGGCGATAGACTATTAGTGCAAAAAGCATGTTTGTTGTTTCTTCCTTTGATTACCTTAACTTATAATAAAAATAATGTATCACCACTCAGGTTATTAGGGCTGATCAGTAGCAGGTGTGGTTCTGGAGGCAGTGCATGTGGCAGCACATTTTAGGAAGAAGGAATGAAGAAATTTGGTTTTATTTGATGGATCTACGGCTAATTTGCAGCTTTGAGTTGAAAGCATGTTTGAGTGAATCCCTTTGATTAATCTGCAGCTTTTACAGCTTCATTTGTTTGTTCTGCTCAAGCAGTTTTTCCTCTTTTATCTTTTGATAAGAATGGCTTCCCTCTGTTTACCTGTTCTCCATCATCCCCATTCACCCCCGATGCTCTGAAGTGACTCCTCATCCCACGGTTTCTGAATTTGATTGACAGCAGCATCACATCGGAAGTTTTTTTCCCCGCTTCCTTTAACCTGTAAACACAGACTTCTGTCTGCAGAAAGGTTTTTGCAGAAATAATAACTGAAAAGGTTTTTCCCGCAATGCATCGGTTCGTATAACTAGCATTTCTCCGTCCAACAACAGTGTAAGCTCACTCAAATGGTGCAAATATTCCTGACTGGCGGGATTTCTGTAACAGCTAAGCCACTTCATCAAGTCAACACTGGCAGCAGTTGTGACTGTTGACTGGAGTTAATCTGAAACTGGCTGAAGCATAAGAGCCATAATTCATGATAAACTGCCGCAGTCTGTTGATTCGCGGGCGAATCTGCGGACTTTCACTCGGAAGGAAAAAGAAAAAGGTGGCGATGGCGGTGGGGGGAGGGGGGTTAGTGTGTTGAAATCCATGATTTAGTGATGCTTGACATGTTTGATGTCGATGCAGTCCTACTCCGGAACGCCACGGCGCTCCAAAGCACACGTCGCATCACTTTTGAAAGTCATTTAGAGTCGAATTACTGCATTTTTTCAAAACCGTGACCTCTGTGACGGTCAAAGATTCATAGCAGCCATAAGGATTGTTCCAGAACATTTTCCTTCATAAGCTGGTTTCAGATGAACCAGCATGGTTTTGAAAATCACCAGGTCACCGTTTAAGGTTTAAACATTTAGATGATATTCAAAAACACTAGGGTGGTAAATTTGTTCTGATCTACCATAGAGGTCAAAGTTCAGACAAGGACCTTTTTTTTTTTGAAGAGCAGCATAAACATCTGTAGATGTCTATAGACCTTAAAATTCTGAGGGTCTTTGGGTTGTCCGGTCCGTGGAGGATTGTAGAGAGGAGAGCACAGGTGTGTCTCACAGTTCCCTCCAGGCTTGTATGACCACTTACCTATCACGTGAACAGCACCAACAGGCTTCTTGAGCAGTTCACAGCATTTGAGGGTTGAAAAAAATTGAAATCCTTACGACACGCCTGCGTCTCGCCTACTTCCCCCCTCTCTTACCCTTGTTGTGTCATTGTTTAGTGTACCTGTCGCCCGCAGCACGCCCGTAGAAACATGTACGAACATTTCTCTCTACGTGTTCAATGAGCGGCCTATGACCTTGATATTTTGTGAGGGTCATCCATGTGCCCTGGACAGGTTTGACTCTTTTTCACCTGCAAACCGCCCTGATCCTACCATAAGGACAGTTGGGACTACGGCAAAGACAAAGAGCTCTTCTACGGATTAGAATTTGATCAATCAATCTCTATTTTTGTAGAGCAACTTCCATCAACTTGCATAGAATAAACAGTGTTTGACAAGTAAACATAGGTTAGAATAGACTACAGAATAGACTAAAAACAACAATCAACATGTAAACATGAGATGGTCTGAAACTCTTCCACTTTCGGCTTCTCCCATCAGGGGTCGCCACAGCGAACAATGGTCTGAAACGCTGTGGCTAATAGTTTGAGAGGGGACTATATAGATTAAAAGATGGAAATGTACAAATAAGCCATAAAATACTTAAATGACAAATAAATACATAGGTTAATCAAATGAATGATGTAAATGCTATATTTAAATTGAATTGTTCAAGATATGCAAATGTCACACGTCCTCCAGAGCTGAATGTCACACTAAAAACTCCCCTTTCAAGTGTTTTTTTCACTTTTGAATTTTGAAGTAAATGTGAGGTGGACTCTTTGATCTTCTCCAACTTAATGTCCATTTACATCTCTAAATTGTTCAATCAGAATTTTTGAACAGCAATGCTTAATGCAATTAACAAGATAACAGGAAGGCATGCGATGGCACGATACTGTGTTCCTCAGAATATCAAGTAACTCCAGAACACAACATTGCTGGTTTGCATTGAAGGGATTGTGCTTCTGCAGGTTTAAACCAAGGTCACACACCTTGAGCTTCAGCAGATGGTTTCTGCGGCGCAAAAAGCCAAAACGATTCAGTCTAATGAGCAGGAAAAAAAACATTTACTGAAGGATTGTTAAGCCGGGGAAACAGGCAAATTCACTGCCCACTGATTTACAGAGATGCAGCCTGCGAGCATCTGTGCAGTTCCAATCACAAACTCCACCGCCGTGTTTCAGGAGTTTCAAGGTTTTGGCTCATTTCTTAGAATCAGCGACAACTAAAGTCCTTGGCTATACCTGCAGATAAAAAAAGGAGCCACATTTTTCCAGATGAAGTTCTGCCAGATGAGCAGACCCCCATTTCAGCTGGAAAAAGAAGCTGTGAGTTTGTAGGACATGGAGGACGGGTTCTGACTGCCACCCGGTGTTCCTCACAGCGCGATACCGGGCACCTTGTCTTAATGAGCCCCACAGGCTGTCACACGCCCGCTCATCGGTTTATTTATTCATTATCTGGTGTTCCTCTGAAGAGGTGGGCCTCCAGCATGGGAAGCTTTTGCAGAGGTCTTTCTTTTACTCCACACACCTTCCTGCTAACCAGAATCATTTTCTGCTTCTGCAGCAAGAGAACATTCAGGGACGTAAACCTTCTTTGTGGGAGCGTTCTCGTGAAAGGAGCTCAGATGGTGGGATAAGTCGAGCTCAATCTCCAACCAAACACAGAGGCCTATTTTATCGAGCTATATAAAGGCCAGGTTGATGGGCTTCTAAAAATACGGCGGTCTTAAATTTCTAGACATTTCTGCTCTAATAAAAGGACGCAGAGACTTTGCTCTACTTTTTCCTTCAGAGATGTGCTCTGCACGCCTGTCCTGCACAGGAAAATCCTCATCTCTTAACCTTCCTTTCAAGATGCCATCAAGACTACCCCCCCCGTTCATGCTCTGCTATTCCCAGCATGCAATGAGGCATTTCAGACTAACGACTTTCTCAATTACAATCACAGTCTGAGAATCGTTTATGAAACCTGTCATTGACATCAAGGCAGGTTTGCTGCTGCAGAACTTTCATGTTTGGACTTCTAAATGTGTTTGAAGAGAACTTCAGAATTCCGACTGAATTGTTATTTCTATTGATTCTACCCTTCTGCCATCAGACTTCTGAACTCCTGTAAAAGACGTTTTTGTTCATTAACCGTTGTCTTCGTCTGCTTTTGCAGAAACTCTCTTTGCACAGCTGCATTTATTTATTGGTTAAATGCTATAAACTTTTCAACCCATTGAATTCCTGTTTCTCTTTAACTCGTTCTACAATTTTTTAATCTATTTTAACCATTCAACTGTTCAAATGTTCAGCTCTTTCAGCTCTTTCCAGCAATGACTTTCGGTCCTTCAAATCCTTGAACTTTTCCAGATATTCCAGGATATTCCAGGATTTCTGCCTCCATTGAAACACATGGGGAATCCTTGGTGCAGAAGCTCGGTGGTTCGATACCCGGCTCTGGCATTTTTCACAAACATATCTTTTTTGTTATTGTGCTGTTTTCACTTTATTTATGTCCAACTTTCATAATTTCTTTATACATTTTTTCCCCCAATTATTACCCTTTAAGTTTCATTTCCATTCAGCAATATTGCACCCAACCCTGCATTTTCTTCTGGAAATTCAGCTCCTTCTAGTTTTATTTGTTGTTTGTATTTAAATGGAGTTTTGTCTTGCCCACGTCCTACTTTTGCTTCTGCTGTCTGTGGCCGGAACAAAATAACTTTGTGTGACGGTGCATCTGCGACGCTGTGCGCAATTGACAAAGAAATCTAAATCTGAAGTTTGCTTCTTCATGAAAAAACTGTTGGCTGAAGGCATTTATGAGGGGGGTCTCCTCCTAAACTGGCTGGTTTCCTCCTCATTCTGTCACTTTCTGATCATTACCTTCGTTTTGTTGCTGCAGGATCAGGAGAAAGAGGCGACTGTCTGTTTTTGCGGCTGCCAACCAGTGTAACCTTTAGGCAGAAACAACCTTATTCATTTCATAGGTTTGGACCCGTCCGTGCACCAGCATGCTAATGTTGCGCTGGGTTGGCCCTGCGGAAAGACGAGCCTTTACAGGGATCCAGAGAAAAAATGGAAGAGAGCTAACTTCTATTCAGTTAGCAGTGGGAGAACGAACATGCAACCCGTTCTCTGAAAATTGGTCATTGTCTTCAGGAAATTGTGCTATTCAAATGATGAAATTGAAACACTGGTGTGAGTCTGCAGAACAAGGACACCACAGAAAAGATAGTTGTCTGAATGGAGTCTTTTTCAGCCATATGGTCAAAATATAATAATTTGATGGAAACAAAAATGAAGAATGAGCTGAATGAATGGCTCTCTACAGGAGACAAACTGCTGATTAGGTCTTGTTTTTATGCTGATAAACAACTTTCTCTGGGCTCCAATGGGTTACTCCTGAACTGCACATGGACATATATTTCATTATGATATTTGCACATTTTCAGCTCATTGACATTTGGATTTTCTAAGAGTGAAGGCAGGATGCCAGGCTCTCCATTTTCCCCTGCTCCCTCTGAGCATGAATTTATAAATTGAAAAACCAGGCAAAAATGACCTTAATCCGCTCCCCGTCATTCTGCAGGAAATCTTCGTGCTCTGCGGGGACTGAGGTTTACAGCCGCCATCTGTTGCATTTTTCATTAACAAAATCTATTTCTTCATTTAGCCATGCATGCTCAGACAATGCTATGGCTCCCATAACACCTCTAAATCCTGGATCGGAGGAGAATGGAAACACCAAGTTGCCACAGAGAACACGTTTTTAGATTAGCGCTTGCAAGTATAATTGCAATTGGCAGTTTAGTGCACGTACATTCATGGAGGATTATGGTTTTGGCATTTTGTGTGTGTTCAGGTAACAGGGGACAAATTCATCTATTAGAGCTGAGTCAGAAAAAGTTTACGCTCCGACTGTTGTTGGCTCTCCTGCTCAGAGGCTTATTATGCCTGAACTCAGGGGACTTCTGTGTCTTGCTCAATGACAACCGGAGAACACACGCAGGCTTCTTCTCACATCATTAAGAAGGAATTTCCGCAGCCACAAAACTGCTATAAAACACAAATTTAAAGATGTCAGCAACAGAAAATCGGACTTTGTGCAACAACTAACAATCTCAAAGTTTTTTGGGCAGCACTTTTCCCACGAGGGTCCAAGTGTGATTAATGAATGTGTCAGATTCTGCCACAGCAATCTGCTGCACCAAAACATGAAAATGATTGCCCAGTTATCGGATGAGGTGTCAGAACTAGAGGAAAACATGCAAGTATATGAAAGTCCACCAACATCTTCACTGCTTCCACGCTTCGTGACACCAAACTTCCAGAACTCGTTTCCCTGACACTGAAAATGGGTAAAAGACCCATCATTGCTGTGAACTAAAGTCCAAGTCCTATTAAATGCTTATGGACCCCAAAACATGTTTGGCTTCTGTCTCATTGACATTTCAAGTCTTTAAACTCGAGTCCAAGACGTGTCTGCAGTCTGGTTGGTTTGATTTTCTTGTTTTGGTAATTTTCTATCTCCTTCATCGTGCTGCTGTTTCTTGTCCAAAACTGTCTTGTTTTTGTTCTGTTTTCCATTCCTGTCAGATTTGTCTTTTTCTTGGCCATCCTGTTAGCCTTTTGCTTTTGCGTTCTCCATCAGAACAACTAGTCTTCTAAACCGTGTTTCTATTTGCCTCAGGATGATGGCAATAACAGTGGAAACAGCACAAGTCTTGTTATAGACCGTAATATATATTTGACCTTTTTGTGCAATAACCTTAAGATTGGACTAAATATTGATACTTTCAGCGAAAATATTAGCTGCCTTAGATGTATTTTCCTGCTTACTGCTACCCTGCTCTGCATCCCATTACAATGTAAGATAAATGATTAAAAGAACAACAAAAAGAAATTAGCTGAACGTTAAGAATCCAACAAAGGAAGATCTGAGAGCAGCATCAGGATACAGCTGGATCCCTAATAATCCGTTGAATTTTATTCTGTTGGTTTACCAATTTCCTGGGAGTGGATGTAACATCAGCATGTCAGACACCATAGGATGTAATGTTTTCTTTTTGTTTTGCCCATTCTTGGATGAAAATCAAATATAGTTATTTTCCTTGGATCCTCTTCATTGGAGAAGTCCCACTCCCATTGTGTTCTGATTTATTTTAAAGCGTTCCCAGTGGTCTTTTAATTATAGTGATGCCGTTTTTAGCCAAGATCCAAAAATCTGTGTCGTTTCCTGGGACATAGTTTCTGCAGAGCGGCAGGAGTTCATTAGAAATTCACCTCTGAGTTGTGGCCGGGACTGTTGGGGTGGAGTATGCCTGCTCCTACTTCCCATCATCCATCTGCTTACACTCTCTCCCACTGGCTTACAGCCCCTCACTCTCTGAACCCATCCTTGCTGTTGCAACATAAATAGTGAGCATCTTCAGAGCAGTCCAGACGTCCGGTTCTGATCCAGATTCCAGCGCAGACGGGGAAAACAAAGACGTTCATGGATCTATATGTCTGAAAGTGGATACATCAGAAGGGGGCTGAGCAGGGAGCCCCCCGCCCTGCATATTTCGTATGTATCAAATACAGTTTTTCAAACAGCATGTTTTCATCTGCTCCTGATTAACAATGATAGATAGAAATAGAAATCCTCAGAAATGCAGTTTAAAGCTGCATTGTCTTGTCTCTCAAATGATCAATCAAATCATGAAAGTGTAAAGACTGTTCGGGTCATTCTAGAGTTAAGTGGCTTAGATTTTCTGCAGGGGAGGGGGGGTGTTGCTTCTATCACTTTCAGACCTAAAGCCATATGTTGCTCATGTGTGGTCTCCCAGGACTACAGATAGAGTTTGGTTTTCACTCCGTGCGGTTCTGTGATATTTTAAGTAGCATATATCCATCTTCTCATGGCTCTGCTGAGCCCCCCCACCACAGCAGCTGCCTGGCTCGAATACATCATGTCGCCGTTCTCTGATAGGCTTATTGATTTTGTTCCCTCCTCAGCGCCATCTCTCAAACTTTCAACAGCAGAACTAACGGAGACAGATTTTTTTCCCAACTGCTTGAAATAGATCATTAGCCAATTGGAAAAGATGGACTTTAAGCCCTGCAGATCCATACCGAGGATTAGAGCAGATAGAAGGAGGGTAAATCTTCACAATTTGCTGCATAAATCCACGCAGGGGAAGGAGATTTTACCTTTGACCATAAATAAAAGTTAGCAGGAGAGAACAGCTTTTCTACGTAGTGCTTGCGGCGAGAAAAGGAAAACAATGTCTCGTGGCTGTTGATGACATGGAACTCTCTAGACCAGAGACCCAGGCAGAAGTCTAAAAATCCCCCTCCCAAGGAGATTTCGATAGTTACCCACCCCAGGACGTCACAGAGGACCATCTCACTCACATAAAGGAAATTACCAGCCAATTAACTTTACGAAAATGTAACCTTTCATTTCAAACAGAACATTTTATGTTTGTAAATCATAAGTGAATGAATCATGTCGATTGATCATAAAAATAATCAATTTAACTGTTACTAATTTCAATCCTGTTGATCCGACATGATACCATTACATTGGATTACATTAGTAATCCCAAGGAATTGTGGGATACCATTTCCTTTGCCTATCAGGGCAGATTGGGGTTTAAGTGTCAGTTTTTGTGACGCGTTGGGTTTTGTTGTCTCGCTGTTTTACTCTGTTTTAACTAGTAATTTAAACTTTATGTTAATTTTTTTTCTGTACCATGAGTTAGAGTGTGGGAGAGGATGATGACCAACCCCCTTGTGCGGAAGATCGTTAATGTCCCAATACTAAAGACAGACTTCACGGGACGTGAGCTCCTGCCTTGTAATGTGAGCCATTGCTGGGTAATTCATGTCTTTGATATGGAAATTACAAGGCTCTTTGGTTGAACTTTAGAAAAGTGTGTCAATTTCAGTTGTATGAACAGAATTAAATGAACAATAACAAAAAACACATTAGATCAACATATTATATTGAGTTGGGTAGACATACAAATTTAAGTTGAATAAACTTAATTCAATTATGTGTTACCAATTGAAGTGATTCATTTAAATCTGATCAACTTTTTTCTTTTTACAGTGAGCAACAATATTAAGTTAAAGTTGGGTCCAACTGTAGTTTTTAATTGAATCAACTTAAATTTATCAGGTTGAACCTAAATACTTTAAGTCTGTCCAACCTAGGTACATTAAGTAGGACCAATGTGATTCATTTTTGTTCAAGTAAAGCTTTCTAATCAGGTGGAAATCCTTTCCATAATTTTTTTTATGTTAATTCAATGTGAAAGTTTTTTGAGTGTACGAGGAAAGATGTCGTCTGTGAGGTTACTCTTTGGTAATGAATCCATCAAAAGAAGGAGAATGAGGCAATAAAGCTTTTTATGTGCTTCACCCTCTTTGTTGCATCTTTACAACTTCATCCATCAGTTTCTCTTAATTTAGCCTGGGAGTGGATGTACAGCAAAACGCCGGGATAAACACAAAAAGGAACTACTAGCCTCAAACCAGGAGAGTCGTGTAAAATATAATATAATGCTTTGTGAGCTAGAAAACAAAAAATTAAATCCTGAGCCAAATAAATGATGATAGCACTTTCCCAGATCACTTCCCTGAGAGTCATCTGTGAGGATTTAAACCGAGGCTGCCCCTCTGTTGCATACTAATTGCAAACAGCTTGGGATAAACATATGATTCAGAATTTGTAATGTAGTTAGTCGCTGGAGTGACATTTTTTTCCGACTCTGCTCCGACTCTCGGCAAGGTCTTTTCTGATCAAGTTAATTACCTCGAAGCGAGCAGACAGTGAGGCTAATTAAGAAATATGTCTTCTTGAACTGTGGTCAATGACAGCCCAGCTCCTACCACTGGGTTCTGACCTAAATCACCAATGCCTCCTCTCTTTGGAAGCACCATGGCAAACTCCAATCAAACCTACAGCCATAGCGGGTGGAGCTGCCCTCACAGCCAGCCTTCTGGGGTGTCTTATAAAGCCACGGCCAATCAGAGAAGTTCACACAAAGTTGTTGATTACCTCAAATTAAGTATGTAGGGGCCATTGAGAGCCAGCTGTGCAACCCACAGTTAAAACAGACGCACAATGAGGCGCTTAAATTATAATCAGCAGGTTTACTGGACAGCAAGTCTTTCAAAGCGGTAATCAGAAGGTCATGGACGGCCATATTTTAAAAGTTTTCTTTGATGACTTTAAATGCTTAATTAGAAAACGACTCATCAATAGTCAGAGGGATACGATCAAAAGTTAAAGGTTCTGTTTCTGTTCTTCTACTCCGACAAAGTTAGTCCAAACAAGCTCGTGTCAAAGATTTGTTGTTCCATAAAAGTCTAGACGTTCAAGTTTGACATTTTGCAAGCAAGAACAAAAAAGTGGCATAAATGGTAGACGATCCTGCTTAGTCCTGTGCAGGTCATGGGGCGGGGCTTATCCCAGCAGCTGCAGGGCAAGGTGGGCTTCAGTTTGCAGGTCCCCATCAAACGTCTAAGGGTTAGAAAGACGACTCAACCTGTGAAGCAGGTTCTTGACTGTAAGAGGAAGCCGGAGGAACCCACACACTGACCAGGAGAACTCCACACAGACAGGATTCTGTTTGAACTTCTCACTCTCTGCTAAATGTTACACCACCGCCAGCCTCCGTGGAAAACATTCATGTGAAGTGATTTGTTTTTGGAAACAGATTTTTTTTTTCTGGCTCTATGCCTCAGAAGCCAAACTCTTTTCTAGTTTGTCACTAAATTCTAAAAATAAAACTAAAAAGTGCAAAGGCAATCATAAAACCGTAAAAATAAAACGTATTCACGAACGTTTGGACAAACCTATGATGTGCATTTTCCCCTCAAAAAGACGACTGAAACTCTTTAACATGTCTCAAAAAACAGCTCCTCTTTGTTAGCTTTTATCCACGCATACCACTGATTTTTTAACCCTTTCACTCCACATGCTGATATGCAACGTGACCTTGTAAGACCCGAGCTAGCATTGGAGTTAAACCTCCACACACGTAGTCACACGGCCCTAGTTAAGCAGAATTGACTACTGTGGTAAAAAAAAAAAAAAATGGGATTTTCACTAAAGTGGACACCGGGTCTAAAAAGGTTAAAGTTTGCCTATCAGCTTTCAAAATCCACTGGAATTATGTTAATTTCACAAACAGTAAAAGGGCTGCGATTGTAGAAAATCGTATTTTGTCGCCAGCAACGGCTCCAACGTTAACACTTCACCAACGTAAAGTGTTGAGAATAATAGAGCGGAAAAAAGTTTAAGGCTGCTTCAAAATCCTCTGGAATTATGTTAAACGCATAAACAGTAAAACCAAGTCCAGATGACATCCCCTAAAACTACTACAATGGAACCAACCTGGATGAATGAGAGTCTTCATAGACAGTGGAAGAAGTGAAAATAATGTAAACAGTGCGGTGTTAAAGGGTTAGCCAAAGTTCTGGTTAGAACAAAATATCGAGGTACTTCTACGAGTTTTGTGAGTATTCCAGACATACTTTACCTTATGTGTGAATAAAGTAACCCAAGCATAAACCCACTTGGGCCTTCATGGTGTTCTGGCTTCTTCCACCATTTGCTGTGGCCGTCACGATTTAAACAAAGAGGAACAACAAAGTCCTTAAATTTAAGATATTAAAAAAAAAATTAATCAGATGAGGATTTTAACATTATTTTTGTAAACTTGTTATTTTTTCTTAACCTGATATTAGCAAGTTTAAATCAGAGCTTAGAATAAACATTTTCTTTAATTATTATTTTCTTTCCTGAGGTTATTTTTCAGAATAATATTTGCAATTGAGACTTTTTATGCCCAAGCAATTACAAAAAAAAAGTGAAAAATCAATGGAACGCATGTGGGTGGGGCATGAAATTAGAAAAAAAGATGTCAAGAGAGTCGTGGAGGGGGGGGGGGGGGGCTGTGAAATGGAGAGGATGGGTGACCTCAACAGGGTTAAACAGTCGTTTTTTATGAAAAAATACCATATAGGAGAGGATGCCATTGGCCATAAACTGAATTATTTATGAGGAGCGTTTTGGAAAGAGCAGTGGGAATTGGAGGATGGAGCGATGCATGTCCAGTGGCCTTATTCTGTGCCAGTCCTCTAATGCTTTGATAAATGGCTGTTATCTACACCCTTTGGTGTATGACGGCCATCTGCTTGGGACTCCTTAAGGGCCGATTGGAGGCGTTCAGAAATCTGGGTCAGCTCAGGTGGCGGCATTAGAGGAGAAGGTTGCTGACCGTGAGGAGTCCAGCAATCTTGGTCCGTTTCGCACGGCCGCGATGACCTCCTTATCAGCGCGGACAGAACTCGGTTTGTGCTGGTGGGCTCGCCTCGCAGGGATTGGCTCTGCATCGGGATGGATTTAGCCGCTTTCCTGCTGTTTGTGCAGAATCATGTCTGCTTGACGAAATCGCCGCAACCTCTGAAAAGCGGATGTGACTTTGGTGCTCGTGTGAGCAGAGCCCCCTCCAATCCAAATTTCTTTTAGGAAATAATGGATTTTTTCTGTAACCCATATGAGCAAAGATGCAGAATAAGAGGCCATGCCTCAGCCTTTAATGGGGGGGGGGGGGGGGGGTGTCATCAAGGTGGGTGGACTGCCCCACCGGAGGCACTACATGGTTTAAGTCTGTTTGTCCTGTTGAGTCTCGGGGCCATTCATGACCGAAGACATGAAAAAACTGGTGCAATTAATCATGCGGGTATTGGCATGACGGATACAGCATCCACTCAAGGACAGCTCTGACTTGCAGCAGGGCGAGTGCTGCCAATCCCCAGTCGCTGCAGCCCTGCAGGGGCTGCTCACATCTCCTGTTAAGCCATGCGTTTCCCCGACGACGCGCTCCGCTTCTGTTTTGGGGTATCGGCGGGCTGGTGAGCCCTCCAGCGATTGGTTCCTGTGAGCTCTTGTGTGTTTACAGTGCCGCTCTCATTGGTATCGACGGCGCCGCCAACCCTTTAATCACTCCTTTACAATAAATCTCAATCAATCCAGCAGTAAGGATGTGGGACACGTGCAGATGGTCTGATAGTCCTGACACATTGCAACTCAATCAAAGGGCCGCACACACACGACACTCTAGCTAATCTGAGCCATCATCTCGCCGTGCAATCAGAGCGAGCATCACCCGCCTCCGTTTCACGATGTCAAGCCTCCACGACAATTTGAGGGCTTATTAGTTAAACGAGCAACGTAAACAAATCACGAGCACTTAGCCGAGCGATCACTTCAGCTGCACATTGTCCTCCACAAGACTCCCACACTGCGATGGTGGCGTGGCGGCGAGAAACAGGTGGCTCTCTCGGCACTTCGCCAAAACACGACGCAGCAAATGGAATGAAAACGGCAAAGCAGATGTTCTGCTGTGCTGTGATATGAGGACAACTCACTTTTAAAGCCAACTCAAGTGTACTGGCTGGCCTGCTGGCGGGCAGCTCCGGACCGCCCGGGCTGACAGGATGTCTGCGGAGGGCAGGGCAACAGATCTGACCTCATTCAGGCGCCTTTGCCAGAACTGACTGACCTCGCCCCCCTCGGAGAAAATCACGCTACATTTGACGGCACAGAGAGAAAGTAAATCGGCGTGACAGAGAGTCAGGAATAACACTGAAAGCCTGAGATGAGTCTCTGTCTGTCCAGGAGGCCATCACAAGCCCCGCCCCCTTGTGACAAAAACAGTTTCAGGGCACAAAATGGGATCATCAACCGATAATTTTGATTTTGATATGCTTTTAGTAAAAGAGGAGGAGGAAGGCAGGAATGACGAAGAGGGTTTGAAAGCCTGTAATGACAGGAGGGAGCTGGACTGGGGGGGGTTGCTGTGAAATTGATGCAACCTTGAAAAGATCTGGAGACGGGGAGAGTCTGCCTGGTAATTACGGTGAAAACGACTGTAACTAACTACCATGTTTGGGTCACCAACGGGCGAAAGCTGCCTGACCACGCCGCATACTCAATTACAGAGGGGAGGGGGCAGCAGGAGAGCGGAGGACGGAGCGGGGTCATTTTCCCCTCCGATGACCTTCAGACTAATGCGGCCCAGGAGAGCTGGCTATTTTCTGATCCTCGCTGGATGACGTCCCCGCGCTCTCAGAGATGCTGCCCACGTGTGGGCTGCAGGTGGAAGGAGGGGGAGGACTCCTTGAGCGCTCCGACCGAGAGGAGCCGCGCATCTTTATTTACATCAGCTTGACGCTCAGGTTCGCCCGCAGCATCTGCTTCTTCCGCCGCGCCTCCAGAGCAGCTGAAGCACGTTTACTTTGTGACTGTGCTGCCAGCCTGATCTCCGCCAGGCGCCCGTTTATTTAAAACCGATTGGCACAGCAAGAGAAACTTTACAAATGTCTGCGCATAATTAGGAGGGTGATTAAATTATTTTCTAATGGCGGGCTCAAAGCTCGTGGCGTGTTAATGAACTTTGCCTTCTAACTTTGAAGCCCCGAGCAGATCGTCCATCTGCACGACGCCATATGTGAGCGGCGGCTGCCGAGTGCATCGGGCCCCGCGTGATCCCCGCCTGTCTGGAAGAGGAGCGTGTTTGTATCCGAGCGGCTTTGTTCCAAAGCAGACATGGAGCATCTGCAAAGGGGCGACACACATTCATATTAATTGATTTATTACACAACGCCGTGAGTGCGACTGATATCATTAGCCTGAAATAACACTTTGACACCCCTCAAGCTCCAGGCCGTGATTCATCTTCCTGATTGATATGTGGAGCTGAACGCTCCTCGTGCTGCAGAAACACGCCCAGCGTCCGGCCTTAGTCAACTGTTGCAGCGCTTGTTATTCTTTACTTTTCTTCTTGAGATGTGTCAAATATTCTCCTCTCTTTACCTTTACCTACATGAACACAGAGCATACTTATGTAAAGCCCTGCAGACAAGTCTGTGCCCCCCTTTAGGGCAACAGCCAAAAACCAAACAAGATGAAATATGATGCTTTTCCTGCCAGAGTCCAGTCAGATAGTTGACGTCACTGTTTTCAAATGCATAATAACTTTAAAAATGGGGTTTTCACTGCGCTGCTACAGACGTTGAGCACCAATTTCTCTGGGCATGTTTGAGTCCAAAAGCTGTTTGTGCAGCTTTAAGATTCCAAAGGACCAAAGAAAGATCTGTCATCAGGTCATAAAGAAAACTGGAGACTGTTTTCGGGAGTGAGCGACCAATCAGAACCCCAAGAACACAACGAGGATTCATCTAGGAGGTCATCAAAGAAGCAGAAGGCAAAGTGCAGGGTTCAGATCAGGTCAGAGGTCATAATCCAACAGTCAGAAATGATTCACGTTGACCGAGTTAACGCTCAGAGAGTTCCGGTGTTAAAGCAACCTTGTCCTGTCAGAACATGAAGTGGGCTTTATGCCCTTCGGTTGTCCATCAAATACTCCAGTTTAAAGACATTTTTAAGGTTAACTTAGGATACTACAAGGAGGGAAAAGTAAGTAAAAGTACATGTGCATTAACAGTTCCTCTGATATCTCACCCCAAAAGTGAGGCTGTAACAGGTCGACTGCATCCGCTCTCTGCACAGAAGAAACACGCATTTGAGGAGATGATCCATGAAATCCAAACCTGTTCCCAAATCTGGAATCTGTTCATCCTCATTATATTGACGACTATGACTTCCCAGCAAAAAGTCCTTCAGTCAGACATTTTTGTTTCAGTCCAGCTGTTTTTTTTTTTTCATCTTTTCTGATGTTTATGTCGTTTGGTTTTGGAATCCAATGAGCAGGAGAGCATCCAGTCCTGTTGATTCCGGTCCTTTCTTAAAAATCTATTTGACACTTTTGAAATGTCTCCAGCCCCCCCTGCCATCAGCCAAATTCCTCCCCTACGACTCTGGTCACTTACATGAAAGGCTTACATTATGCCGCTCTGCTGCTTTCATCAGAAAACGACTCGTTCTTTTCACTAAGTGGACGGCGGCGCCCACTGTGGCATGGGACATGCAAACCACCATGAATAGCCTCTCATTGACTTTCCATTAGCATTGTTTCTGGGGTGGCAGCATGTAATTTTTGCACATTATGAGCCTCCCCCGTTTCGTAAAGATGCTGTGCTCCTTTGTGAGTTTCTTTGAGATCCTAGTCAGCGCACGACTGTACAATTACTGCCCCGATGTGGGGCATCGGAGGTAAACACTGGATGGAATATGGTATTTGAGTTAGAACGCTCACTCCCTTCAGAGGAAACTGGGCTGTGGAGGAGGTCCAAACCCCAAACTGCATCCCATAAATGGCTTTAATTGACCTGTTTTGTAGATGTTACCATATTTTTCCAGCAAAAACTAGTATTGTCTGAATTTAAAAATGGCCCTGCTGCCTCCTGAAGGGTCTTTTCTAATTAAAACTGACTGAGAGTTGCCAGGAGAAAATGAGGGAGAAAAAGAAGATAATGTCAAATTAAATTGAAGCCTGGAGCATCAGTGGACGGCCCTCGTGGAATAGGTAAAAAAAATGTAAAAAATTGTTTTTGTTGCAGCCTGATAAAAATGCACGCTCATTTCCCTTTCTCTAACATTAAGAACATTTTTGTATATTTTGTATATTTTGCAATGGTGGTCATTGTGTGGCAAAGTGTGACATTTTCATAGAATATGGGAAAAGAAAAAAACGCGTTGAAACGATCTGCACAAAACTTCACATAAAAGCCGTCCGGTCAAGCCTTCAACCACAACCACAGTTTCTTAACCTTTGACCTTGGGAAGAGGTCCCTCCTCCTCTTAGATTATGCTCATGCTGAACGAGCCGATGTGACATACGATGGGAATGTGGGCGTGGTCAACAAAAAACCTCTGTTGCCAAGAAAATTCAAAACATTTGCAGATTCTTCTTAAATTTCCATAAACCCGTTTGTAACCCCCATGTGACCAAAAGCTACAACGGTTGCTATGGAGATAAAACACACTAAGGCTGCCATTTTGAAAAAACTGTTTGTTTCTTTTTCTGACCAGGGTGGCAGCAAGGAAGAATGAGGGGCATTTAGACGCCGCCCAGCCAGTGAGGGTGGGTCAAAGGGGGGTGGAGCGGTTGGGGGCGAGTAGTACCTGCAGGCCGTACAACGCCGTTTAATTGTTTCTACATTTTCCCAAAGTCAGTGTATGTCTGCAGGTTTAATCCTATTGGACAGGTGAGCAGCACACACATACTACACAACACAAAGAAACACACAAAGAAACACACTCAGCTGACTTTCCTAGCTTTTCATGGCAGAAAGCGAGTCCAGGCCCGGCTGGAGCTTTCCGGCGCTTTGATGCTGTGTTGAACTTTTCCTTTCACCTCTGTGGATGTAGACATAAAACAAAGTTGTTCCCTCCGTCTGAAGTTATCGCTTCCTCACAGTGTTACACAACAGTGCGCACAGAAGCGGGCTCGACTGCACGGATCAAAGCCGCCTGAAGATGTACATGAAGGACGGCTTCTGTATGTTCAGGACTGTTCCATTCTCATTGTTTTTAGGGTTCTTTAATTATTTGACCATTTGGACCAGAAGCTCCCAGAAAAAAACAAAAACTCCATTATTCTGTGACGCAACTCCAAACTCATCAGCAAGTTTAGCGATCTGTTAGAAACGGCCCTATTCTCACTTTTTAATATTCATATTTCTGCAGGAAATAGAGGATTCGTCCCTACATGAATGCACTTTACTTAATCCATACTTTTCCACAAAACAACGTCTCTAACATAATTATACGCTTATGGTATAAAGTAGCCAACATGAAACAAATAAACAGAAAATTGAGTCCACTTTCCATCCACCAGATGATGAAGGGAGCAAAAAAATAACAAGCACCCCCCGGAAATCTAATTCAAAGCAGACATCTCAACCATCTCCGAGCCGATCTCCCTCTTCAGATGGAAACTCCTCATTTAGTCTGCGTCTCCATCTGTTTTCCATCTCATCCTGATATTGTCCGTTTTACTTATTGTGCAGTTTCCCTGAAAAATAATATTCTACTTGAAATTATGCTTTTAATGATAACTTTCACAGGCGCTCCATTGTCCATTCAGATCAAAGCTTCTCTTGAAACAGCAGCTTTAGGAACTGGAGTTAAATAAAAGGTCGCCACAGCATCGACCCATCCAAAAAACTCAGAGGAAGAGATATTTAGGCCATCCAGCTGACTTCAGAGAAACCCAAACCTAGGCCCAATAAAACACATTCCAAGTGAAGTGCAAGGACTTCTGTGGAATGAGTGGGTCCGTTATCCTGGAGGATTCCCGTCTCTGTGAGGAGATCCGTGGATGAAATAAAACAGCCAACAAAACACCTTTAAATGTGAACTTTTAGACATAGAAACCCAGGTTTTGTTGAAACCCACTTAGTTGTTTCTTTTTTGTCAGTTTCTTCCTGGTAAAGAAATCACAACTGCTTTCGTTTGTGAAAATTATTTAAAAGAAACTTGGAAAAGTGACCAAAAATGGTCCGTTTTCAAATCAGCTTTTTTCTCAGGTGTTTCTGCAGGTTTGAGGAGATCGATCATAAACGAGATGTTAATGTAGAGATTAGAAAATGGAAACTACCTGAAATGCAAATCACAACCAACAAATCACACAAAAACATTCAAGATCACAACCACACTTTAAAAAGCTAAACAAAAAATTAACAAACATATATTTTAGAAATCAAAACCTTAGGAAAAGAGAAAAAGAAGGTGTCATGAGACATCACTGATATGATGATGATGTTTGTTCTTCATCCAGTCATAGTTTCTACCTTTTCCAGTTTCTTATCGTGTTTCATTGTTTTAACATTTTATTATGATTAATGAAATCTTATTAACAAAGTTTTCCAAAATGTTTCTTTTGGATTTTTTCCCCATTTTTTAAATGTTTTTTCTTTCTCAGAATTTTGTTTAGTTTTTCTAAAACGTGATATAATTTTTTTAATGTTTGTTTTGCGTTTTTTATTTGTTATTGTCATCTTTAGCATGTTTTTGTGTTGAGCGATTTGTTGGTGTGATTTGAACTTCAGGGCCACCGTAGGCTGAAAGAAATACTTCATATGATCTTTGTTATTATTTTAAATGTTTCCTAATTAACCAAAAGTTATAGCTTTATTAACGGTACACATGTCAGAAATACATAACATTTCTACACATTTGAGTTTTTTTTTTATCGGTTGTGTAAAATCTTGGGTTAAAACCTGCAAACAACTGTAAAGATGTAGGAATATAAATGCTTCTTTGTGATCGTCACCAACTAACGTACAATTTGTAGGAAAATGAAATCATTATTTCTATGAAAGCTTTGCGTCTTTCGCAACTTTTACTTGGTTTGTAAAGCTTATTCTAAAGGAGATAGGCATCATTTTCTGCATGGGGTTGGTCAAAAGCTGAATTTGAAAGCATGTAGAAAGTGAAGTCTGTGATTAGACAGAGATTAAATAAGGGATGAGTCATGTCTAACAAAAAGACAGGGACATTTCAATTGAAGACCAATTCAAGCTAACGGATGATTTGGCCAAGATAAAAGTAGCACAATGGAGTAATAATCCTCCTGGAGGCCTGAGAGACTAATTTTTTGTCATCAAGGATACAATCGAGCTGGCAAATCTCTGCAGCGTCCCTGGGACAAAGCCTATGATGCAGCCAAAAATGAATAATGAACTCCGGCAGCATTTTTAATGTAATCCAGCCTCCATCTCTCACAGCGCATTTCATCAAACTTCAATAAAATGATACATGAAAAGTGACACATTATTACTGAAGGCAATCTGAGCCGCTCGCAGACGAAACAATCAAAGGAAGCAATCTGAAAAAACACAAAAAATCACTGACAACAATCTCGACAAGTGCTGGTGAAATTAGAAAGATTTAATTTTGGCGGCGCGGCTTCAGGCGGTAACGTTAGACGCTAACTTCCCGTGATGCGGGCGGACACGGTTTGTTTGATTGCAAATGAAAAAAGCCGTGTCAGAGGTGTACTTCTGTGTTCAGACAAAGAACACAATCCCATTAGAGGGCAGAGCGCCCATTGTTGCTCTCTGGGCTCACAATCAATAAAGACTCGCTGTTGCTCGAGTTTCTAATATTAGATCCAGCTTTTCAGTGGCTGAATGCTTAAGTGTGCTGGGCTTCTGTAACGAGGTTACATCAGCAACAAAAGGCTTTGGGCAGCAGCAAAGTTAATTTAGGCGCAAAAGTAGATAACAAACCATATCTTCTACAAGATAATTATGCCATGTAGGCTCCGTTAGGAGAGCAGTTACTTGGACTCAACGCGTGTTCTTTGAAATCAAATCACAACGTTTTTTCTCTTCTTTAATCAATTAACATTTTCATCTGTGGGAGTCGGAGGAGCAGCACCCGAGCTGGAGCCAGCGCTCTGTGGGCTGAGATCAGAGGCGTGTGTGTGTGTGTGTGTGTATGGGGGGGGGTGAGTCACGTCCACTTTAAAGCTCACTGCTCCAACCAAAGAGGGCTCTCAGGTCCGAGTCTCGACAGGTGAAGTCCGTCCGCGGCTGCAGCATCATCACATTAACGCTGATTTGCCCGTTTGCAGGTTTGAAGATGAGCTGATCTGCATATTCATGCATCTCGCTTTCCTGCTCCGGATAAACGAAGCAAAGACATGGTTACAGGAAAAATCTCTGCTTCTGATGAGCACAGGTGTTTAATCAAACATGATGGATCAAGGAGGAGAACTTTAAAACTCCTTTGAAAAGTGACTGCTGAGAGATTTATTAAAGAGTAAGTGTGTAAAAATACTTTGGCTGCGTAAAGTTGGTGTGTGAGTTGAATCACTTCTTTCTTAAGAAACATCCTTAGGAATGGGGGGAACAAGTCATGGACTTGACAAATACACACCCACTTGCATTCAAGAAAGAGAAAACTATGGTCTTAGTCCAGGTGCAGCAGGTTTTTGGGTTGTCCGGGTACGGAGCACTACTTCTGCCTCTCTGTGACCCAGTCTGAAGACTTGCTGTCCCGCATTAGTCCGCAGAGAGAAAAAAATCAAATAAATATAAAATTAAATGACCTTTTTATTTTTTGCCTCCCTGCAAGTACGAAAAATATCATAAAGTTGAGGAGTTAAAGGGTCAGATTCTCCTCCATGTTGGTTTGGACTCCATCCTCTGATCCCATCATCAACGTGTCACGGCCCAAAGCAGAGTCAATGATCGGTTGACTCCACACGTATTCTCCGCCAAAGTTCAGATATTTGAACGATGCCTAACACGGGCTGCTGCCAGATCAGCGCCACGCCCAAAACGCGGCGCAGGAGCTTTGACCGCGTCTGTACTTTGACTTAACATTGATACCAGACACCAAACCAGATTTTATGTAAAAACAACTATAGGCTTAAGAAAACTGCAACACACTCATGAAAAGCAGATGTGAAAATGCAATTCAGTTTCAAAGCATATAAAAATGGGATTCCAGGGGTTTTGTCAACACACTGAAATAATCCAGAGGTGAGTTGAGTTCCAATCATGAGAAGAAAGTGTTTTTGTGCATCAGATCCCCTCTGCTTATATTTTTTAGAGAAGAAATGTTGTCCCATTTAAACCGAAGTTTTTTTTTGTTTTTTTTTTCCTGCAGCCATTCAATCCAGAAATTAATCAGAGAAAAACCTCCGGGGACAAAATCTCTGATGAAGGCCACTTCATGTATTTCTGTGAATAAATCCTTGAATGGGAGGAAAGGCACTGATGCGGGAAAATCTGGCTGTCAGCTCCACTGTGGCTTCAGCCTAAGATGCATTTTAGAGAGACTGATGAAGATCCCACAAGTAGAAGAATCAAAGGCAGCCCTTTGAGCAGCAGGCTTTTATCAACTAAGAGAGGAATCAAACAGAACAATGAAGCAAATTCAAACTGGACAAAAGCGGAAGAGAAATACCAAAAGCATCAGTCATGTGATCAGGGCAGCTCTGCAGATGACCACCAAGGTGAGAACCGGGTCGTGAGTCCAAATGTAAAGTCCGTACTGGTCTATGGACATGAGGAGTTTCTGCACCTTATGCCTGGTTTGCTACTCCTATGTTTAACTATAAAGTGTTCTTAAATTAAAACAAGCAACTGTTATCCCACAGAACTGTAGCGCCACCTGTGGTTTGGATGTTTGACCCACAGAACTTCTTGTCTCTGGTTCCTGACCGACTCGGTCCGTCCTCCTTTTTCTAAGAACGGTTAGAATCCAAAGAAGCAATGAGACCGGTCCACATTTTCCTGTCGACCATCGCTGGAGAATAAATATTTATTCCAGGCAGCCGAGGGGAAAGTCAAACTTAAGCTTCCTGCAGTGGTGCTGTGGCCTCCAGCCCTGACACAGCTGACTGCTGCATCTACAAGCCTCCATAATAAAGCAACTGTTGTCAGAACTTCACATGACCACAGTCACCGGGGAATCCTTCTTTGGAGCCCCCCCCCCAAGCCATTCCTTTGAACAGAGAAGAAAGAAATCAGAGCAGCGCTCCTCTTCGGCACCAATGGGAGAATCTTAGCAGTCACAAAAGTCCCAATTGACTGGAGACGGACCAATATGGACAAAATTAACATTATGTGTTCACAAGCAGCTGGGACATGGGGGTTTATATGTGGGGAGTCAACAAACAAGCCAAAAATACAACAGCTTCAAGCTTATGGGAGGCTTCAGGGTGAATTCAAAAGTATCAGGAAGCTTCTGAGCTCAAACACCAACATGGTGAGCAAAAGCTCAGTGATGAACCAAATCAAATCCAACTCCAAACAGCCTTTACAGGCGCAGGAGGGGAAACTGGCCTTTTTAGATGCAGGAAAATGTAAATTCTCATTTTTGGGCTTTTTAAACGCACGCTCAAATGGGTTTTTTATTTAGAGATCCCTCTTAAATTTATCGGCCTCCATTTTGGTATGAAAATTCATTAGCGACACTTCTCACCCTCCATAGTAACGAGCATCCCCCACCTGCAAGCGCATAAGAGACAAACAAGCTGAAAGGAATCATCTAGAAACGCCAGTCAAACCCTGTTAACGCTGATGTGCCAAAAATGTGCAGAATTTAAGCCAAAACCAAGTCTGCAGACAAAACAGGAGCAGGAGTTGATCACATTCCAGATCTGAAGCTGAAAACCGACTTGCTTCTGCCAGAGCCGTCGCCAAAATAACTGTTTTCTACTAAATAAATATTTTTGTTCTCTTTCCACTTCATTCCAACGGAGGGTGCTCCACCTTGTGAGGCTAGCATATTGCCTGCCTGTGGGACGGCGATACTTCCATTCTGCCTGGTGAGATGGAGCAGACTCAGCCAGGTATGAGGCAGAGAGTGTTTCAGAGAAATTGGGGAAATGTGCCAGGTGGTAGCAAATCGCTAGAATGCCAGACCAGCAGGCAGACATGCCTGAGACGAGGCGAGGAGGGTGTAAATACATGCACTCTACAGGATGCTGGATAAGTTCAGAAAATGCTGCGAGGCTCTGGAAATTAGTTTGTAGAGAGTGTGTGTTCCCGAGTGTGCATGTCTGCGGCGAAGGCTGGGTTTGAAATCGAAAAAAGGTAAGAAAATATAGTAGACATCAGAAATTTACAGTGACTGGCAAAAGCTACGCGCTGACACATGACAATCTTAAGGGCAGCAGCTGAAAAGCATGGTGCTGTGAACAAGAGGGCTGAGAGCGAGCATCGTTTGAAGTGTTTCTTATCCTTGAAACGTATGCGGCGCAGTTTTTTATCAGAAGCTATCGAGCAAGGAGCGATGGTCCAAGGGCAGCCGCCGCCGCCGTTTAACGGCTTCATCTTCATTTGAATAAGCGCCTCTCTCAAAGGAAAATGCTCTACTTTGCTGTTCAAATGCATTCAGGCAACATCATGGCCACCCGAGAGACGCGGCCACCAAGGTTCTGTGGTCGTGAGGCTGTAATTTTGGAAAAAGATTCCAGCCTGCTCTGCTTCAGAGAAGCTGCTCCTCTGAAAACTTGGTTGGACTCTTCTAGGAGGAAGAGTGCTGGAACTGATTGTGCTGCATCTCAAAGCGCTGGACCCCAGTCAGCTGCAAGTATGTGAAAGATGAGTGTCCGATGTATTGCCTGGGCTTATTGCGTATTTGCATAACAAGACATAGTTACAGCTGGTGGCTCGTCGCAGAGGATTTTCAATGCTAAACCAAGTGGTACTGAACTAAATCATGCATTTTAATTACTTTCTTAAAAATTTTTTTTTTTGCACTGTTTCTTAAATCTTAGAGAAATGGCAGAAAAGTAGCTGCTGCATGTAAAAGTCATATTTATTACAGATTAAAAATAGTTTATTGATGTTTGTTAATCGGCTTAATGAGAAAGACAGTGCACCCCCCCCCCTTTCCCCCCACCTCAACAAAGGATGAAAATCTCCCGAAATGCACTCAGATGAATTCCCGAGCCGTCAGTGACGTGGACGGCCCATCAGGGAGGTCACGGGGTCAGGCCCCTTGGACCCGGTCTGTGCTTCAACGTCCACCATCACGGCCAGCTCTCTGCATCCGTGGAGGGAGGTGTCCGCTTGACCAGCAGAGCAGACACGTGCCTGATCTGTTGTTTTGATGAACACATGATTTTTGCCGTTTTATTGTTTCTTTTCATGCAGCTGATTTATTTTTGTTCTGTTCAGTGTCCTTGGGGTTCTTTAGAGGCAATGCTAATTAATGCGAGTTATTTTTGAAATCATCACTCACCTTTATGTGGGTATTGGTGAGCCAAACATGTTTGACGTTATGGGAGTATTTAAAGAGAAAAGCTTTTTTTTTTTTTTCAATAAAACCTCAGATGTAGTAATGTTTGTAAAAAAGTTTTCTAAAAAAAAGTGGATCATTTAATTTCCGTTGAAGCAGCTTGGAAAAGCTGTGAAACGCTGCGAAGAGAGAAAACCAGATGTCGTGACTCAACTTCACGCCGTCGCCTGGATAAATGAGAACCTTCACCAACAAGTTTTAATTACTTCATCCAGCAAACATGCAGCCATAACTGATGTAGAAACTGCACCCTTCCAGTGTTTCGATTGGATGCAGTCGCTCGTGAGTTCATCGCCATAAACACAACAAAAAATAACAATAAAGTGCATCATGGCGTTTACCCACTTGGCTGGGCTTTTTACCCATCTGAGGGCATGAATGAGCCCAGCAGTTAGGGGCAAATATGATGATCAATCAGACCCCCCCTCAAGAATCACACGTGTTTTTGTGTAGGAAAAGCTCCCAGGAGGGGTGGGGCCATCCCTCCAGCAGCTGTAATGAGTCCAGCAAAGCCGATTCTCAACAGATGGTGACATTTCACCCCCCCCCCAGAAGGTCGTCCCTGAGCTCAGACCTGCAGCAGGACATGTTGCTGTTACTGGTTAAAGAACCTGAGTGACTTTATCAACTGGGATGAGAAGCAGAGGAAGAAAGAGGCTTAAATCTTTTTTTTTAAAGTGTCACACTCACAGGTATTGCTTAATATTGCAAAATCAAACAAAGATCCTTGGATAAATGTGTTAATAACTGAATAATCGCAATCTGAGTTTTGACCAATCACTGCAACTGTGAAATGAAATATGATGTAATTCAATTCAATTTTATTTAATAACCCCAATATTACTACACGTTGGCTCAGCAGACTTCACAATTGTACAAAACCTAAAATCCGTTATAAAACTGGGCATCCCTGGCCTTAGCCGCTCCTCTTCGTTAAAGAAAAACTCCTTAAAAAACAGATTCCAGGACAAAAAAAAAAGGAGGAACCACATGGAAGAGGGATCCTCCCCCAGGACGGACAGGTGATGCACCAGAACTCTTGTTTACAGTCAGTTAGATTTCTGCCACAGAGTTTCAAAATGATTCATTTTGACAGTGGTCTTTTAATTATGATGGTATAGTTTTTCGCCAAAGTAATGTAACCTGTGTAATTTTTTAAGGAACATAGTTTCTGCAGAGCGGCAGGAGCTCATTGGAAATTCATCTCTGAGTTGTGGGCGGGACTGTTGCTACAAGCCCCACCCCCTCATTTCTATCATACATCTATTGGCCCACTTCCCCCTATAGCTTACAGCTCCTCACACCCCCAAACTAACATCAGCGGTGCAACAAAAATGGAGAGATATGTGGAGCTATTTAGCCATAGAGTTCAGATCCAGATTCAGACTAGGAAAACAAAGACATTCATGGATCTATTTGTCTGCAGGTGGATGATCAGAATGGAGCAGAGCAGGGAGATTTTGGTCTGCCCAGTGGATTTTCTAAATCACAGAAATGATCTTTTTCCAACCGCATTTTTTCATCTGCTCCTAATTCCCAACAATTTGTAGATTTGAATCTACATTTTCTTTATAAATATCCTCCATCAGATGGGAAAACGCCACAAGAACGTGTAAAAAACTCACATTTCCACTATATCCCTAATCTTTTATACTAAACAGTTTTGTAAAAACTGCACAGAGTTAACTGCCACAGAGAAATCCAGGCATTGAGAGCAGAACTTCATGCTCTGCTGAGACATATGCACATCCTTTATCATGGAAGAGCCTGCATTGGCCCTCCAGACGTCTTAGCCCTGACTGGACTCTCAGTCACGTCCACCCCCTCTGAGCCTGCAGGGAGAAAACTCTTATGGCTTCCTCATTTGACACGCAGCGCTCTTTTATAGACTAAAAGTGGGGTTTTATAGCGCACTGTATCACCGCCGAGCTCCTTGGCTGAGCTGCAGAACACCTTTTCATGATGGCAGAAAGTGCGGCTGAGACATCAAAGTTCAGCCGCTCGGTAGGAAATTCTAGTTCTCGCTCTCAAACAAAAATACATACAATTCAATACACACACAAAAAAAGATTTTTATGGTTTTTAAATACAACACTGGAGATAAACGAAACAATTGAAGCCAGTTAGCCAGAAATTTCATTTGTTCCAATGATTTCCAGATGGGAAAATTCCCCGTTACTGCGTGTACCAACACAGCTGAGAGGATCATTCCTCCACTGGAGCAGATGCTGCTAAAAGTTTTTATCTTTATGGGCATGTAGGCATGCAAGATTAATGAGGAGCACACTGAGCCCAAGTAAACAATGGGGACTTTGATGAAATCTTTGCAGCATAGATGCCCCCAGAGTTCCTGCACTGCTGAACTGAGCATGTGACACTTCTGAGCGTGTCAGGAGCAACAGTCCTTGTGCTGGATTCATATTTCATGACAAACACAACCAAGACAAGCCTTATGGTAATCCAAGCTGGACCTGCCTTGAAATTCCCCTCAGCTAGACGTGGTGGAGTGACCTAATGAAGCAGCAGACTGTGCGCTGCCTGAGGTCAGAATAGGGAAGGAGTTTGGCAGCAGCAGCTAAGCTTTGTGACTGGAGCCCTGCAGGACACACGGCCACACAGGGCTGCAGTGCCATTACAGTTGGAGGTAATCCGGCATGCTCAGCACAGCTCTGTGTGGTGAGGTGGGTCTGCACCGCTTTGGCTTCTCTTTGTTATGGGGCTGGGTGAGGCCAGACTGCAAACTATGCAGCCGTCAACCTCCCTCTAATGAGGGACACGTGTCTAATTCTACCCTCCCTCTAAATCCCACATTTAATTTCAAAGCAATTTTAGGAATCAGGTCAAAATGACTTAAAACTAGAGGGGTTGTGTTGCCACTGCAGTGCCTTTCTGCTGGAGTTTGATCTAGTCACCATAAAAAGGTGATTTTATCATTCAACAGTCAGTTAAACTCTGTTCAGTCGTTTACTCTCATATGCATGTATAAGGATTCATCTGGATAGATTTACAAAAGATCAGGTTCAGGATGTTTTGTCCTTTGCAGAGTCAAAACTTTACAGCACAGACAATGTAGCAGCAAAGATTCTAGTCTCAACTTTGAAGCTTTTTTGAGAAAAAAACATGATAGATTTGACGGCTTCATAAATTTTTTTATCGATTTTCAATGGAAATCATATTTTTGGCGTTTTTTTACGTGCTCTTGTAGCATTTTTGTGTCAATGGAGGATAAATAGAAAGAAAATTAAGCTCAAAATTGCGTTTTTGAGTATTATTTATCCAAATCGTCGTGAATCAGGAGCAGACAAAAAAATGCAGTTTGAAAAGATCGGGAAGTAGGGGCGGCGTTGCTTTGTGCCAACGGTCCCGCCCACAACTCAGTGGCGATTTTCTAATGAACTCCTGTCGCTCTGCAGAAACTATGTCCTAAAAAACGACTTCGATTTTGGCTAAAAGCAGCAAAATGATGATAAAAAGACCACTGGGAACGCTCTGAAAACCGATCCAACTTAGTTTCACACCAATAATCTGAAGCAATATCAGCACAAAATAAACTAACCTGGATTTACCAACAGTACTGGTCCATTAAAAAAAACAAACTTTGGATGCTGGAAAACGGCAGCTGACGTGTGTCTGACTTTCAAATTCCCCATTTACTCAGAAGGAGGACTTTGGATTTTGTCCCGTTTCTCTTACACCACAATTGCATCAGGAAACAATTTCTTCCCTCCCCACGGACAGAAGTGAAAACACACAAGTGCAGGTGCAGCAGCTCACACAAAGGCTGTTTATCGAGATGCACATGTCATAACCTCCATATAAAGGGCGCATGTGTTAGGAAGAGAGGAAATCGTCGAATTTAACACTTTTTACAATTCTTCTAAAGGGACAGAAAGAGCCTTTAAGAAATGAGAGAGCAAAGGGAAATCACACTTTAACTGAATCCACCTGAACCCAACCTAGTGGCCATCTAGTTAGTGACAAGATGGACTCTGGGAAACCCAACACAGGGATGCACTGTCAAGATTTCAGGCTGCTGTGTGGCAGAGCCTCCAATTAAGAGAGGAAAGCGGAGCAAACCCAGTGACAACACAAGCACTGCAAGGCAGATAGAGAGCCTCGGCTTGTAGGCAACAAAGACGACACGCTGTACAGCAGGAAAACTAAGACTGGTCCTCTGCGCCGGAATGGAAAACACTGCCTTAATGTTTGAAGATTTGAAAAGGAAAGTGGTTTTTGCCTCTTCCTTTATTTCTCTCAAAGCAAGGCCGTTTTAAAAAGAACCATAGGAAAAAAAAAGTTCCTCCTTAAATACAAAAACACTCGAAGAAATTCCAATTTTCACACACTTAGGTCAGAGTAAACATGAGAACAATTTGAAATGAAAGACGTGAGCCGTGATGAATGGCCCGCAGGCGTTACTCGCCCCCTTTTAACCCCCCCTCACTGATTGCTACACCCCCCCACTCTTCCCCTCTGCCACCAGGTCAGAGCTGACCTTAAAAAAATGGCAGCTTTTTTGTTGGGTTTATCTTCATAGCAACCATTTTATGTTTGGGTCGCCCGGGGATGACAAAGATAATTTTTAGAAGAATCTGCAAAAGTAAACTTTTAGATTTCCTTTGCAACAAAGGTTTTTTACCAACCACGCCTACATTCCTACTATGATCATGTTTCGTTCAGCTTGAGCCAAAGACTCAGGTATTAAACTTTCAAAATGTTACGGCCACTTTTGTGAACACGCCACGCTAACGTCGCTTTTAAACAAACATTTTTTCCCCAGTTAGCTTCCCAATGACGGTCGAGGAGATAGGAGGGAAGGGATTAAAAAGGCTTTGAGGAGTTTGTTAAATCTGTAGACGCTACTTAAGGTGACTATTTATTTTCAATTCAAGATGGGGGCCTGTTGCCGATGACAAACGTCAGCATTTATGTGACAACAATGAGACAACAATAAAGACCTGATCCTAAACATCACAAAGACCAAGAAAAGAACCAAGAAAAACCATCAGCCGCTATCCATTGGCACTGAGATGGTGGAGAGGGTGACCAGTTTTACATTTCTGGGGGTCACAATGACTGAGGACCTATCCTGGGGCCCACACACTGCCTCAGTGGTGGGTAAGGCCCAACAACGCCTGTACTACCTGAGGAAACTAAAGACGGCTAAAATCTCCAGGCAGCTGATGGTGAACTTTTACAACTGTGCCATCAGTTTGTTCTGACATATGGTTTCCTAGTGTGGTTTCACTGCTGCACAAAGGCTGATCAGCTGAGACTCCAACGGGTGGTGAAAACAGCGGGGAAAATCATCGGGACCACTCTCCCAGAGATGAGCAGCCTCTACACCACCCGCTGTCTAAAGAGAGTCCACAGCATCCTGCATGACCAGCACCATCCAGCCACCATCTCTTCCATCTGCTGCCCTCAGGAAGGAGGTGCCGGTCTTTTAAGGCCAGAACAACCAGACTTAGCAACAGCCTTTATCCACAGGTTGTGCGGCTGCTGAACAGTCCCTCCCAGCAACTGCCCCCCCCCCCCCCCCCATCTCCTCATCTGTGAAACTGGACTTTGCATTGCTGCACACCAAGACCAAGTTGCTACTAATTTAAGATCTCGTGTACACTGCATGTCTTATTTAATGTCTTATTTACTTATTTATAGCTTTTTCTTTTCTTGTTTAGTCCTTGCTGTGCTCCCTTTTGTACTGATGCTGCACTTTGGTTATGTATTTATTGATTGGGTGTTTATTTGGTGAATTGAACTGAGTGGCTGTTGCTGATGCTCCAAACGTATTTTCAGTTTGTCACTGACAATGACAAATAAATCTTTTTGAATCTTATGTGGTGCTAGTAGACTTAATCTGGTGTGTGTGAAATGTCAAGAAGGATTCAGGGATTCAAAGGGTTTTTTCTCTTATGCATAGTATGGAAACGTCACAGCAACTAGCTTTTTTAAAAATGTTTTTCGTCTGATCCTGATTCACAGTGATTCGAATAAAGTAAGTATATTATTTGTCAAGTCATGTGAGGAAGGGACATGAGAGGACATACTTACAGTAGACGGGATCTGGACACAAGAAAGTCAGAAAAGGTCCGCATGCATTTATTTTACAGTCTGTGAGTATGAACAGACTGCCACTTCAGTGCATGTGTTGGACATTATATGTACTCAGTCGTCACATGTAGTTCTGAACGGTGCGTTCTGATCCAGCAGTGGAGCGTTTAAAACAGGCCAGACTCTTGCTTGGTGAGTTTTTGCTCAAGTCCAGCTCCTCTGGATGCACGGTCTGAGTAATGGTAGCAGATGGTGGCTGTAGCTTCTGCGAGGTCAAACAAACACCACAAAAGGAACCAGAATAAGTCCTGAATTAGGAGTTTTCTGGGATTTTATGTCATTTACACAATGTAAAGGTTTTGGTGCAATACTTTAAGTGTTAACACTGCAAAAAGGTTTTGTCAAGCTGAGATGATTGCCTTTCAGAATTGTATTGACTTCTCTGCAGGCGTTTCTAATGTGCACAAAAGTAACACACATTTTTTTCATCTTCCTTTTGGAAAAAACTGCAGGAAACACTGGAAAACCAAAGCAGGCTCTCATAGAATAAGAATCAGGCGGGTCTTGAAATTGCAGCTGAAGGAGAAGATGTTTAAAGGCCACACTAGAGTCATAAACATGCCTGGGCAGAAGTCCAGTGGCTGTGGTCCACTCTCGTTCTTCACTTGAGTTTACCAGTCAGAGGAAGGCGTTTACCCCCCGCCACGGCCCACATCACCCTCTAGATCCCCGCCCCATTGGCAGGCAGGAGAGGAGGAGGAGGAGCTGGCAAGGCGGCAGAGCAGCCTGAGGCTCCAGTTGCCATCTTAAAGTAACCTTTTCAAATGCGACTGTGGTGCTGCGCAGTCAGACCTCACAGGAACAGGTTTCAGCATTTATCTATTCAGCAACCAAGCTTTAATCTGCCATATAACTGCACTAAGCAGTGGGGCCGTCCACAGAAAGGTCATGCACAGCTTCATATGCAGCTTTCTCACCTTTTATGCGATGCATGAAATATTCAATGACACGGCAGAGGGAGAAATGAAAGTTTTAGCATTTTTAGCCATTTTTATATGGGATTTATTTGTGTAGGAAATAACCCAGATCATGTGAACTGTTATTCCCCTCATAATATTTTTGGAGATGTATGCATAAACATCGCACAGTGGCTTGTGGTTGTGCTCAGCAGAAGGGACATCATCTGAAATGTTCGTTTGCACAAGATGCTGAGTAAGGATTCTCCCTAGATCTGCTTTAATATAGAAAAACACCAGGAAATCACTGCATATTTAATGCTCTCACTTGCCACAAGCAACTATCCCCCCCCCCATTCTTAACTGATAAATATTCCTCTCTAGAGATAGTCTTCAGTTTATGCAATTTATTTTATTTTCTAAGACGTTTTCTTTCAGCTCTAAGGAAAACGAACTCTGCACTTTAACTTTTTTGAGACTAGAACAATGCGGGTTCATCCAGCACCAACGGTGCGGGAATAATTGGCAGCGTTATCACGGATGCTTGGAAAAAGCAGCACGGCTGGGACTTGAGCGCAGATTGGATCACTTCAGATTTCATGAAACACGCATTTTCATGTTGATGGGAGAGAGCCGATCTTGAAAAGAGAATGACAAGCATGATAACAGTTATCTGAGAAAGCAGGGCAATACTCAAGCGGATGCTGCATTATCTGAACAGAGTGTTATTGCTGGAGAAAGGGGGGGGGGGGGGTCTCTGATGTTCAGACGTCAGGCTTTGCACCTAGCGGTGTAATGGAATAAACGCCCATATCTTTGGACGGTAAAGAATGAGATTGGAACTGCAACTGTAATCCAAAGCGGAGGGAGGCTTTCAGTGTAATCAATCTCCAAAAAGGCTTTTAATGGAATCAATGGAGGGAAAGGGGATTGATTTCTGCACACTATACGGCCATTTTTAGATATTTGCTCTGTCAAAACTCTCCTGAAACTTTTGTCCCGTCATATAGGTTAATTGCATATCGAGCAAGGCAGTCAATTTGTTAAGTGGCACACTTTTTTTTGGCGACCATTAAGTTAGAGGCGCTTGTGTCGGGGTGTGGAAATAGAACTCTGAGATATGATCTGGAAAGCTCAGGAAAAATGACCTCAATTGCATTCCAGTTTAAATGGGAAAATGTTTTCTCTCTTTTTATGAAAAGTTAAGGTTTGATGGGTCTTACTGGAAAAGCAAAGACTAAGGACGCAGGAGTGGGCGACCACCCACGATGAAGTCTGAATACATTCAAACATGTGACATGCATTCAAGAACATGCTAAACGTGGGTTCTTGAACGCACATTTGGCCCTTGGTGTTCACACTGGACAAGCAGGGAGGGGCTTCTTCTGCTTTTTCAACTGTTTACTAGCGCATATCCGCCACCTACAGTTGAAAGAGGCTTGGTGCGAGATGTCAAAGCAATGCCAATGCAAATCCGGTAAATCTTGTTCCAGACCGATACATGAAAAACTTGGTGTCATAGAATTCCGGATGGGATCAACTCAAATTTTTTAATTTCTCCTTCATGATTAATTTTCAAATGGTTGGGACTTCCGTGAATTAAAAGGGACGCTCCCCAAAAGTCACAACCAAATCAGAGTCCCTGATTCAAAGTTTGACCTGGTTACCACTTTCAACACTCGTACATAGAGCCTGAACACAGTCGTACAAACTTGTGTCGCAAATGGAGGCAGTTTCAGTATCTTGGGGTCTAGACTATGAGAGAAGGATTTACGTGAGATTAAGAGGCATCTGCCATCTCTTCCAGATGTCTCCTGGACGCCTACCTTGATAGGTGTACTGGCCATGTCCCAGGACACACTGGAAAGACTACACCCCAAGGAACTATACAGGAAGTTACTCCTCACTTAAAAAAAAGTAGCTACTGGCCAACATAGATGTTTTTAGAAGTTGCGATATGGAAAGAGTTGTTTGGTAGAAAAGAACAACATTGTAGGGGATACAATAAACACCATAAAACACCTTAAATATATTTAGAACTTAAAAAAAAAACAGGTACTGTGAGTTCAGAGGGGAAAAAAACACCTTTAATTACCCCGTCACTCATCTAAGCATCGATCCCTCTCTGCTGAACACTACAACTGTGAAAGGTGTTATGCAGTGATATGGAGATGAAGCCAACATGACATATCGGTGTCAAAGTATAAATGCTTGTTAGCAGATCTTGCAGATGTGGCCCGTCAGAATCGGGAGCCGCTGCAACATGTCACATACATGATTCATTTGCACCTTTATTGTGGCCAGGCGTAGATCTCCCTCTGTTCTACTACAGCTGCTGAAGGAGCTGACTGTCACACTGACTGATCTGGTCTGATTTGCGGTGGGCGGGGCCTCAAGGTAGCAGTGAGAATGAAAATGTCAGAACAATACGTGTTTTTAAATTTGAGACTCCAAACAGTCTGGAGGAAAAGTAGTCAGATTTGACAACGCTGGTGACTATTGAGCGGATAGATTGATAGATACTTTGAAGTTTTTTCAAAGATCTTTGACAAAATGAAACTAAATAGATGAATAAATAGGCTAAAGGGAGGAAGTTGGGGAGAAGAACATGTTTGGGGGTTGTCGATGGCTTCGGGTTTCGGGCCTAGTCCAGCGGAAGGCGCTATGGCTTTAACAGCTGTGGGGAAGATGCTGTTCCTCAGTCTGATGACTTGCATTGTCTGGGTGGGAGCAATCGTTTGCTATACGCTGAGCTTTTTTCTGGATTCTTGTGGTATAAATTGAGGCCAGGGGCCTCATTTACAAAACTTTGCGTAGGATTTGCGTCAGAAGAGGCGTACGGATGAAACATAGGACGTGCGTACGCACAGAAATATTCGGATTTATAAAACCGTGAGCAACGCACATCCTACGCATCTTTCCCTTAATAAATCACAACCAATCTTAAATGTAGTGCAGCTTTTGCGGCTTCATGACACGCCCATAGTTGCCCATAAATAGTCCGTGAAACGCCCACAAATGAATATTCATTGATTGTGAAATCATGGCAAACACAGAGAGGAAATCAAAAAAACGGAACTTCACTCAATGTGAAGTAGAAGTTATCGTTGGCGAGGTGGAAAAGAGGAGAATAATGTTTGGAGGGCACAGTGTGGGCATTACTAATGCCAAAAAGGCACGTGAGCGGCAAACGGTGGCAGACGCCATAAATGCTGCAGACTCACAACCTCGGACCGTGGTTAAATAAAAAAGCCCGCAGAGGTCCAACAGGACGGCTGGAGGAAGTGGGAAGCGGCTCATAAGCCACTCGTCCTCGTTTGCCAGCAAGTCTTCTTGCTGTCTAAAGATGCGTTCACTCCGAATTCTTCCATTTGCCACATCTTCTAAGAGCGCAAGATCAGCCATTGTGCGTCATTACGCATTGTGATGGGGCATTTTATTTCCCTCCATTTAATTACATCTGACAAGCTACAGATGTCGGTAATAATCGACGTGGAAATGGGAAATTGTTCAGCGCAAATGTAATTTCTTGTTGCTTTCTGAATGGTTGAGACATACGCCATACATTGTTTTATCAAAATTAAAACCAACTAAAGGCATATGCATGAATACCATAATTCCATAGCTTATGAAGAAATGTTTTAATATGAAAACAACTTTCCCCAGTGGACAATTAGTGCGTCTGTCCTCCGTCCGCACCTATATCTGCTCCGCCAGACGGACACATTGACGAGAATATCAGTTTTGTACATTATTTCGTTCTGTTAACTATATTATTTATGAGGATGAATTGCACAACATGCCAATATTGCAGAACATATGTCACTTTTCTTTCTGCAAATAAGTGTTCATTTGAATTTCTGTTGTAATTTTCGTTCGATTTATTTTTGTTTGTTTCACTGCTGATCGATCAAACGGGTGTTCGTGTAGCTGTTAATTGTAAGACTTGCTTTGTGAAGTCGTCATGTTATTTATGAGAGGCAGTATTGTCATTTTCACTTTCACGTGTTTCTTCCATCTGCCGACGGTGTCGCCGTTTCTCATTTCACCCGTTTTTGTGCGTACGCCTGGGTCAGAGCTTGCCTGAAGGAACGCAAATTTTCCCGTCAAGTTTGCTTTTTATAAATCTCAATTATTGCGTAGAGAGTGGCGTCGGCCTTCTTTCGTGCGTACGCAACGTTTAGAAATGAGGCCCCAGATCTGGTGGTCAACATCCTCTCTGCTGGCCTCCCCACCTGGGCCAGGTCACCTGGGCCAGGTCACTCCTGTTCTGTTCTGGGTTTGGGGGCGTCTGTACCAGACCGTCATGCTGAGACACAAGATGCTCTTAATGGTGGCTCTGTAAAAACTAGCAAGAAACTGAGAAGATGGTCCAGTCAGTTTCAACTTCCTGAAGAAGAGCCGCTGAGCTTTTTTCATAATAAGACGGTATATGTAGTGAGATAGTCGCAAAGTTAGCAACAGTGATTCAGATACAGACTTTCACAGCAAAATGAAAAATTTAGATGAAAATACAAAAAACTGCATTGAAAAAAAACGATCGGTAATGCATCAATAACGTACCCAGGCTTGGTTCATAGTAAAGACTAAGGCAGAAGAAACATTTGAACAGCAGATTTGTAGTTTTGTCAAAATTTTTTTGAAGGTTTTTTTTCATCTGGATAAATTATTAATAGACACATTTTCTCAAACCTGTACATTGTACATCTGTCAAGACTATTCTAGATGCTATCTTGGTGCAGTTTTTGTAGTTCCATGTGTCACACGCTGCAATTGAATACGTTTAGTTTTTACCAGACGCTACGTAAAAAGGGTATATTCCTGTAATAAATTCAGGTAAGTCTAGTGTCGCTTCACAGAATCATATGATCACATTCCCAACACTTTCTCTGTATTCTTTCAGTGGTTTACCAATACAAAGGGAAGAGATTTTCTGTTATCAGAATGAGTCTTGTGCAAAAAGATGAGCTGCCTGACTCATCCTGATATATATTTTGAGTTCTATTTTGTTTATCGTCATAGATTTCAATGCAGCATTCAAGGCCGTCAGTTGAAAGCTCAAAAGAGAGAAAAAGAAAAAGAAAAGTGCAGCACAAGTATTATATTTATGAACATGGACACCTTTGACACAGTTACTCCTCTAACTCTCATCAGCACAACAGCTCCTGCTGAGCTAGTGGTGAGAGGAGAAAAACAGGGAGTAGGAGGATGGAGAAACGTTCTTCTCACAGCTGCAAGCACACACACACTTCAATTATATCCTTTAAAATAACAACATAATGACCATAAAAAGGTTTATCAGTATTGCTTTATATTTTGTTACTCACCTTTTTAACTGCACATGTTGCGTTTTGTTGGTTTCTCCCATCTTTAAATAAACTCTCCTTCATTAGAAGCTCGGTAAAACCATCCGTCCCCACATCCTCTCCCACGAATCGTCCTTTGTGGACGTTTTCTCCTAAACCGTATTTCTCTGCGTGTACGCAGCTTCAAGACGAATGTCGTCCGCACAGCTGCTCTTTACGCCAGCTCGTCTAAATGTTGTTCAGCTTTTGTTTTCACCACTTTAGCTGTCTTGGCTTAGAAGAAACAATTAAGTGCAACACTTTAAAAGCAGCCAAAACAATAATAGTGTTTGGTGCCATATGCGCTTCTCATGGAGTGTGCGTAATGAGTAATTGCAGTCCAGCTTTATCAATTATATACTTTCTTCCATGCTAATTTGCAGGATTCAACAAGCTTGCAGCTCAGCAAAAGACTCATTATCAAGGATGGGCACAATAACCAGCAATGTTAG
Source organism: Oryzias latipes (assembly GCF_053564925.1). Taxonomy (NCBI): domain Eukaryota; kingdom Metazoa; phylum Chordata; class Actinopteri; order Beloniformes; family Adrianichthyidae; genus Oryzias; species Oryzias latipes. The sequence continues at coordinate 28,584,991 of NC_136256.1, forward strand.
TCATCTAAATGCAGTTTAACCATCGTAAAAACACAGAGAGAAGCACAGCGGGGTGAAAATAGAACAAACACACTTTACAGTCTGCATCTACGACATCATCCACAGTTGGAAAAATTTCAAGAAATGTTTTCAGATTTTCTAGTTTAGAGCTTTCCTACACTTAATGTACAGTGGAAAAATGGGAGGGGCCTTCCACCACCGAGAGGAACGCATCCGTTAGTGGAGGTCCATACCTCAGACTCAGAATTGACCGGCACATAAACTGGCATCAGGGCTTTACTTCAGCTCTGCTAAAATAATGCTTGACCCCAACAACAAGTATCTTCTTCATGTGCATTCTGTCCTGCAGTTCAGTAAAGGGCTTCGTAAAAAAAAAAACAACAATTGGAAAACAGACATACTTTAAAAAAAGAAACAAAACACAAAACTGGAAAAAGGAAGATAGAAAAAGGCATTGCTGATTGGATAATGCCATTTGTGCACCATCTTCACATCTGAAAGTATTCTGTACTGAACATTAAACTTATTAGTATGTGGACATTTGAAAAAACTCAAAAATCAGCGATGTCCCATGATACCTACCTTTGTTTTGTTTTTTAAAAGGCCTATATCATGCAAAGCTAACTTTTTGAACTTTTAAGTTTATTATAATGTTCATTCCTCACAAAAAAACAACCCAAATACAGCATTTTGATCCAATCAAACATTTCTGAGTATTCCTCTAAAAACCTGCTCTCCGAGCACCAGCCCCTCCCAACCCACAAAAATGAGCTGGTCCTCACGTTGTGATGTCACAAAGTGAGGAACCGCCCCCTCCAGGAAGAGTCTTTGCTGCCAGCCCCGCCCCCAGGCTAACAAACACACCCATTTTCTCCATGGAGCCAGCGGTGATCGGCTAAAGGCTTTCATTTTATACGTACAACATCAAATCCAACTTTGTTTGTGTTGCACTTTTCCTATACAACCTAACACAAAGTCATAAGTTCACAAGGAAAAAAAGGCGGAGCCTCAGAGATTAAGAGTCTTACTTCCGGGTTGGAGTATGAGCTGTGAAAATTATTCATATTTCATTGAAAAAAAATTGCTCTTTAGTGTGCCAAAGAGAACTTATTGTCACATGTATGGATGTCATTTATTATATATATATGCTTAGGAAAACATGATATAGATCCTCGAACATTTCCTTTTGATTTCTGGAAATAATCCCCCCCCCTGAATTGTTTCACTTTTATTCTGTTTCATTTTTTGTAATTGCGTTGTGATTTCTGGTATTTCATTTTGAGTTCTGAAATGTGGTGTTTGCTTTAATCTGTTTAGTTTTTTAATTGTAGTAGTGATCTTTAAAATGTTTTTGCATCCAGTGATTTGGACTTCAGGGCCACCGTAGCCGTCAGATGGTGACCTTTCCAAAAATGGACAGAAAGCTCATATAGACCAGTGTTACAGATGCCAGGACATGTTATTTCATTTAGAGAATTCTGTGCTCATGTCGACCAAAAGATAAATATGTAAAGGTTCAAGATTCAGATGAACTGAAGAACAGAACAAAAAACTACTTTGGTATCTTACATGACAAAGGCAATGTGTTCCCGCTTGCTATGCATGCAACAGAATTTAAACCGGGAACCCCACATGCACAAACACACATGAGAGCCGCCCGCATAACCACAGCTCCACCTCAGCAAAAGGGCCAGGACCTTGTTTGAAAAGCTCAGTCAGTGGGGTAAACGAGTGTGGGCCAAACGATGCTGCCGTGTACCAATCCCGCTGATCCAGAGAACGTGAACCAGCCGCAGGTCCAGACCAGCGTCCCACGGTTTACCAACGGTTAGCACTGAAGCCAGCAAACAATTCAGTTTCACACACAAATAAAGCAGAGGCTGCTTTGCAGTTGCCATAGAAACTGTATGCTTTGAGTCAAAGGTAAAAAGACAAACCTTAAGATTAAAAAAAGAAAACTTCAGAAAGTTCTGCCTTTTTTTGTATGAACACGCTCTTCTGCAACAGAGTCAAGATGTCTCACAAGTCAGAGCTTTTATTGTCTCTTAATTATCTAAAAGTCTAGAGACTTCCCAGATAAAGGTGTTTTTGAATTCTATGGATTTGTGATCAGCATAGAACACCGTTGTTTTAAACCACAATAGACTTTTAGGGGGGTATTTTGATTAGAAGATGAAACCAGGTAAAGGAGCAGCAGACATAACCTCTGCAGCGACGTCTTCTGAAAGTCTCCAGCAGTAGAAAAAAAAACAACGATGTCGGTAAACTGCTGGCAGACACTCAACCGAACGTCATTCTTGAGGACAGCAGACAGAAAAACTGGCGAGAGCCAAAGCATTTGATGGGGCTGCTGCCCCCCCAGTGCTCACAGAGCTCATATTTCATTTTGAGTGGAAAAGTGACCAAACCTGATACCTGAATCTCATTTAGAGGAAATGGGGCGAATTTGACAAGCAACGGCAACGGCAAACTCCATCTAAGCTGGATAACAGTAAAAGCCCCCACCCCCCCCACCCACACCTCCTTTGTTCTTGGTCACCTTGCAGGGCAGGTGTTCAGGAGCAGCCATGACGAGCGGAGCGTCAAACTGGGCTGACAGACGGCTGACATCTTCAATCACGGGCGGCGTGGATCAGACCTCTGGACAGGGACGGCTGGCTCACATCTCCCCTGATATCTGCAGATCTATCAAACATCTGAAGCTGCATCTCATGTCTTTAACCTCTGCACCTGCATGTCCACCTTCAGCAGCAGACACAAACAATTGTTCTACTCACACAAAGAAGCACCTTCATATCTGGAAGACCACTCAAGGGATGCTCTTTGGACGAAAGCCTCCAGCTTGTTTGCCGTCGTTGCTGCTTTTCTTTAGTATTTTTATGTATTATTCACTCCATCTTCAGAAAAGAATTCCTACAGCCATGATTATGTCCATTTGTTGTTGTTGGAATGATATGGTAAAGACAAACTCACCACGTGCATTCTTTACCTGCTGCACTCAAGCAGGCTCTCGCTAACTACAGGCTGCTAAAGCTGAGAAAGAAAAACTGGTTCTTTGATTGTTCTAACTGTGACGCCTTGAGCTGTTCATTTAGTTTCAGACTAAGCAAAAACATCCTCTGGTTTTTTTTCACGGTTCCATCAAAAGATGCAAATTCAAACCACAGAACTAACTTCAGTCTGGTCATTTAAATGTATAAAAATAAATTTTTTCTTGCAGATCCTTATCCGTATGTCCTCTCTTTTCTGGAAAAATCTCTTCTCCACTGACACTTCTATTCTTTTATCAAAGTCCACCAACATCTGTTCTTCTGCATTCCTGCCCCGAACACCAAACTTCTCCATCTCTTCCTCGTCTCCTCCGTTTCCTCCAGCCACATGTCAACCTCTGCTCCAATCACCGCTCCCTCGACCTTCATCATTTGGTCGAATTACTGAAAGAAATGTTGGCTGCAAATTAGGCCTGCATAATAAATTCCAAATTTATCGTTGTCGCAATATCAAGATGTGCAATATCACAAAAGTTAGTGAAAATTGCAATAAATGGTTACCTTAAATTTGCTAAAAGGATCTTATGGCAGCTTGAAGTATTTAACGAGTCAAATAAATCCATTTATGCATTCGACCAATCAGATGGAGACCTTTAATGTTAGATGTTTGCCTCCTAGATGAGTGGCATTTGGAGTATAATTTAAGTTATGTTGACTCTTATGGAGTGAAATGGAAATTATGTAATTAGGTGTTCAGCTATTTGTTCATATATCACAAGTTCTATCGTCGTCGGCATATTGATCACTAATATCCCCATCTTCATCATATCATGCAGCCTTAAATATAGTTGATGAGTTCTCCGCCCAAAAATCAAACTTGGAATGTTTGCTAAAAACAAAAGATTTGTCTAGGGGTTTAGGGTTTCTTTTCAGAGTTGGGGGTCTCTAATCACATCCTTTTCAGTTTTTTGGGGAACAACCCCCCCCCCCGTTCAAGAGTCTGAAGTTGCATTTTTTAAGGCTTTTTCTTTAAGGCTAATGCGGTTTGGTTGTGGCGTGCTGAATGAAATAACGCATATCTGATGATGAACATCATCTGCAGATGTTCTGCGTGGTCAGAAGTGTGACGGAGGGGCTGGTGAAGCATGAAAGTTGGGCACATCTAATGAAACCCATTAAAGTGGATGTCACTAGAGAACTGATGTCAAATTTAGGTTTATTTGAGTCATTTGTCTCAGAAATGAGGATCTTTTGTCATAAAAGTAATAAAAATGACAGACTTTAATGATTTCCTTTTTTCTACTTCATTAAAGGAACATCGATACATTTTCTACCATGAGGTTTTTTTGTATTTGTAACTTCCAGCTCCAAAGTTCTTGAATTTTTAGCTCTTTAGTTCGGCACCTTTCACTTATAAGAAACATGAGACGCTTGAAATTCTGAGCCAAACGCAGCACTTGGTGTCTGCAGACGCCTCCAGCTCCGTTTAGAGTTTAAGCCGGACAATAAATCCGTTTGATCCGATCACTGCCTCAGGTGTGGGGGCTGATGGTCCCCCCGTGTCACTGATCCAGCCCACCGTTCACTCCGGCAGGTCAAGAAGGTGACGTGGCGGGATGGTGTCATCTGACTGAAAGGCTTCCTTATCACCAGCCTGCTGCTGTTTCACTAATTCCACGTGTGGGTGGGCTTGTTGTTAATGTGAGTTCTTTGGGGTTTTAGCCGACAAAGATCTGGCCTCTTTACTGTGTCAATGCTTCCCTCCTAATCTCAGAAACATGTCTGGTATCTGATTGGGAGAAAATGGCACTTATCCAGATTTGTAAAAGTTTTTAGTTTGAGACTGAAAACATTGAAGAATTTCATTGTGCCTCACACTTTAGAACGGCGCCAAATGCGATGCGTGCAGGTGAGGGAAATATTGTTTTTTTCTGTTGAGGCAAGGCAGAAAATGTCATGTTATATACGCTGGTTTCAAAATTGTATTTAAAAAAGCAAAAAGTCAGTCGATTGCAGTAAGAGAAATATTTGGTGCACAAGAAAAGAACAGAAAACAAGGAGATGGCTAAAAAAGACTTTGATAACCGTCAGGAGTCTGGACAGCTTCTTCTTCAGGGCATCGTGATTCGTTATTTCTTAATAATTGAGGATTAAACCTAATGATCTAAAACAATAATCCAAGTGATTTTTAACGTGCCCAATCATTCTTCTGCTGTTTCATTTAGATTTTATACATACATTTAGTTATCTTATTCCTTTAACATTTATTCTCTTGTTTATTCTTTTGTTTGAAATATAGAACTAAGAGTCCTCTTTCCTTTTTTTTCTTCACTAGATAAAATAGTCTGGATTTGGACTATTTGCACTTTTCTTGTCAAGACATTAAAAGAGTTTCCAAATGGTTAGTAGCAAAATGTTTTGGAGGGAATAAGCACAAAAAAGGATTTTACTTTAGAATAATCAACAGAAATCCAGCGAAATCCTTTAGAGAAGGTTGGTCTTTTATAGGCAGTTGATTTTTGGAACATTCCACCTCGTCTCTCAGCGCAGAGGGATGGAAATGTGTCAGTAAATTTCATTTGGAGGTTTTTTTTTTAATTTCATGTTGTTTGAAAGAGTTTAAACTTTTTTTTTTATTTGACGGTGGGAACAACTGAGGATTAAAACTTTTATTCTGACGCAACGTTCCAGGAAGTCAAATGCTGAGAGAAAAATTTGAAACACTATCAATTATGCAAAGAACCAAGCCACGAAGGTCAAAAGATCAGATCTAGTTGACCCGAATGGCAGCAAAGTTGAAGGTTTCTGCAAAATTTACAAGCTTAATCAAAAGTGGAATTGAACCCATTTTTTGCCTATAATCTTTCAATAAAGCGTTTTTGTCTATAAATGTGTGAGCGATAATACATCAGAAGGGCTTCAAACACACAAAGGCAGTGGCGAGGATGGATGATGACAGTGCAGAGCGGCGTGGGAGGATCCTGTATCCATGGTAAACACTCCGGCTGCTCGTGGCAGAATAAAGAAGCAGATGGGTCACAGGGAGAAACGTGTCAGTGTGTGGAGTGACATCCGGAGATCATTACACCCAATCAGAGCAGCGCAGGAAGCGCAGGCCGATTGAGATTGATGGCACCAGACTGCGGCTTTGCAGCTTTGAATAAATGAGGAGAAGAAACAAAACAACAAAAGCTTCTCTGTTTTTCACCCACAGGGTTCTGGCTTTTTCTTCTGCTTGATGATGTTTGTATGCATAGAAGTTATATGGGGTTGAAGACCCCCCCCCCCCCCCCAACCCCCTCTGTTGAAGTGCAGTTCAGTGTGATGCAGTATTGAATGTGATTTAACAGACCTATGGGGTGTTTTTTAAGAAAACTTCTCTGTAGAATACTGTACTAAAAGTCTGGTTATGAATTTCTCAAACACAAACGACACAAATGAGGAAATTCTGACCTACAATGCTTTACTCTTAATTGACAGCATTTTAGTGCCACCATGGAGAAAAAAATGATCCGATTTAACTTCTGATTGAATCCAGTTGGAATCCTTACAGTGACACGTGGTGCTGAATGTTTTTGACCATATTCTGAGGCATAAAGTCATTTAAGTGGATGTGAGCTTGATTTGTTAGCACTAATTTACAACAGAAATCCACTTAAAGCAAAACAAGCAAACAGTAAATTGAATTAAATGTAGAAGTTATGATCCATAATTCAGCCTTTATACTGTTCTTATTTGATGCAACTTCTCAAATAACCACAGACCAGTTTTGGTTTTAAAAATTGAAAAACGTTCCACCGACTTCTTTGGAAAAGTCAGACTGATTTCAGTGATTTTTTAATATGTTTATGGCTTTAATCTCTAGTCATAATATAAGTCCAATATGGAAGAGGTTCATCATATTTGCATTGAAATTCTATTTCTATATAATTCTATATAATAAGCTCTGCTTATTATAGTTGGCAGAGGCCTGGCTCATGGATGGACCCAGCTGACCTTCAGACTTTACATTTTCCTTCCGGATTTCTTTTCCGGAACGCTGCTGAGATGGACGGACCAAACTGCATCTGTCCCGCTTCAGGCATCATCGTCACCTCTCGGAATCCCGTGGATGATGTCAGATTATTCCTGGTGACCCTAAGAGAAGCAGGAATGAAAGATGGATGGATGCATATGTGGTTCTAATTTAGTGCAGTTTGTGAAAACGAATACATTTGTGTCACAAAAAAGCCCAATTCCTCTATTCCAAAATTGGAGGACATCCCACCAGAAATTATTCAAATCAATCCACATTCACAATAGTGCAGTTTCTGGATCAATTTTATTGTCTTCAGACCAGTTCTAAAACTAAAATGTTCCGTTGGTGTCTCTTGTAACTGCAGGAACATTTGTTTAAATAAACACAACATTTCAAGCAATAAATATTATAAATGGAAGGTGTGTCCCACAACATACACACAATGTTTTTTATTATAAAAATCTAGTAGAATTGGTAGATCAAAGGTTTCTCCTTCTACTTTATTTTTACAACATAGTCAACCGAGATTGAATATCTCATTCTCATCTCATGCAGCCCTATTACTCTTTTAGGAAAAACATGTATTATTATTATTTTGACTAATTTACATAAGTAGCTTAGTCCTGTTGGTCATCAGAAACAGCTAAACTATTATCTTTTATTCCTGAAAGAAGGCTAACATTAGTACAGGTTTGCAACCCTGTTACCTGAAAACATTGGTAACAACTTAAACAAATACATAATGTAATAAAAATTGCACAGTTGATCTGTAAGCTGAGCTAATAGAGCCTTTGACTGTTTATGACCTGTTATGGATGAATATGGAACAGAAAATCAGAATAATGAAGGTTTACTTCTCATGAACTTTGACGCTCAAATGTCCTCCAATTCTGGAAGGACCTTTAAGTAAAGTTAGCAAATCCACAGGTTTCTACAGAAGTCTCACTTAGACATTTTTTCTGTTCCTTCTGGGAGGTGAGGGAACGTTAATCATCTCTGACAGTAGAAAGAGGCTTTCTCACAACCTCTTAATGTCATCAACCAAAATCTATTCAGCTCTTCTGATCCAATGTTATGTATAAATTACTGGATTTAAGTTTAATATTACAATTCACACATATTCTGCTGAAGTTTCTGAAAGCCATTCCAACGTTTTTCTGTCGTATCATGAGCGGGAGGTTGGGTGGGGGCAGTCAGGGCATCAATCATCTTTTCTCCCGTTTAGTTTGGGACCTAAAAAGGCAAACCCAACGCTGGTTCAGGTCTGACCTTTCACTCGGATTCCCCTCTTCCATTTCTGGAAGCTGACAAAGGTCTGTTTGACTGTGTGACTCCTTAACAGAGTCTCATTGTTTCCCACATAAAGACCTTCTTCTTTCAGTTTCATGCTTTAACTATTTTTTTACACGTTGTGGCCACAAACACATCTGTGTTTATTCCATGCTTGTCATGTTGGACAGATCTTCTGTTCTGGTGGCCGTGCAGAACTACTTTCATTGAGGAATCTTACTGAGCAGACACATACCGGTAGCTTTTTTCTGGGGATCAGATATGTATCTAGAATCGATACCAAACCATCTGGCCTCATCGTCCATTCAGTCCAGACACCCCCCCCCCCCTCCAATATCCTCAGGCATGCTGGCCCTTATGAGGGATTGTCACATTTCCCCCCAAATATGACTAAAGCCAATAGTTCAAAGAATCCAAACTCAGTTCAGAAATGACCCTGTCACTTGTGTTTACTGCTGATTTAGATTATGTCTACATGACCCCCTTGTGTTGGCTTTTCAAAGAAGGACCCCCACCTAATACCTCCACTCTGTCTGAGAGATTTCATAGCCTCTTCCTCCTCCTCCTCCTCCTCCTCCTCCATGCCCTGGAGCTTACAGGGTTCAGTGATTTAGTGATCCCATCTCCATGCACCCGAGCCGTATCGTAACAACTGACAGATGAATTTTCTTGCATGCCATTTCATCCTCTTTGAGGACTTTATTGTATGCATATACTGATGACCTTATGGCGTTCTGCATCTGCCACCTGAGGCGTAATCCGTCAATGGTTGAGGCAGCATCATAAGCCGCCTCACATGCATCTCGTTGTGTCTTGGCGCTCCTTTGTCTCTGATGTTACACAGCTCTTATCCTCACAATTCGGATTGTGTTGCATGCTCTGCAGAGCTATTGACGGAGGATGGGGGCACAATGCAGAGACGCTCTGATATGGGAAGAAAAGGAGGAGCGCGCTGCACGGTGAAGGATACAAGCGGCCCGTGCTGGAGGCTCGCCACAGGCTACGTCTGACATCCCTCTCTCTGACGGACTGATGAGATTACCCTGACATTTTTTCTTTCCAACTTAAATTGCATTACCACAAGGATCTTATGTTAGGCAGATCTCCACATTTTTCTCAGGGGATTTGGGCTCCATTTTGCTCTGTGCTTCATTCTTTTCTCTCTTTTTTTTCCCTCTCACACTCAAAAGGATGAAATCTTCTTTACAGCCTTCCATGTATTATCTGCTGGCACGGTTGCACGGATCCCATTTCAGAGGCGGTGCAGTTTATTCGCCACCATGCGAGATGGTGATGCTGCGCCTTGTCTCCGGGCCCTTCCTGCAGTAAACTAAGATGATGCATGTCAGTGCCTTTGCAAGTGAACTGTGACAGACACATGCACTCGCATGGTGAACTGTAAACAGAGTGAACTAACCATCCAACTCGCCCTCCGGCTTGCTTATAATTAGGGATAACCCATTTAGAAGGCAAAATCTAAACAAGGAGCACGAACTCTACAGATTGGGGTCATGAAAGCATGTTTTCTTTTATTTTTTTAGTCCACCACTAATTTACATTCAACCTTTCCATTCCACCAGCACTTTCACCTTGACATTTAAGGTTAACAGACAAATTAGGGGGGCTGTTTTGCCTCTCATTTGCATGTGGGGGGTTGAGCGTTCACTAGGAGTCAGTGGCTGCAGTCAGCTCTCTTTGGTGCGCTACAATTGCAATGGTCTCAATTAGTCCTAAAGTCACCGTGGGAAATAATTCACCTCTCTCAGGCTTCATTTCCTCAGATTCAAGTGAAGCATAGCACAGGAAATGACACTTCAGGAGCTTTTAAAAAATGATGAGGACAAGCGGAGCGATCAGGGCGGTAAATCAGGCGAGTGGCTCAAGAACAGTGATGGCATTAGGCCTGTCAGTCGCTGAGGTGACATGTTCATCAAGATGCCGGTGACATCTCAGTCAGTGGAGGGAGGGACCGGTCCTTGGAAATAAACCCACCTTTACATGCAGAAACTTCCTTTGTCTTTCGCTGCACTTTTGAAAAAAGATAAATACTCGGGCACATGTTCAGTTCCTTCAAAAACCACGGAGGGAAAGTGGCCTGAATGCACCACAGCCTGGCTTTCAGGTCAGTTTGAAGCACCTCAAGGTAGACTGACCTACTTCTCCTGGGAGATGTTTGGAAGGCATTTTTCAACTGAGTCTGGCCCCCGAGGCCTTTGCAGGATCTCGAAATTTTCATGGCCCCAATTAAGGCTGTCAGGTTGTCGTGTAAACATGACCGTGACACACTTTTAGATTCCAGCTTCAACATTTTTGTGAAGGAGTTTACTCCTCCTGTTCTGCTACCAAAACGTTTTGATTTATTTGGGTTCATGTATTAGGTTTGCAGCACATTTTCCTGTTTTTCTGTGACTATATATTTGAAGTAATTTACAGATTTGTTTGCATTTGATCCTTTTACTCCCTTTATTTTAAACCAAGTTTTACTATCATGAAACAGAAAAATGTTGAACTGATCCAAAATAATAATAAAAAAAAGTCTAAATGAAGATTTTTTAATTATTTGCAGAAATGGTTTGTTATCTCTTGAGTGAAACCCACTCACTCTCTCTCAGGGATCTTGTGCGTCTCGTGTCTGCCGTGACCGGTCAAACCTGGGAGAAAACAGGAATGCAGCTGAGCGTTTGCTGGGGGGGCGCCGACAGGCTTTAGGCTAAGGTATCTGTGGAGGTCATCACATCCAGGAAGACCGGAAACAGCAAGTTAATCAGAAAATAACTTTTTAGCTTTGGAAAAGCCCTTTACCTTCCATGAAAGTAGAATGAAAGAAGAAAGATAGAACCAAGAGAAAATATATGTTTTAGACTTTTAGTATTTCCCTTTTGTCTGGTGCTAAGTGAAGGCTAGATAGTTTCATATTTCATGTTTTGAGAAGGGATAGGAAATAATACAACTTGCACATGAACTGCGGTGACAGGCAGATTAGTGAGGCAGGTGTAATTTACACCTTTTAAAGACTTCCTGGTAAGCATAGCAGGGGCTGGCGGGGGGGGGGGGGGGGGGGATCAGCGGTGACCTTGACTCTGCTGAGGGATAAAGATCTTTTCCATATTCACTCCAATCTGAAAACCATGACCTACCAACCATTAGGAAGCTTATATGATCAGCTTCCTGCTCTGCACAGACGAACACATGCAGTCATGCCACCGTGAAGGTTTGTTGCGTTTTATGAAAATTATCACTGGATTAACTTCAATCCATCTAGTGATTTGTAAATTCTGCCGTTCTGCTCAGCAAATGTGATGCCTGTTCAAACCAGAGGCTCTTTGCTGTACACTCAGATATGGAGCTGAGAGTCACGCTGACAGATAAACTGCAATTAGACCTCCAAAATTCGGTTTCCTCGTCGATCTGTGCGTCTTTGTTCCACTCTCAAAGTCTCTCAAAGGCACAGAAATGTTTAATTTCTAATCCACGGGGCATTTCCAGGAACCCAGAAAGCCTTTGAACAAGTTCAATACAGTCAAGTTGTCAGTTTCGGAGACGAGAGCAGATTGAGGGTAAAGAGCCTCGGGGGTAATGGGATGGAGTCTGTTGCCACATTGTTGCAACATGCGTGGGATTCCCATGGGAGAGCTGGAAATGGAGTCAGGACAGCGCTCCTTCCTGACATCTTAGGCCCACATGCCACCGCCTTCACATCCCTCCCTCTGTGTTTGATGTCCAAATTGAGCTCTGCTTCATCGCCTCCATAGCTGCCTCCCCCAGACGTGCCCCCACGCACGCTTTCCACAGAGGAGGTGTCAAAATTATGGTTATGCTGATGAAGCAAAGGCGCGGCTTTTCTGTATGGGATTGTGGCTTTTCCAATAAGTGGAATTTGAATACATTTTACATTCCAGCAGCTTGAATGGATGACATACAATGACATACATAAAATGTTCGGTCACTTTTCTTTGTCTTTGTAGATGAATGTATTTTAAGAGAACGGCATACATGGTGGATAATTAAAACTCCAATTGCAGAGGGGAAACTCATCAGCTACATTAAGACTCACCTGCAGTCTCTGAGCTAAATGTAGACAGTAGACAAAGCGAGTCAAGACATTTCAACGTTTTATGTTAAACAATGAAACTACTGCCTTTCAGCTTTAAAACCACTTAATTGTTGGAAATGTACTTGCATGGCTGGCTTATTGCAAAAGTTTATGTTATGGTAATAAACTTTGAAAAGCAAAATCATAAATAGAGTGACATTAAAAGTAAAAAAGTATAATTTATCAAATCAAATTATTCATCAAGACAGAAAATAAAAAAGCATGTTTAAGATAAACTTATCCTTCTTTGATGTCAGTGTAGTAAATATTTCTAAGAGTTCATATCAAAGTAAATACGAATGTCCACAGACCCCCACCATTCTCTAAAACCTCAGTCCCAACTGCTTTTACGGGATGACACAGGCTAGAAAATGGTCCAACGCAGGTGACCTGCACTAAATATTAAGGTGGTAGACCAAACAGTGAGGAGAAACTGTTCATGCTCATTTTTTCTACAGACATGCTGCAGGTGACGGGTTGAACACTTCTGCCACACATGGGAGACGCAGCGTGTCGTACAGGTTTGTAATTTTTTCAACCCGCCCAAATCCTACAGACTGCATAAGGAGCCCATTAGAGCTGTTCAGGTGATACATGCACGCTCCTCGCTGCAGCCTGACTGTTAAAAATGAGACAGAGTGACATGAGGTGATTGCAGTAGTTTCATCCAAAAACAAGTCCTTCCAAAGCCTAAATGTCTGGTTAGCACAGTGCTGCCTAACTCTAAATTAAGTTCCTGAGAAAGACGTCACCTCCATAACCACACTACCCACATTAGAATGTGACATATTTGCTCTGAACGTAACCTACTTCAACCTCCAGGACATTTGAACCTTTATTTGCTCTGCTTCAACATGTCGCCTCTTCCAGCTGTAGGTGGCGGACATGCGCTGGTAAACAGCAGAAAAGAGGAAGAAGAAGCCCCTCCCTGCTTGTCCAGTGTGAACACCATAAGCTGAAGGTGCATCAAATGCCCTTGTGACATTGAAGGCACCACCCATCGGCCGGCCCTGCAGCTGTTTTCTCCCCATGCTCTGTCCAATACTCAGACCAATCCAGAAAAACTACCTTTTTATGCTAAAAGAGAACTAAAATGTTGAATAAATTTGATCCCTTTAATTTTTTGGGGTGATGGATGTGCGTTGGATCTGTTTTATGCAGAGTGAATGACCTCCAGGAGAGGTCAGGGCATGTATTCACAGAGGTTTGACCTCATGACCCATAATGAGAGTTCATGAATTACTAGTAAAACAAAGCAATCTCTGGAAAACCGACCACAATGCAAAACACCCCAGAAGGTCAAACTGTTTTAAAAGACATGCCAGACCTGTGCACCAAAATAAATTAATGCAATTTTCATAAAAAAGATGCATTCATCCAGTTCTCTAATTAGTGACCTTTACACAGTCATGTAATCACTAATATCTGCAAAATTCGGGTGAAAGGGAACCATCCTGGCTTCCCTCTTGAACAAATTTAAATATAGTGCTCGTGCCCATTTGGTGAGGTTGCCAGCCTTTAAAAAATGTGCATTTTTGTCAGAGGTTGGTGAAGAAAAAGCTATAATTCCTAGAAATTTAAAGCGTAGCCAGCAATGACACGCCTTCAGCCCCTCTGCCTCCTGCCGGATAAAGTCACCATTTCTGCCTCTACTTTCGCCTCATTGGTCAGATGACTTTCTGCACATTTCACTTTGAGATGAGTGGAGTTCAGAGATGGAGCTACCGCTGTTCCTGATTTATTACCCTGCCACCAGCCCTTCTCATAACTTCTAAACAAACATAAACATATCAAACTTGCGGTGAGGGGCTTTCAAGCTGAATGGGAATTAATGGCGTCTGCATTCGGAAAAACACACATTTGGGTCAAACTGAGAGGCTGACAGCTCCTAATGTCCGCCGCTTTTCTCCCCCTGACTGACTGAAAGCCCCCGGTCCCTCTGCGATGCTGGTTCTGCACTGGCTGCAGTCAGACTCAGCAGGGACCTGGGGTGGTGTGGCTGTAGGAGTTATGGGGGGGGGGGCTGAAACAGATTGGTTGATATCACGCTCCCACCTTGGGGGGATAAAAGACCCGGAGGTGTGGTGCGCGTGCACTTGTGTGAGTGTTTGTGAGCGGCGGCAGCGATACAGAGGGTGGTCAAGTAATTGTGGGAAATACAAAATCCTCAGATTGCTAAGTTGGGGCGCCATGACCCCACACCGACCCCCATTTCCTGACTCAATTGGCTCAGCATGAGCTGGGCTCCATTTCACAGCACCGCTGCTTCTTCTCCTGTCCACAATCGTGTGGACTCATGTGGGACTCCCTCCTGCGGATGGTCACGGCTGAGTAACCACAGCTGACACTCCTGTAGGGGCTCTAATGGCAGCGACTCGCACGCCGTTGTTTATCCATCAAAATGTTTTCAGAGATTCAAGCGGACACTTGAGAAGGTAATCCAGCTTCAGTCAATCAAAAGGACAAAATCAACAAAGCATCTGTTTTGGGCATCGTTAAAAAAAAGTTTATTCGTCCTTAATTTATCCAGAACAAAAAGTGCTCCCTCGCTTAAACACGGTTCACCTTTCATGGTTTCACAGATGGGTTTTTTGGGCGGTTTTTCTGCATCCTGATTGGCTGTTGACCATTGTCAATCAATCTTCTTTATGCCTTGGCTCCTAATTCCATTTAGTTTGCCAAATGTATTCAATCGCAATTAGATATTTGTTTTAATTTGATTATTTTTAACGAAGCTTTGAACTTTGAGAGTTTAAACATGAGAGAAAAGTGTGAAAATGTTTGAGAAAAGTCCATAATTTGGTCAGTGAGGAGTTTTCCTGCCTTAAAACATGTATAGTATGAAAAAAAGTGACTACTTTGCATATTTCATTTATTCTTAGAATCTAACTTTGGCAATAAACAAGAGAAAACTGTACTTTTACTTTGAGCTAACTCCTAGTCAAACTGAAGGTCATGTCATCCATGCTATAGAAAGGAGGTTGCAAGTCAAGGTTAAAGAAAAAGCAGCCTATTTTTTAGTTCAAGTTAAACTTCAATGTTAAGATCCGATGATTTTCTAAAAGCTTTTCTCCTGGCATGAGAAAAATAAATTGTATTATTTTTCTATTTTGGTTCTTGTTTGATCAAATTCTATAAAACCAGGATGAAGTTAAAAAACAGATTTTCCAATTTTTCTGAGGTTTTGTAGTTTTAATGTTGCACAAAGAAAAGTGACAATAAACTAAACTAATGAATGGTTATTGAATTTAAATTCTGCTTGGATCTATCTACAAACAATAACCAGCACCGTGGCGTCATACTGTAAGACGCTGGACTGACGTTTCTGTAATGAGGAGGTATTTTTGCCTCTTGGATCAGCAAATGAAAATAGTTTGAATGAAGCTTTAATTTTTATGTTTTGAAAATGAGGAACTTAACATAAAAGTTTTTTTTTCCATGAAACTTTATGAATTTGTGGTGGTAACCATGGTGACAAAGTGTCAATATGAGTTCTTAAAATTGTACTTGAACAAAGTTTTGTTTCATTTTTAAGATCATTTTTTAGTTTTTCTTTAATATTTGCTCTTTTTAATTCCTCTTTTTTTCTATTAATTGTTTAGTGAAAAAAGGCTTATGCACTTGGAAATGAATAAGTTCAGCCTAAAATGAAAATCAAATATTCTATTTTATCAGTTATGTAGACACACCTTTCTTGATTGTTGGGCAGATCCTTTTATTCCATCCAAGAAAAGTAAAACTATGCAACAAACACAAAAACTAACAACAAGCAAAACAATCAGATTTCAGTTTGAGTGGACGGTACAATCTGGTTATTTTGGAGCTGTAAACCTCCTGGCTCTACGTTCCAATGTGGAACACAGAACACCAGTCACACACATGTGTAGCAAGTGTGAGACTTGTGATGTGGAACTGATGAAATGAGTGACTGTGCCTCGGTGCATGACCATTACGGAGACTGAACACCATCCAATCTGTCCAAATTACAGCAGGCCTTGATCAAGTGTATTCCAGCCACTATTCTGTTTCATTTGGGCCCGATTTGTCAGAGCCACAACACGACCCCGCGCCCCTCATAACTCATACGACACGCTGAAACACAATTAAGCAGGCTTGCCGGGAGTCGCAGGTCCCTAATTAGCGCTTGTTATGGTGTCACTGCTGTTACCTGAGCAGCCGCTCCCTCCTAAATGACATGATGACATGATATCGCTGTTGTGAGATCTCACAATGGTGAAAAACAGTCATTTTCTTGCACTGTCTCAATCAGTCACAGAGTAGCTTGGAATGGGGAGAAGCCAGTCTCTTTCCTATTCCGGTTGCACTCCGCGGTCCCTCTAAATCACCCTTTAATGGGCTGGTGGAAGGAGCACACTCTGTATCACTGTATCAATCATTCACTCTGTTTTCCTCCTCCTGGTGCCATCCACAGGATCACTTTGGTGCTTTAATGAGCCATTACAATTCCTATCAGACAGTCTCAGTGCCATGTGTGTAGAGGCGCACATGCCTTTGTTTGTACATGAGCGTCTGCATGCTCTAACTGTTGTGGACTCACGCTGATATTAGATTGTCTCTGCAGAGTTTCTGAGATGGCAGTGATCTCGTCTTTGGTTGTTTTTTTTTGCCCTCTTCGGCTGTCTGCTGGTCTCGCTCAGCTGTGTGTGTGGGTGCACGGCGGACAGCGGGTTATAATTGCATTGCGTTACCATCCCACTCCGTCTCTACACCCATCTGTCTCTTCAATATCCAGCTAAGCACTCTTGACCTTGAAGCATGGCAGCACCACGAGACTGCTACAATGATAGAAAAGGGGATGATGGAGAGACAGGAACAAGAAATGGGAAGCAGAAAAAAACAAGTCGTCTCTGAGACAAAGGTGAACAAGAAACCATGATGGATGGATCCTGTCTGCGTGAGATCAGGAGAAAAAAAAAGAGTGAATTGGACACAGTGATGACTTTAAGGTCACTTGTGAATTCTTTCAATTTGGATTGGAGTTGGTTTTTACAAGGGTTGCCCACATGGGCCCTTTCAAGGAAATGCTGTTATTTCAATGGAAAATATGAAGATTAGTCGCAAGTCTACGAAGCAAAAAGATATCTTATTTGCCTTCTGGCAATCCCTTTATGCTCCTCAGAAGGATGGCTTATTCTTGAAGCTGTGCCTTTGGGCTGTCATAAGAAATATTTCAACTAACTCTTTGCTCTGTATTTCACCACAGCAGATGCCTTAAAGGTACAGCTTGCAATTAGACCTTCAGTCTACGTGTTTAAGCACCATTAAGTTTCAGCGCATTATGAATATGCAGGTGGAGTCTGCAGAAGTCCCACATTATTCCTCAACTAAATGTTCACACAGATTTCGTTTAGTCACTCGCCACATCCTGCGGATAAAACCTTGGCAAAAAATAAAATAAAATCCTTTTGCACCATCTCAGCAAGCTTTTATTTAACCTAAGGGAGTGGGTTCCGTCATCGTCCCATAGCTGCAGGACACCATAACTGGACTGGTCACCCTTCCAGTCCTGTTTCACTCATAGTCTCTGACTTTGTCTCAGCCTATGGGTGCATCAGTCATGTCTCTAGTCACTCAAGGTGATGAACCTTTGCATGAACAACAGCATTAGTCTTCTTATAGACAGGTTGCCAGTCCTGCACATTGATAAACGGTATTGAGCCTCTTCCACCAACCCAGTAGAGATGGTTTTGGACTGTGTGCTGGGAATAGGGAACATGCCTACTGCAACAAGGATTTTGTACTTCCTTGTAGTGAGGTAACCACTCTGACCATGACCCGACTGAGCAGTCACTTCAGATAAAAGCATCTGCAAAAACATTAAAAATAAATGTATGAAGTGGCTTCTGCAAATGGAATTTTTAGTATTTCTTTCTAGTATCTGGGAGTTTTATTATAACTCAAGCTTTCCTGATGCTTTTCTGATGAAGCTTGATAAAGGATGCTTGAGGAACTTTGGGGCTGGAAAGACAACACCACTCCATTTTTTTTATTTTTCAAGTCAACTACAGTCAACCTGTGGTACTTTTTTCCAGAGATGCCCTTCTGTCTGGTACCCGGTGTAGGCCTATTCAACAATAGAAGTGTGAATGTCTAAGCTACATTAAGGACCAGAACTAATAAAGTTAAGGCAGGTAAAAAAATAAAAAATAAAAAAGATCATTCTTACAGGCCATCGTGCTGCATCAGCAGTACATCCACATGACAGATGTCTGTGATTCTCATTGCTGAACCTGATCAGTGCTTTGACTAATGCACTAAGGCCTTTACCATAACCTTAAAAAAAGAAAAATCTTAGATGTTAACATTAGATACACAAAAAAAGACAAATGACAACAGTGCAAAAGGAAATAAAATCTGATAAATGAGTAAACTAAAGCATCAAGAATCAAAGTCTACAAACTATTTGAGTAGATACTAAAATAAAAATTCATTAAGCATCCTGTGCATATCTGACTACTGCATTTTTCAGAGTATAATTCCCATCTTTTACATTGTTTGGATAGTGGTGCGACTTATACTCGAGTGCGCCTTATATGTTATTAAAAATATATAAATACCAACAAGCCTTAGAGGGCCACTGCAGGAGTGTGTATCAATATTTGCTACTGACAGCAGTGCAGAAAAAGAAACGCTGAATATACGGACCATTCATTACCACAACCCAGTGATTTCATCAATGATTTTTCTCTTCTTTATAATGCATTTTTCGGCTGCTGTGACTTATACTCCGGAGCGACAATACGGTACCTATTTATCGTTTATAAAAGTAACTCCAGAGGTAACGTTTTGGAAAGTTTGTATTCCAGACAAAACCCATTTCAGAGCACATAGAAGGAGGAGCAGCTTCAGCATTCAAATGCAAACTTCTTCAGCCCTGCCATTGACTTGACCAGACATTCTTGGTTAACCTTGCCCTCTGTTCTACCTGTGCCGACACCATTTCCACCAAAAAGTCTAAGATAAGGCGCTTGTCCTCTTATCAACTCAATGTCAAACATAAAGGATAAGGAGGATTCTGGGCCAATCTGGCCTTTCAGGTGTATTATACCAGGATGACTTATTAAGAAAATGTTAACTCCCTGCAGCATGGTTATCTTTATTGAGAAACAAAGGATTAGTAGGATGATTGATGGGCCTTGTCTCCCAGGGATTATGCTGTGGAGCACCACTAATTACACTCTCTTGCTCCCTCCTGCTCTATTCATCTCCTCCTCCTCTCTTCCATCCATTACACCGTCAGGCATCGCCCCTGCGATCAGAGCTTCCAGAGTGAAGGGTCACTGGCAGGACCCTGTCTTTCTGAGCAGAAAGGCTGGAGCATGGATAAAGTTACAGCCCTGCGACTTCATTTTGCATTCAAGCTCAAGTGGTTTGTTGAAAAGATGCCAGGCCTGAGCCACAAGGACAGAAAGGAAGGCAGAGCAAATGCTGTCCGGGTCCGGTAACGCAGCGTGTAATGGACCACTGTACAACCAGAAATAATGTGCTGAGTCATTTAGGAGAGCCATTAAGCCGGCTGGGTGACTTTGAAATTTACTAAGTCTGTTCAGCCTCTACGTTGACTCAGGAACAGGACAGCTTCACAGCACCCCCCCCCCCCCCTTCTCCTTGTCCCAGTTAAAAGCCGAGAAGAAAATCAAACAACTGAGGAAGCGCTGTATTTTTAGAGAACGGCAGGACTTCTGTCAATTGCCCTGCATTTGAGCGTCTGTTGCCTCAGCCTCAAAGGATTAATGTTGATCCTGCTCTTGGTAATCTTTAGATTAGACTTTTAGCACCTGCTGTTGAAAGACCCACTCCAATGACATTTGTATTTTTGGTGTTTTTAACATGTTCTTGTGGCATTTTTCTCATGATGGATGAGATATATAAAGGAAACTAAAATTAAATCTTTGTTTCAGAGCACCATATTTCTTTATTCAAATGCTGTGAATCAGGAGCAGACAAAAAAAATGCTGTTAAAAAAACGTAGGTGCTACTGTTGGCAGGCCACAAGTTCCCGCTCCGCTCCATTCTGATCATCCACCTGCAGACCAACAGATCCATGAGCGTCTTTGTTTTCCTGGTCTGAGCTGGAATCTGGATCAGAACTGGACGGTTGGATGGCTACGATACTCCTAGCCACTTTTTGTTGCACTGCTAATTGGGGTTGTGAGGGGCTGTAACCTAGTGGGAGAGTGTAAACAAAGGGATTGTGGGAAATCCGCGTTCAGAGGCTGTTCCTAGATTTTGTGGCTGGGCGCTCCCTTACAGATAGGGGGAGAAGCTCGGTCACCCGTGGAGAGCTCCGTCCACATTGAGTGGAGCCAGATGAAGTGACTCGGGCATCTAGTCCGGACGCCTCCTGAACGCCTCCTTGGGCAACTCGGATACTATTTTCACGTTTTTTTTTTTTTTTCTTCAAACGGCAAACATGACATGCATCAATCTACTGTGTTCTGATCATAAAAACATGGATGTTATTTAAAAGAAAAAGTTAAAATAAAAAAATAATTTTTTTCACATGAAAAGGAGTAGCACTGATTGTTCTTCTGGGAAATTTCTGGGAAGTTTCTAGAGTACTCAATTATAGAATTGTAGATTAAGACAACTCTACAAAATGGAAAACACACTAAATAGTGCACTATAGTTAGTAGCAAAGGAATTTGGACACAAGCTATTTTTTAATTTGGCTAAAATTGGCACAGTCTTAACTAAAAGACCACTGGGAACGGGTTGAAAAGAGATTAAAGAGATGATTGGAGTGGGAATTCAAAGTAAATAAGGTTAAGGTTTCACCAGCACCTCCCTTTTCTGGTCTTCAGCATTGTCCACTTACCAACCTCACAGCCCACGAGAATCTGGGACACATTTGCGATTTTACTGACGGTGTTGTCTTTCCAAACTACCAAAATTACAATTTGCTCAGTGCTGGTCAAGGCCACCGTTTGCTTTTCATAATCCAGGGTTGAAACAGAGTTAAACCTAAATGCAGGCTTGATAGAAAGTAGAAAGAGTGCTACAGAAAAGTAGGGATCAAACCCTCGGAACTTCAGATTCTGTATGAAAGACGTCTAATCTAAAGCAAGTCTTTAGGGAGGTCGAAAAGTCAGCTGTAAAAGTGAAGAGTTTCTCCCGTTTATTCCTGACAGAAGTGGTGTTAAAAATGCGGTGGATGCAGCAAGAGCCTGAGCCCTCAGCATTCTCAGACGACGGGAGCGACTGGCCACAAAACGCCCCAGATTGTGATGTTGTTCAATTATGGATGCGCTGCTTTGCATTTTCCTCTTTTGGCATTTTGAGTGAACAAGAGTTTTTGTTATTTTCTCTTCAGTTTGGGTAAATCGATTCCTAAAAATCTCAACTTCTGTTGTGTCTACAGCGACGCAAAGGTTTGAAGCAGAGTGACTGATGACATCCTAAAAAATACAAACCCAGCATTAATGTATTATACCCTCCTAAAATTCATGTGATGAATGACCTGTTCTTCTGCTATAATGAATACTTGCAGCCTCTGGGAGTTCACTCAATAATTAGTCAAGATATGTCCTAAACGTAAAAATTACCCTTTTGTGCCGCTGTGCATTTGCCTTTTTTGTGAGGTCTGAAACCCAGAAATGCCCGACAACCACTGATGGGGAGCACAATCACTGGCATGCCTGCGTGCAGGCATCCATCATTACTTCCATCCATCAGCACTCTGTGCTCTGCTTAATCATACCAAGCACAGAATGACTCGGAATGGCAGGGTTATCTCCAGAAAGAGCTAATTTCAGGGCCCGGCCCGGCAGCAGCCAGAAACCTGATTTAAAAGTGAAGCTGCTTGGAAAGGCGAGCGGGTCTGCATTTGCAACAAGAAATCTGAGCTCAGGGGTTTTAAATGAGGAAGGTCAGTATCTGTGGTACAGCGCTCTAAAATTTAACCTGAACTGAAAATATGTAAGTATACACACATCCAACTGACTCCATCAATACTAAAAAAAGGACAAAGAAATCAGCAGGACACTTTTTAGAAAGCAAATATATAGACCTATAAAAATTGTGAGTGTCAAGGAAAAAAAGGAATTCTGTTCCTTCATTGCTGCGGAAACTAACCTGGCTGTTTGTGCTTCTGCAGACGTTTCTGTGTTTTTCTGTCCTCTCAGTCTCCAACCGGTCACAGCAGACGGTCGCGCTTACAGAGTCTTGTTCTGATGGAGGTTATTCCACTCAGAGGGAGTTTTTCTCTCCACTGCCGTTTCCTGAAGCATTAGCCACATGCACCCTTACGGGGGGGGGGGGGGGGGGGTTGATCTGAACAAAGGTTTTTCGGTCGTCCAGGTCAGAGGAGTCAAAGAGGAGCAGCAGCATCTCAAGGAGCTCAGGTGGATCTTACAGTTCCCTTAAGGATCGTACGTCCATCTCATGGGTCGTCATGAAAATGGAATGTGCCATTGCCATACGTGTAGTGAGTGTTTTGTGAAGTCTTCGTAAGGATAATGGAAGCTACACGCACTCATGACGCACGGATGATGCTGTCGTACAGTGTCCATACACCCCATTGTAGTAGTTAGGAAGGTGTGAGTACTGGCACGGGTGTGTGCGTGATACGCAAGTTGACGTCCACATAAACTACCCTTTGTTATCTAATGTCCTCATTTCTAACAGTCAGGCTGCAGCAAGGAGCACACACTTATGTGAGCGTTAACGGGCTCCGTGTGTGGTATGCAGGATTTGAGGGTGTTGAAAAATGGAAAAATCTGTACGATGTTTCCCCCTGCTTCACCTGTCGCCCACAGCATGAACCTAGAAAAAATTTCCGTGAACATTTTCTCTCAACAGGTTCATTGAGCGCCCTATGAGAATTATTTTTCATGCGGGCCACCTGTGTGTACAGGTTTGACCATTTTTCCCCTGCAGACAGCTTGATCGACCAATAGGGGTAACTGGGACCAAGTCTTTACTCTGTTGGGGGACAACACTGGGAATCTTTTGATGTTGTCTTTTCAAACAGTTGTCATTGGCATACATTAGGATGTTACTTGTACCGTGGTCCAAAAGAACACTTGATTCTGATTGGCTTCTGGGTGTGGATTAAAGAGTGATAATCCGCAGTGGTTCACCGCACCTAAAAAAGGAGTTCCGGTCACATAGCTTACGTGTTATGTATCACTGCTCTAGCGTCTTCGAAACAAACTTTATGTTCATCATCTGGATGGAAACCAGCAGTAAGAGGTGAACTTTCTCTCTGAACTGATGCTTTATCTAACCCATCGTGACGACCAGCATAGATATCGGTGTCATTTGCTGCTGCAAATAGTCTTTTTGCTAAAAAGTGATTTAAACTGAAAATCAATAATAAAGTAGTAAAACTGAATGAATATTTCTTTTGAAAGTGACCTTGGTAGAAGCGGGATGTCGGCCTTCCAAGTATCCATTTTCAGAAATTAGAACCCTTTACAAAAGCTTGGCGTTGGATGGTTCAGGCTTCCCCGGCTTTGCGTTGATATCTGATTGTGCAGACTTTGAAGGACATTAACTATCTGGACTAGATTTTAACAGTTCCGATTAATAAAGGTCTGTGTTGAGATTGACGTTTTGTGTAGCGTTTTAGGTGAAACAATCATTTTGATTGATCGGGAACTTGTTTTGGCAGGTTTCTGCTCGTCTTGACAGAAACGTTTCGGTCAGTTGTCACCATCACAAATGTGCCGTTTCACACACGTGTTAGTGATAACATTTAACAACACACAGCTGCTCCTGCCTTTTGTAATGCAATTCATGAAATTTCATTGAAGCAGCATGCTCAATAAATCCTCCATTCTTCAGGTCATGACCCCTGAGGCCTTTTCACTCGTAGTGACGTCCAAAACTCTTTGTTTAAACAGAATTATTCAGAGAACACGATTCAATTTTCTTCAAAGGAACAACAGAAATGAGAGTCAGACCGAGATGGTCTTGAGGGTAACTTGAAGGACACTCTAAAATTGACTGTTTTGAGAAGGAATATATATTTGATTTCTCTTACCATGTCTAATACAGCAGATCCTCAACATGGGAGCAGCTCAGGAAATCTCCTTTAGATCTATGAGAGCATCCACAATACGTACATATATGACAAATTGCCTGATATGAAAAGAGAAGCTCTAGAAAACTTTGAATAAGTGTCTCAGGAGTTAAACTTTAACTTTAAACGGAGGAGAAACGGGCTTTATGTCAAGCAGGTCAACAGTAGCATTGACCTTTCTGGACTCTGAGGCATTCAGAGCGGAAGATCGCACAAGCGCTCTTAATGTTACAGCTCGTGTTTGGAACAAACAGATCAGTGTGCTTTGGAACAATTCCTATCAGTAACAGAGCAGAGCAAAGGTCTTTTTCCTTTTCCTGAGCTGCTTTGAAAGCTTATGGGCTCTTTTCCATTTAGTGAATGCAGATCTACAGAATGCAAACTTTCAAAAGCCGTGCATCACATTCTCAATGGTGTATTTTTTGCATCAGGTGTTTCTGCAGAAATACTGCATTCATACTGATCATGCATGTTTTTCTTGATATGCACAAAGCATACATTCATGGGAAAGCTGGTATTTAGTTTAAAAACATGCAGGTATATCCAACAGCTTTACCTTTGCCTGTAATCCGTCAAAATATGTGAGCTGCATCATCAAAAAAGGTCGTCTTTCCATTGAAAGTGGAGGTCAACAAGCGTTGATGGCTGTCTTTGCATCCAACTTTTTTATTTACAAAAATATTGAGCAAATCTTTACGTTTTAAATGCAGCAAAGTTCATTTTGATTGTGTGGTCGAGACACAGAAGGGATGAGAGATCATCAGTGCTGCTTGATTCTGAGGACTAAGAGAACTAGAGGAGAAGAAAGTTAGGACTTTATGATGTGCCTGTGTTCAGGCCCTGAACTTGCAAACGGCCATGAGAACTTTATTTGCGATTCAGAAGTAAACATCTTCGTTGTATCTGCAGAATTGTTCAATTTAAAACTTAAAGACTTGTTTTTTCCTGAAAATTCTGATTCAGACTTCTTTTCTTGATATTAAATTAATTCTGCAAGGATTCATGGCGGAAAAATCTAATTCTAGACTAAGATATACATAAATAACCCTAAATGTTTAACTTAAAAACTAGATGTAACACTTTCTAAGACCGCAGAGCTATGTTTTTAATGTACCTCTTCATTGTTTGAGATCTTTAAAAAATGTCAAATATGACAGATTAGTTTATAATAAGGGCTAAAGCAGCCTCACGTACATTTTCCTCCTAATCTCACGGTAAGAATCTGTTTTATTAGGTTCCTGTTCTCTTTTTTTCATGTTTTCAGTTTTCTAAAATGCGCTCAGATGTGCCGGGTGAATTGCACCTGTAGCCACTACTGACTAAAGTCAGAGTCAACAGCAACTGGATCTTCAAACGTCAAACCGAAGGTGAGCTGAAACTGTTGGTCTTTGTCGGTGATCCTATGGGAAACCAACTCTCCTACAAAGTTTTATTTTCTGTTTTCTTCTTTTCAGAAGACACAGTGACGGTACTTGGAGAGCTCAAAGAAAACTGGAAGCAGATCACCGTCTTGATCACCACTTACTGTTGGGAAGGAGCAGTTGACTGTAGGATAGACAAGAAGTGCAGATTTACAAGCGTAGTCCTTGTTTGTTTTGGTACTTCATACTTTTGAAAGAAACAGTTCGGTAGAAAAGCCTCTTTAACTCTCCTTTTCCTCCCGTTTCTTGGAACAGGATGTGACAAAGTCTGAGAAGTTTTTGAAAAAGTTTTCTGTTCTTGAAGAACTTGGGAAAAAAGCAGTTAAAGGGTGTTTTGTCCAGAGGGACAGACTTTCACCTGGTAAGCTCTTCCATGCATTTTTATTTTGTCCCGGGGGGGTTGTGGTCTAGTCTTTTCGGGATGAACAGGCTAAATGATGCTCTCCTGTGCAATTACCCAGCCTCCAGAGACCAGCATCTTTGTCTACTTGACACTTTAACCGCATCAACCGATTCTATACTTAATCTCTCCATCACCAGTGACTTGGCTGCAAAAGACGAAGCCCACTGCTTGGACATATGGTGCCCCTCCTTCCTTTTGTCCCCCATGACTAAACTCACCAGGACAACGGCATTCCCCTGTGACGGGCTTCAGATCGGGGAATAAAAGGCTCACTATGAGCAGCCCTTGTCTAACTGGTGGGAGACAGCTGGATTAGAAGCAGCAGCACCCTGAGAACATCCCAATTAAAATCAAAGCAATCACCATCGCAAAGAGAAGTCATTAGATGGAGTGGCTGTTTGAGGCTAAACGCTATAATAATGCAGGAGCTGCAGGATTTTGAAAGCCTGTCAGACACTGATTTCATACATTGGAAAGTTTGATGAATAGCGCCTTGTGAGAGGCAACTCTTGAGCGCTGCACTATCACCGAAAGCTTTTCTGGGGATTAGAGGGAAGACAGAAGCTTTCATTCCTTCAGTAAGTCAATGTATGAATAATTTACTCAGTGGGTATCTCTCCCTGTAAGCCCTGGTAATGTTTTATTTGTATGTTTTCTGTCAAAAGTAATCTTGCATCCATAGTCAGGAAAACAGTTGGCTGAATCCTTTGAGTGCAGCGGGCCTCATGCAGCTCATATAATACCTGTTTGATGTGACAGTTGTTGTCAGTGATAATTAGCTCTTCACTGGACCACATCCATCCTTGGTGCCAGAGATGCTGAGAGCTCCGAACGAACGCACAGAGATGTTTGCTGTCACTTTAAATCCTGCTCTTTGCTCCATCTTCCCATCTGGAGGATGAGAATTTTTGTTCAATGGCATCTGGATTTCTACAGTTTTGACAGTGAAACACTCATTTCTAATGCCTTTGTTTTCTAAGCATGTTTCTAGTG
This sequence comes from Oryzias latipes, assembly GCF_053564925.1. Taxonomy (NCBI): domain Eukaryota; kingdom Metazoa; phylum Chordata; class Actinopteri; order Beloniformes; family Adrianichthyidae; genus Oryzias; species Oryzias latipes. The sequence goes on from NC_136256.1 coordinate 28,612,245, forward strand.
GTGTTTGAACAACAACAAGACAAAAATCAGCACAAAATATTGATAGTATAAATACCATTGTCAGTATGAAAATGTATCAATCATGTGCATGTCAGTGTGACATCATAATAACTAAATAATTAATAAATAAACAAACACCCAGACATTTATTTTAATTATTATGGGGCTCAGACACCAACAGAAACCAGACGACTGTCATCTATTGAGTGATTTAATGTTTTTTTTTGACAAATGTTTGGATTTTTGTTTGATCACTGTATGTAATTCATTCCACAGTTTTGCTCCGGTTACTGTAATGCCGAATCTTTTTAGTGTTGTTCTAAGTTTACTTGTTTTGAAGTTCAATGTTCTCCTCCTTCCTTTTCAAGAAAACGGCTTTTGAAAGTCATTAGGAAGCAGGTTGAATCTTATCTTGTACAGAAATTGAACCATCTTGAAATTCTCTGAAGTATGATTTTTTTTAGTATATTAGATTGAGAAAAACAGGATGTGTGTCTCACAATCCCTCCAGTTCTCAGATACAGATTATTGCTGGAAACACGTTTCTTTCTTTCTAAATTCAAAAGGCAGTAAAGAATAAAAAAAAAGAAGACCTGCAGTGCTTCTGTCAAGGTGGTCACTAAAGTTCCTTCAGGCTCCACCAGGCATGAATGTCTCATAGAGGTCTGGGCAGAAAACATCTGTGGAAGAGCTGTGCGGATTGTGGAAATAATAATGATAATAATAATAATAATAACAATAATAATAGTACTAAAGGACTGGATTGTTGTGCACTTTTCCAGATGCTCAGAGCGCTTACAAAAGGGATCCATTATTCATGGCCAGCACGCGCCTCCAGCCTTTTTGACCATTACCGGGACATTCAGATGCATCACACACCAGTGGAGCCACACTGGGTGAAGTGTCTTGCCCCAGGACACAATGACGGTTGGCTGAAGGGGCAGGGATTGAACCGTAGAGCCCACGATTATTGGCCAACCTGGTCAACCACCCGAGCCACTGCCGCCCAAACTATGAATCGATTCATCAATCAAGTTGAGTAATTGTTACACAACTAATGAGAATGGGACGGAGCAGGGAGCTTGTGGCTCGCCCAGTGCGTTTTCTACGCCACAAATACGATTCTTTTCAAATGGGATTATTCATCTGCTCCTGATTCACAACAATTTGACTAAAGAAATACTCAGAAATGCAAGGAAATGAAAACGGAACATTTTCATGAAGGTCCGTTTTGTTGAAATGTTTCTTTTCATGAAACAGTGTCGTCTTCTTCCAGTGGATTACAATAAGAAGCTGTCCATCTTCCACTCCTACTGCAGTAAAATACCGACAAACACATCCAGCCCAGCCAGATCACCAACATGGACGAGGTGCCGCTCACTTGTGACATCCCGGAGAGTCACACTGTCGAATGGCGGACACAGTTTTACTAAGACTGGGAGGCAGGGCGAGTTACGCCACACGTTGTGAATGGATTGTAGAAGCTTGGGCTGACGTGTCTGCTTGCACTATTCTTGGAGCTTTTGCAAAAGCCGGCGTCGTTCCAGAGGAGCCGCACGGCAATGAGACGGACTCTGACGATGACGAAAGGGAACCATGGCGATGTTCATTTCAGATACAGAAGATGAGGACTTTGAGGTATTTTGGATCCTTATTGATGACGGAGAACATAAAAAATCCATCACAACCAATTCAGTTTAGCTCCCGCTGCCTTTTTTAAAACACATAGCATGCATGTTTTTGCAACGTGCCTGAGGCCTAAAACCCGGTGCGTCTTTTGCATGTGTCGAATGCAGAAATAGCACGCATGACTGAAACTGCTCCCTACATTCCAGTGCGCCCCATGGTCGTGAATATACGGTACATTTTTATTTGCTGGTAACAGTAAATCCATGTGGTTTAGTATAAACGTTGCAGAATTCATGCGAAAGCCAAAACGTTGTGGTTTTCAGGTCTCATCATAGCACAGGAACAACGTGGCCTGAGTACAAAGAGGCATGTACTGTTATCTTCTGCTACACCTTTGACAAAGTCATCTGTATTGTTCTATACATGCAGATTGTTTAGCATTTATTGGCTATACCTTTATATTGGCTATACATTTTTTAGCTTTCTGTTTTCTGCTTCATTTCCCTCCATGCTGAGCCTGAAAAAGGATTGACTTTAAAAAAAAAGGTCAGATCTAAACCAATCACATTAGGTCAGGAGGGGAATCTCCATTGAATTACAGTTTGAATTTAGGACTTCCTTGCTTTGTTTTTGGTCGTTTTGAAGTGAGAAATTCCCGAGTAAACCCAGTTTCTAAACTTTTGCGCTTTGCTGGTCCTGCTGAGGGAAACAGATCACGAGGGAAATAAAACATTCTCCATCTGAGGTTTTTATTCCCATTTGAATGGAAACTCCCTTCTTGCCATTTAGGATTAGTTAACTTGACCTCCACAAAGAGTGGATCTTTCTGCTTTCTGCTCCGGTCAAACTATTTTGGGCTCCCTTTCATCAAAGGCTTTTACATATTTGTGAAAGGTCAATCAGCATCTCAAAGCCCCCCCCTCTCCCACACACAAACATCATTCCACTCAAAGCTCATTTCTAACAAACAGCTGAAAAAGATGGAGCTTTGAGCCGGCTCAGCAGAGCGTCAACCCCATGAACAGAACGACACACCGTGTCATTCACATGAACACAAGCAGACTAAAGCAGGGACCCTAAACATAAGGACAGCGTGGGTCCCCTGATGAGGCCTTTGAAGAGGCGACTTTAAGCTGATGTCCACATAAGAAAGCCTTTCCAGGTCAGCTTCTGCTTGTGGTGGCGATGGCGCTGAAGCATTCAAGCTTCACGCATTCATCTTTCCACTCTGTTACTTCTTATTTCTTCACCTCTCTCATACAGAAAAATCCCTCCATCCGGTCACCTCTCCTTTTTATTCTCTTCCCTCTGCCTGCCATTCGGAGACAGAAACCTGGAAATGATGTTTATGTATGGAAGGACTTGCAGTTGGATTGCATCAGTCTGGCATTTTTACAACATTTGGGGGGAAAAAATGAGAGAATAAAATTAATGATGAGCATTCCTGAAGGATGAGAGGGAATTAGGAGATGTTTTTCACTTGGAGGGTGAACATTTCACTGAAGAGATGCACTTATAAAATACATCTTCAAATATTGTCTTAGGTAGGCCAGTCCAATGAACATGCACATCCCCTTTTTTGGGTAAGAGCCCCACTGCAGAATTGCAATGAAAATTTTTGCTCTCAAGACTGACAACAGGTATTTTAACCGCTTAGGTGAAGCAAATGCATCATTCTGACAACATTATATAATGTCAAAAATCTGCTGGAGCTTTTGGATGCAGTCGGAACGTTTCATTTACATTTGAACCGATTAATACCAGTAAACAACTGTTGTGTTCTGTAGATTAGCCGTCCTTTGTGTGGGCATGAAATGCCGTGCATAAAACAGCATAACCGGAGTCAGTCAAACGTCTTTGCATCTCAGAGGTAGAGCTTATGGAAATGTATTTAGCCACCGTTTTTGTGTTTGTGTGGTTTGTTGTCATCGTTCCAGAACTGAGTAGTATTTTTTCAGTTGGATCATGTGATTGACTGGACTCACTTGAAGGTAAAAAGCCTCAACAAGGGCAAGGAAAGCTACACAAACGGTGGGCAACACGTTTAGGCAGACTGACAAAATCTTTTTGGCTACGTTCACACTGCAGGGCTTAATGCTCAATTCGGATTTTTTGAAAAAATCCGAATTGTTTGCTAGACCGTTCACATTTCCAAGTAAATCCGAACTTTTGTGATCTCCAGTGTGACCGTGACACGACCCAAACGAGACCCGCATGCGCAGAAGCCAGAAGAATACTCAACGGTGAACGACGTCACTCGCAGATGTCAACAGTGTTGTCAAAAGCGGAGCTCTTTTTGTAATATTAAATTTATTTTCACGAAGGAGCAGCACAATTACAATCTTCTCATTTTAAGAAGGCATTGGAGTCGGGATCGTCTGTACCCACTGTTGTGGAATGGAAATGTGTATGTGTTGGAGCCGCTCGCCCGCGTGTGTGCAAGCGCGTGCCGCGATAGAGAATAGGGGGGGGGGGGGGGGGGGGGGCAGTGTGTGCGCGCATTCATGTTGTGTGTTACGGAGGGCGGTAATAAAAGAAGGTTTCCCCCAAAATAAATGCTATGGACTCTTTATTAACCCGTTCTGGAGAATCTAAGGATCAGAACAGGGAGGAGGAGGAGGATCGCCTCGGGTCCCCCGCGCTTGAGCACGGTCAAAGGGGAGAAAGAAAAAAAAGTCATCGCGGGAAAGGTTCAACACCACACTCTGCCATTTAGCTGGAAATTTTTTCAAAAACCGCCCAGTTGCAATAAGAGCCCTGGAGTTTGGCCTGAAAAGAGCGATCAGCCCAAATATTAATCCAATCGGGGATCTCGATTCCCTTCCACTGACTGATCTCAGCAGCATTGTCCACCATGGTTGATGTTTACGTTCTCGTTCCCGCCTACTTTAACGCAAAATGATGACGTTTGTTGCGTGTCGATGACGTACAGTGAACGTAGCCTTTGCTTCACAGATTGCATGTTGACCTCTGAAACAAAACAAATGATGGTGCAAACTGAAGAAGAGACAGATAAACGGACAACAAATGTAACTATGCCTTTGTTTTTTATAGGTCCTTCTGGTAGAGATTCAGAAATAAAAAGTGGAGAACTTAAGAACTGTGTCAGGATGAAAATACCTCAAAGTTGACATCACTAATCGAGATCTTTCCCAGACATGAGCACAAATGCAGACAGCTTTCATTTTAGTCAGAGCTGTGGACTTTATGAAGGGCTGCAAAACTCATACCGATATCCAAACAAGTCCTAGTGCTTGTTAGCCATCTCTCTTTGAAGAATTCATGGTTTTACAGGTTTACCCTCATATTATTGCTCCCATAATGCGTTCTGTTCAGGCAGAATTTAAATGTGAATGATAGTTTAAGGTGGAGCCAACAGAAGAAGATCCTATGATGATGTATCTGTTTTAACCCATAAGAACCCAGATCCGGTTTTTCCTAGAAATAAAACTGTTTCCTTTACCACCAACCAAGTGGACCACAGAATCCATGTCTGATATTTTTCTGGGTCAAAGGAAAACAGCTAATGTTATGGTGGTTCTTTGTACCGTCATCAGTTTGTCTTGATCTCCTCATTAAAATACAGGTCAAATATTTAGATAAGTGACATTTACAGCTAACATATAGTCCTCACAGAACTGGTCTGGCTCAAACAAAGTCATGTGATGTTGGTCAGTTTACAGAAAAACCAAAAACAAAACAAAAAACGTGAAACTTTTCTTTATATGCACAAAAGCACCAAACATGATCATCAGCTTCCTTGTTAAAGTGACAGACCTGTCACAAAAAAACCTCTAACCACTATTATATTTCATAACAATTTAAAGTAATCAGGAAGTGTTAATCATTTCCATCCCATCAGCAACGTATTTGTCTACAGCTTCATCCAGGAAAACGCACAAAGCAGATGGGAGTTGTAATCTCATAAGGCCTACTTTGCATTGCTGCATGATAAGATGCAGGAATGATAACATCAACCCCCACCAGGAATTTTAAGTCTTTCCATTCGACTATAAAATAATCCACTGACGTTTCTGGATCTTCAGAATTCGTGTCTTCCTGGAGGAAGTTGCATCATTTGATGAAGGCCTGGTAGAACATGCCCCCACCGTTGAGCAGTGCTCCTTACAGTTCAAATACCTGAGCACTGACAGCCAAACAAAGGAAAAGAAATGTATTCAAATATTCAAATGTATCCTTCCTCTTCCCCTCCGTCTTCTCCATCTCTCCACCCTCTCATCTCACTCCCTCTGAGCCACAGCCTCACATTTGAATCAAACTTGTTTAACATAAATCGAAGCAACTTTAATCAACACCAAAACAAATGCATGAAACCACTGTGTAATTAGTCGGAGGTCTTCAGCGTTCTGCGTTCTTACGACCTCCAGCCTTAAGTGATGGAATCTTAAAAATCAATGCAGTGGCATCCGGGGATGAGTTTTCCTGGATCTGACTGAATACAAAACACAAACGGGGGAGACCAGAAGAGGTCAGTGCTTGACCTTGTGCAGGTATTTCTCCAAAACAACTTTCTTGATTATAAAAGAGAAAGATTGTGGCTTCTGTTACAATCCTAAGGCAGTAAACAGCAACCAAGACAAGCAGCATCAGCTTGATGTCATGTTTTGCTTTGTCAAATGGATTTGAATGGATATCTGATCCCATAATGGAACATTTTATCTCAATCTTCTCAGTTAGATTTGCATTTTGTGTGGTTTTATCCATAAACTGTGTCAAACGTTTAAGATTTTTAGTAGGAATGGACAGAGTCAGCCCATGTAAAAAAGCACTCCTCTGGTTCGCCTGTTGGCATTAAGGTCTCATTGGCTCCTGTACAGTTTTTCTACTGCTCTGTTATTTACTGTCACCGGGTTCGTCATTCCACTCCCCCCCCACCCCCCAGCTTGCGTGATTCATAGAGTGGGTTGGGAGTCTAACTCGAACATGTTCTGCTCCAGCTACACCCATCACTCAGCCATATTTGAATGAGTCAAAGCTAATAGATGGGATACAAGGCTCAAGATTTTTTTAATTTTATGTCTCAGCCCTTTTATGCAATCAGGTGCTTTCCAGGGTGAGAGATCAGGGTTCCAACACCGTTCATCTGCCCCCTTTCTGCCTCATCCTTCAATAGGAAGGAGGGTTAGGGAGCAGGGGGGGGAAATCCGGTAGAGAAACCCAAACTGAGTCATATTTCTTTTTTATGATGCCTTCACAGGCCTCATAAAGTTAAGAGTTTTAGGGTCAGAGCTTTTTTAGAAGCCATTTACAATTCTGATCCTCAAACGGCCTCCCCTCCCTGTCAGACCCCCCCCCGCGAACCTTTATCACCATGTGATCAGTCAGCTGTTCTTCAGGAGTTGTTCTCCTTCTGGCTTTTTAGTCTAAATGTGGAACCCTTTCACAGAACAGACAGACAAGAAGCTGGATAAAAATATCAGGCAGCATGACAGGAGCTCACAGATGCTGGCGCCATTTTACCAGCAAGCTTTGATTCTCATTCATCCAGGTTGATTCCATTGAAGTGGTGGGCAAAAACCATTCCAGTGGACTTTGCTTATCTTTTTTTTTGAAGGAGAAGACGTTTTTTCAAGGGGGATTTGTCAATTCTCAGCTCTTTTTACAAATTTACTTCACCAGGAAAAAATTTTTTTGATAGTTATTTACACAATTTTCTCTTTTTAAAAAAAAAATGTAAATTGAAATTATTTGTACTGAAAAACCTATTAGACAGATGCAGTAGGGGAAAAAAGCATTTAGTCAGCCATCAATTGTACAAGTTGTCCCACTTAAATATATGAGAGAGGCCTGTAATTTCATCATTGGGACAACATCAACTATGGGAGACTGAAAACAAAAAATCCACAAACAGCCGTCGAGTTTAAAGAGTTTATTTGCATGATATGGTGGATTATATACGGATTTGGTCAAAAACAAAAGTTCATCTCAATACTTTCTCACATGCCTTCTGTTAGGAGTGACAAATGTTTCCCGTTTGTGTAAAGACACAATGTTGCTGGTAGTTTCCACAACACTCCGTGGAGATCGTCTCCAGAGCTGCGATGTTTGGAGCTGTTGCTCGGCAACTTTCAACTTCTTCCAATCTATTTTTATGGGGTTGAGATCTGGCTAGGCCACTCCGGGATGTTACTCTTTCGTTGACCGGGTGATGTGTTTTGGATCATCGCCGTGTTTCATTCTCTCTCGCTGATGGACGGACATTTTCACTACATAGCCCCACAGTAGGTGTGGTGTTCTTTGCAGATCAGTGGTAGTTGATCCCACAGATTATTTTACACCAAGCTGCTTCCCAACTGCAGATTCAGTCGTGATCCAGGCCTAGAATGATTATCTCTGGTGTCCTTAGACACAGCGTATGCCTTAAAGGTTAAAGTCAGACTTTATCAAGTGGAGGATAGAAGAGCTTCCTAAAGTTACAGGCCTGTAAGGTTTAAATCTGGCTTGTTGGGAGGTCACCAAATACTTATTCTACCAAAGAATTGACCAATTATTTCATTAGGAATTCTGCAGTGGGATTTCCTGCATTCTCCCCCAACATTCTGGTTGTCACAGCTGAAGTATACTCGTGATGAAAATTACAGGCCTCTTGCCTTTTTAAGTGGGACGACTTGCACAATTGGACGACTTTTTACCCCACTGCAACATGACAGCAAAACTAAAATCAAAAAGATCTATGATAAAAAATACATTTGTTCCTCTACATTTTTCATTTTTGTGTCAATACTTTACATCAAAATGCCATAAAACAAAACAACTGGGGCTTCTAGATGAAGATAGATTCTCCCCAAACCCAGATGGAAGCCTGTCAACAGTCCCGCTGCTTCTGACTCAATGAGAGCGGGCGGCGGTGGCGGTGGTGGGGGGTCTGTCAGTGTTGTCAGCCAGGTGGAGAGCCAGGAATTCATGGAGCTCCTGCAGCGGTCGGTTGTGGATGCCAGCTCTGGCTCGGTGGCTGGTGAGAACCTCAAAGCAGAAGTGGTTTGTGGCTCAGGACCATCAATATAAAGATCTGCCGGAGCTGCCAAAGGCTGAAGATGCTGTTCAGCCTGTTGGTGAGCAGGTCTCCCAGGAGGGCAGCTGATGTTGGCTGGCTTTAGATACGCAGGTGTTCTCCAAAAATTGGTAATTATATTAAAAAAATGCCTCCAGTTTGAAAAAGAGGAGGAGACAGGAAGACGTTGATTTGGTTCATAAATGTCCTTCAGATCTGGTCATTGGCAGACACACTGAAGAACTAGGAGGTGCTTGAGGAGATTTTTCTTTATACTGTAGTTTTTAGATGCACATTAGTAATTATTTTCTGTGTATATAGTCTTTGTTTGTATTACTATTGTTGCTCAGCATTTTTGATGTTCCTGGGAATGAACTTTTCTGGACTGTCTGATCTTTCCAGAGATCTGCTGTGGCCACTCCTCTAATTTAGGGTTTAGGGGTTCTCCAGTTCTTCTTTGACCCTCAGGTATTTCTCCAGTTTCTTTTGATTTTCCTACTGCCGCATCCACCACAACGGCTTTCCTCTGTTCTTTATCCACCGCTACAATGTCTGGTTGGTTCGCTGTTACCATCCAGTCAGTCTGGATCTGGAAGTCCCACAGGATCTTTGCTCCCTTTCTCTATCACTTTCAGAGGCGTATCCCATTTTGACTGCATCCACATCTTTCTGTATCCTATTCCAGTCACTTGGTCTTGTTGTGTTATAGATGCACACACACAGGAACACTTCAAATATGGTTTGTTTCATTATCTATGAGCTCCATGTTCTATGTAGGCTGCATCTTCCTCAACTCCATGCCAAGTTGAAGCCCGGGACAGTCGCTGAACTGGAGAGAGGATGATTGGACAAAAGCAAAGCAGAGAAACTGTTTTGCCAGAGACATGGAAGTGGCTGACGTGACCTTTGTGTTTGTACTTGGGTTCATTTACAGTCAGGAATGCGTTGGCAAAGCGTCACATGGGACTCTCCGCCTGTCAGGAGACTCAGACACTACAAGCATTTAGAAAAGCATTCATGACAGAATAAACCTGTGAAATAATGACGTTTTTTTATGGCGGCAGGTAACCTTTGACCTGCAGAAACATCTTAAATATGTTATGTTTTATCCTTGTGTTTGTGTTCTCTCTACTAGCGCTCATTTCTTGGGTTTCATGGATCCGAGGGACTGAGCTTAATTTTGACTGCCACTGTATGACTGTAAGAGCAAAGATGGTTGCAGAAATACAATATCAGGAGTGACAGGGAGATTATTATTTTATCCGAAAAGTGCTGGAAATGAATCTGAGATGCCACATATTCAATAAAAGATTCTCCTCAAACATAAATTGGTAACGGAGTCTTTTCACTCGATAAACCCCTAACCCTCTGGGTTGTCTATCCCAGATGACATTGTGGTTCATAACTCCCTGCGGGAAAAGACGAAATGCTTTGTTATAGTCACAGATGTGGGCCAGAGCAGGAAAAAACCATTTAGCTGTGGCCAAGCCCCCAACACACACACACGAACAGACTCGCACACAGCCGTGGGGTGTCTGGTCCATTAGGGGGCTTCAGCCTCGTCTGCACACAGACATATTGTGCACCAACATGTGTGTTTGCACTCAATTTGACTTTAGGACCTCTGGAGTTGCTGGATTAGATCTCCAAATACCTCCAAGAATTTCTCTGTTTTACAGATAAAAACATGTTATGCCCTTCATCCGCTTGTGTTCAGATTCCAGAGCACGATTCACCAAGAAGAGAGAGAGAAAAAAAAAAGAGGTCGCTTACATTATTCAGCAGCAAGAAAGGGAGCGGTGAGAATTCACGAATACAACAATCCTTTAACTGTAAAAAACTGGCGCAGGTGGAAAAATAATAAAAAAAGGACAAGAAGTGTGAGGAAAAAAAGGCATTCTTTCAAAATAAATCCACCTTTAGAAAATTGGAAGCATCTTAATTCTACAGATGTGACCTTATGTTTTGATATTTTTTAATATCTTTACATTAACTTTTGATTTTTTCTGATAATATATCAATGTACCAAACAGAATGAATGTAAATTATTTCTTTAGGAATAATATCCTCAATCAGGATTTGTGTATTTTGCAATTTAGACCCAATCAAACTATTATCAGCTTTTTGAATGATTAGACATGCGTTCAGTTAAGGAATTATTTCAATGGAAAAGCCACTGAAATAACTATGTCATTTTTAAGTGCATAAAATTTTTTTATACCAAGTTGTTCCGGTGTAAAATCTGGTGTCAAAGGTCAACTGTTCACTTTGGTAACCTGCCTCATTTGAGGGACTGCAACCTTTGGCACTTCCTGGTCGGTTCTGAAACTGAGACGAGGCGGGTCACATCCTCACGGTCATGGTTCCTGTGAGTTCTGAAGGAATCAAGACAAGTTTTACACACATGTTCATTTTCCTTTTTTCTGCTATTCTTATCACTATTTTTTTTAATCACAAAAGAAAAGTCTGAGCCTTCAACCTTTCCACTTGACCAAATCCTGAAAGAATAATTTGTAATGAAGCTGGCATTTAATGACATACATTTATTTTTAATCGTTGTTCTGGTTTTTCTCTTTAGCTTCACTTTGTTGGACACTTCTGACTGAAAATTCAGAAAAAAAAGAGCTTTAGAACAGTGATTTAAAGTCTCCAATGGCTTGATCATTTTCTGAGAATGAGGGAATAATTACTGCAAAATAATTTCAGTACAAATACTTTTATTGTGTGACTATAATTCAGAGAATATAGACACCAATAATAGTGTTTGCCTAGTTATTATTTATACAGCAAAGCATAGTTCTAATGTATAGATGGGAATGTCTGACTTTTAGTTTTAATCACCGATGACTTTAAAGTAAAAAGGATTTTATTCCAATGTTTGGGTTCAGTGTTAAAAGGTTCTCTGATTATGTAAGTTTGATTAAAACCAGCAGGTCAGACGAGGTTAAACATATTCAAATGTCTGAGTGTCAGGAGGTGAGATAAATGAACATATGACGCCATGGATGCAGAGGCCAGCTCTTGTCTGACATTAAGCACTTTGTGTTATACTTTTATATGAAAAGTGCTTTATAAAGTTTGATTGATTAACAGATGTAAGAATGGCTAAATGCTTATTGTCTTGGATGCTTTTTAAGGTTCATTTGTGTAGCTACACATAAGAAGACGCAGCTTTATTCTGACTCTAGATTTAGAGGCAGATTTCCTTCAGCTGTCACAGGTTTCTTGGCTAAACACAAAACTGCATGAAAATATGATCCAGACACAAAGTTGTAAACTTGAACTGATTTTAGATATTTGTAAAAGTACAGATTGGTCAGCGATTCACCAACTCCTGCTCTTGCCAAATAAACCACCCTCAGCTGTCTAAGTGCGCGTTTCCGGCTTCCTTGTTTAAAATTCTCCCTTTCACTTCTCACTACGTACATTTGTAAGTCAGTTTTTGGGCTTTACGTACAGAAGCGCGTGTTGAAAATTAAACTACGGTAGTTGAACTTGAAATAATAAGGAAGTTGTATTTGGTAGTGACGTATGGAGGGCAGCCTTTCCAAAACACCGACCGGAATTCTGTGACACCAAGTCCATCAAATATCAGAACAGAGAAAGAAAAAGGCTGGAACAAGATTTGCACGGCTTGGATAATTTACACCATGCCTCTTCCAGCTGTGAGAACATGCACAAGTATCTGGTAGCAACAGTCCAGTTTGAACACCGTATGCTAAAAATGCGTACAAGAACCTGCATTCAGAGCGCCTTGAACACGTGTCACATTCCGAAAATATTTATAATATCGCTCCTCATTGAAACAACATTAAGTGATCTTTCTGCTGAGCCAACATTTGGTTCCATGTTAACATTTAAACATGGAGCTCATCATCAGGTTCTGCAGAAGTCTGACTGGAGACAGGTGCGTTTGAACAGGGTAGGCGTGAAAACCGGGTGGACGTCTGGCCATGAGGCCCAGGACCAGGAAACACCGTCTCACCACACAACCGTGATTCCAAGTATGCATCTGTGGACGCCAGTGGAAATGTGACAAAAACCATTTCACACTCCCACATGATTTATTGATGTACTCTAAAGTCTGACACTACCCCCCCCCCCCCCCCCACCCACCCACACACACTGAAACACACAGAACGGTCATGTTAAGTGGATGAGCAGCTTCCCCCATGAGGATCCTTCAGAAGACATGGTCTCCCAAGCATTATGCAGGTGTTTATTGTAATGACTTCCCTTTGAAACAAACTGCCATGGCTGCGATAGCCTTTCATCGTCTGGTTAGCAAAAAATAAATAATACCATTTAAAAAAATGCGTCATTTTTTTTGTTCCTGCACTAAAGAAAAAGCTCCACCTTAGGTTTCAGTTTCTATCGTACCATTAGGATTCAAAACACAGGTTGTGGTTAGAGCAAAAATAATGTGTGAAAACAACAAGTTTAATGCTTGTCTACATCATTCTGATTGCCTCCGTGACTCAACAGGAAATTGGAACAATACTGGAGAAAACAAGCATTGATCATCCAATAAACATCAGCCTGAGTCATGCAGGAGAGCCCCAGTTATTAATTGCAGGCCTTCTAGTCATAAAAACAAGGCAGAAAGCAATTCAGAGAGCTGAGTTTGAATCCCAGAGTCTGAGAGCCAGCCATCAAAAATTGAAGAAGAGAAAAGGTTGGAGCAGATTTCTACAGCAGTCCAGGGAAAGTGTGGGTCAGAGACTGAAGCTGACCAGAGACTTGCTTTTGTCCCAGAGGGGGCGGAACGCTCCCAGTAACAGACCATCACACAGCTGCAGACGCCTGAGGCGAACCTTTGCTGCTCTCCCCAGGACATGATCGTTTCAAAACTGGGGCAAAACTTTCCTCACTGATCCATCACATATGACAGAGTGAGGACAGAAAGGCTGCTGCTGCTGCTTTGAAAAAAAGAAACAAAAAAACCCAAAAAGAACGGGGAATTTTACAATCAAGCTGCCCAACGGAAAAAAATACCCAGAAAGCAAAGCTGCCGCATGATTTTAAAGACACTATTCCCACAATAGAACTGGATTGTTCTGCTCCAAATGTTTTTATTTCAGGACAAAATTAGAAAAAGGAAAATAAGTTTTGGTCCGGTTTGGACAGATAACCCCTTTGGGTCACGAGAGCCGTTTGACCAAAACTCCCCATAAAACACATCAGTGAGCTGGAGCTTTGAACCAGCAGACGTGTCCTTCATACATCAGTTTACGTCCACCGATGGAGAGTTGCACAGATTCTGCATTAATCCCAGCAGAAAACTCTCTCCAACACGAGCTCCACTCATTCCTGCTTAGGCTGGCTAAAATCATCAGAGCTCAGCGCTTTTTGGAAACTCCTGAGGCCGTTCCTGAAAGCACAGAGACAACCTGAGCCAACAATGCCGTCTCCAATTTCTTTTGTTATTATTTAAGTCTGATTACTGAGTCTGCAGAAAACGGCTCCGACATTAGAACTTAACACGTCGGTCTAAAAATGGAAAGATTATTGACCTTTAATAGATCAGAATGTAATATGAATTTGTGCTGTTATTGTCTACAATCTGCATCACATTTAGTCTAAAAGTAGTTGGTAGGAATTGGTTAAAGTACCACTCCGGTTATCTTCTGATTGGTTTTCAAATCGTTCCCATTGGTCTTTTATTTATGATTATGCTGTTTATAGCCCATAATCTAAAGACCTGTATTGTTTTCTATGACATAGTTTCTGTAGAACGTTTGGAGTTCATCAGAAATTCACTTCTGATTTGTGGGTTGGACTGTTGGTGTGGAGCAACCCCGCCCCCTTTCCCCTCTTAATTGTTGAGAGCTCAGAGCAGGGATCTTGTGAGCTGTCAATTGTATTTTCTACGCCAATAATGTGAGCTTTTTGATCAATTTGACTAAAGAGTTACGCAGAAATTCAGCTTTGAACTTAATTTACTTGATCCATGTCCTCCATCATCAGAAAAATGCCACAATGACGTTAAAAACGACAAAAGCACCATTTTCAGAGCGGATCTTGAAAGCACCAGTGAGATCTGAAGCTGCTGCTGTTCTTCCGTTTTCCATGTAAGCCTCTCATTGCAGTCTTTTCTAAACAAAGTTGTCTTTTTTGTTTTTAACAGAAACTTCTCTGAGCATTGTTTTCATGCTTTCTCCTGCACTGTACTTGATATAAAAGTGAATGAGTGATTTGGCATTTCTGAGACGGCTCTGTTCTGCAGAATCAAAAGAGCAGAAATGTCAGGCGTTCGCGTCAGAACAGACTCGAAGCATCACAGGTCCTCCGACGCCCAGATAATCCGTCACAGTCGGCTCACGCAGGTCTGACTGTGTTTAAAGAATGTCACAGGGAGAAGAAACAAACAACTCTCACACAAACAGTTCAATCAAGTGTGGATCCCTGCAGCAGGATTTGAGTCTTTAGGTTCTGCTGACGGTGGGAGGTGTAGCATTGATGCAGAAGCACAGCCTCACAGCCACATGTGTTCAAAGACTGAGGGAGGGGGCAGAAAGAGGAGTGGGAGGGTTCAGGCGTTACGCTGCAGCGTGAAGACCTGCAGGTTGAATGCAACGAGTGGCATCACTGACACTAAGAAAGAAGGAGGAGCTCTGAAACTCAGGGAAATGATTTGATTTGTTGGAAGATGGGTTTAAAATGAAGAAAATGAACAGGCTGCTGATGCGAGTTCAGAAATAACTAACTCTCCGACTATTAAAACAAAATGAAAATCAGTACAATCTGTGATGAACCTATCGTAACACAAACTACAAAGGTGTAAAGCCATCCCTGAGGTTTGAACACAGACTGAAATAGGGTCCAATAGAAAGCTGAACTGAAGAACGCATGAGCTCGTTTAAATTTACATTTACTGTTTTAGACTGACGAAACAGGGAAAGGAAGCCACTTTAACAAAAGAGTGATCTTCAAGCAACTGCAGTGCTAGCAGCTCCAAGCAAACAACCCAAGTCATCAAACATTTCCTCCAAAATGATGCTCAGATCCACCCTGATGGGTAAAAGACTGATGCCTCCATCCTACATCCTGTTGTCCGATGCTCCGGAGTGAAAGCTGAAGGAGGAACTGTTCTGAGCGCCAAGACCCTGTTTTCACAAGGCTGCAGGCTCAGCTAAACTCCGATGGAGTGAAGCGCAGACGAATATGCTGAAAGCGGTCGGCATCCATGCCTGCAGCTTCTGAAGATCTCGTCAGTCGAAACTGCTGCTTCCACGCCGGAGCTACGATTGGCCTCCATTTTTTAATCAACGTTAGTGACAAAACTAAACTCCACATGGGCCCGACCACAGGAGCTTTGCTGTGCCACTTTATTTTTAAAACAAAGACCCAGGTGGACCAAAACCACAAGGGTGAACCCAGATGGGGTCCTGAAGCCAATCCTGGGAATTACAATTAAAAAAAACTTTCAGTTCAAAAACCAAAAGAAGACAACATCCAACCAAAGGTGACACTGCCCCAAATCCAAAAGGAGAGGAGCAAATGGAAAAATCAAATTCAGAGACGTTTTAGTTACATTTACAGTGAGTCGCCTATTCCACTTAAAAGTAATTCTTTGTAATTTAAGAAATTTTAAATTAAAAGTTTGCTTTTAAAAGTCAAAAAGAAGAAAAACAAGAGATAAAAAGACTTTTTGTTAAAACCTGGAATGTGAGAAAACTGGCATAAAAATGTGATAAGAGTCCCACTCCCAGATGATTTAGCATTATGAAAAACGACAGAACATCAGTGACTGCAGGAGCAGAAATGCTGAGGATGTAAACACGACCAAAATGAGTTTCCCTAAAAGCAAGAGCTGATGTGAATCACAGAAACCCCCCAAACTGAAAACATGCTCAGATTCCACTCTGAGACGGAACCACCGACCGAGTTCTGACTCAAGGTAAAGAGAACTGACCAAACATGAGAACTAAACATAGAAAACACCCCCACAGCATCACAGCTATAAATAAACAGGAAAGTCAGTCTGAGTTCAGATGATGGTTCATGAAATAAACATGTTAGCTGCTGCATGTTGGGGGATTTTATCTGGAAAACACGGGGCTCTGTGTTGTTTACTGGTGAGGCTGTAAACAAGAGTAGACTAAAGACTTATTTTGTGTTGGTAGTTTGGCAAAGGGCACCTGAACTCACCTGTGGGAGCGAGGTGCTGACCGTTTGCTCCTTCCAAAGAGAAATCCATCCACTGCTGGTTTCCTGAAGTCTCCCGTTCAAACTTTTAAAGGTGTACACTCAAATTAGAACCAACATCTTCTTGGAACTTGCCACCTGGTCCAAACATTCCTCTCTTATTTCCTTTGATTTCATGAGTAAAATCTCTTCCATTCTCCTTCAGAAGCGTTCCTCTGGAGCAGGAAGTGATCACATGAAGGACACGGGAAGGGGAAGCTCCGTCATTAGCTGCAGCTTCTCATCACAGCTGTTGATGTTTGACAATCAGCTCCAGTCAGGTCCTGCTGCACAGACGATCCTGCAGAAAGGTTTGGAACTTTGTGTTGGTTTACTGCCAGGCAGATCACAGAGCAGTTTGTCTTTAGTTGCTGCAGAATGAGGTGAGTTACTTTCTCTCTACACCAGGGGGGTATTCCAGAAAGCAGGTTATGTGAGTTTTAGGCTAAGGAAGCGGATAACCTCAGCTTTTGCTTCAATAATAATAATTAGTACTTTATTTATCCCACAATGGGGAATTCTTCTCCGCATTTCACCCATCTCCTGGGGGGGTGGTGAGCTGCAGCCTAACCGCGCTCGGGAGGCGATAGCGTTAAGGGTCTTGCCTAAGGACCTCACTGGGTGATGTTAATTGCTTGCCATAGATATGGTAATTGACCCAAGTGCCATTGTTTATCCCCCTCTGGGAATTGAACCCTTGATTTCTGCATGGTAGCCTCTCACCTTACCAACCAAGCTACCCAGCCACTATAAAAAACAGAAGTATGTTTCAAGGTATGTCAAGTTGCCATAGCAACTCATGCTCTGAACATAACCTGGTCTGGAGCAGGTTTAGTTCAATGTTAGTTTTCAGAGAGGTGAAGCAGCATGGCGTGTCCATTTGAAGATGATTTAGTGGATGAAGAAGCTCAGATAATACTTTTTCCACCATGAGAGGGTGATAAGACCACATATGGATGTTGGAAAGAGAAACTTTTTACTTTGATCTAACTTAATTATTTGCTTCAGTTAAGAAATCATTTTTCGGAATTCATTCAACTTAAAAATTACACGTAGTTATCAGATAGTTATTTTACTTTCATTCAAATTAAGTAGGTGTAACTTTGGTGCTGCTGTTAGAGCGGCACCGCAAGGAATTGTGGGATACCATTCCCTTTGCCTTTCTGGATGGATTTGGGTTTAAGTGTGGGTTTTTGACCAAATGTGTTTATTTGTTAGCTGTTTTAATGTTTTTTATCCTACTATGTTTAATTCTTTCTGCACCATGAGTGAGGGGGAGGAAGAGGAGGATGAGTTTATTTAGCACCACTACTTCTTTGACATATAAGTGCTAAAGTTAAAGTCTGAGTTATGAGAACTGTACAAGAGAACTGTATCATTAAGCTTTATATTGCAAATCCTCACTATATCATTCATTTTAATGTTATAAAACTGAGAATATCTGCGGCCTCAAATTTAGACATGAATTTGAATTGGAGTAATATGACATTTAGTTGGACAAATATGTAAATTTGAGTTGTATAAACAACTATTGAGTTGGATAGACGTAAGAAATTAGGTGGAATAAATTTAACCCAATTACTTGTTACCAATTGAAGTCATTCATTTAAGGTGGATAAATTATGTGTGTGTTATAATGTAATCTTTTGCTGATGATCCAGCCGTAATACTTTTTGATGGTCGTATAATCTTCACACACCGTCATTATAATGTCAGACTCCGTCTCACTGAAGTATAGCGCTCTCTTTTGTTCTCCACACGTTTCCATGGTGACTCAGGATATTGGTGATCCATTGAGAATGTCTTTATGTACTTGCTGTGCACGTGCATTAACCCAGGGTTACCAAGTGGAGAGTAATTACGCTAACTCATATCCGGTCTTTTGGAACCGACATACCCAAAGTAAGCAAGTTCAGGCGGACCTCAGCCAGAGTTCAGGGTTAAAGTCAGGGAAGCTTATATGTGCTTTCTGGAACAGTCCCCTGGGCAGCTGCTGTATTTTTCAGTGAGGGTGATGCGAGTGTTTTTGCAGGTTTGTATTTTTGATTCCCTGTCTTCTGATTGGAGGCATCAGCTGCTCTTCACCACTGAGAGGTAACACAACTCTTTCAGGTCTGTTGACCCTGACGACGCAGAAAATGATTCTGAACTTGTCCTGCAGCTCTTTCCTACAAAAAAAAGATTGTCCCCATCTTGATCGATTTAACCCCATATTACAAGAAGGATTTATCACCGATAAATTCAGCTGCATCTCCAAGACTTCTCAGGAGCGCAGAGGGTGAGGAGGCGGATCGCCGTGGTGCTCCCCATGGCCAATTGTCCGGTCTTCTCAGTTTTTTATCAGACTTTGGCAGTGACCAGCAGCCAGTTCTGACTAATGAAAACTCATGGAATCAAGACAGCGCTGCCAGGTCTCACTCTCGCTACAACCAGAGGAGAGTCCTGTTCAGTCGGTTCCACTACTCCCCAGCAGTGTCTTCATACGCTCCCAGAGCTCCGGTCCACAGCGGCTCCTGACCTGATGAGCCTCATCACTTACTGTGTGTCTGCCCTGCAGGTTTTCCATCCTGCAGGTCCCTCACTCTCCAAACAGGACTGCAAAGACATCACTGGTCCACAGAGGTTTCCAGGAAGCAGCCACGATTGGTCCCCACAGTGACCTGTAGCCCATCACAGGGTTGTGGCTGCTGGGGTTGGCTGCAGGAGTAACATGGACACAGTGACCACAGTGGAAATGTTTGCATTATTCTACAGCCTAAATCTGAAATAAAAGGAGGTGCAGCATGTTCCATCATGCTTCATTTTTCTGTCAATGCTCTTGAGGTCGAAAGAATGGTCATTCTGAGCTGTTTCTCTGTAGAAGTCACTTCCTGTTTGGAATGTCAGTTGGAAGGAGTCTTTCAATCCAGTTCTTATATAAATGCAATGGGTTTAACTAAATCCAAATGTCTACCGACTTGGTTATCAGTACATTTTCTGCAATCTTAACCATTTCTGGTATATTTTTAGTCAGAAGCTTAAATCCAAAGAGCCTTCCAACAAGCAGGTTGGGTTTGGTTGAGTCATAAATTCTCACACTTGACCCCCTTGAGGTGACCTCAGCATTCACAAGTTACAGGGAACCTATTGTATTTTAGCAGTATTTAGTTTGGTGCTTTTTATTAGTTTTTCCCTCTACGTGTAACAAATAAACCCTTAATGAGATTAAAGGGTGTCAAGACTGAGTTCTTTTCGGTTGAAATTCCCTAGAACTGTCTCGTATCCCAACACTGCACCACAACAGTAACTCTGTGCTCAGCTGTTAGCTGATTTTACCATGAAGCATAAAAGACTGAACATGTTTACGATCTTCTGAAGCTCATGTGTTCAGAAGAACATGCTGTTTCCATGCAAAGCACAAGTTTACCAACAAGCAGATGGTTTGTTCTCTGAAAAATGCAAATCTGTGGCAGCATGAACCGCTCCAATGTGAGTTTGAGAAAGTCTTTGGCTTCTTAGCCTGACAACCAAAGGGGACAGATGGTGAAGAGATCAGTCCTGCCTTTTGAGGGTAAACAAGCCTCACTGAGCCCAAGATGTACCCCTCATTCATGCCTTTAGACTGAAAGCTCCTCAGCTGCTGCCGAGAAATGTATTTCACTTTCACATCTTGTTTCTCACAGTTTGATGGTCTAAAAGTGAAATAAATGTAAAACAGAAGATTAAAATGAAGAAACTGCATTAATTTGTAAAATTATGGAATTGGAAAGTCTTTCCTACTTGGTCTGGTCTGCTAAAATGTAGAGCTTTCTAAGGAGTAAAAGAGATTATTTAGGTAGTAATGAATCCTTTTTGCTTTTAATTTCTTTCAATTACAGATACAAATAAGAGGTAGTTTGCCAGAGGGCAGGCCAGAGGAAAAACAAGCCAGAGAAGGGCGGCTGTGTTTGCAGCAGACTCCATTTCCTGTTCAGACTGAGATCTTTTTAAAGAATTACGTGACCAAAAAACCTGAGAAAAGCTTAAACGTAAAGTCCTAACCAGGAAGCTTTCACTGTGGTTGGGCTGGAAATGGTTAAAAACACTTTACAGTCCAAACCGGAGTTCCCCCCCTGAACTCGGGTCCTCTTGACCTTGGTTTGTAGGGTTGGGTGTCTTCTCATCTCATATGATTCAATACACATCTCTATACGTGCTCCACCAATCCACACATCAAAGATTCAACTGAGTTTTTGCCGTTGTGATACCGTCTGATTCTTTTACCCTACCAGGTACATTCTACTGTAGGTATGTATCATTCTTTTGGCATAAAAAAATGAAAATGCTTTTTAACATTTTTTTTCTTAGCTGCACTTTTTAACTTAATCAACAAGCAGAAACAAGCAGAGGAAATGAAATGTTGCTGTGAGGACATGCCACCAGTTCAAGAGGACCTGGCTGCAGACAACAACATGGCGCTGTAACATCATTGGCTGGAACCTGGAGTCCGGAACCGGAAATTCACTTTCCAACCCCAAAATACTCTTTATATTGCCCCAAAACACTAACTTAACCCTTGTGCTATCTTAGATGACCCCACCCTTCCATTGAGGTGTTCTCCCTACCATGACAAAGGTGGATAAAGGTGGAAAGATTTCATGTAATCCATGGACACCAGTGAAGATCACAAATCATTGAAGAAAAAAGGTTCAGAGCACTGTCCAGTGGGTCTGGTTAACTCCCAATGTTAAAGTGCCTAGGATAGCACAAGGGTTACAAGGCGAACTTAACATTTACATTTTTTTCTTCGTTTTAAGCTTTAAAACCTTTAACGGAGATGTCTCTGTTAAAACCTCTTATTCTGTTTGACAAACTTTTCATGCGATCAACGTTGATCAGCTGATTATCAGAGTAAAGTGGCTTACTGCCGTTAAGCAACACTTTAAAGTGGGTTTTTTTCCTAATATGCAACATTTTACTAATATAAGGTGCTGCACACCGGCACAAAGCTGCTTTACTCCGCGTCAGAATGAGCTGATCCACATTGATGGGGCTAGGGGTTGAAAAGTTACGGTTAACAGTTTTACAAATCTGAACACTTTTGTTAAAATGCTTTTTGAAAGGAATAAAATGATTTTGCATCGTCATAAACTCATCTTGCAACCTGTTTGCAAAACCGTTTATTCACATTAAAGGCCCGTACACACCGGGACGAATATTCGCCAGGCGTTATTCGCCAGGCGTTATTCGCCAGCGTTTTTCGCCACGTTTTTTGTGTTCACACCCAGGCGATTTTCGCTGACGATGAGCCGAGCGAACATGCAATTTCATTCCCTGACATTAGATGGCGCTTAATGTAAAACAGAAATACTCCTGTACACAAGGTGGCGCTGCGCAACTTTACGCTTCTTAAAGTCGCTTTTCACTCAGAAGAAGACAGCAAGTATTTACGCGCTTGTCAGAATCATACAAAGAAAACATGAATATTTCAAGCACCAGTTGCTCCAACTGGTGCTTGAAATGGTTGTTCGGGGATATTTTAGAATGTCCGTCATTATTTCTTCGCAGCAGTGTAGACGCTGCTTGGCGTCTATCTTCTTCGCTGGTATGTGTGCTCAGAAAGGCAGTTTTATGTTTGAGCGCCCCCAAGTTGTGTTTTACTGTAACTTCAGAAGCTCCAGACACGTGTGCAAAAGCGCCGTTCTCATTGGTCGAATAGATTTCAACGCGATGCGTCAAACCAAAAAAACGAACCCGAGGCGTTTTTTAAAAAGTGACGCTTTGACGCGTGGCTTTTTTTCGCGTCGGTGTGCACACTCAGATTGGTGCCCTTTGTTTAGTCACGAGGCGTTAAACGTCGGCGAATATCGCGGGCGAAATTCGTCCCGGTGTGTACGGGCCTTAAAAGTTTTAATAAAAGGTGTTACAGTTCAGAAATCTTGTAGAGTTTCTGCTTCTTTTAATGATGTCTGGGTGCCGTCTTGTCTGCAGCCAGGTCTCCCTCTACTAGATAGCTCTTGTGGGTCAAAGGCTGGTTAACTGGTTAAGCTTTTTTAACCCAAATCCAAAGCGACCTCATCTACAAATCTAGCTGATCCTCATCCAACCAACATGTTCCAACGGTTTGATTCCCGATTTCCCTTCTGCTGACTCGACATCTGTAAGCTGAACGCACTCGGCTCCCATCTGCATCTTTTTCTTCTTTTCATTTGGTTTTCTCCTTTGCTGCGTTTTCGTGGATGAGGTGATGATCTGTTTTCTAAAAACAGTTTTTAAACGTGTTTTCGGAACTCCGGCACTGAAACTCCTGTCAGTTTTTACTGAAGCACTGCCTGAGGGCTGAAGATCAGGGCCATATTGGTTTTTGGCCTCTTTCCGTGAGCACAGACGCTTCTCTCACTCTGAAATAATGGACCATAAATGATGAAATCCACAAATACTTTAGCATTTATGTCAAGCAATGCTCCTGAATAGCTGAAATGTTTTTGCACCCTTAGTAAGAGAGCGGAGGCTCTATTTCTAAATATAAAGCTGTGAGGCTCTGTTCATTTTAAATAGAACAGTTTTTCTAACTTTCTCTTATCGACCCAAAGAGCTGTATGGTTGCTTTTCTTAGATTGATGGAAAAACTGTTCATTCTTATGGCCCAACATTTAGAAAGTTTTACTGACTCTAAACATGGATATAAATTCACTGTGTGGCACGTGCTCTTTGATTTTTTCAACAGCATTGATCCCTCCTACACAGCTGAAGAAGAAGTTCATGAAGGCCGGCTGATGCTTCGATTATCGACCACTGGACCGTCAGACTGAAGGCTGAAGGAGGTCAGAGCACAGGAGCATCATCGCGTCTATTAAGCTTCCACAGCGCCGCCTTTCAGTCCAACTCAGAGAGCAGGTCGTCTTCCGACGAAGTCTGCAGCCGCCAAAGAAAAACGAAAAGGAAGACGAAAATAACTTTCTACCAGAGTTTCTGCACCTGCTCAAACAGGCAAATGGGGTCAAATCAGGATCACCTTAACCCTTGTTCTATCTTATATGACCCCCCCCCCCCCTTCCACTGACGTGTTCCCCCTACCATGACAAAGGTGGATAAAGGTGTAAAGATTTCATGTAATCCATGGACACCAGTGAAGATCACAAATCATTGAAGAAAAAAGGTTCAGAGCACTGTCTAGTGGGTCTAGATGACCCAACTCCAAATGTTAAAGTGCCTAGGATAGAACAAGGGTTACAGTGAATGAAAATTACATTGTAAAAAATAAAAATAAAAAATAATGAAAGATTCAAGAGTTTTAAAGTCGAAAGTATATACTATAAACCTGAAAGAAATTTTCAAAATGTAAAACTTGAATTAATGTATAATGGTAAATTTTAAACTTGCTAAAAAATTAAAAACAATTCTTGACCTAAAACTGCAAAAATAAATCTGATTTGTAGTGTACAGTAGTGAGAATCAGAGGAGGCATTACAAAGGCGGCGACAGCAGATGCCGTTTTAGAGCAGAAATGACTTCACTATAAGCCTCAATCACGTGATGTCAATCACGCCCCCTTAGCCCCGCCCCCACGTGAAATTAGGCTAAACACCAATAAATCTGAATTGAAAAACCAAATTGAGACTGAAAGCCAAGAGAAATGAAAAAAAAGGTGAAAAAGTAAAACAGCAGATATTACAAATTAGCTTTTATTTTTCTATTCATATTTTAAATTTACTTACTTTTCTTATTTTAAATATTTATGTCAAATTATTATTATTTTTTAATTTTATTTTTCAAATGCTTCATAATTTTTTGTATTTAAAATATTTTGTTTTTAGTTTTCAAAATTCAAATTTAAATTCTTCTAAATCCTGATTTGACCCCAGACAGGACAACTTTATCAAGAGGCTGAAATGCATTTTACCAAATAAACAGACGATTCCTGATATGATTAACGTTTAATCTCAAACAGTGTTCAATGAGCCTGATTGGAGCCAATGACTGTTAGTAATATAAGATACAAATATGTTACAAAGTTCCTTTTGTTTTATACTTAAACATTAAATAAATTTTAAAAATGATTAATGCTCACCCCTCCTTTAGATGTCTTTCTAAATCTGAGGAGGAGAGTATTTCCTGAAACTTGCAGAACCAAAAGTCATCAATCTTTGGCTTAGAAAGGAAGCCGCATTTTGACAAACTGTTAAACCTTTAAACTTTCTATCCTGACATTTGACGTCTAACATTTTCCGGGATCCAGACGTCGGCGCCGGTTTGCGTTGGTGCAGCATCCTTTGTGAGGAGGCTGCAGACTCGGTGAAGGACAGCAGGGATGGCAGAGCGCGGCCTTCACAGACGGGCCTCAGAGCCGCTCTGATGCTGAGAGCTGCTTCCTCGTGAAACAGCGTTCAGCCCTGATTCCTGGGATGGAATCAGCCTCAAAGTGGGAATTCTTTTTCCTGCTGATGGATAATTGTGGCCGTTAAGAACACGTCTGTGCTTTGCCGTTTTGATCACATCTATCCTTACTTCATGTCATTATTGAACCTCCTGTCCTAAACCAGTGTATGCGCAGACGCAGCTGCAGCCTATTATTCACAAGAAAGAATGATGGTTGTCTGGAATGTGAAGTCTTTAGTTTTTGACTATTTTTATCTTTGATGGGGGGTCGGGAGGCTGAACTTTTAAATGGAAATGAAGTCAGGAACGCAAATGAAAGCATACGATGCTGGGATTCTCGTCCCTGCAGGCAGCTGTAGGAAATCATACAAAACTCGCTTTTGTGCTTTGGAGCTCATGCTATATATTGCCCCCCCCATCCATCTACCTCCCACAGGACCAGCGGGCTCGTAAAGCTCACCTACTCACACACATTACATAATGAGTATTCCACCATTCCTGTTTGGGTTTTCTATTCAACGGGGGGTCAGTGTTATCTGTTTTTCAAAGACCAGAAATGTAGCTAATTAGCAGAGGCCCTTTTGTTAGGAACTCATTAAAATTAATTCAAACTTTATTTTTATTTGCATAACTTGTTTGGATGAAGAAAAAGCACACAAAGACTGAAAGTCATTGCGTTTGATTAACGAGCGTCTCTGGACAGAAAACACAACAAAGACTTTTGTTTCATTTGAAGACGGCGCAGAGGAAAAAAGCTTCTCTTTTCTGTGAAGTCCTGCTCACAAAGATGTCGCAGACTCTTTTCTTTGCTTATTGACAGCAGTTTTGTCAGATTCTGTCTGATGTCTGAAAGGAGCCTGAAGTTAATTTGGATCATCGTGAATAATTGGCCTTTTCTGAATCTGCTGCTCTCAACTATTAATGAAAAAGAGGAAAATCTTTTGGGGGCGATTTGATGAACCCGCACAAAGAGCCCCCGGGCTACCGCACACCTCAAAGAACATCCTGATAAGGTTGCTCTAGAAGCCATTATGGCTTCTGTAAACTGTCAATGTCCATAATTTATTGACAAATGGACACTTCTGCAGTGGATTTTTCTGTCTGGCTTCAAAATAGCTTCTGACCTCGCCGTGACTCACGTCGATCTGCTCTCTGATTAGTTCCATAGTCAAATGTCAAATGTCTGCAGTCGGGTGGTTTCACTGTTGGGCTGACAGGGAGAAGCTAAATGCCTGACATAAAGTGGAAAAACTTCAAATGCTTCAGGATTTTAAAGAGCACCAGACTTTTCCTCATGGATTCCTTTCATTCTGATTTGCATTTATGGCTCTGAACTCTTTTTTTATTTCTTTGTTTTCTTCTGCTTGTTTTGCTGAAGGTGGCTCGCCTGTTCTGCAGTGACACTCATGAAACGTGCTTCATCTTCACCGCATCCTGCAGAACCCACCTGTTTCGTTCCCCTGGAGACTCGACACCCTCGGTTCTGTCCCCGGCTCTGTTCCCGCCTTTATTTTAAAAGATATTTGTCGTCTTCCTTTTTGTGTCTTTCGTTACACCTGAAAGATTCAAAACACAGAAGTGAGTGTGTAAATGTGTGGATGTGTTTGAGTGTATGGTTGTATTTGTGTCAGCATCAGTATCTGTGTGTGTGTCAGAGTGTGGTTGTGTGTATGTGTGTGCGTGTGTCAGTGTTTGGTTGTGTGTATGTGTGTGTGTGTGTCAGTGTGTGGTTGTGTGTGTGTGTGTGTGTGTGTCAGTGTGTGGTTGTATCAGTATCTGTGTGTGTTTGTATGCGTGTCTGTGTGTTTGTATGCATGTCTGTGTGTGTTTGTATGCGTGTGGTTGTGTGTATGGTGTGTGTGTCAGTGTGTGGTTGTGTCAGTGTGTGTGCGTCTGTGTGTAGTTGTATGTGTGTCTGTGTGTGCTTTTATCTGTGTCAGCGTGTGTTTGCATCAGTGTGTGGTTGTGTGTCTGTGTGTGTTTATATCAGTGTCTGTGTGTGGTTGTGTCAGTGTGTTTTGTATCAGTGTGTGGTTGTATCAGTGTCTGTGTGTGGTTGTGTGTGTGTGTGTGTGGGGTTGTATCAGTGTGTGGTTCTATCAGTGTTAGTGTGTGTTTGTGTGTGTGTGTGTGTGTGTGTGTGTCTCAGTCTTCACAGCCCCTTTTCTCTAATGACTTTAAATCAAACTGAACTAAATGACTTTTCATTGTAGAATTAACTGCTGGAGAAATCAGACCCCTCCCTGTGGTAATACCCCTCCCTCTGGGGCAGACCCCTCCCTCTGGGGCAGACCCCTCCTTCAAGGGGGTATCAGCCATCAACACAATCAAGCGCCGCTCCCTTTAGCGTCTATATGGAAGTCAGGCTGAGCCCGAGTCATTTTGTGAGCCGCTGCTGTTTGGTCTGCATTCCACAGTCACATGTTCAGATTTAGATCAATGATTAGAATCAAGGAGGCAATTACAATTATGAAAGTCTCCTTCCAATCGATGTCGGCGCCGGATTCTACTCAATTTGAAGGAATGCTGTTTATCCATTTGTCTGTGCTGACATGTGGGACATAATTGCATCGTCTTCATGGGAGCTCTCCAAATCCTTCCAGACAGATGACATTTCTGCTGGTTGCTGCCAATTCCACTGCTTTCTGTACGTCTGACATGTATAATAACTTCAATCATGAACATCATGAAATATGGAAATTAGTGGAATAAAAGCTATACTGACATCTCCATCAAATGGATCCAGATATCCTCTCAGTATTTGGGCTTTACCACCAAACTAAAGAGCTTTTGATGAAAGCAAACCAAATCCTACAGAGATGTGCTTTTGTTCCTGGAGACACAAAGACGGTTTGTGTTTTTTTTCTGAGCCTGGTTCGCCTCGCCATAGCAGAAGGTCGCTGTGAAGACACGGATTCAGAAGACTTTACGCCAAAAGTGGATTTTCTTTTCTAATTCAAACTAATTAGTGTGCGAACAGCATCCACGAGGTCCGTGGTGGTCCACAGCAAACAGGCGTGTTGGACTCCGATTCAGAAAGGAGAAGCAGGAACACTTACAGGTGTGGGAGGCGGAGCCAGGTGCTCGACGCCGTTTTCCTGCGGAGCGGAAACGCTCCTGAAACAGCAGCTCATCTCGGTCATTGGGAGACAACTAGCAACCGGATTACGGAAAAGTGCTGGAACTTTACGGACGTTGAGGAAAAACAGAATTGGACCAAATTGCCAAAAATGCTGAGACGGAGGGAGCGTAAACCAAAAAAATAGATTAGATGAGAGAAAAATGATCATTCAAGGAAGTAAATGAACTTTACTTTGGATTTGCTTCTGACGTTAATGGATAAAATGATGGTTATCTCCTCCTGCTGTGGAAAGCTCAGGAAGCGACCCCAGAAGAGCTTCCTCTGTGGAAACAACCCCCGTCAGCCGTTTTGCATAATTGTCCTCGGTGCCCGACGCTGACCGCACAAACCTCCTGAAGCTGAGCGCTGCAGAAAAGCCTTTCAGACGTTTTCTTTCACATTTGGGCTTTTTCAAAGCCCTTTGCAGTCATTTCAATCACATTCTAATCTGGCTTTTGACAGTCCTTCCTTCAGACTCTTTTTCTTCTCCTGGGTGGATTTGTAAGTGAACTCAGGATCACTTTCAAGAAGAAACTTCAGCTTTCAGGCAGACGTCCTCTCTTTTCATTATGCTTTGTGGTTGTTTTCTTGTTGAAATAACCTCAACCAAACAAGATGTTATCAAAGATAACCTGAGTAAATACAGAATGCAGTTTTCAGTGCTTGCATATATCTTTTTAAACTAGCCGAACAAACAGGTATCAGGCTTAGAGGTCAGCTGATTTGTCATCCAAACCAGGCAGATTTCTAAAGACACTTTTGTCAAAAAGACTAAAAATGTTCTTTTATGAATTCCAGCTCATCTTTATATTAAATTTTTCTTCAACTCTTTTCCTCAAAACCACAAAGATCAGAACGCGTTTTTATTCAATTTTATGACAGAAAAAATGTAGTTTTTCTTCGGTCAACACGTTTTTAATAAATAAGTTATGTATAAATAAATGTGTTTACCATGTCTTCAAATTCTGAAGCTTCTGACTGTTTCTTTTGTTTTTAATGTAATCCTTTAAATGAACTTATATATTTCTGGTATTTTATTCGCATGTTTGCTGCATATTAGCTTATACTAAAAGCCTCATGCCATGGAGATGGAACTGATGTTTTGTTATATGTCTACATTTTTATATTTGTCCCTATTCAATAAATAAATTAGCAAACATAAACAAACTCTGCTTATGAATGAGAATCAACAAACGTAAAAAGGATTTGTTTTCCCCATACTATAATAATGCCCTCACCATGCTTTATGGTTGAACAACCCGCCTTCTTTAGCAGAGATGTGAGCAGTTAACTCCAGCATTTCCTCTGTTTGTCAGCCTGGATCTGAATTTTGGTTCATTAACCATTTTTGTCGTCAGAGTGGTCAATCAGAGTCTAAACAGACAATCCCACTGGGTCGTTTAATAGGACGCAACCATCACCACTGACAAACCGAGGTAAAAAAAAGAATGATAATGAATCTGCTAATTACCCAGGAATGTCACATTATCATCAAGATGCCAAGAAAAATGTCAAAATACCAATCAGTGTTCTTCCAGAGTCATTAAAGGAGAAAAAAATGAGACGCTAGCTTTAAATAATTCAAAGCACGAGAAGTTAAATAACCTTCAAAATTCTGTTGAAGTCTTTTAAGAACAAATAATCCGGCAGTGAGGGTGACGGGGTGACTGAGTCACGGAGGACTGCTGAGAAAAAACCCCACTTCCAAACTCACTTGATTCTGGTTCAATTTTAAACTAAAACACTAGAGTCAACTTTTAATAAATAAACGCCAATAGGGAACAAAAGCAAAATAAAATAGGAAGACATCGTCTTACAGGTGAGAAAAATCGGTGAGACTGAAGTGAAATTCTGGTTTAGTCTAACATCTGTTTGTTTTCCTCATTTAGGTTTTAGTTGTAGGAATCTACAAACAACAGTTTTTGGGAGGATTCATTTGTTTTCACAGCCTTTGAATATTTCATGAGTTTAACTATCTTTTAGTCATATTAGTCACTTTTAATGATGGCAGTTTGAGGCAGTTTGAAGGTCAAAGAGACAAATGCCACGAAAAATCCTCATTTAAGTCTTTGTTCTTCTTCAAATGAGCCATTCTTCAATTGATACACCAAACTCAACATAAAAATAATTTAATGGTCCAAATATCAACAGTCCCTCAAAGAAAATATGGACTA
Source organism: Oryzias latipes (assembly GCF_053564925.1). Taxonomy (NCBI): domain Eukaryota; kingdom Metazoa; phylum Chordata; class Actinopteri; order Beloniformes; family Adrianichthyidae; genus Oryzias; species Oryzias latipes. The sequence goes on from NC_136256.1 coordinate 28,642,705, forward strand.
AACCCGATGTCAGTCTACTGGACATATGACCATCAATAATGATCCATACGTTCATTTTCAGATCAGTTCCAGGAATTTAGGGATAAACTGACAGTGAAATCTTGAAGAAACACATTTGTTTTACCTCTAAATTCATTAACGCTCCCTGAAATACGGCAACTCTTCATCCGTTTATGCAAATAACGGAATTCCAACGGATTCCAAAGTGGAGAAAAGCAGCTTTGCCCTGATATGCAACAACGTGCACGTGTTATATGTGTAAGCCCTAACCACGCATGTACGCATTTTTACGTAGACTTTTCATTAGAAGTGATTGCTCGTACGCACGTTTCAGAGCCCGGTGTGAACATAGCTGTGTCGTTATTTAAAATGTGCTATTTGCAGTGACAGCACTGAAGTAACAGGGTTGATGTGTCTCTATGAGGGGTTTCAATGCGTCATTTCTGTTGTTTGAGAAGAAAGTTTAGCTTTTTTGCACAAATTTACAATTGGTTGATTTGAAAAAATAGAATCCACTCCAAAAATACAAAGGGAGACTAGTAGGGAAACTGTCACGGGCCACGCGGCAGAACCACAGGACAAACAAAAAAGATTTTCAATAATAGGTATTTGTCATGGTACCTCTGGGAGTCCTCTCCTCCCCCCTCTCTTCTCTGCTCTTCCTCCACAGATTGAACCCAGCTGTTGGCACTTCCCTCATCTACCCTCCTGAATTTAAGATAGCCTTGCTCCGGTATTATTCGCTAGTTGGTTGCCCCACCATGGTGCAGCAGTACCTGGTCACTATTGTAGCCACGGTTGTCATGTTGTCTCTCGTTTTGATAACCCAGTAGCCCAGCTGTCATTCCTGTTTACAGAAACTTCATCTGCCACAAGTGCCGACCTGGGTTCATTCTCAAGCTCCTGACAATTAAGTCCACCTCGCCGTCCTGACCACCAGCCACGCCATTTTTCCACGCCACGCCATGCAATGTTGGATCACTAGCTGCAAGCTCCATCTCACCGGCCTCGTCAAAACGGTGTCAACTACACGCAAACTAGAGTCCTTACCTTCTGGTCCACTCCGCCCTCTCTGGCGACAGCATCCGCGGGACTCCTCGTCAAACACCCAAGAACAAAAATAAAACTCTTTCTAAGCCAAGTCCTAGTGCGAGCGTTTCCGGGTTCCAGCACTTGGGTCTGTTCTCGTCACAGCTGACCATGACAGTTTTCTTCCAATCCAACACAGAAATGGCATGGGCCTAATCAAAATGGGGTCAACTTAACAAAAATGTAACTGAGAAAATCAGGAATAAAAGCTCAAACCAACTGAACCAAATCTGACCCCCCCCAGGAAATGTTAGGGAGATTTTATACAGGCTGATCAGACCAATGACACAATAGGAGGGGAACCACAAATGCAAACCATTCAAACCCTAAATCTTGGCTAAAGAAGTAAATTATCAGTAATTTTAAGCTTTAACAAACAAAGCTGAACTTATACTCCAAAACAAGTTAACCACATTTCAAAAATACACACATTTGTCCAGCTAAAGAATGAACTTTGTCTTCCCCCTCCATTGTCTCCAAATGGAAGTCTTCAGGAAGTTGTCCTACTCCTCCCTCTGCCAATCAGGACTCAGAGAGAACTCAAAAGAATTGAAAACTCCAAACAATCAGAACAAAATTAACTAAATCTGTGCAGTTAATTTTCCCATGTAATACGTAAAATAACTTTTTGCAAGTATAAATGCTTTACTAATCTACAAATCTGAAGACATAGAACAAATGAACTTAACTGAGGGGCAGCGGGTTCTGTCCTCACAGAAGCTTCGAAAACCTGATCAGATCATCCGGGTGCTCAGATTTGCTCCTGCTTCCTGTTTTTTCATATAAAAGTATTAACTTTAGGTCTCCGTGTTGTAAGTCCTTGTAGGTGAACCCTCATTACCCGCTGGGGGCCGCCCCCATACAGGCCATTTATCACGCTAACCCCAATAGTGTCCCAACATTAAATTAGCCCAGTTGGACGAATGGCAGAGGGGGAAATGCAGCATTCTGCCTGTTGATCTACAGAAAGGAAAAATGCACTTAATGACCCAGAAATTCTAGTTTCTCCAAGAACAGCCACAAATACCCTTAGATTTACCCCCCCAAGTTTAATTTGAAACTTTATGCACCGTTTGTGCCACACAAGGCTTTCTAAATGTCTTGTCAAATGGAAGTTGACTTTTCAAGCAATGAAGGGAAATGACCATTCAGGGGAAAAAAGCGCCCATATTGGAGGTAATATTAAAAGCAATCCATTCTAATCTGTGCAGTGAGAGATATGTGGCATTTCCCTAAAAGCTCACTGGACTTGAAAGTGAAGCAGAGGAAGCACTCGGGTCTATTGTAGAATCAATATTTTCTCTAAAATGCTCACACAAATGCAGTGACTGCTATTGTTTTATATTAATAGGCAGAAGCTGACAGAAAGGGTTATATAGCCCATGACTTAAATTATTATTTCAACGTTAAACGAAAATTCAGCAGCACGGAGAGGGAAAAAGTAATTATAAAGACAAAGCACATCATTCAGTTTCAGATTTGAACCCGTGTTACAAAGGCGGGCTGCAATAAGAGCGAGGCTGCGGCGTGTAAACATGGTGTTGCAGGATTAGGATGTGCTAAATTTGGTTCTGAACTAAGTGTTTATTAAGGACAAAAGATCACCAGAGATAATCTGTGCATGCAGACAGCCGGAGAAGAACAGAGAGGATTTAATCGCGGCAAATATTGGGAGAGACGAGTTAACACGCAATTCTTACTTTTTACCACAAAGACAGATTTCATTTGTACAAGTCAGAGAACTTTCATGACTTTTCCTGCATGTCCATTTTTGTTGATCTGTTCAGTTCTCTTCTGTTTCTACCAACTCAACCCGTTTAACCTTCATCCTCTTTGATCTGGTTCTTTTACTGGAGGGGGCCTCTGACCGCGTCACACAGCCCACTAATGATTAAGACTTCTTTAAAGCACACTAGAAATGCTTTCTTATTATTTCTTCCTCTGTTTTTTCCATCCCATAATGACAAATCTTAGACCTTGGGAGCGAACAAAATTCTTTTCCCTTTCTCTTTCCACCCGTGGAGACGTTTCCCGGGTTGTTTGATGAGCGATTCCTCTGCGGTCTCCTCTCCGCCGTGCCTCTAAAACAAAGCAGGGTTTAAATTAGGTTCTGCTTAGCGACTCGTGAGCAGCGCCGGCTTTTCCAGGCTTTCCCACTTTCAGGAAGCAGAGTTTAGATTGGAAACTGTCACCTCCGTGTGCTTTCTCTTTCTAATCTTCTTGCGTAACTCCAATCTAACATGTCTTCTGGCCTCACTAAGTCTTTGTCGGGGCTAATCTTTTGTTCCATAGCAGTTACTTAAACCCTGAGGTGATGGGCACTGACTGGCTTCAGAGGTTTAGCTTGGCCTCAAGATCTTCTTGACAATGTCAGACTCCATGCACTTATCCTACAGCCAAACCAGTCAGCAAAACGACAACAGGAGCTCTTCCTTTAACACCATGCAGAGTGGGGGGGTTAAAGGGTGGATTAGTGGATAGATCATTCAGGTGTCCTGATTTACCTTAACCACATTAGCATTAGCAAACCAAAACCCTTCCAGACCTTTGTAAGTGGAGACGGTTTTTCTGGAATGATCAGTCGTGAGTTTCAGGCTCCTTCTAGTCGCTTTAGAGTTCTTTCTTAATGTTTTTCCTTTTTCATTTGTCTTTATAGTTACATCAGTCACTGGGATTTTTCCCTGTTCTGCAGATGACCTGCAGGTTCATGGAGACTAGAGTAAAAAAAAGAAATAGTGTTAAAATAATGGTTCAAAATTTAATCCAAAGGTTTTTTCTCAGAAAATGAAGTCTGAAGTCTGAAGCTTGGTGACGGCTGACTTTGGCTTTTTGTTTTGAAAGTTGAACTCAGAAGTTACAAAGCATCAGACTTACATTGGCAGTAATGAAGAGGATTTATTTTTAATCCCATTTCACCTCCATCTCCAGGAGTGAGAATCAGGCCCCCCAAGTTTGAGGTCTACCAGAAAAAGGTCTGAATGACCTCTTTAATTCAGAAAGAAGTCCCTCCCTCAGGGGGAGGAGTTTAATTTTTTGTGCATTCTGATTACTTTGATGAAGGATGTAGGGTGGAATCAACCCAACAGGTTGGTGCAGCATCTTTGGTGACGAAGACTTTGTACGGGTTTGTGGCGGTGAAGACAAAGATGATGCAAACACGACCTCAGCTGTCTGAAGAAAATTGATGAGAAATTGGATTCTGGATCGGTTGGAGATCATAAACCCTCATACCAATGACCCATGTAGGATTGATCTAGTCCTGGATTACATTAGGACTACAGTAATCAACAGGATTATCTTCCTCTTCTTCTTCATCGTGTAGTTTTATCTGCAGTCTATGCGATTCTTCACGCCTCCAGCAACAGCACAACAAAACACCAAACAACAGTGTTCACGTCAGCTGAATTTTACACCAATTTGACATCTGACCTGCCTGGAAAATCCTCAAGTCTCCATCCAAAGAATGAAAGCAGACGACTGAAGGAAAACCGCCTCTTTAGACGCCACATGGCAGGCGGTACGAGGAAGGCTGAGCTTGAAAGTCAGAGGAAAAAGGAATCAGGGGTTCAAAGCAAGGTAAGCCTCCAGAGACTGAACCCCTGGGGTTGTTTGATGTCATGGGGGTCTAGGTAATGCTGGGGCAAACAGGAACTGCCCTGCGATTGGGACATCTGCCCAGGAACAAAGATGAAGCCACGTTACTGATCATCACAACTTGTGTTGATGTCTCCTGCGTACATGAGTGTGAAAGATTCAGACAGGAAGTTGTAACAACACATAAAACACATAACACATGTGCAACACATAAAACACTCAACACGTCCGTCTCTAAGCTCCGCTAGCGTACAGATGCTGCGTTGGCATAAAGTTCCTTAAATTCTGACAGAGACGTTTCTCCCAAACGTCGTCTACAGAACTCGGTGGGAACAGGAAAGCTGTAGGCAGTCGTCCACATCTGTCCCTTTTGAGAAACGCGACTGCAGTGTCAGCATCCTAAAACAGGTTTCATCTTTTTTTTTCTCTGAGACTGAAAATCTTTGCACGTTGCTCCAAAATGTCGACTCCAGACCTACAAAAAAAAAGTCTAAAAGAGGCGACTAAAAGCTTCTTGATGAATGTTTCCTGCAGAAAGCTGAATGTTGCTTTTATTTTAGTAGAGGAAGGATCAGGGCTTTAGCTATTTTTTTCTTTTCCCCAAACTCACATTTCAGCATCACGCTGTTCACTCCATCAAATGCTTTTTCCTCTTTCAGCTCTCTTAAGTATTAGGCTTTTCTTTCAAGTGAAGGAGTTGTATTTTAGGAAGTGTTGGTGTTGGGGGGGGGGGGGGGGGGGCAGCCATGGCTCTCTGAGCGTGTCCCTTCCATATCTTCTTTTCACAGACAAGGTCTCAGTGGAAGACAGAACTCGTCTTCCCTTCTGTGCCTCCACAAACTGCAGTCAAGTCTTTTCAATTTTCCTCCCTAAAGAGCAGCGAGGCCACGTTTCACACACCCGTGGACGTTTGCAATTCTTCTTGTCTCTCTTTGTCCATCTTCCTTTAGACCCAGAAAAAGTCTCTGGCCCTTTGCTGATGGTGCTTGGAGTCTGTAAAGTATCTAGATATTGCTTTAAGAGGACCACAGTGATTGTTAGGTTAAGTCATTATGGAAAACGGTGCGTACAAAAAGAGTTACTTCCTACATTTTACAGTAACAACTGCATCTAGCTGTCTGTGAAAAAGCCAGTAGTTATTTCATGTTTGTTCATTCTTTCGTTACATTTGAGGTTTTCCAGCATCTCAGTCAGATTTCAGTCCAGACTTTATCCCCTCAGAGACGAGCCTGATGGCGTTGTAAGGTGGTTGTTCTTCTACAAATGAACTGACAGTGGACATTTTCCAGCAGGAGCTAAGAAATGCAATGCAACACTTTGGTTCTTAAGGACCCACTCCTATTGTTTTCAACGTGTTCTTGTTCATGTTCTTTTTAACATGTTCTTGTGGTATTTTTCTGATAGTGCAGGATTTCTTTATTCAAATCGTTGTGAATCCGGAGCGGATGAAAAAAAAAATTGAATTGACGATGTAGAAAATCCGCTGGGCGGAGCCACAAGCTTCCTGCTCCTGATTAGAATGACTGATTAGAAGTTGAGAAATGGATAACTATAATTTAGGTAGAGAAAATGAAAAATAAAATTAAAGTTAAGTGAAGCAAAGCAAACAAATCTACTAAACTCCTTTTGATGGACTCACTGTGTCAAATATGAAAAAGGGCAAATGTTTAATTTATGATTAAGAGTAATTCTTGAATTATTTACTAGTGTATGTAATTTTTTTATCACATTTTATGACTAATTATCCTGTGTTTGAAATATGTTTGTCTTGTATTTGTATTATTATATCTGCTTTGACTGCATTGAAAAAGTCCAATTTCCAATCTGAATTTCTCGTCTGAGCTGGAATCTGGATCTAAACTGGATGTCTCCCATTTCTCTTTCGCCACTTAGGTTAGGTTGGGGATTGTGAGAGGTTGGAAGCCTGCTTGTAAACAGAGAGCTCTCAGCAACAAGGAGGGAAAAGGGGGCCGGGGTTGCTCAGACCACACCTGTCTGTAGAAACTACGTCCCAGAAAACGACAGGTTTTTGGATTTTGGCTAAAAAACGGGAACCCTTTAAAAATAGATTAAAAAAATGATCAGACTGTGACTTTCAGAGGTTATTAAACATATTTAGAAAACCTGTATTTTGTTTAAGCCCTGATCCAACTTCTTGGAGGATTTTTGCCTTTTCTGTTTGACAAAAAACCCACAAAGATTAAAGAGAATTTGTTATCAAAGCAGTGAACGTGTTCATCCTTCAGACAACTGCATACCAACCACTTCCATCCATTGAAATGTATTTTAATTAGTAACATTCTTGCTTTGAGTCACCTCTGTCCTCACCAGAATAAATATTCAGTTTTCATTCTTTCAGAGGCTGTGGGCTATGGGGGCTGCATTGCAGAGCACAGACAAAGCCTCAGCTGTGAGCTCTCCAAACTGAATTTCTGTGACTCAGCTCACACTTTAAAGAACAAACAAGCCAGCATTCATTCAGATTTCAGCGCAGCTCAAAGGAAATCCTCAAGTTTGCTAAAAGCTGAGGGATTCGGGAGCAGAGTGTGCTGCGACTGCAGCGAGAAGGCTTAGAGTGGGCAAAACCCGCCACGGGTCACTTGGCAGGACCGTGTTAACCACACATGACTGCCCAGGTAGCATGATGGGAAACAAATTGAGTGTCATTTCTTAGAGGCGACTCAGCATCACAAGCCAAGTGACGCTGTGGCCTCCACGCAGAGTTCTGGAGCGCCTCGCAGCCCAGAGGGCCACATGACGGCGAGCACAGAGGAGGGCGCGCGGTGATTAATGGGCAGCGCAAAAACTGCAGACGACATCGTTATGTGGAACCTGTGACTTTGCAGCAGACGGAGAGACGGTCAAGCAGGAAGTCAAAACAGACTTTAATTTCCTGTTAATTAATGGCCCTGGAAGGATACGAAATCACCGTTTTAGTGCTGCAATCTATACATCTCAAAGCACCGACGTTTAAAATGCAGTTTGACACAGAAGAAAACAGCAAAGCCACGTGTGCTGTAATCACTGAAGTAGAAGTCAGACAAATACCACGTTAGCTTCTCTTAAAATGTACTTCAGCTGTAAAGGATGTAAAGACGCGTCGGACGGTTCAGACTTCCCTGGCGTGCGTTAAAAAGTGATAATGCATATTTCGTTGGCCTTTAACCTTTACGTAAAGCACAAACTGGGAGTTAAGGTAGACGGGTAACTTTGAAGACTTTACTAAACCGTTTGCAGATTTCTGACAGCCGCTAAAAACATCCGAGGTTGTTGATCGACTCCAGAATGTGACGTCGTCTTCTCTTCCTTTTTTCTGCTGATGATGGTTTTAACTCAGAGTTACAGGGTTGTATTCAGCAGATCCTGGTGAATCAGCAGATGTTGCCCTCTTGTTTTGTACGGATGTTACTTTATGAACTCTCAACTATTGAAAAACCCATAAAAATTCACCACTGAACTGGTTTTTCAAACCTTTCAGGCTGAAACAACAAGTTGTCCTTTTAAAACATAAATAATAAAGAACATTTTCAGTATCACACACACGCAGTATTGTACACTTGATAAGTATTGATTCCTGCTGGCAGAAATGTCCTGCCTGTTGTTTTAAATGTGACTTTTTGCCGTGGTTACGACCATGGCCTTTTCTCAAGTTAATTCTGGAAAACTTTTTTAATTCCATGAAGCATATCTCTCTGCGAAAGGTCCTAAAAAATCAATACTCCACTGGAGCACAAAACTGACCAGACTTGGCCAAATACATATGATCTTTCCTTTACATTTTTTTTCCAATTTTAACTCAGAGGCTTCCTTTGTTTTGGGATCCTGCTGCATGTTGGCTCACAGTGGCTGCCTGTCAATGTCTGCCCGTGTGGACAGATGCAGACTTGGAGGCATTGTAGCGTGATCCATAGCGTGACTGAGGTCAACCTGGGGGAGACAGGTGTCAGAGGGACCAACAGGTCCCATGTGGGGAGAGGTTCACCACTAATGCCCTGAGGGTTGCTTTGTGAGAAGCGACAGGGCGGGAAGAGGCGGCGTGAATGCTGATGGAGCCCGCTTCCATGTGCAGGCACCGAGACCGAAAGCAGCAGGTGGTCCAAAAAAAGTTCAAGATATTCCTGTTTTTGATTTAATATCCGGAAAGGGTGGAAAACATCCTCTCCAAATGTTGTGCAGCACTTGCATCATCTTGATCAAAAGCAGAAACCTGAGTCTTTTTAATTAGAGCAGGCATGTAGAGAGAGAATAATTTGGGGGCTTATCTGCTCGATGCAGCTGGAAACAGCACATTTATCACAGTTACTCACATCTCCATGATAAGGTGCTGCATTTTCAAATAAGAAACCAAGAGAACCCCAGTAAGCCATCTGAGAGATGGTTATTGTTGCCACGTGAAGGAAACAAGCTGACTTTTCTTTGCCCGCTTGTTCTCCAAATGTTCGTCTTTATTCTCCTACAAAGGAGCCTCCGTCAACCGGGAGAGTCTGGACAGGAGCTGAGATGTTTCCTGCTGTGGAAAAGAAGAGTAACTACAGCTGTTTGAGAGGCAGCGTGGAGGGCGGGGCCTATGATGAGCGAGCAGAAGTCTTGCTTCTGTCGATTTTTCTGGTCAAACTAGGATCAGCTTCAGTTGAAAACAGTTTTAAACTGGCAAGGAACCATTGCAAACATGGAGAAATTTAAATAATAAAAAAGAAAAAAAAGAAAACTGTAAATTAAAAAAATATATTTTTTAAACATGAAAGAAATGTTGAATATTTAAAAAAACAGAAATGTACATTTAAAAAAATATATAAACCTAAAGTAAATAAACAATCACCAAGTATGAATGAGCAGTGAATGAATGATGGATACACACTGTGGGGATTTTGAAGGGCAGCAAAATCCAATCCATAATTATTATTATTATTACTATTAGTATTATTATTAAAGATTTCTTTTTTTGCGACAGCTGCTGGTTTTGTTTTCAACTTCCGTTTTCGTCGCTCCCTGTCCTGACTCTACCGTTTCAATGCAAACTTTTCGCTTTTGCTGCTGACCCTAATTTTACATGGGGGCGGAGCTTTGAGCTCATTGGCTACCAGGACTTGACTGACATTGCGTGAAAGAGGTTATTCACTCCAAAACAACACCAGACTGTACAGTTTTCTCAGACAGACATGAACATTTTTACACTTTTGTCAAACCTCAAAACAGAAAAATGAGTTTAAGGAAAGAAGTTTGGTTCTACTAAAAGCTGTAATATTATACACATGTACAGTATTATAGTCCTTTTGTAAATATAGTAAATATCAAAATGAAGAAATTCAATGAAGCGCGGGTTTAAATGTTCTTTGCGTGGCTTATTCCAACTTCTGTAGTTTTAAGGTTGTTCATTTGTGATACATCTATGAAAATTACACGCAAAGACCACAACCTTTCTCACTTTATGCACGTGTATTCAGGTATGACCAGTTTTCAACCGTGGACAGTTGTGCGCAGCAGCTGTGTGACACGGCTTTGGGTTGGCGCATGAAACGTGCAGCTTCCTCTGCATGCTGAGACCTATACCTTCTCTAAATTGCAGGCCATGAAAAAAAGCAATCAAGTGGAGCCAAATCTCTAAAACGCAGGACTGAAGGAAGTCACAATGTAGCTGCAAACCATGCAGGCGTTTTTCAAAGTCGAGTTCTGCGGCGCGTTATCGTCACCATTTCGTATTCCATTACAATTTCACATTATTCCTGCTTGTTATTTATTAACTCTGGGGTTCAGCAATGGCATCAGCTGCTGCAGATTGAGCCCAGTTGCACAGTTGTCCCCCCAGGCAAGAAGAAAAGAACTAAATAATAACAGTGCAGGAAAGGTGGGGGAAATAAAAATGATGACATCTACCAGAGTTCTCTCCAGTCTGCTGGCACTGAGCTGGAAATTGACTTAAAGACAGCGGCGAGCTGAAGTCGGTCTGTGACTTGAACACAGATGATAATAAAACTAATCATGAATCTGCTGAGCAGTGAAACATGAGATGAGATCTTTGTCTCTGACACTTTGACACCCTAATGTTCAGATATTGTTGTGTTTGCTCTCAAAATGACATTTTTTCCCGTTCCAACTGTCCCTGCTCCCATTCACATGTGCTGGTTTTGGGCTCCTCCGTGGTCTGGTCCTCACCAGAGATCCTGAGCTTCCCCTTGGTTTTGGTGTGAGAGAACAATGACAAAATTCAGCAGCTGTTAGGTCGAAGGCCCCAGTTGACCAATCAGGTTACAGATCACGCAGCAGTGAGTTTGAACAGAAGCGTTGCTTCACCTAACAGATGTTTTTTTTCTCTATATGCTTTATTTGAACCTAAAATGTTTTATTTACTCTTCATCTTTGTCTTTTGGTTTCTCTCTTTAGGAGTCGTCTCAATCATCTGCCTTCATCTAATCCTCCTCTGCATCCTCCGAACTCACATCAACCACTCTCATGTCCTCCTTGACTTATTTTCTAGAATTCCAGTGGGATTCTAGAAAAATGATTTTAGTTTTTCAGTCAATGAGAAAAAAATCCATTTTTGAAGTCTTTAGAAGTAAATAAACACCCACTTTTCTGAGCTACAGAGCTCAACGGCTGTCACAGGTGGCTGTTGTGAGTATTATGGTCTGTTCAAGGTTCACAAACCGCAGTGTGTTCCAATGGGAGGTGGGTTAAGTGTACTCGATTTCTTTACTAGACAGCAAAGAGTGATAACTGGAGAACAGTTTATGCAGTTTTTAGTGGATATTAGGGACTGACTTTGGGCACAAAGACGAGCGTTTGCAATGGAATCTGTAACCTGATTCATCTGTCATGTCGGCCGTCCTATTGGCTGCTGACTTCTGTCAGGATCGTGACATAAAAATAAAGCGGCAACAAAAAGATTTGACAGCGAGCCGCTCCAACTAAATGGGAAAGAGAAATCTGAGCAGAAGCTCAGGGACTCAAATGTTAAACCTTTGCTATGATGAGATCTCATCCCATAATATCAATTCATTCATCCCAACACCCTTCTGCTACGGTAAAAGGATGATTGTTTTTCCCCTTTGAACTAGCAGGATGTTAAAAAGCTTCTTTCCACAAGCTGTGAGGCTGTTAAATGGACTGTCCTCCTCATGCATTCCTGCTCTCACAAACTCCACACTGCAGTAAGACCCAAAGGCCAACCCCACCCTCCACACCACCCAAAGACACAATGCATGCATGCTTGTTCCAGATATTGTGTTTACATGTGTTGTAGCAACAGGAATGTTCTCTTTACTTTAAGATCATTTTTGAATAAAGCCTAATGCGCAGCCACTGGGGCGCAGAGATTTAAAGGAAATGAGCTTTCTTTAGGTTAATCACAGGTTTCACTGCATGACGTTCTGTACAAAAAGGTTCAAGGGAACCAGTTTGCTGTCAATTTCATTCAGAGTTGTTCAGCTCTTTCCCCAAAACTTCATAGATCTTCCAAGAAAATATGAATGAAAGCTTAAAGGTTTGAGAAATCAGTAGCCAGCTGTGCAAATAAAGTCTCCTGCCTGAAACTTTTGTCTGTGTAGTTCAGGTGCTTTCATGCTGGAATTGGCATAAAATCAGCAAATCCAGCCAATCTTATCTCAAAGGATTAGGGATTTTATAATTAGCTAATGAATCGACTTTTGATCCAACCAGATCAATCTGTCAGAGACAAGTTTGCTTATCAAATTGATTTATTGTTTCAAAATCAAAAATTGATTACATCAATACTAAAAAATACTATGTTGATTGAAGTACAGTAGGTTGATTTTTACTATAACATAAAAACAACCAAGTCCATCAGCGGACAACATACATGTGATGCAGCAGAAACAGATCAGTCCATCATTCCTGTCCAATGTGTGGACAGACTTTGAATCTAGCAAAGACATGTGACCATCCAGTGTGCTAGAAGGTTCTAAGAATGTTCCCTTTGTGGGCTGAACTTCAGGAAACTAAAATGCAAATGGATTTTTGGTTCATTCTTGTTTACTTGTTTGTTTGGACACATTTCATTTACACTTGATCATTTTGTGAATGCATTTTTAGGCCAAAAAAAACCCCTAAATAATGGCTGGGGCCATCTAAAAACCACAGACACCATGTTCCCGGTGTTAGACTAGTTCTTCCTCTGTTCTCTGAGGCACAGGAATCTGCGTCTTAAGGTTTGAAAGACCAAAAGCAAACTGTTCTCATGGTTCTTCATCTCAGCCGGGTCAGGAAACATGAGACGTGCTGAAGCAGATCTGCTGACGCTAACTGTGCTGTGAGATGCCCAGAAATGTGTGGAATGGCAACATTGAACCTGTGAATACTTTCATCATCCAGATTGATGGACATTTGACCTCATGGAGTAATACAACAGCCATCTGGAGTCTGACCACAGAGGTAGAAATATGACCCTCTTTCCAGCCGAAGCACCTCTGCAGGAGAGGCCGCTGCGATTGGAGATGCTGCTTGTTTTGACACACAGCGGTATTGACTTTGTGAGTGAATTATGATGACCTCTGGTGTGTGGATGTTCGCGGCACTAGCACAGTTACATCCTGATAACTGCTTTCTTTCAAGGCTTTAGCAAAGTTAAAAAACAAGAAACCAGAAGCAACCGTTCAAAAAGACGATCGATTGGGGTTTTTTCATGCATGAACTGCTCCACTTTATTGAAACAAGTTCCACTGATGCGTCTACGAAGAGCTGCTGCAAGTTCTGATTATTTTTAGGATTTACTTTGCATTAATTCCCTGAAGTTGATGCTGACGCGGAGCCCTGGGGGGGCCCTGCTGTTGCAGCTTTTTTCGGTGATTTTTCCTCTTCAGCTGGAACATGAAGATAAAACAACATCTACATCAGAGGCCAGGAGTCTTTATCTGCCTGTACTTTATGTCTCTGAAGAAAAGACAAAAGAAAGCATCAACGATGACAGTTAGGACAACTGTGTTGTAGACCAGAAATCAGCAAAGTGGGACCATAAATAAATAAAGATTAGTGGATGATTAATGGTTACCGTGGTGACAGGTCCAAATGTTGTTGGAAAAAAGTTTTGAGGATGAAGAGATTAAGGTGATGCTCTGGTGGCTCCTGTGGCTGATCTCACATAGCGGAGCAGCTTAGTCTACTCTGATTACTGCTCACAGAGGACCAAAACATATATACCGGTATGTATACATGTTTGGAGATTTGATTTGCTTTATTAGCTAATGTAACTCACATACATCCGTACAGATGCTGGGGGGGTTTGGTTTGTCCGGTTTTATGGAGGGTCATGGAGAGGAGCGGCTGCATCTTCAGGGGAGCACCGAATGTGCAAAAGATGTGCATGAACATTTTCTCTCTACAGATTCACAGAGCGCTATACGACTGAAACATTTCGTACTGGTCTGCCCATTTTTCACCCACAGAAAACCCATATCTATCTCTAAAGAAAGTTTTGACGAAAGTTTTATCAACGTAAAAATTAAATACATTAAAGACTACAAGGAGCTGCTTTTCCCCCAAAAAATGAGGGTTAAAAGCTATATTGCTGAATGAAAATGAAACTTAAAGGTTAATAATTGGCATTACAAAATACAGAAATGATCAAAGTGACCATAAATACATTGAAAACAGCACAAAAACAAAAAATATATTTCAGTCAGACAACTCGTGCAGGAAAAAAATATTTTTTTACAGATTTGTTCGTTTGGCATAAGGCTCCGCGCAATTCCATGAGATAAGATTTCCATTAAACCTTTGGGTAACAACTACCCCCAACGGAGCTCACAGGTGGAAGGAGGGTGGGGGGACGAACGCAGGAAGAGAATGAACAACTGCACACCTGGACTTAAATATGACGCTGAACAGGTGAGTTGATTAACTGAACCGCCCTAGGGGAGTAACCGAGGAAAACACTGCTAGAGTAGTCTGCCTGAAAGGCGCCCAAGGTCGCTCATTTTTGTGAAAAATGCTGCACGGTGGCGCCTCACAGCAAGAGGGCTCCTGGCTCAAGGCCCGACAAATCTTGAAATGTATTTTTGAGCACAGAGGTGATGTGTTTGACTCTGTAAACCTTCAGGTAAACCTTTACCAGCTTTGATTCACAGCGTTTGAAAGGAGTGTAAGTTAGAAGAAGCAGTCGGGTTTGTTTGTTAGAAGATAAGTTTGTTGGAACAAAAAAAACATTGAAGCAGAACTGAGGCTTAAAGTAAAAGAACACTCTCCTTTTGTTCTCTACCGATAAGATCAAGAAGATTAAAGATTGTCCAACATGAAGAGGCCCAATTAGTGACATTTTTTACTCTTAACAAACAGCTTTGTTGGGAGGAGGATGATGGGGATGGTTCCAGGACTTTTTCCAGGAATCCAGCACCAGAGTTCCCTAAACCTTTGGTCATTCCGCCTCCTTTAAACTGTTCCACAAATCTTCAAAAAGCCTTTAGTGGGTCATCACTGTCAATTCACCACTAAAATACAACTTCCTGTTTTGCATAATGCTGTTAAAACACTTCTTATGATTCCCTGTCAAAGCGAGTCATCTGGGTTAGCCCTTTATCAGCTCCCACTCAGCAGAGCTGGAGATAAACCCTCTCACTCTTCTCCACACTGCTTATCACTCGCTGAGCTGCA
Organism: Oryzias latipes; assembly: GCF_053564925.1. NCBI lineage: Eukaryota > Metazoa > Chordata > Actinopteri > Beloniformes > Adrianichthyidae > Oryzias > Oryzias latipes. Next base: position 28,657,990 of record NC_136256.1, read on the forward strand.
ATGTGGTCGCAGCAAAAAGACGGATCAGCCTCTCTGTGGAAGCTGCAGCGGTGCCCGCAGTCGCATTCACCTCACATCCCTTTAAAGTGCTGATTCAAGTTTCCATAGAGACTCACCTTTGTTCTTTCACAGATACAGAGGACATGTCAGGAAACGTTCAGAAACATGTCAACAGAAAAAATGGAACGATATAAAAGACAATAAAACATATTTTACATTTAGGATCCGTACTGATTTCATCTGTGTTGTTTTAATGGAAGATCTCTAAACATGATGAAAAGCTGATCGGACTCTCAGAAAGAAAGTCAAGTCATGACTCGGACTTGTGCCTGGTGACTATAAACTTTTACATGTTGTGAGCATTGACCTACACTGTCACAAATTAAAGGGAAAAAGAGGAAGGAAAACAAGAAACACCTTCATAACGTGCTCCTATCAAAATTCCAAGAAGTTTGAAGCCATTTTCACACCAGGTTTGTGACGTGTGTTCAAGAATGCAGTAAACGTGTGTTCCTGAACACGTATTTTACCCCATGATATTCACAGTAGACAAGCAGGGAGGGGCTTCTTCATGCTTTTTTTCCTACTGTTTTCTAGTGCATTTCTGCCACCTGCAGTTGGAGAATCTTTATCAGTGTTTGAAGCCGTCTGCAGCTCAAAGAGATCTACAGTAGGGAAAACATATTTAGTCAGCCACCAGTTATGCAAGTTCTTAAAACTTAACAAGAAGGCCTGTAACTCAATATGAGAGAAAAAGAATATCCAAAATAAACATAGTCTGAGATTCTTGAGAGAATTTATTTGTAAATTATGGTGGAAGATAAGTATTTAGTCACCTGCAAACCTGTAACTTCTTCTGTAAGTGGATCCTCTGTCCTCCACTCGTTACCTGTATTAACAGCTCCTGTTTTGGTCGGAACTCTACTCGTGTTTGGAGGAGAAAGAATGCTAAGTTGCATCCAAATAACACCATAGCTACTGTAAAGCATGGGGGTGGAAGCATCATGCTCTGGGGCTGTTTTTCAGCAAAGGGACCAGGACGACTGATCCCTGAAGAGGAAAAAATGAGTGGGGCCATGTGTGGTCAGATTTGGAGTGAAATTTTCGACTTCTAGAAAACGTTTGACTACTGTCATTGCCAACAAATTGTACATAACAAAGTATTGAGTTAAACTTTTGTTATTGAGCAAATACTTATTTTCCACCATAAATTATTAATACATTTGTTTTCAGGCAATGTGATTTTCTGGATTCCCCCCCGTTTTGTCTGTCATGGTTGAGGTTTACCTACAATGGAAATTACAGACCTTGCTCATTTTTTAAGTGGGAGAACTTGCACCACTGGTGGCTGACTAAACACGTTTCTGCCCCCCTCTTTGGGCTTTCTAAGATCGTAGAAAAGCACTATACTAGTATACGCCATTTCCACCAAAAACAGGGAACAGCTGGATTAACTAAGACATTTTAAAGAATAGAATCGGTTCACTCCAGCCTTTCCTTTTTGCTTTCCTCTCACAAACACACCTTCCTCCTCCTCTTCTACCAACAACAGTCCCGTTTTCACCAACAGCCTGGCTCAACAGCACTGGTGCCGATCATAGTTAATTGGGCCACAAATGATCCAAGAGGAAAGTTCTGTTTGCTTTTCACCTGATTGAATATTGACTTTGCACTGCTCTGAGCCCCCTTGTGGTTGCATTGAAACAGCTCACTGCAAATGTTTTCCAGGACTTTATTGGTCGACATTGAAGGATTCAGAGGCAAAATCCATGGAGCGCCAATAGATAAATGCTTTTTTATTTCAAAGTTTATGCTTTGATAGCGATGAAGACTTCAATCTTACACCCCCCTCCCCATCTGCTGCCCCTCCCTGGCAGAGATCTGACTTAAAATTGTCTGGCCTGCTCATAGCGTCTGGAAGCGGCATCTCGCATGCTTCACAGACTTTATTTTTCATTTGTATGAGCTATCTAACCTTGTGACAATCACAATGCCATCCATGTGTATAATAGTTGTTTTGACATCATTTCACAAAATGGGAGTTAATATACCCAAACGTGTTTCTGTGCTGCTGATACAAGGTCACACTTGTCAGAATCTTCTGTTCCGCAATACATCTTTAGCTCTGCAGCTTGATAGACGAACAAAACTTCAAAACATGCAACACGTCGTCCTGACAGAAAGACGGAACCTGAACATGTTTGGATGATTTGGAGACATGAAGTCACAATGCTTGTTATAAATTTAGCTGGTGCCTTCTCTTCCACCTAAGCCCCCCCCAAACGACCAAGGCCAAGTCCCCGCAGACTGAGAGAGAGGGGTCAGCTCAGGCAGCAGGAACAAAGTGGACTTGACAAGTGTGAAAGATTTAGTGCTGGGCATTAGAGTGATCATCTTTTCCCCTTTGTCAGCAGGTACAGACATTTTTTCGCTCTCACTCTGTCCTTGATGCAAGTTTGATGGCGCAGGGGGAACTTCTGTCTGGATGCATGTCCCCTCCATGCTGCGATGCAGTCAGCATGGAAGCGTTGTCCCTTTAATGACTGCTGTCCATGAGATGATTCCCTTTAGTGGAAGCCAGAGTTTCTGATTTCCTGTTCGTCTTTCAGAGATTTGAGTGTGTCTGGCTACATTCACACTGGCCTTTTCATTGGAAGAGATCACCTTCAATAAAATCTGTGTAAACCTGTGCAAATGTATCTTTTTGAATTCTGCGTTCCAAAATCGTGCATTCATGTGTTGCTGTGCAAGTTTTTAAGTGTGTTTTCAGGCTCTGCATGCAGTTATAGTTAAAGCAGGCGAACTTTGACCAATCAGAGACTCGGTTTACGTGTGTCCTTTCTAATTCATGGATGGGCCAACGACTTAAAAACTGATCATGGAGGAGAAATCCATTTTGTGTTTAGCTGGAATTCTATGACACCAGGTCTTTCATGTATCAGAATAGAGCTATAAAATGACCTGGAGCATGATAGCACAGTTTGCATCAAGCCTCTTCCAACTATAGGTGGTGGACATGTGCTAGTGTTGGACAGCGACAGTCATGTGTGAATACCACATGCTGAAAGCTAAACATGCCTTTTTGGCCGCGCATCACATGCCTGATATGAAGGTAGCATCAGAGAGACAGGAAGTATCGAGGAGAGCTTGAATCTTCAGGTGGTTATCAACTTAAAAACTAATTACAGTCTTTTGAAATTAATGATTATTACTTTAATGTTAAGCTTTAGTCTCACTCACTGCGGCGGTTTAGTGTGACTTCATTTTCCTGAAGAGCAGCAAATTTTACAGCTCAATGAAGTTTGGAGGCTTTCGAAATCCCAGGCCTGCAGTCTTTCAGTAAACTATGAAATTAAACATGGAACCACCAATGTGAATTGGAATTAAATATCCCCATTACTTCAGAAAATGAACACTTTTAAACGATGGTGGGAATCCTCTTGTGCTTCTGCTTCATAATTGGGTCATTAGTGCAAGCGCGATGCTTCGTAATCCCCCCCAACACCCGACATGATACAGATCTATATCAACACGCCATCAGCTCTCCCGGGATGCAGCTCCTGGTTTTTAGTTTGGTTTGTTTTGTAGCGCTTTACCTGGACGGAGAGCGCCAACGGGGAAAATAATGAGCCCTAGTTATACGCCAAGCCTGAGAAGAAATTAGATGAGCGGAACTCGTGGATGCAGGGCATTGTGAGGGATCAGAGATGCTTGGAAGATTTCAATCTTTCATTTTTTTTCATAAACCTTATTTAAATTTCTGTTATATATGCAGTTGTAAGTTACATTGGTAAAACCACAGCAGGTAGAAGTGTATGTAAAGTCTTTACAGTGCATCACAGGGTTAACGCAAACACACTATTGCTATTTTTCGTGAATCTAAAGATGACATCCAAAGGTGGAGCAGTCGAATACTTTTTCAAACATTCTTTTTTTATGGATCTGTTGCTTATATTTTACCTTTTTCTTCTTGCATGTACAGAATCATGGGTGTTCTAAAACCAGCAAAAAGATTTGTTCAAATTGTTTTCTGCCAAGAGTGATGCTGAAAAACTCATCCATGCATTTGTTACGTCCAGACTGGATTACTGTAACTCCTTGTTAGCAGCGTGTCCTAAGAGTTCTTTAAGAAGTCTCCAGCTTGTTCAGAACGCAGCAGCTAGATTGTTAGCAGGAACTATAGCAGAAGAGATCACATCACTCCTGTGTTAGTTTCACTTCACTGGATCCCAGAATTGAGTTTAAAATCCTCCTGCTAACCTATAAGGCCTTACATGGTTTGACCCCATCCTATATCAAAGACCTCGTAGTGCCTTACCACCCAAACAGAACACTTTGCTCACTAAACAGGACCGCTTGTGGTTCCTAGAATTAGTCAAAGTACAGTTGGAGGTAGAAGCTCCAACTTAGATCCTTAATAACAATAACAGTTAGTTGCTAGTAGGCTGATAGAAGTTAGAAGCTGAGAAACGTAAGGTGCACTGAGGTTCTATCCTCTACTCTCATCTACTTCTCTATTCTTGATCATTTATTTATCATTTGGTTCCCCATGCCTCTGTTTGGTGAGGTGTGTTTTTTAAGGAACTTTCCTTACCCTCCTAAGGCAGGGATGCCCAGTTTAGGTTAGTCTGTTTAGTTTAGCTTAGTTTAGCAATCAACTATTGAATTCTATGACTTTATGTTCTTAAGGATTCATTTTTATTACACAATCGCTGGCTTACAGCCCATTGAGACAAATATTGTAGTAATATTGGACTAAATAACATTGAATTGAAGAACAATTGGTTCGAAGCTGCACTGCTGCAGACAAGCTGCAGAGAGGTGCAGAAGATCCTCCCTGATGTACATCTGCACCTCCAACTGCCAAAGCCATCATTAAAGACAACTCCTGCCCTCCTGAGCTCTGACCTGTTAGAAACAAAAACAAAACAAATCGACTCAAAAACAGCTACAAGCACCCTGAACTCTGATGTGTACCGATACTCCACTAAAACCCTATCTACATAAAAAAGAAAAAATCCCAACCAATCACAGGGACAGCTAGATCATATAAAAAAAAATTTGTGATGCTGACCATCAGTAAGCCACTTTCGTCTAAACATCAATAATAAAAGTCGGTAAAACCACCAATTTTCCCCTGAAACTTTTAAAAGGTAGAAGTCTGTCATTCATAAAAGTATTCAGATGCTGAACCACTGCCTCACAATTTCCAGTCAAGTGCATCTTCTTTGCTTCGGCGACCCCTCCAATAACTCCAGTCCACTTGTGGCAAAAATGAGGCTTACTTTAAAGTGTGACTCACCAAAGCCAAACCAGGAAGACCAAAGCTTGCTGTGAAGACCTGAGGTGGACATAAAGGTAACACTCTAAAACCATTTCCACAGCTTCCAGGGTCCCCTAGGGGCCAATGGCTTTGATAGTTGTGCAATTTAAAAAGCTTCTAATAGCCGTCTGAATTTCTCTGCAAAAATGGAAGGTCCTGCAGAATGGCGCCCATTTCTGTGGATACCCATCAATCAGAGCTTTATGGCTGAGCAGCCAGAGAGAGGCACTCTGAGTAAAAGGCTCAGAGGGCCTAATGGGAGTACGCTACATTCAGAACGGCTCTTACCGCTGTAAGGGAAACATTCTCTGATATGAAGAGTTATTTCATGGCAGAGTTTCACAATGTTAATCTTTTTTAGAAGTATTTACCGGACGTGATACCTGTGTGGAACTTAGTGACGGCAGCAGCAGTTTGTGTGTCCATTCTGGAGGTTCTCCAGCACGGTCGTGCCTGGTCCTTTGACACCTTTGGATGCTGTTTTCCAGATTTTCAAACATCCCCAAGAAGGAGGATGAGGAATGTTTTGTCATATATGTCAATAAGCATTATAGCCTTAATGGCAGGACAATTCCTAAATCTGAAAAAAGACAGAAGTCATCTTTTGGAGCGCTGGATTCAAACTTCACTTGCTGCCTGAGGCTGGAGATACCAGGAAAGAGGAAGACCAAAGAAGAGGTTCATGAGGAGGACTTGGGGGTGTATGGAGTGAGCAAGGATGATGCAGAGGAGATTTTTGAGGCAATTGAATCATTGTGGTGACCCCTGTATTAAAATAATAATAAAATAAAAAATGGGTTTTTGATCTGGCTGCATATAGGAATTAGTGTGGTGTGTTGCCATGGAGATCCAATATTTCAATGGAAAAACCCAATTGTGTTTCGGTGTTGGAACAATAAAGATTTATCAAATTGGTAACAAAAGTAGGGGACCCTTATAAAGAACATGTCATAAACAAAACAAATATTTTTCTTAAAAAAATGTTTTTTGAGTTTTGTATAAACATAATCTTAGAAAAAATGATCTATGTGTTTGAGTTGATCAATTTAGATTAAACATAATTTTGTCTTCATGCAGAGAAAGGACCCAAAAAGAGGTCGTTCAGGGTTAAGCCTGCCATCAGAAAGCCTTTATGTGTGCATCACTCAGCTCCTGCAGGCGTCCTCGTCCCGTTGGTTCAGGCTTTCACAGCAGGTGCAGACATGGCCCATCTTCTCTCTTCTCTCATGGGACAGTTAAAATGAATCTTCTGCATTCTGAACTAGCACAGTCCTCACATTCATGACAGCAATGGACAGCTGCACCAGAGATCTTCTCATGCCAGCTTCTGCTCATGTGGGACTGCAGAGGGAAAAAAACCATCCTCTCTGGGGTGCAGTGAAAGTCAGCATCAAGGCCATCTCGCTTGAAAGTGACTTTTGAGTTTCCTCGAATCGTGTGTCCTTGATACATTTCAAGCTGAACTCTTGTAAAAGTTTTTGAGTGAGTGGCATCCAAACTTTGGCTAAAATGACAGACAGTGGTCCTTGTTAATCCCAGGGGTTACTATCTAAAAATAACCTGTGAAGGACAAAATCCACAACGTCTGCTTTGATTATTTACAGTCTTTCTAGATGTTTTAAGGTTGGAAAACTCCTCACTACCCACGTTAACCGCTCAGACAGATCTGAACATTGTCACACTTTTCTCTCTCCTGGTTAAACTTTCAAATTTAGCCCTTCATAGAAGAATAAATTCTGTATCTCAAAGCATTCGATGCAGGAGACGCGCAAGGAGATTGATTGAAAAGGTTTTCAACCAATCAGGACGCAGAACACAACATGCCGGAAAAAAGCCGTCTAAATTCCCAAGACAAAAATCCATGAAACTGCAAAAGATGAACTGCAATGTGGTAAGGGACCACAGCTTAAAAAAAACCACGGTAACCACCATGACTACAATGCTTATAAATAATATGGGTTTTAGGAAAACTGTTTTCAATGTTACGATAATCCATCAAACTGGTTTTTCACTGCGTTTTGTAAAAAACAAAGATTTGATCATTAAGAAGTAAGGAAAGCAAGCATTTTTAATATCTATAATGTTCAATTTAAGACCCCTGAGGCAAATCATTTCCAATCAAGCAGCAGGACACAAGCACAATATAAAATATTTTTGTGCATCCATAAATTGAGTTTTCCTCAGGGCTACAGACAAAGGTCTGCTTAAACAGAACAAAAGCAATATATTTCATCTGATATTCGCACTATATTGCCAGAAATGTTGAAAATACCTGCAAGGTTGGGTCTAAAAGTTGAACACATTGGAAACATTAAGCAAATGTCAGCATTTTAGACTCCCGTCTTCTACCTCTGACCTTTCTTCACCTCCTCATAGCCTTAAAGTCCCACTCCAATCATCTTTGTGTTCCCAGTGGTCTTTGAATTATGATTATGCAGTCAGTTTTTAGCCACATTCAAAAACCTGTGTCGTTTTGTGGAACACAATTTTTGAAATTTCCCTCTGAGTTTCCCTCTCCACATTTTCCATCACCCATCTGTTTACATGCTCTCCCGCTAGCTTACAGCCCTTCACAACCCCAATTAGCGGTGCATCAAAACTGGCCAGCAGTATTTGGAGCTATCCAGCAGTACAGTCTGTGGCACCATACGACACTGCTACAAGCTTTTTTAAACGTTGTTTTCTCTTCACAACGATTTCAATGAACTTGGAAATGACGTTTAATTTTCTGTATAAATCCTCTTTTATGAGAGAACTGCCACATGAACATGCTAAAAACATTATTTTAATGGGAGTGGGGATTTAAAATCAGGGATCAGGAATGGAGAATGCAGTGGAAACACTAAGAACTCATCCTGACTGACTGTCTTCGGTTTGCTCTGCTGGTTCAAAGATTACTGCACCGACAGTCGTCTGAGAAAAGAGCTGAATAAAGCAGCTCCACCAGGGAAGCTGCTTAGCGGCAGGCCGGTCCCACTCCAGATGACTGGTTGTACTGGTTTTGATAATATAGGTAACTGCAAACAGGAGATAAAGGAGCTCAGTATTATCTGACGATACAACAATGAGCGGAAGGGGGAGAGCCTCTGATTTTGTCAAAAGAAAAAAGGCTTCTTACCTCCTGAGATTTTTCTAATTATATACAGCTCTTCAGACAGAAATATTGATATCTTTACTGCAACGAGTTTTTAGCCTTAGTGGGAATTCATATTTGCACAGAGAGATGTAGATGAAAGACTTCCTGTAATGACCCTGCTGTAGCTGTTGGGATGAACCAAGAGAATATTAGACTCTAGTTTCGCCTGTTGCTCAAAGAACTGTCTTCAAGAAAACTGATAAATGACATATAGTTTATTGAAAGTGCTCAGCAAAACATTTGATGAGTCTATTTTCTGTCTAGATTTGATTTGACAAGGTTCTGATGCCTGAGCGGAGCCGTGAAAACTGTCTGCACCACTTCAAACTGCATTTGAAACCTGCCTTTGAAATAGATTGTACAATGCTCATTATATATCAGCGAAACAGTCTAAAGCATCCTCTGAAGGAATTTTGATGAGTGCAGGACTTTTTTCATAAAGATGGGAGCGAGATTTAAAAATGAAGGCGCTCTTTGTGAGCTGTTGGGAGCGATTCCGAAGCCGACTTTGAACTCCTACAGTGGGGCATTGTCTTTGAAAAAGGGCTTCCTGTTTCAAACAGACAGCCCATGAAATGAAAGCCACATAAAAGTCTCACTGTTGGTAATGGCTGGAGAGGACGGCGGCGGGAAGCAGTCAGCTCCGTCTCATTTGGGTCTGCTTGGAATCAGCAGACCTTTAAATGGTGACACGTTTGAGTCCTAAATGAATGAACGGTCCAGGAAGAACTTCCAGATTCAGCAAAAAGAGAATAAACTATGACAAGTGGATGACGTCTTTAGAAAACAATTCCATAAGTCTTTTTTTAGTCAGATCTATACAGTTCCCTCTGCAGTCCCTCTGGGTTTGGGTTGTGGCGGGTATGAGGTTTGGGTCAAACCATCTCCTGGTCCCTTTAAGGGAGTGCAGACAGACTTGGCACGGCTGGGCTGTTTAAAGGTGATGTAAACAGGCTCTGATGGATGAAGGGCTTGTGTCCATCCATCATCCCAGCATCCTGAAGGGCCTTAATCTTCTGCAAACACAATCCTGCCACCGTGGCCCTCGCCCTGTCCGCCTTGTCTCTCCAGTCCTTAATAACATCCCTTCGTTTGGGGACCTTGTTTCCATTGCATCCAGCGAAGGAAAGAAATGAAGCATCTGGAGGTCTGACGGACACGAGCAGCAGTGGGGAAACCATTTTTAGCTTCCTAGTTTTTCTTTGGTACACCGTCAAAGCAAGTATCAGTGTCGGATCAGTCCAGACTCATTAGCTGCTGACAGTTCTCACATTTTTTATCAAACGCCGCATTGACGCAGTTCTCCAGCCTAATATGAAGCAGCAGAAAAGCTCAAATGAATCATTGTGCAATTACAAAATCTGCCTTATTTAAAGAACATTTCCCTTCCAATGCTTCATCCTCCTCTGACTTTCTGCTGGTTGGAGAAATGACTTGCAGTTGAAGGTTTTGGCTCGGCGACAGTTGTTGTTTCTCATTGCTCCGGCTGTAAACAGCGGCGCTGCCAAGCCTCTGTCTCAGCCAAGTAATGTTCAGACTTGAGGGCATGATGAAACATTTGGTTTGCATGCTGGCCACCGCAGATCCCTGCATCCCTGCTGCCAGAGTTAATAAAACACCTGAATTACCTCGATAAGTTTCAACACGGCTGATAATGATATGGCTCCATGTTTTAGCACCTTCAAAGTGATAAAGGCTGAACATTTATCACAGCTGAGATGTGCTCTCACCTCCAAAGTGTTAAACACACAAATGAACTTCACAGTAATTTAACTATTATACTGCAATTCCACACAAATGTGAAGCTTTAAAACAGGATGGTGTCAGTTCTGAAGCAGTTTGAAAGAAAAGAACAGATTTCTTTCTCCATTTGTTTTACATATGATCACTTCTCTTCTGGACTGTTGACTGACTTGCTGCTCCCCTTGTGTGCTTTGATCAATTGCAGGAGAAGCGTGAGGACGAGCTTTTTCTAGACTGAATTTACTAACTTTAGCTATTTAAAAAGTAAAGCTTTTTCAGATTATCGTGGTATGATAAGAACATTTGGATTATTATAGATCATTTTGACTATAGTCAGTTGTAATTTGTTTTTCTGAGAATGATTCAGAAAAGTTGCAGATCTTCACTGTGAGCAGAGAAACTTTGGCAGAAGTGTCATGGTATGGGTCTTGGCTGTTGATGTGTCAAACTGAATTTCCTTAAGATAGAGGCTATGCTTTTGATGGAGCTGTGTAAGGTGCATGTCACAGGCATGTAGAGGATCAAGAAAATCTGCTCACAGTTAGGGCTGGCCTTTCTGCAGTGAGCATCTCCACGTTTGATGACTGATGTCATCCGTCTGTCGTGACTTTTCAAAGACTCAGAGGTCTTTTTAGAGCTCTAGAGTTTCTTTCAATCCTTAAAGTTCAGCGTTTCTCTTAACCTGTTTCTGTGGTTTTTATTGATTCAGCTTGGGATCTCAGCACATTTGAATCAAAAGAAAACCCCAGATTTATTTCACATCTTTCCTTTTGTCTAGAAGCTGTTGTCACCGGTCCTGAAAGGAAAGTGACATTTGGACACGTCTGGGTTTTCTGTAGTAAAGGAAGTGTTACTTGAGGCTGACCTGATGACTGCTTGAAAAATTAGACTACAAGTGATAGTGACATCTGACGTGTTCTTTGTGCAGGCTGGCTGTGGCTCCTCCTGGAAGGCCCCGCCCACTCACCTTTGGTTTGCTGTGGAGTGGCGTTCAGCTGCCTGCACTCAGTTGGTTGTTACTGTGTAGCACTTTTGCACTGTATGAGTCCTCACAGTGCATTCTGGGCATTTAGAGAGTGTTAGAGTGTTGGTGACTCTGTAGTCCATTTGCTTTTGAGTTTTTTCTTTTGAGTTTTCCTCTTTTGGGGGCTTTACTTTCTGAATCTGTAGCACTTTTGACCCCAGTCTTCTCAGCTTCTTTGCCTGCTGGTCCTTTGGTGTTTTACTTGTGAGAAAATCTGAATTCAGAAATGACCCTACACACAATAATGGAAAACTGTTGGTGGTTATAGAGATGTTTTAGTGACACATTTACCAATCAAAACATTTGATTCAGGAGTGAAAGCTTTTGGATGTGCTGCATCTTGAACATTGATGTTCCCTTTCACTGAACCACACTCTGACAGAGAGGAGAGATTACCCAAAGAATCAAACACAGAAAAGCTGTCCTTTGCAAAATCAAGAGCAATGTGTTCAGGCAGCAGCAGACGCCTGAGTTTCCAGAGTCAGCTGAACGCCATCGACACGCCAGAAACAATGACGGATACAATGAACTGGGTGTCATTACGGCGCTGATCTGCAGACACAGACCCAGGGAGATTTGTCTCTGTGATGTTGGAAAATTAACTCAAATGAGGAATGATAAGTGTGAGGACAAAACAATCAATAGCAGGGTTTTTCTCATCTCGTCTAAAAGTCCTTGTGGGGGGGCGTGTTATCGATGAATCTGGGTTTTGTTTTGTCGGAAGCTCAGAAGACAACCTTCCTTTAAAGTTGCTGCTTTGCTTTGGGCTCTTTAAATACAAGAAGGCTGGGGGGGGTCGGTATTTAACACACACATGAAGGGCATTCTTTAAAAGACGGTGTCATTAGTTAACAGCCATTCAAACCCGCTGACCCTCCAAAAATAATTACCGCCTCAGTCTAAAAGCTGGTTTTGTGAGTCTGTGGGGAAATTCTGTTTAATTCATTTTTGCAAATATTTTTGAATTCAGACACATTTGGAGCCTTTTCAGCACTAAAAACTGTTTTAGGTCATCAAACCACGTCTAAATCAGGTTAAGGTCAGTTTAGAGAGATCCTCAATCATGACCTCTGACCTGATCTGCATCAACTAAGGCTGGGACTTCCTTCCATCTTCTTCCACTCCTGGATGAGTCGTCTTTGTGTTCTTAAGCTGCGTCCACACACGGCATTCCACAAGCATTCTTACATGTGCGTTTAGCCATTGCATCTACACTGGACAAGCTTTCAGCATCACAGGGTTGCTGGAGCCTATCCCAGCTACTGTCGGGCGAGGGTGGGGATCGCCCTGAACAGGTTGCCAGTCTGGTGCAGGGCCACACACTCACATGCAAACCTAGAAGCATGGACCGTGGGAGGAAACCGGGAAAAAAACCCATGCATGAACGAGAAGAACATGCAAATTCCACACGGAATTTGAACCAGGGCCTTTTCGCTGTACGAGGAGAGCGCTGACCACTACGCCATTGTGCAGCCTGTAATAAAAAATATGTTTTTTTGTTTTAAATTCTGAATTTTCTTTATAGCATCAGCTTCATCTTCCAGACATGAAATAAAAATGGCTTCTTTGTACCGCAAACACAGCAGGAGCATTGACAAAATTCTAAATTAGGCTGCAGTTTTTGGAAAGTCACAGACAAAGAAAGTTACACGGTGACTGACTAAATGTTGACCAAGCTGAAAACCAAATGAAGCTGCTATTTGTGTTTGACTTTATTCTCCGCGGTTTTGTTGCTAATTTAATGGATCCACTTCTCTCCCTTGTGGGCTTTGAAATCCAGGCTCAGCTCTGGTCGCCTGTGGAGCCGGCTCCTCGGATCTATCAGGCAACCCTTTCATAATGAAAGGTGTCGAGACATCTGTTTCCACAGGCAGTAATTACGTTACTATATAAGATAAACAACACAACTTATAATGAGATACCACATAAATTCACGGGAAAGCGCAGGAAAACTCATATACCTCTTTGATCATCGGAAATGGATGCAAATGTAACTCTTCTCCATCTGCAAAATCCACCGTCTGAAATGATATTCTGTAATGTGACGCTAATTATCTCTGCACAATAACTGTCTGCCTCACATAATTGCAACTGACTCAATGGAGGGAAAATAAAGAAATAAACATGCTCATCCAAATTGGACCGGGGCTGAAAGACGGCACAAACCAGAATCAGAATAAACGCGTTACAAACATGCCTGTGAGAAATTATAATTTTGCTTTAATTCTCTTTATTCACAGGCTCAGAGTTACCTCACCACCTAACAAAGAAAAAAGAAATACGAAGCAGTAAATATAATTCATGCAGGTTTTTTAATTCACCTAATTCCAGTTAAACTTGGTCAAATTTAGTTTAAATTATTATAATTGTGAGATGTCCAAAGTAGCCCTGTCAGGAAAGGCAGCATGTCTTCACTTATTTTATGCACAAGAAGATGAGAGGACTAAATGTTTCTGAAATCGGAAGAGCCAAGTCCACAAATACTGGGATTTGACAATAAAATAGACGAAAATATTCACAAAAACTTAACCAGTCAGTCAGACAGCAACTACAAAAACAGTTTGGGAGTCAGTTGTCATGCGAGCGGGAACCAAAAGCAGGTTTTACAAATTGAAAACAATAAAACTTGCTAAGGCGGAGTTTGACCAGAAAATGAGATCCTTGACCCAAAACAACACGACTACAAAATGACAACAGAACACAAACCAAGAAAGCCCAATTAAAAAAGCAACAGGACAGGGAAAGCAGTCTAAGGCCGAATCTACCCCTCTGGCTCCTCCTTTTTGCTCCAAATTCGGAGCTGTATTGGTGTCCAAGCTTGTTTTTTTAAGGGGGAGCTGTAGGGACTCAGGGATGGTCATCCCCCCCCTGTGGGGTAATCGCGTGGCACCCATGATGTGGAGGACAAACGTGGGTGTGCTCTGAAGAAGTTTACATGTCAATGTAAGTAATAACTTTTTTGTTTTTGCTTGACTTTTTGTAGTTATTAAACCAATGCTCTTATGTATTTTCCGAGTGTTGGCAGCTATGCGCTAACGTAGATGACCAACAGCTATTGATGACATCATCAAGCTCTAGTAACGTTCAAATTTGAAGACCAAACTTGTCCCCATAACTCTCCACTTGGAGGGCCAAATGCAGGGTTAGGGAGAAGCCGTTAGGGGTAGTGGAGGAATTTGGATTCAGCCCAAGTGTGGCTGCAAACATTTACCCTCTCAAATGTGTCATAGGACAGTTAAAGGAAGGATTTGCACCATCCTGCTTCTTGTTTTGTTTGGTTTCAAAATAAGGCCTTCAACGCCGTTGGGATAAGTAAGATCCACTGACAGTTGGTTAAAGTGCAAACTTTTTACCAAAATGCCTTGATGCACCAGGTCAGCCTGTACCTGAGAAGCTTTCTGATCAGATGTCCAGAACTGGCTTCCCCAAACATTTGAGAGGGAATTTCATTTTCTCTGCCTCAATCTGGTCCTAACATTTCAAAGCCCGGACTCTTGAAGCCGGCTTTGATTGGGTTCCTCCAAACATGGACTTTCCTTGGGCAGATGTTGCCTCTAAATCAACCTCACTTGTCATCAGCTGCTTCCACAAACCCAGAGAAGCACAGCAGTGTGCTGGGATTGAACCCGTGACCTTTTTGTTTCATATTGTTTCAGAAAGCACCGGCCGATCTGAAAGCCTTCAGCAGGCTCTGCTGGTGACATTCAGCCATCTCCCATGAGACGCCGTCCCGGTGCTCAGCTCGGCGTTTCACAAACCCCCCCAAGTCTCCTGCAGTCTGCAGGCAGGTGAGGATAATAATTAAGTATGATTACAAGACATTAATCCATCTGCTGAGTGACAGCCACAGCCGCAGCAGCATTGCAGAGGGCTAGCAGGTGACTTTTCTGCCAAGAGCAGCGTCCTTTAAAACACTCATGCATTCAGACACCATAGTGGTGAGATGACCGAGAACTTGAAATAACTTTGACGAGTTTTTCTTTTTTTGGTGAAACTATAATTATTACAAAAACCTGTGGCTTCAGTTCAATGCTTCACAGTACTCTTTCTTCCCAGGATTCTCTTTTGAAAATCTTCACACAGGTCTGATCTCTTCAATGAGTCGATAGTGTTTAGGAAGTAATCACTGGTTACACGTCCTTCCAGTTTAAGGAGTAAACAGAGTTTAGGTTCTGTGCACCATCTAAGCACACACAAGCAACATGTGCCACTATTCCTCAGACAAGCTCCAAGAAGACAGAAGCTCAGTTCACGGCCTTCAGCCTGCACTGTTGTGAGTCAGGGTGCAGAAAATCCAAGCAGCCATGTGGGTTCTTAAGAGTCCGGCTTCACCTTGACATTTGCTCCACACAATCGCAGCACGGAGATTGTGCTGAGATCGGCTGCGGTCCAACTTCATACTTCTAAAAAGAGAAAAATCATTTCACAAACAGAAAAATGAAAAAAACGGGAAGAATGTGCTTCTGTCCTGCTCCTAAAAGGGCTGCTGGCATTACAACAAAGTCTTCCCTTTCTGTTTTCCAATCCAGTAGGTAGACATGAAGGCTTCAGGTAGAGAAGCCCTGCACTGGCATGAGGAGATCTTACTTATACTGTTAAAACCTTTTTTGAATGATCGGAGCAGATTTGGATGATTGCAATCAGAATTATTTTAGCTGAGATCCATGATTTTTGTCTGATGCCTTAAAATCCCCTTAATTGTGAACTGGTGCTTTCAAGAAAAAATCATATCAGTTCTTCCTTGCTCTCATTAAATCAACACAAACCTATTGGTCAGAACAGATAGAAGTTAGATAGAAGTTCCACTCCGATCATCCTTCTATCTGTTATCAAATTGTTCCCAGTTTTGATTATGATGATGTCGTTAAAAAAACGGCCTTGTTTTCTAGGACATTGTTTCTGCAGAGCGACAGGAGTTGATTGAAAAATTCAACTCACTGTTGGTGAGGAGTCATCCTTCCATTTCCCGTCATACATCTGTGTACACTCTCTCCCACTTACTTACAGCCCCTCACACCCACTACCTAACATCAGTGGTGCAACAAAAATGGCAGCAATATCAAATCTATCAAGCCGTCCAGTTTAGATCCAGATTCCAGCTCAGACGAGGAAAACAAAGACGCTCATGGATAGTTTGTCCGACAGTGGATGATCAGAGCAGGGAGCTTGTAGCTCACAGATTGTAGCTTCTACATCACACCTGAGAGCTTTTTCAAGTTTCCATCTGCTTGTGATTTACAACAATTTGAATAAACGAATACTCAGAAATGCAGTTTTTGAGTTTCATTTTCTTTATATGCTCAAAAAAAAAATGACGCAAAAACATGTTAAAAACACCAACATTTTTCTGTCAAAGGGGTCTATAATCAGGGCTGCCAGACCTGGTCCTAGCTTGCTGTTGATTAGCTAACTCAAGAGATGCCACATGCTGAACAACTGAACACACTAGTATAGGTAGGTCAGACCAGGGAGAGCTGGAAAACCTGCAGGGTTGTGGTTCTTGAGGACAGCCCTGGTCTAAAACATTTTGAAGAACTTTACAGGAGGACAACCGTGTTCTCCAATCCACAACAGAAATTGCAGTAACTTCTATACAGTATAAATTCTGCTTTCAGGGTTATATCAGTACTGTATGTTGTGAAATCATCTAGCATTAGTTATGTGAACAATTTCACTTAAAGCAGATTAGCCAAAGGCACTTGGACGGTTACATAACTGTTTTTGCAGTAGAGAGAACACTACTGATAACTCATTTCTGACTTTAACTGCTGCACACTTTCATGAAGAAAAAAAACGAGACATCCAGATCCAAACCAAATGAAGCTGAGAGTCTCATCAGCTCCCTTCTGAAAGAAATGACTCTGCATTATAGATCAAAGTGGACGTCTGATTTATTTCAGCAAAAATCACACCTGCGAAAATGTTCGGACTTCACAAGAAAAAAAGGAGTGTGTCTGAATTTATTAAAGCGGCTCTTACTACCAAGAAATACATTAGCATGTAAAAAAAAGGAGTTCATTAAACCTATGCAATCAAAAAGTGTGAAGAGTTAGGGGTTGAGAACACACAGAAATGGTTTTTTCATCATAAAAAACAGCATCTCAGTCTGACTGAACTTAGAGTTGGACTTTAACAGTTTAAAACCTTTGTTTTGATCCACTTTTTCTGCTGCAGAACCAACACAAGTTGAAGTTCCATGAAGACCAATCGTCTCCCTCATCATTTCCAAATAAACCAAATCATTCCTGGTTATTTGAATGATGTTTTAGCTCCTGTAGCTGCAAAGCAGTCCCACATCATCACACTCCCACCTCTATGTTAGAGTCTGGTCAGATGTTTGGGGACCCGCACCGTTCGGAGCGTTTTCACTTTTGTCTCATTGGAGTATTTTGGGGGTTCCAGATGTTTCTTTGTGGTGTTATTGCTCAGCAGTGTCTTTCTCACTGTTGGGTCATAACCTTTGACCTAAACGGAGTCAAGTGAGTGAAGGTCTTCCTTAAGAATATCTTAGATGCTCCTTTGTTTTGCTTGACCAGAAAAAATGAAACCATTATTTTTTAACTGCATCCATTTTGTCTTTAAGAAAATTCGATTTTTTCTATTTTTTGGAAGTTAGAAGGTGAAAAAAATATGTTAATTAAGATAGAATATCCTAAAGCCATACTCAGTGTAGCATCGGTCATAATTACATACTTTAGAACAGTCATAATGGGAATACATGGTCAGCACAGCTTGATAACGCTTAATTAATCTGCATAACATGGTGGTTAAAAAAGAAAAAGAAACTTTCCAGAAACAGCTAAATAAATATGTTCCTGTTTTTTTATCAGAGCTGACTTTTTAGCAGTCGTGCTTCTGGTGTTGCAAAACATAAAAATGTTACATTTAACAAGGTTAATTAAATTCCATCTAAATCTGTTGGCAGGGCCGACAGTTGGAGGCTGTCACCTGTGTGGACATAGATTTCCTCTCAACACGGATCCAATTAGTGACATAAGAGCTGTGTGGGAGGTCTGTGGTTCTGTTGGTTCCATGCTGGGCGGTGTTTGCCTGACTGATGCACATATCAGCATTAGGTCATCACAGCTCAAAGGTGCAATGATATTTGAAACATGAAACATTAGCAATCAACATTGGCAGGGATTTGGTTTTCAGGAACATGTTTGAGTTTACGGCACATCTGTAAATGTAAAAAGGCACAATACTGCTAGGATTTGAGCTCACTTCAGTCATTTTTACAAGTTTGTCGCTGACTAGCAGTGATGCTAATTAAGATTAAGTAGGTCCGGGTCCACGACGAAGAGTTCTTCTCTAAGCTTTGTACACGTCACTCAAATCCATCAACTCACTGAATTAGGATCTTAATACTGCCAAACATACACCTACTTTGCCTTGCACATTTTGACTGAAGCTCCGCCTACCATCACTGAAAAGGTCAAATTATTGACTAGAATTGTACATCAAAACTGAATGAAGTAAAAATGATTGGCACGTCTGAAATGAGACATTGAAATCCACATCTTCATATGGTACTGGTAGTACCATATAAGTCTGTACCGGAACCAACTTGGCACAGAAGTTCGGTGCCAATCCTTAGTCAGGACTTTGCGCAGACCAGTCCAGTTCTGGGTCATACAGGTCCAGAACCTCCATGGGCCCTTCTTTGTGCAACCCTTCCCCAACATCAGGATCATCATGCAGTGTCCCGAATCTTTTGGTCTGATCAAATATTCCATTTCTCTCACTGGAACTAAACGAACAAGCACAGCTCCAGAAGAGAAGCTTGATCCATGATCCAACCTCCCCCGACTTCACACTTGGAGCTTGCAGTAAGACAGATACCATTACGATGGCAACTGCCAAACTCCGGCTCCTTTCTGTAGACCGTCAGATGGAGAAGTGACTCTCGTCCTTCCGATGGAGGTGTCTCCTCTGCACTAGAGTCCAGAGGCGGCAGTCTTTACATTTTTGCTTTGCAGGAATCATCTATAGATGGTTGGATGCAGCTTGTCACCATGGAAACCCATTTGATAAAGTCCTTTGTCTGTTCAAGAGTTGATCAGAGGTCTCGTTAAGTTTGCAGGAGTGACTGCAGTAATTTAGTGACCACTGTGACTTTAAGCCTCAGCATCTTCTGACCCCCCTGGTTTATGTCCATCAACACTTCATGGTAAAGCTCCTTCACGATCTCTGACAGCCGGGTGTAAAATGTTTGGCAGCGTTGAACTTTCACAGCTCATGGAGCTGCAGCTCGTTCCACTGCAGATGTTTGCAGAAGCAGTTTACAAGACGGATAATAGTTTATCTGCACGTGAGGATTAAAACAGCTTCACAAAACAATAAAAATAGAGATTTTCATGAATTTGAAAAAAAACAAAAACTAAACATCAGCCTCTCCTACATGAAGAAGTAATTAGAAGATTTTGTGGTTACAACTTTCTGCTGGTTATTCTGCTCTTACTGTAAGAGGCTTTGTTAAAGTGAATTTGACATTTGGTATGTAAATTCTCTAAATTTATGTTGTATCATTTAGGGCTTCTGTGTTTTCTAATAGAAAAGTCTGTACTTATTGGTCATTAGTTTCCCACAGAAATATGCAAACTAAAAGAATTCCCTTTTTTATTGCTTGATACTTTAAAACTTGTGATAAACCCATAAAACACTTTCTTTCTCATTTCTTTACATTTTTTTTATCTTAAACTTTATCATTCTTTTATCAGCTTTCCCATGAGCTTATACAATCGCTCTTCAGAAAAGCACAAAAATAATTATCACACTTCTCTTTTGTGAAAGAAAAAATGCAATTAGCACCACTGACTTAATTAGACACAGAAAGACCTCGATTGTGCTTCTTCTTATTAAGCTTAATTATCTTCCAGACTAGCATGAATTTCTCATTTTTAGAATTGCATTTTCTCATATGACTCCTAAGTAACAGTTCAGCTTCGTTGAAAAGAAAACGAAAGATGAGAATTATTTTTTTTTCCAGCATGAAATATTGGTTTCAGGGTTGCATCATGGGAAAAGGTCATTTTTAGGACCGAACAAATTCGACCCAGCTGCATTCACCAACAAATAAAAGCAGCTGCCAGGAGCTGGGAAGGACAAAACCCAATACCCTCCCTATTCAATCTTGTTTTATTGGAAACTTTCAGTTCATTTCAAGGAATCAATGCAGCAGATATTTAATGGCAAAGAATTTGGGGATTTTAGGGCGGACCACTGCGCCTCATTTCCATCTTTTTTAAATTCTAAACACTCTGCTTTCCTTTGGCCATGACACATTGTGGCCATGCTTAATGAATTCCTGAATTAATATATTTGTACAAAAATGAAAATACATCTTTGAAAATAAAAGACCCACTGAAAAATGATCTGGCGTCTCTGAATGAGAGGACCTCTGCACATGTATCCTTCCTTCAGAAGAAAAACAGGATCTGACTCTCCCTCATTCCACAGCCTCGTCTGATTAACTAAACTCATATTTATTTAAATTGTGAACCTGGACTGCAAGTTTGTCAAAACAAATATTTAAAGTTGAGCTTTAGGAGAGAAATATGTTACTGAGTCCTAAAAACAATTCTTTGCCCATTTTTAATCAGAATTCTGGCTGTAGTGCTGATGCTGTGTACACACCGGGCATGTTTTGTGCGTTCAAGAAGGGACTAAATGGTCATTTTTTTAAATGCACTTTTAGCGTAGAGTGTTCAAACTGGACTCTTGCAACATATTGCTAGTTCACATAGTCGAACTTGATTTTCAAAACGTTGGCATTTCACTGTTTTACACGGTGCACTACTTATACGTCCTTACCAAAGCCGAGTCCCCGATTGGTCAAAGTTAGACCAGTGTACCTTTTGTACGTGTAGTCTGAAAACCAACTCAAAAACGTTCATAGTTGCACTTATATGAGAGAGTTTTGAACGCAAAAGCTCAAAACACCCGTAGACGTGCGTTTACATAAACCTTTATTGGAAGTGGTCGCTTGAACGCGCGTTCCCGCCCCGGTGTGAACGAAGCATATCCTTTTGGTTAAAACCTAAAGGTAAGGAACCCCAGTGGATGGCGTTAAAGAACTGCAGTCAGTGGATTCCTTCAGCGTCCTGCAGGCATCTCTGGCTAAAACCTTTGCAGCATAAATATAACGTTGAGTTCTTGCAGTCTCACTGTTATTCATCCGCCTCTGAAATCAGATCAGTCAAACGCAGCATTAATATTAGAGAGAACAAACAAGCCCACGCAGAGGTCAAAGGTCATCAGACCTGTTTCAGTGCAATGATATGATCTAAATCTGTAAAAAAAAAACTACTAAAGCAATGTTATCATTCATCAGAGTCACGGTTACTGTATTTTTCTCAAAATGACTATTAATATAAGTTCTTTAACAGCTGTATGGAAAACCACTGAGCAGGCTTTATATTTAGGTGGTAATACAGGGAATTTTTTTTCTTTATTGAATGAATTACACGTAAGTGTTGGTAGAGACTGGTATTATTTTTCATTTGAGGAAGCCCAGCGGTCGACTCAGCGGCCAACGGATCTGATATTATAATGAATAAAAATCTGCAACAATGAAATAAGAAAAGATAAATTGTCTGGTTAGCGGGTAAAGCATGCCAGAAGAAAACTCTCTTCATGCTGTGCCAAAGTATTTCACTGAAGTCCACCTCAGGTAGCCGAAGATGATGTATAGAACCTCAACTTTACATTAATCACTGCCTTTTTAAATCCATTATCATGTTGGTTGGCTTGTTAGTACAGGAAGCATGCTAGAGGGAGAGAACCAGCTGAATGAGCTATACAAATTATATAAAACGGATAAAAGCCTTCACTTAGACAAGGTTTCCATTAATAAGAAGCTGCAGTCCTCATTTAGCAGCATTATTCTATGGAGAGTAATGTAAAAGTAATAAATAATGAATGACAAATCACACTCACAGCATTAGGCACAGAAACCGAGCATCAGCTCCCACACTTTCAGAGGTAGGTATAAGCTTTCCCATCCAATAATAAATTGACTGCCACTCTAATCAAAGGAGCGGGCTGCACACTCCTCGGGATGCCCCATTGCATCAGGATATTCCATTTAATTAGGCCACATCCCTTTCAACTGCGCCGTAACGTCGCCGTGCAGAAATGTCTGTGGGACCGGCGTGGACTCGAGGTTTCAGTCATTAGCAGAAGCAGGTCAGGCTTTGCATCTGGAGGAAAAACGTGAGGCGAAATGCAAAATTACACCCGCAGAACAGCATTGTTTTTAATGAGCTGTTTTAAGACAACAAGCTGCAGAACAAGAGCTCACCTCACAGCGCATGCATGTTTGGACAATTAAAATAATGGAGCAAACGGAGAAGGAGTAGCTGAGTGCCACTAGATTCATTCATTATAAACGGATGAAGAAAATGAATTCAGAAAAGTAATTGAGCAGGAAGGAGGACAGAGGATGTTCTTTAAGTTTGTAAGACAAACAACTTAAAAATTAAGCAACTCCTGATTCGAGGAGTGTTAAGCACCAGGAGCTATTTAATGGCCTCTGAGCAGAAATGAGCAGAAACTTCAGCAATTTTTTTATTTTTTCTTGCTCCCTCTTGTTTAATGGGTTCCACAGTCTCTGAACTGGTAACCTGTTCAGAGTTTTTTCTTATGTCCAGATTTTGTTCATTTCTGTTTGTGAGGGATTCACCCAATCACCAGCAGCTTCACTGTTACCTGAAGTCTGAAAATGAGCAAAACGGTCTCACTCTTTGTCAGGTAATAAAAGTTTCTCATGTGTCCAAATAGTTGTTTAGAAAAGCAGCTTAGCACCAATTTGCAACACTTTACAAGAAAGTGTTGCAAATTGGTGCTAAGCTTCTGTTCTCCGCTTCACAATCAGTTGGAATTATGTGAACCGCATAAACAGTCACAGAGTTACAGTTCGGGAGGCGAGGGTTATTTCCAGTATCTCCAGTATTAAAGTCCCACTCTGATAATCTTCTGATCTGTTTCCAAAGTGCTTCCAGTGGTATTTTGATCATGATGATGCAGTTTTTAGCGCAAAATCTAAAAATCGCTGTCGTTTCTGCAGAGCGGCAGTTCATCAGAAATTCACCTTTGAGTTGTGGAAAAGACTGTTGGCAAGGCGTAACCCCACCCCCCTTCCCCTTCCTTTTGCTGAGAGCTCTCCGTTTACATGCTCTCCCTGTAGCTCACAGCCCCCCCCCCAACATAACGTCACCGGTGCAACAAAAATGCTGGCAAATATTGGAGCGATCCAGCCGTTCAGTTTAGATCCAGATCTGCCAGTGGATGCATCAGAATGGGGCGGAGCTTGTTTTCTACGTCACAAATACGATCTTTTTCAAACTGCATTTTTTGTCTTCTCCTCATTCACAAAGAAAAATCTCAGAAATGCTCCATCTTTTCCAGTTGCTAACTATGCCGCCGTCTTCACCTCCTACATGCGCCCGCTTAATTTAAACGCTCTTGTTCTGTGGATAAACTGACAGGCGGGTCTGCAGTCATGCAGGTGATGTCGCTTGCTGTCAATTATTCAGGTGTTCCTCACAGGAGCATGATGTGACCGTGCCATCCCCACAAACACAATCAGATATGAATATTCTCACACTTTGTTCAAGAGTCTGACTTCCAACTCCATTCACCAACAGTCTGCTCATGATGTGCTTAAGATTAAAACATCTTCTGATGAAACTGACTACAGTCCAACGATCTTAAACAGCTTAAGCAGCAAAGTTACAAATATGAGGAAGAATTTAATTGAATCCATTATCATAATTATTCAGTGTTTTTTCAAAGATGCATCAACATATTCCTGCTAATCCTTTGGTTGACTAAAACAGTAACACAGACGCAATATTTTGACGATATGAACAATGCTGACCTGAAAGAACAACGTTTAACCAAACTGAGGTCCTCTTTATGTCTTATACTCCAAGCTATAGATGCACATTTGCTTTTGACTGACAGGGTTCTGAAAGTGTTTGTGTGCTCCCATTTAAAAGTTAGACTCATTATCTTAATTGTAATCTCAGGCTTTAATTAGCAACAGACACACCAAACCATTCAGGTGTGATCAATGCCCCTTTAATCTGCCGTCGTGAAATGAAAAGAAAATGAAATCAGTGTTTTGCTATCTTTAATTAGAGCCTAATGTCAAAATTAATAACAATCAAGTCAATTAGCATTCTTAGTTGGCGTGTGCGCAGATTCCACTCTTTATTATTACTGTGATTCCAGGTTAATTGTCGTCATTACAGAGATTCAGAGGAGCATCTGAGAGATGAATGCAGAGAGATGAGCTGACAGACGAGAGCTGCAAGAGTGATCCGATAGAGGAAGAAGCCCACCATCACACCACATCAAGTCTCCCCCCACAAACTGCACGCCCGTCCTGCCTCCCGAGGAAGTGCCCTCAGTTGGGAGGCAGAAGTGTTTTTTCAGCATCTTTCAGGCCCCCCCACCCTACTGACTGTCAACAGTTCATGGCAGTGAAATCCTCACACCCCGTTGTTGAACCCTTTCCAACAGAAGCCAGGATTAATCTCTCGCCCGTTTGCTGCACACTTTGAGACCACACTGCAGAAGAAATGTGCTCGGAGACAAGGTCGTTTGGAGAATCTGAATTTGTGGCGTTGGAGGACTTTTCAGGGAAAAGAACAAAAGAAAAGCTGCTCCTTCCAATCTGCTCTTTTACAGCTCAGAGAAACACTGAGTGGAATTGCAGGATCATCAATTAATGATTTAGCGGGCCACGGTTTTCCACCCCAGAGCCTGGTTTTGTAATCTGCTGTGAATAAATTTGTGTAGGATGGCTGCTAATGAGGCCTAATAAAGATGTTAGCCAGGGGCTGCAGAGGAAGGACTAGTGTCCTATTTAAAAGTCACAGGAGCTGACCTGCCCGAGTCTGTGGGGCTCTCAAGGTTTTTGCCTCCACACTTTTTTCTAAATATTAGCACTAATCATCAATAAGGTCATGGAGACGCTAGTTTGTCCACAAGAAAGTTTTCTCTTTTGTGATTAAAAGTCTTTGGGAGTTTTCCGTGCAGCTGCAGGTTCAACTTTGCAAAGCTCATAAACATTTAGTGCGAACGGCCGGAGGTGTCCCATCGGAAAGGAGCCGTATCATTAAAGCACATTATCCCTGACCCGAGGACAGGAGGTGGGATTATCTCCATGCTATTGTCTTACATTTGGAGTACAGCCGAGAGTTTAATCAAATCTTGAAGCAATCAATGCGTCCGCTGCTGTGGACACCTCCCATGCCCTTGGAACCCAAGGAGTGCTCAGAAACAAAAGCATTGGTGAAAAGAGTCACTTTGGAAACATCATCATGGAGAATGAGATTAACCTCCCATCCTCCTCCTACCAGATATCTAATGTCGCAGAGCTTATCTTCTGAGCATTCAATCAGGCAGAAACACCTCGGAGCCTTTATTTCCCCCCCCCCCCCCCCCCCCCCCCCCCCCCAACAATGAGAGCTCTTCAGGAAAGCATTTGCTCATCCAGTCCAGAACTTGATCATTCTTTTACCTCCGTGTGGATCTTTCTGTTTCTGAGCTGGTGGAGCGGTGGAGGGGTTCGAGAACAAAAACAGTTGTGTCTCTGAGAGCACCCCCCCCCCCCCCCCACACACACACACACACACATATGGACAGCAGCCCAAATAAGGTCATCAGTGAAGTTTCCCGTTTTTGCTGCGTTGCTTCTCATTTCAAGAGATTGAGACGCAACAGCGCTTCAGTTCCCGAACGGACTGATTGGATCTTCAGCAGGATTGAAACATAAATGAAAACAAAACAAGACACTCATGCTAATCCCTCTGCCACTCACAGATCGTATCTCAAAGATGGGTGTGCACAGGCAGCCATGCAGTGACCCCACCCAGGAGGAAAGTTCTGCATCATGTAAAGACAGTGCTGAGCACAGATACAATCCATGTGCTTCCACTTCCATTTCTGCCACCCTCTGCAAATACCCAGAATCCCTTTTTGGTCCTCCACACGTATCCGTTTGGCTACAAAGTCCCTGAGTCTGTGGCTTGGAATAGATTCTCAGAAACCCACCAATCAGGTCGTCACTGGGCTGTGACTGTCGGCTCCACTGGGGGGTTTCTAAAGCGTGCCTCTTGGGGTTTGAACGGGTGAAGCTCAGAACCTCAAACTGCTGCTGAAGTTTGAATGTTTAAGAGCTTGATAGGCAGATTTTCATGGAAAAACGAAACGTCTCTTACCTTCCGTGGGAAGGAGGACCTTTGAGCAAACATGGAGTACCTCTGCATCAACTGGTGGTTTAGAGTGGGGGGGTCCCCTCTCGTTGACGTGTTACAGGTGTGTCCCACAGAGACCTTGACCTGTGAGAAATTTGGATTTAATTATTCTTGTATATATCTTTATTTGACAAAAAATAGAATTATTGCTTAATTTGTCTTGGAGCGACGAAAAAACAGATTATTTAAATCTCACAGCCTAATTTTAACATGTAAGGTCTTTAAGACTTAAAGAAAGTTGGAAAAAGATGCTCCCTTCCCTGGTGATGTGAACTACTTTAACAGAAACAAGTGTTTTCCTACAAGAGTGCATACGTGTAACTTATGCTATTAATGCCAAAATGGAAAAGGAAAATAAATGCCACAAAATAAAAACAAACTAATCAAGGGCAAAGTATGTAAGGTGTTTGTGTTTCTACACTCTGTGACTGGTCAGAGTTCATCAGTTTTTAAAACAGTACGTCTTAATCTGATGACCACAATTCGTTTTAACTCTACGCCCTTGTCTGCGTTCACTTTTGAATGGAGATCGTCCAACTTTCATCTGTAGGTCATGTGACCTCGGATTTCTAAATCTGCCCGACACAGAATCCAGCATGAGCGATCGTGTCAGACCGGCCTGGTCTCATTTCCTTTCCTCTGTGGTTTTATGTGTTGGTGTTGTTTAGCTCGTAAACATGAACAGGTTGCATTTGAACTGCAGAGTTAACATTTATCCGTCTAAAAATGCAGAGTGAGTCACTTGGGCTTCATTTTTCTGTAAGCCTGTTTGTCTTCACGCTAATCTGCTTTTTTGTGGTTATTATTAAAGATGTCAAAATCCAAATGTGTTGAACAGAGTGTCATTTCCCGCTCTCCATTTGTCTGGGCTCGCTGACAGTCATGCAGATTTATGTGGTTTTGCAGAGTAATCAGGTTACACTTTGAATGGAGAAGTGCAGCTATATGACAGAAATAATGTGAAGATTCACATCAAAGGGATGAATGCAGCCGGTAAGTGGGTTAGGAACCTGAAACGTCAGCGTTCTGCCCCCTCCCCATTAGAGCATTCTTAAAGCCACGGTCACCGGCTTATTTCACATTGGACTAAAATACAATTACAAAAAAAAGCTCCTGTTTTACATTGAAACAGCATTTTGTCAGCATAAGCAGGATCCCGCCTGAAAGCGAACATTTCCATTAATGTGACCTTTTTTCTTTTGGACCCAAACTAGTTTCTAAAAGAAAATCAGAGCCGACCCGACATCTGAAGGAAATGATAAATGTGAATGATGCTCGGAATGAAATAATCCAAAAAGCAATTTTCACATGGGCCGTCAGGTCAGCAGTCATCACTTCCTGCCCTTTCCTGTTCCAACATTGTTTCTGTAATCTAAAGGGATGAGGATTAAGAGTGTTTTATCAGCGCAGCTATCCATGTCCGACTGTCCCGAGGCTGCCAGCCGGCGTAGAGACGAGCTCTCGCTGTTTACCCTTGTCATCCGCTGGAATGTTAATCATTCAGCAAACAGTCCGGCTGAACAGCTTCTGCTGCAAACGTGCAGACAAATCCTACAACTGCCACATCTCAGACTGACAGGCAATCCAGTTTTAGGGATTGCAGGCTTGGACGTCCCAGGATATTATACATTATGAATGTGCATTGATCTGCTGAGACTTGCTGAGTTTGGAGCGTCAGAGATGTCTGCTTTCTCTCAAACGTAATGGGACAGAGCACAACTCTGTTTTCTGAGTTTTCTCAAACAGAAAAGTGAACCATCAGCTCAAAGGATTCTTATTTGGAGGTTTGAAAAGGTGTTCACTCCCTTGCTCAACCACTTCCTTTTTCTGTAAACAAGTTTAAGGAGAAAAACACTGCAGAGCAAAGAGGATGCAAAGACTTAGAAACATCTGGACAATGCCAGAAATATCTTGACAAATACTCTGTTTAAACAGAAGAAGAACATTCTCGATGTTTTTACAGTTAAAACTGCCGTAAAACCCAACAAAAACCCCAAAGCAGTGCTGTCCAACCTGGGGCCTCATTTATAAACGTTGCGTACGCACAAAAGAAGGCGTACGCCACTCTCTACGCAATAGTTGAGATTTATAAAAAGCAAACTTGACGGGAAAATGTGCGGTCCTTCACGCTCTGACCCAGGCGTACGCACAAAAACGGGTGAAATGAGAAACGGCGACACCGTCGGCAGACGGAAGAAAGACGTGAAAGTGACAGTACTGCCTCTCATAAATAACATGAAGACTTCACAAAGCAAGTCTTACAGTTAACAGCTACACGAACACCCGTTTGATCGATCAGCAGTGAAACAAACAAAAAAGATCAAACGAAAATTACAACAGAAATTCAAATGAACACTTATTTGCAGAAAGAAAAGTGAAATATTTTCTGCAATATTGGCATGTTGTGCAATTCATCCTCATAAATAATATAGTTAACAGAACGAAATAATGTACAAACTGATATTCTTGTCAGTGTGTCCGTCTGGAGGAGCAGATAGGTGCGAGCGTGCGGACGGACGGACAGACGTAATAATTGTCCACTGGGGAAATTTGTCTTCATATTAAAACATTTCTTCATAAACTATGGAATTATGGTATTCATGCATATGCCTTCAGTTTGTTTTATTTTTGATAAAACAATGTATGGCGTATGTCTCAAACATTCAGAAAGCAACAAGAAATTACATTTGCGCTGAACAATTTACCATTTCCACGTGGATCATTACCGACATCTGTAGCTTGTCAGATGTTATTAAATGGAGGGAAATAAAATGCCCCATCACAATGCGTAATGACGCACAATGGCTGATCTTGTACTCTTAGAAGATGTGGCTAATGGAAGAATTCGGAGTGAACGCATCTTTAGACAGCAAGAAGACTTGCTGGCAAACGAGGACGGAGTGGCTTATGAGCCGGTTCCGACTTCATCGAGCCGTCCTTTTGGACCTCTGCGGGCTTTTGGGCCCGGCGTTACAGAGGAGCACTAGGAGGAACCACGCGTGTCACCCGGTGCATCTGGCGCTCCGGTCCCCCCGGCGCATGCATCTGGCGCGTCGGTGTCCCCCTGCGCCTCAGTCACCACTCCACTTAAAAGGGATTCCCCAATTATTGCCGCCAGTCTCTCATCAGGAGGGGTCAGCTCCGGTGTCCCCCCCCCCACCCCCCCCACACCCGTGGCAGACACAGATGTGTGTGTGTGTGTGTGTGGGGGGGGGGTCAGCGCTAGACGTTTTTTTGCCTTGACTTTGATGTCCGACCTTTTCTTTTTTATTTCGGCCACGGTCCGAGGTTGTGAGGCTGCAGCATTAACGGCGTCTGCCACCGTTCGCCACTCACGTGCCTTTTTGGCATTAGTAATGCCCACACTGTGCCCTCCAAACAACATTATTCTCCTCTTTTCCACCTCGCCAACGATAAATTCTACTTCACATTGAGTGAAGTTACGTTTTTTTCATTTCCTCTCCGTGTTGCCATGGTTTCGCAATCAATGAATATTCATTTGTGGGCGTTTCACGGACTATTTATGGGCAACTATAGGCGTGTCATGAGGCCGCAAAAGCTGCGCTGCATTTAGGATTGGTTGTGATTTATTAAGAGAAAGATGCGTAGGATGTGCGTGCGCACGGTTTTATAACTCCGAATATTTCTGTGCGTACGCACGTCCTATGTTTCATCCGTACGCCACTTCTGACGCAAATCCTACGCAAAGTTTTATAAATGAGGCCCCTGGCCTTACATAAGCCCCCCCATAATCTTTGGAAAGGTAAACAGTTTTGAACTAATGCCCACTGAATTGGCAAACATAGACCACAGCGCATTGCGTTTGAACAATCTGTGATTTGAAAAATAGCAGCAACAGTTCGCACAACAGAGATGACCAATAAATACTCTTCAGCAAATGTGTGATGTCACACTTGGCATTTATAAAAACCAAAAAGCAGTCAGTATAGTGTTTGAATTTCATTAAAATCCAGTTAGTCCCACACTACACAGTCTTTTAGGGGTTATAGTGAGGCAATTCAGATGTAATAAAGAGTAAAGTTTACTCTGACAGCACACAGAATCCTGACCGCTCACGTCTTCTGCAATCCTTCCACATCATAAACTAGTCCCTATTATTTGTCACTCTCCTGATTGACTGGATTAGGTTATTCAGACTGTGATTGGCTGAACTAATCTGGATCATTTCCTTTGGTAAAAATATCAAATTATAACCACATAGTTGATACAGTGAGTTCTGAAATTGCGTCGAGTCTCAGGAGCTAAAAAAAGAGAAAAACTGTTGTGTCAGTATTTTTTATAACATTCTAAATTTACTGTAGAGGGTTTGTTGCTTCTTCTGCACCACTAAATCTATAACATGAGACCTTCTGGCTTTGCAATGTTTCTAAATGTCTTCTATTGGGGGTCACAGTGGGTCATCCTGGTTTTCCTGAAAGCATTAAAAGTGGTCTAATATACAGGTGCCTCCTACATTCTAAAGAGGAAGGCATCAATATTAAAATGCTTGAATACATCTGATGTTTACCTTTTGTTATAATGGCAGAGAGACATCATTAAGGAGGCAAGTGAAGCAGAATGAAGGCTGACCCATCAGCTCCTCTTTTGTCTGCACGGCGTTCTGACCGCTGTTTGTTTGGGCTCTGCGAGCGCATTCATCAGTGCGGGGGCCGCGCTCTGACTGGCCGATGTGTCATCCTGACAGATGTTCTTCCCTGAATGCTTCCAACACCCAAAGCCTGCTGGGACATCGCCACAGAGGCCAGCGGTTTTAGTCCTGCCTGGTGCTGGGGAGACTCTAGGCCCTACGCTTAAGGGGGGGGTTGTTTAAATCGAATCGGGGGTCGGTCTGGAAACGGTCTCAATTTAAGATGCATCTGCATCAATCTGTTTGGGGCTACCTGGCAGTGCCCCCACCTTCATCTGTAGGTCATTCATGGATGTAGAAATACACATTTAGGAAAGATATTTTAATTAGTTGACAATAAGTGAAAAATTTTGAAAGTCTGCTGTTGTTTAAATCTATGTCATTGTCTTGCTTTGAACAAACATTTGTGGCATTTTAAATGTAGTTTATCCTCTTCCAGCAGCTCAGTAAACCCCCCAGCAGCAGAAAAAGAGGAAGCAGGTGGGGAAGAGGAGGTGCATGAACGGTAGGTTTCTCTGCCATCCGCCCATCAGCAGCCGACTGTTGTCTGGTAGCCGTGTGCAGAGCCGTGCCTCACCTCCGCTCTGCAGGATTTCTCTTCTCAGAAGTGGATTTAACGCGGCGAGAGAAAGTGCTGACTTCACGCTCTGCATGCAGAAGGTCATGTCTTCGGCGTTGGAGGCTACATCCTCCCTCTAAGCAGCGTTTGACCCCTGAAGTGCTGCAGTTTATGCTAATGCACTGCATGAATATTTGATGTCATTTGAGCTGAATAAATAACAGCGTTAGGGCAGATGACACTAAACAGAGGAGCATCAAAACAGCAAACATCAGACTTTCTGATGGGCTGAGCGGCTCATCTTGACTCAGACTGCACGGATGCCTGGATTCTGCTCTCCGAAGGTGCAGGTTTGACCCGATCGCGCCACAGTTACACGGTCCAAAGATAAGGGACATGTTTCTCAAGACAGGGAGGAACATTTTAAGATTATTGTGGGCTGACTTCACATTTACTGAGCAGAGATGGATGATATGGAAGCTGTGCTTTCAGGTTTAGGCAGGAGGGTAACCACAAGCTATAATCAGAGATGCTTTTGTAAAACGTCATGCATCTGTGACCCACAGTGGGAGGATCATCAGACTTTCCATCCATTTAAAGCGATGCAAAGACACAGATGTTTCAGAAACAACACGTCAAAATAAAACGATTGAAATAAAAGCGATATCCCGGTCCGATCCCATGATCGGAGGTGAAGCCCGTTGTGAAAGAAAAACCAAAACGAAACAATACATTTTCCTTCCTTCCTGTTATAAAGGTGAACAAATGTCATCATCCAATCAGTGACGTCCCATAATACCTACCTTTTCCAGTGTCTTATTGTCTGGAAATTACCATTCCAAAAAATTACTATTCTATGAGTTGTTGATGTGAAGAGTCAGGGGCCAAAGTAATGATCAGATATATCTTTCATTCTCATTTCTAGCACCAGCACTATATATCTTTAGCTTATTAAATTAATCAAAAAGCCTGGTAGAAGCCTCTCACCTGCATAACTTTAGCGGATCACGACATTTTACTGTCGTAAAATGCAGCAGAATACGTCGGCAGTCAGAGCAGGAAGTGGAGAAAAAGCTGCGTTCAATTGCAGAAATATCATTAAGCATGTCAAAAAGTTTACTAAATTAACACAATCCAGAGTGACTCCGCCCACAGTCTGTCCCACTCAATGAGAGGAAAACTTAAAAGGAGATTTGATCCGATTGGAGCGGATTTATCGATGAGCTTCACCTTTTCACCATTTCATTTTTCTTCCTCTGAAAGACAAACGTATAGCTGACTCCTCACTTCCTGGCGGTGATGAGGCGGCTTGCATCAGCGGCGGCGCAGGAAGTGCAGCCGGGGCTTTGTGACCTCAACAATATGTTTGTTGTTTCCCTCAGAGAAGCAGAGCGGGGCTGGTCACACATGGGACCAATTAAAGCCAATAAGGTTAACTGTGG
Source organism: Oryzias latipes (assembly GCF_053564925.1). Lineage (NCBI taxonomy): Eukaryota > Metazoa > Chordata > Actinopteri > Beloniformes > Adrianichthyidae > Oryzias > Oryzias latipes. Next base: position 28,691,131 of record NC_136256.1, read on the forward strand.
CTGACCTTCTCCCTTCACGGCAGTGATGGATGGCTCTCTGGTCATGTGACGCTTTCTTCCTTTCTTTCTTTATTTAACCAGAGGACCTGCAGCAGAAAAAATGCTCTCAGTCAGTCACTGATGCACCAGGAGTGAGTCAGATTTCCCACAGCAAAAGGAATATTTGTTGTTTTTGAATTGAGGTCAGAGATTATTGGCATGAAATGAATTAAATGAAAGTGAAGCATGCAGGAGCAGATTTCTATTCTCTTCATGCACATTTGTATTTTTTTAACAGACCTTTTAAGTCCAGCCCAGAAAAAGCTGAACCTCGCTTTAATGTTTCCAGGTCGCTGCTGATCAATTTTTACATTTTTCCCCCAAACCACCACTTTTGTCCTGCGATGAAACATTTGTAACCCCAATGGGGCAGTCTTCAAAGGATGACAACACCTCCCTGCGTGGGCTCAGGGGGGCCACTGTAAACATGATGTGACTCAGAGGCTGTGGCCTTCGCGGTCAGCAAATGTCAACCCGTCTGGGAACTCAGAGATTGATGTGCGAGAGAAGTGGGTCAAAGAGGAAGACGACCAGCCCCCTCCCAAAGGGTGCCACCTCAGGTAAAACAGGGGCTCGCTTATTTCAGCAATCAGAGGTTCAGACACATTTCCTGCACAAAGAAGCCTCTCCTCGTGCAGATCTCACCTAAAAGGTTGTTTAGCAAGTAGTTTACACGCATTTCTGAGAGAGACCAGTTCTGTGCAGACATCAAATGATGAAATTTTTGTTTGGCTTTGAAAATTTAAAGTGCTTTTGACTTTGATGACAGTAGCTCGGCGGGTCTGCCTAACACTGCGTTGCATCAGCTGCTCTTTTCGGAGTTGGGATCTGAGGAGACCAGCTGATGTAGCTGTGAAAGTGAAGCGTTTCCTCCGTCTGGCTGAGCAGGTTCTTGTCTCTCCTCAGAATGAACGGTGCTGGACGGCGCCCGAGCTGTCCCTCTCGCTCTGCCATTCCCTAAAAAGAATTTTTTACTAGAAATCTGATTGTTGTTAGATCTCACTTGTGTTTATTTCATGACATGCTGGAGTTTAGGTTTCATCTCTGGCTGCAGACTCATGAGCAGTTTGCAGCAGCGATGCGTGTTTCTGATGCGGCGCAGCCTGAGGGCTGAAAGATCACAGACAATAAATGTTAGTTCTCAGCCTTGTTTACTGAAATTTCTCTGGATTCTATGAATCTTTTTATTTTATTATTAACGGTGGATGATGAAATCCCCAAACTCTTTACGATTTCATGCTCAGAAACTTGCGGTGTTGTGGGCCCCCACCGTCCAGCACCGTCTTAACCTTTGAAGAAACTCAGTCATAATGAGACGTTTCTTTATCTTTTCCAAAATAAAACCTACAGAAATGATTCTGTGCAGTTACTGTTTAATAATAGGCTAACATCTGTGCAATACTTTGCAGTTCTTGGTTTTAATGGTTTTTAAAAATGACAAATTACTTCAAGATAAAGAAGGCTACGAGTGATTGATCAAAATCAGAAAACGTTGTTGACATTTATTATGTCTTTGAGGACAAAAATGAACTGTTTGCTGAGTTGATTCCCTTTTTCCCAACTGTCCTTTTGGGGGGATTCGGGGATCTGCAGGTGAAAAATGATCAAACCTGTTCGAAATTTTCGTAGAACCTTTGGTTATGCTATGTTCCTGCACGTTTTTCTACGGGCGACGGGCCAATGTGAACATACGCCACGTAAGGGGAAGTAAGAGGGAAGTAGGCGAGACGAAGGCAAAGGACCCAGGACTCTGACCTCACTAACCACCAGAGTGTGGTGGTTATATTCATCACCCGTACATCAAAAGTGCGTAACTTCTGTTAGCCTTAGGAATACTTTACGATACACTTGAGGTGACCGTACACGCTTCAAGGGAACTGTGAGACACACTTGTACGTCAGCCGCTCCTCTCTACCGTCCTCAATGGGCCTGGACAACCCAAAAATCCACGGCATCTGTTCGAGTCAACGCTTCGTACAAATGCATGTGACTGAGGTTTTACATGAGCATTCAGTTCTATTAGAATAATCTGGACTGAACAGGTTATAATATTATAGAATTGACAACCAGGATGAAATTGAAAAGCTGCACTCCATCTTTATGTGTAAGAGTAGAATTTCTTTTCAAAAACAATGGTGCACCATGCATTTTTCAAAATTCTCCTTCTCATCACATTGTGTGGACATGATTTATTTTTATTAGCGCTTGAATCCTACAACACCTGTTGATTCATCAGCCGTTAGCATCTGCAGGCACCGATAGCTTCATCAGGTCCTAATTTTAGATTCCCCTTTAATTAAAATGATCCTTCTCTTATGAGAATGCCGTTAAAATGTGTTCTTTGTTTACAGACTGTTCAGAGCTCTCCTTCAGCGTCTCGTCTGTATCATCTCTCGGGCTCCGGACTCTGCAGCAAAACTCACAGATGAAACGCCTCTTTGATCAGCGAGTCCTTTGAGTGTGCTCTTTAAACCTCCACAGCCACTGTGGGCATTCAGCAGGCATCAGCAGCAACGCCACAGCACCGCCATTGTGCCGGCGCCTGCTGCACGATAAGATTCAGAGAGCTCACACAAAGCAGGGAGTCCTGCCATCAAACAGCATTCCTGTGGCGGTTTGTGGAGCTCCGAGCATTGTAAATAAAATCCGACGTGTGTAACACGGCTGTGTCTGACAGCACTTATGAGCTGTCGGGCTTTGCTGCTCTCACCACCCAGTTTCTGCAGAGATGGTCTCGCGTTGGACACGCTGTTGCTTTTAATCACCATTAACACATTCTTCATCAGGAGGTGCTGATCTGCCATGTGAAATCCAACACCGAACCGCTCAAAATCTGGAAAGCTCCATCAAAATGATGTTCTTGTCGAAAAACAACCAAACTTTTGAAACCATCATTCTGTCTTTTTAAACCTTTAATGCTGGAGATGTTGCTGTGGCACCAAAAAACAAAAGATTGAGCTAATCTAACTCATTCTTTATGTATTTACTGGTTCAGATAGACAGACGGACGGACGGACGGACGGACGGACGGATGGACAGACAGACAGACAGAGAGAGTACTTTATTAATCTCGAGGGAACTTGCATTTCCATCTATTGCTCCTCGCACACACAAACATTCAATAGAAATTTAAAAAAGTAGTTGAGTAATAAATAGTCATAAAAAAATCACACTCACTAAAAACAGAGTAAAAAGGATAAAAGTATGAGAGCAATAAAAATAAAACAAAAGTAAGTAAAAGCATAAAAGTGGTAAAAAGTAGAAGGCCGTTTAGTGACTCCTCCTCATGCCCCCTCCCCTCCCAGCGGCATTGAACAGTCTAATTGCCTTCAGGGCAAAGGACTCTCTGAGTCTGTCTGTGGAGCATGGCAGAGAGCGAAGGGCTTCACTGAATACGCTCCTTTGGTCAGTGAAGAGTCCATGTGCCACCACCAGACAGTGCCACCACCTCCACTGTCTCCAGGTTCCGCCCCACCACACAGCCTGCCCTCCTGATCAGACGATTCCATTTTTTAAGTCCTTTTTGCTCGCTCACCCCCCCCCCCCCCCCCCCCAACACACCACCACATAAGACAGGGCATTTAAAACAAAGTATAACCTGCTCTGCCCCTTCCTGTATATGGAGTCCATGTTTGCAGACCACTTCAGCTTCTTGTCCAGGAGGTCCAAGGTATCTGTAGTTATCCACTACCTCCACCTCTGCTCCACCAATGAGGATGGGCTGAACTGCAGCAGGTGTTCCACGGAAGTCCAGCACCATCTCCTCTGTCTTGGTGGTGTTGAGGTGGAGGCCTTTTCGTCGGCTCCAGTGCACAAAGTCCTCCACCAGCTGTCTGTCCTCCCCCTCCTCACCCTCTTTGACACATGCCACAATTGCTGCGTCATCCGAGAACTTTTGCATGTGGCATGCATCAGAGTTGTAGTGGAAATCAGTGATGTAGAGGGTAAAGAGGAGAGGTGAGAGCACTGTGCCCTGTGGAGCCCCCGTGCTGCCAGTCAGCATGGAGGAACTGAAACTCCACATTCTGACAAATTGTAGCCTGTTTGTCAGTTAGTCTGTTATCCAAAATGTAAGCTAAAAACAGTGAAATCATATAATGATCACAAAGGGATGTGTTTCTGACAGCAATTTTTCATTTCATATAAAATAAAATATGTTTTCCGTAAATGTTATTAAATTAAAACAAAAAAGATTTAACCTCTGATAATTTTTTCATAATTACATCTTTATGAAAAGGCCTTGGTTAGTCTTCCGTTGAGTAAAGTCTTTTTATGTTTTGGATTCATTGAAGAACTGCAGTCTTGATAAAAGACGCTCAATGTCTCATGCTTCAGCCATTTGTGAGGTTTTCGTGCAAACAGAATGAAAGCAATAAAAACCTCTACCTTTTTGGTTCAGATCAAAAAAACAGTAATGTACGTGAAAAATTAGCATTCTTAACACCGGAAGAGTGAACAAACCAGGTCTAATCACTAAGACGTAGCGTAACGTAACGTCTCAATCGGCACATGGCTGCCCCCAGCCTGGAAATGACCATCAGGAGAGATGCATCTCTGAACTCTGCAAACATCACCTGCACTGCAAAGATTATTAAAAGTCTAATTATGTAAATCAAACACCACAGACGGGACAATTAGAAGAAGGGGCTGCGGGCTGCCTGGCACAGATGGTTGGCCCATTTAAGAAGAATCCAAACCAACCCACGAATAAACCGCCGCTCCTGGTTTTCAGCCCTTTGGAGTTTTGTTTTTGTTGCTCATCTCTCCGGCGAAAAGGGATTTTGGATTAGGCTCGTTTTCTAACAAATGTTTTCCGCTCATTATTATCGGCTAATATATGTGTAGCTTTAGCCATGTTTACATCCCACTTATGTTACAAATCTGCTGCAGGAACATCGATGCAGTTAAAGATGAAGACCTGCATGCAGGGCTTTGAGGAAGTTACACAGGGAAGAGCCGACCCAAGCATGGAAGTGAAATTCTGTACAAAGACTCCATTTATACTTCATTTAGATACAAGTTGAACTTTTAGAGAGGTCTGTATGCAGGTGCATCCAGCATTAGAGCAGAAAAATACCAACAATTGGACACAGTCGTGGCAGTGTGATGGTACGGGCGTGCTTTACAGAGCAAGACCTTGACGAATCGTTATCACTGATGAATCTTTGATAAAAACAAAAAACAGTTATAACCTGTGTAACAGTTGAGATCTGCAGTCCCCAAGATGAAAAACAAGCTTTAAAATACAGCTTATGTCTAGCTTGAGACATTAAAAAGAAAGAAAATGGACTTTAAGAAACATCAGATCTTCAGTAAAGAAGTTCCCCCTCTTTGTTTAAACAGGTGAATCTTTTCAGTTTAGCTCTAAACTGTTCAGGAAGGGAGCGTCTCTGATCAGCTGACAATGAAACATCGGCTGATCCATCGCCCATTCGCACCGACAGAAACAAAAGGAGACGATCCGGGTTTTCAGCTCTCCAAGCAACGTGTCTCATTTCAGTTTACCTTCAAGAGATCACTTAAACTCAGAGCAGAGTGATGTGCAGAGACTGAATTTACACCAAAGGAAAATAAAGACCACATAGTCAATAGAAAAAAATACATTTGACTTTAAAACAAAGTTTCTTTGCTCCAAACGTTGCTTTCATTATTGTGTCAGATCTGAGTTTGTTCATTTCTCAGTGGCTCAACTCTGTCTTGAATTAAACAACACATTTGACAAGCTGTGACGAGAACACAGTGTCGGTCGGCTCACGTCGAGTCCAGAACATTTGACGGCTACATGACCAGGACCAAAACAAGAAGGTGTGATGACATGGGGCTGTGTGAAGGAAGGAGATTCTGGGGGAGACGCCACGTACTGCCAAGTCTGTGCACGTTGCTGACAAGTCCCAGTCTCAGCTGAGCGGAGGAGGACGATCACAAACTAACAAGAGAGCTTCTGAAAGGAAAAAGAGCAAACTACACTCAATGTCAGAGTGACTCCAGCTGCTGCTTTACTGAGCTGAGCGGAAGGAAGAGCAGAAAGTACTGCTGAAGTTCATTCAACATCTAAATCAAATAGTTTTGCTGATGTCTTCTGGGCCACATGTGATCTTCTACTTCCTCAGAGAAACCAGGCAGTTTAGCTCCTCCATATGTTGATATGCCTTTGAATGGGCTGACATTTGGGTGATATTGCAGAGGGTTTAACTGCTTCTGTAATTATGCAGCACAATGCATTTAAGTCTATAAACCTCAATCTAGTGGGCATCGATGCACACTGGTTTTTTGCAGTGACTCCTAGGAAATCTTTTGGGCACTCGATTTTGGAATTCCGCACAGCTTTACAAAATGACAAAAAGGCAAACACCCAAAATAGTATGTATGAAAGTTGTTTCCAATATTTGGCTCCTCCCTGGGGGGGCTACAGACACGACCGCGCTTGGGAACCATTTGGTGGTTTAACCCCCCAACTACCAGGAGCCAGGTGGGGTTCAGTGCCCAAGGACACGTCGGCACATGGGCCGGCACAGAACCTGCCATCTTTGGATACGAGTTTGGCCGCTCTACTTTTGCACAATGGCTGAAAGAATCTGACTGGATTACAATCAGAGTCAAATGAAAGATGTAAAACGAACACAGACTTGGACTGCTCACAGATTTATTTTGAAATACGGTTTGACCTAAAAGAGAACGAAGTTGAAGAAAGATTCACATGATTTAAGGAGAAAGGTCCCACCCGCTAAATAAACAAAATCCTCAATTATTTTTGTTTGCTGCTTCTTGTTTCATGTCGTTTGTCTGAATAAAACATCAAACTAACCAGAACGGAGGTCAGTGTTTTCCCATCCATGCAGAAACGTGAAGCTTTGAGCAGTTTTCCCTCCTCTGTATGTCACACAAACATCATTTTAATGAGATGCTGCTTGTCTCCTTCCTGACTCACCTTGCTTCCAGGGCGCCGCATGTACATGTGCAGAACACATTTCACATTCTGGACCAGCACCCAGACTCGCGCTGGCAGATCCAGCAGGCCGTGGCACCGACACAGCATTTACATCAGTGAGTCAGTTGTGCTGCAACAGATACTCAACATGCAGAGTAATGACAGCTGCGTGCGCACGTGCACTCCCGATCCCCCGTCTCACTTCTGGCTCGTACTGTACACATAGACGTGCAAACGCGCACGATGTGACACTCCGAGCTGCACAGAATGGACGTGTGGGGGGGGGGGGGGGGGGATTTACCACGGAGATTTGGACTCATTGATCTTCTCACAAGGTGAAGGGGGGGGGGGGTGTTTAAGAAGATCAATCTCCCTGCACAACACTGACCCCTGGTGGAAGATCAAAGTTCCCAACAACAAAGACAAGTTGTCTGTGATGTTGAGCTTCCCATGCTGAGTGAAGTATGAGCTTTTATCTGCAGACAATCTGCCTTTTGAAGAGCTAAATGAGAAATGTGTGCATGATCATGGAACAAACTGAGATTCAGAGTAAAGAAACGCCAAAAATCGAATTGGAAATTGAGCTTTTTATGTCTCTGAAGTCTGCATGAGTGAATGGAGAGGGGGGGGGGGGGCACTCCCATGCAGAGCTGAGTGCGAACCAATTTTCTCCACATGCACCTCCCACACCATTTTCCTAAGACAAGGCGCACCAGTCTTCACATACGCCAGGGACGGCTGCAGGAGCCTTTCAGGAAATTCACAGGACAAAAAAGTGATTAATATTCATTTAGCAAAAGAACCGCCCGACGTTCATGAATCACAGCCGCTATAAAGTCAATTAATCCGCCATGGTGGCAGAAATACAACAACACATCGCTTAAACATGTGGACGAACCTAAAATGTGGATGGAGATTCAAAACACCCCAAACTTCCCCAAGCTTCAGAGTTTTGGCTGCATTGCATGCAAGACCGTTTGCACTCAAGCATTAGATGCAAATTTACGCTCTGCATTTGATTTGAAATCCCTCATAACCAGATTTGACACTTTAATAATAGGAGATCCTGCGGATCATGACGGTGCATATCTATACATGCATCTGATGGTCTGCAAACACATTTTTCTCTTTGTTGTGCAAAGATTTACAGGGACCTCAAGAGCGCTGGTAATGCATGGAGCTGAGGCGCACATTTATCAAATGATATGAATGAATAACACATTTCCTGACATCCTCTTTAATGCATGAATTAACTGCTGACTGTGACTCTTGATCTTCAGCACAACAAGAATTTAAACAGAAAAGCATCAAGTCTGTGTATGTCTCTTCTATCTATAGAAAGAAAAAACCTCAGGTTACCTTTATATTGATCAATGCTACAAACTACAGAAATCTCAGATAAAATCTTCTGTGGTTTGAATAATGTGGGCAACCATGCATGAAGTATAGGAAGAAAGCACAAATCGTTTCTTTTGCTGCAACTATTATGCACCAGCAAAAATATACATTCCAGGAAATTATAAAATTATTGAAAATTAAAAACACCAAAACACAAAGGGTGTTTTTTCAAATGAATATTTAAAAAAATAATGCTAGGGATGATTTAATAAAAATGTCAGGGAAAAGTATTTAAAAAAACAACAACCTCAAAAACACCTTTGGGGTTGCAGAGGTATAAAATAAATGTCAACAGTATAGAGTGTATTGATTCATTTTAACAACAATTTGATTCATATCCTAACTTGCGGTTGGCAATATGATTTATAGTCCATTTTGGTTCACTTTGAACGATCTGATTGACTATTGCAAGTCGTCTCCTTCTTAAAATAATTGCCTAAGTCATTTTTGACAAAAATGATCTTTTTGCCCAAATCATCTCCTCATGATGCTGGCCACCACTGGTAAAATTGCCTGCATCCTCAGTTCAACAGAACCTGCCTTTTAACTCCTTTAGTATAATTGCCTATGTCAAGACTGTGACTTAGTCACGAGTCAATGTGATTTGGGCAATTTTATAAGCATTTCATAATGGCTGCTGATTCAAGAAATAGAATCGTTTTTTTTCTGATTCTTAGGTCATTTTCATAATTCATGGCTCCTTCCATATTGGTAGGTAAAAATGTTTGCTATGCTATACACTAGGCTAAAAATATTCCATAAGATTTCATATTTTTCTTTAGTTAAAATTCCAGTTTAGGACATCAAGCTAAAAAATGAAAAAAGTAAAATGGCTTTTAATGGCTTCTAGAAGTGATACCATGTCTTATTAAACAAACTTTGAATGAACAGTAGGATTTTGATGTCTCATGTTCTCAACAGTCCATGACCCATTTGACAGTTTGATACTGTATTGCAATCTACAATCTAAAAGGAATCCCAAAGGACACTCTTCACTTTTGTGCTTTTTTAGTCAGATGTAATATGAGTTATCACAACATGAACTGACTGGTGTGATTGCAGGCTGTTCTGCTATATCTAAAGGCAAGTTGCAAACCATTATGGTAAATGTAGCTTAATAAAATAGACCACAATATAATGATTCTCAGAGTAATCATACATTTTTGAAGTAATACAGTTCTTTGGTCACAAAAATTAACATTAAACAAAAAAGTTGCTGAAAGATCCTGGTACATTTCAGCAATTTTCTACCAACTGAAGCTTAAAGAAGGAAAAAAAAAGTGTTAATGAGTGCAAGGCACTTTTTTCCTCTTCTATTGGTCTTCCTGAAAAAACATGAAAAATATGGTTGAACAATCCCATCGACTGTGAAAAAACATGCACCAGCCCCATTTAAATCTGGAGCTAAGTGAGACTAGCAGATAGAGGTTGAACCTGAAGTTAAGGATTTCACTAAGAATAGGTTGAGGGACCTGCCCAGTGTTGATTCACACTATACTGCAGAAGCAGACCTACAAAGACTAGAAGTTCCTTTACTCAGGTACAACCATCTCCTAACTACATTGTGAATACCAACAGAAGGCTACAACTTCTGGGGTGAGGGCTGTTGGAGTCCAATATTTCCCAATGTTTTCCATGAGAATTATTATGTATTTGTTTCGAGAAAAGATCAGTGGGATTTTTTTTTTTCTCAAACACAGGAATATTAGTAGGAATGTTTTTGACTCATGTGCCTCCAAGAAGATGAAGCGCGGCAAGAGAAGTCTGAGGACAAGGATTCGGCCAATGAAGAGAAGTCTGTTTGGACAATGGACTTGTGCTACTGTGTCCAAAGACTCCAGCCAGTGGTTTATATCGCAAAACAAAACTGCAGGTCCATACCTTTACCCTATTCAACTTGGGTTCAAAGAAAGCTACTGCTACATTTGAGATTAATCAGAAGGTGACATGTATAGTGAGGTATTTGCTCATCTTTAGTGTTGTCATTTTGAAGGTGTGATCAAAGGCTATCCAGAACTCAAGCAGACCATAGTGTGAAGTGAAGGTTGCCGTTATCAGAATCCCATTGCATGTGTGGCTAATGCATACTCTGAGCTTGCAAGGAAATAGGTGTACTAATACCTCAGAAATACCTTGTTGCAGGTCTTACAAACAAAGTGTGACAGCATTCCTAGTACCATTAAACAAAAAATAGATAGCAGATATTTTCACCCCCAGAGACCACGTCATCATACTTCAGATTGGAGTATCAGGCTATCCCCTGAACATGTAAAAGTGCTTAAGCACAATGGGTTCCTGAAACTTCATAGATCTTTCTTCAGGCTACAGGCACAAAAGCTCGATTTCCAACTGTGCATTACTTGCGGGCTCTTCAGTTTATCAGTAATGGCAAGATCCATTCAGATTGTCCTTCTCAGAAGCCTCTGTATGGAAAGAACTGCTTCAAAGGGTACAGGTGTCAAATGGGCCATTGGTATGGATAAGATTGTTGTGCTCAGACAATCAAGAAGAAAGTTCCAGAACCTCCAGTCAATGAAACCCATGACTTCTTTTACAGTTTCCCATACTAATAGGCATTAGACAAGAACCCTACAAAGAAGAGTTGGAGAGAGAAGTGAAGAAATGCACATTCCTCCGAAGCGTTATGTTCAGTTAGTTTGTTAGTAATGTTTTTTCCTAATAAAATAGAAGTTTTAAAATTGCCTAAATCACAAAGGCATGTTCAAAAATGTGCCCAAGTCATTTAATTCTCCCATGTTCCATGTTTGGGTAACTTTGTTGTTTGTATATCAACAGGCATCTGTAGCTATTTTGATTAAAATTGTCAGTAACTATCATATATTCAACAAACTGTTCAGTTTTTTGCGTTTCCTAAAACTCAAAAAAATGACTTTAAAAGGCAATTAAGAAGGTGACGAAGTATTAGCGATGTTTTGTTTGCGAATGAAGCGACTCCTTTATGGAAGCCACGTTGTTTTTTTTAAATAAACTTTCTTTTAACCTTCTTTATTCTCTTGAATTTAACTTGTGAATAAAATTCTTCTTTGTTGGTTTTATTTTGTGCATTTTAATTTGTATGTTGTGTCATGGTTTCTGTGTTTTGTGTTGCATCGCTTCAGTAGTTAAAAGCTAAACTGTATGATAGCTGTTTATTATTTGTTTTGAACGTTTTGTCTTTATAATAGCCTATACATATACATTTACATATCATACACATTTGATATGTTGTCCGGTGTCACTCAGTTCATTCAGAGTTAAGGAGGCATATTTTTATGGAAGTTGGAGATGGTTAGTTCACAACGTGACAAGAAAAACAATAAATGATTCCTACCGTTTTGTAAGCACTATTGTGATCAATAGTTCAAGATAAAACCTAATGCAATGGTAGAAGTGAAATATGCAGCAAAGAAAAGATATATATTTGAAAAAGTCATTAAAAAAAGAAAATGCATGTGCATTTTCTGCATTTATCATCGAGCCAGTTTAGCTCGTGCTGGTTTGCGGCGCCTTCCGTCCGTGAAACCCGGGTTCGACTCCGGGCTGCTCCCTGTTCCCTTCTCTAACTCTGCCGGTTCCAAGCCCGGTTTGAGAAGGTTGCGTCAGGAAGGGCATCCGGCGTAAAACATTGCCAAAATTTACCATGCGACTCGTTCGCTGTGGCGACCCCTGATGGGAGAAGCCGAAAGTGGAAGATTTTCTGCATTTATCAAGTTCTTTAGGACAGCAATTAATTCAAACTTTTTTTTTTCACAAAGCCCCGTCTACATTTTTATTTACGGTCAAGATTTATTCTCAACTAAATTGATCTATATTATGTTGTAACCATTCATTTTTACGAGGATTCCATTTATATCGCAATTTGTGGTCGATGATCCGATTCATAGTCAATATTTGTTCATTTTGAACGATCTGGTTGGATCTGATTCTCTGCCCTTAACCCTTGTGCTATCCTAGGCACTTTTACATTGGGAGTTGGGTCATCTAGACCCACTAGACAGTGCTCTGAACCTTTTTTCTTCAATGATTTGTGATCTTCACTGGTGTCCATGGATTACATAAAATCTTTCCACCTTTTATCATGGTAGGGAGAACACATCAATCTAAGATAGCACAAGGGTTAAATGGATCCAGATCCTCTTCATCCAAACTTCCAGCAGTGAGACTCAGACAGAAATTCCTGCTACTTAACAGTTTTCCAGATTCTTGGATTTCTTTCAGATCATCAGGTGGAAATGAAATCTGTGTCCAAACAAACAAGTAAACTAGAATGAATGTCAAATCCATTCACATGTTAGTTTCCTAAAGTTCACCACTGTTGTTTTTCTACATCCAAAGAATCCAAAGGGAACATTCTTAGAACATTCTAGACACTGGATGGTCACATGACTTTATTCACAGTCTGTCCACACATTGGAATGGAATGAGGGACTGAATACAAGTGACTGTATTTAGCTGCTTCTACTATTTGGACACGTTGAAAAACGAACAGTGCGACTTATGCTGTATGCTCACTGATTTCACAAAAGTTAATCCTTTGATCAGGTTTGACCCCGCCGACCCCGTCACAGATCCCCTCTTTGGTCTTTCTCTAAATCTCCTGCTTGGTGGCTCTCACCATCTTTTTCTTTTTTCTTTACTGTGAGCCGTTCCTTGGATGTCCTCATCCCCAATACTTCACAGAAATGCCTCATGTCTCTAAACCAAACTTTGGTGGAGAACCATTCCTATAGGTCTCTTGTTGACACCCACCCATTCCCACCGCACACACAGGCATGGGAAAACACGCACGGGGTGTTTTTTAAGAGCCAAGGGTACTGGATATACCTGCTGCCTAAAGGCCTGTTCACACCGGGACGAACTTCGCCGGCGATTGTCGCCGACGTTTAACGCCTCGTGACTAAACAAAGGGCACCAATGAGAGTGTGCACACCGACGCGAAAAAACGCCACGCGTCAAAGCGTCAAAAAAAAAAAAACGCCTCGGGTTCGTTTTTTTTTTTGACGCACTCGCGTCGAAATCTATTCGACCAATGAGAATGGCGCTTTTGCACACGTGTCTGGAGCTTCTGAAGTTACAGTAAAACACAACTTGGAGGCGCTCAAACACAAAACTCCCTTGCTGAGCACACATACCAGCGAAGAAGATAGACGCCAAGTAGCGTCTACACTGCCGCAAAGAAATAATGACGGACATTCTAAAATATCCCCGAACCAAGCACCAGTTGGAGCTACTGATGCTTGAAATATTCATGTTTTCTTTGTATGATTCTGACAAGCGCGTAAATACTTGCTCTCTTCCTCTGAGTGAAAAGCGACTTTAAGAAGCGTAAAGTTGTGCAGCGCCACTTTATATACAGGAGTATTTCTGTTTACATTAAGCGCCATCTAATGTCAGGGAATGAAATTGCATGTTCGCTCGTCTCATCGTCAGCGAAAATCGCCTGGGTGTGAACACAAAAAACGTGGCGAAAAACGCTGGCGAATAACGCCTGGCGAATATTCGTCCCGGTGTGTACGGGCCTTAACAAGTTTGTTCTTGAGCTCTTTTGTATCGTCTCCACAAAGAAAAAGATGGCTGATGTCTTTGTTTAGAGTCAGATGTTTGCTATTGCCATCAACCATTTGTAAGAATCAAAATTTCTAAATTTTGTGGTAAATATGAAACTTCCATGAATCTGATGCAGAGAGCAGTTTTCTTTCAACGACTCAGATTCACCTCTTTCGCTTCCCAGCCTCCCAAACGCTGTAACGCCACCAGTTACACATCACCGCCCTTCAGTACATGCCTGATGATTACATGTCCAATGCTTGCAGCGTTTTTGCTGTTTAAAAGCTTAACATCTAGCAGCTCGTGCATCTCTCCTGTCTCAGGCTGCCATCGGTACAGTATCCATCTCCATTACATGGTCACAGATGGATAACGAGGCCAAGTCTGGCGCAGCTCTCTGAGTGATGCTGTCCCTCAGAGAGTACACCCTGCCATCATATTGGAATGGGCTTTCTGCTGGCCGTCCCCTCACTCGGCATGGCACACCACAAAAAAGAGGAAAGAGATGAGAGGTGCTGAGGAGAGACTGAGGTGGGCTGATGAGAAGAAAAGTTACCGTCGTCTCTGGGGGAAACCGGGATGCCAACAGCGAGATGCTCGGCAGACATAGGATTAGATCTCTTAGAAATTCAACCCAGCCCTCGTTTACCAATTGCTCTTCTCCTCCTGCAGCCCCCCCCCCCCCCCCCCAACCCCACTTCTCCTTCCTGTTTTACACTCTTATCGTTGGAGAAAGCTCTGAGACAGGCTTGCACGGACACACAATACCTCGAAAGTCCTTAAAAGGTAATTGAGCCTTCCAGCCCACACCACTAATTCCTGTGACTCTGCCCAGTAGCTAGCAGTTTGACAAAAACAGAGGGAGGGAAGCGGAGGAGTGTTGGGAAGAATGACTCCCTCGGACACAATATGTTAATTGGCTCTCCACAAGTGACAGCAGTAAAAAAGGTTGAGGCTATATGGGGGAGTAATGCTGGAAAGGGCACAGCTAGAGAAAAAAAATGATAATGGTTGGTCCTTGCAGTACAAAAAAAGAACAATTTTTCAGCACCAACTGCAAATGATAGTTTTCTGGAGATTTTCTGTAACAAAAGCAACCATTAGGATGAAAAATATTGCTGATAAGGGAAAGAAAAACTAATACCAACAAACATGTATTGCCAAATAAAAAAACAAAAAAACACAGTTGGAGCATAGTGTTTAAAGCAAGAGTGCCTTGTGGTGTTTGAAAGATAACTGGACAGCTCGGAAGAGACTGCTCTCATCCTCAGGGTGAGGATCTGCCTCTGGCCCTGCTTTAAATTCAACTCAAGAATTTGATTTCTTCAAATGCCAACAGTGTTGGAAATGAACTATTTGTCCAGGATTTGAATTATGGGGAAGACCCTCCCATGAATCACCTTCAGTACCTCTGTGGCCTTCAGCCCAGTAATAACCATATCTCCTCACTTTCATCCAATCAATAATGAGATGATGCCCTTGGAAATGCAGGATAGATGACTCAAGAAGGATATCATCATATACGTGGACAAAACACGGAACACGGCCCACGTAAACCAGCTTAACAAACCCGGGAATTCAATTTTTTTCTCATCTCATCCATATTCTATTACTTATAAAGTCCATTTGGGAAAACTGGAAGCCAGATACAAGTAGAACTGTCAAACTCCCCACCGAGCTGTGCTGAGTCTGTCATCTGGGCAGTGGAGACTAAATTCTTCATCCCAACAGCCCTTACGTGTGGATACAGGCTGTCTGCAGCCAAAAATTGTCAAACATGAATGGGGAACACAGGTGCACTGCACACAATATGAAGGTCGTAGACCGCTCGGTAAACCCCAAGAGAGAAATGTTCATGCACATTTTCTCTACGAGCATGCTGCGGGCGACAGGTTGTAGTGAACACTTCTACAACACGTAAGAGTGAAGTACATGTGATGCAGGCGTGTTGTACAGTATCATCTTTTCAACCCCCCAAAAGCTGCGCTTTATGCTAGTAGCTGTTCACGTGATTCGTGCGCAGTCCTTTATGCAGCCAAACCATTAGAACTGAGGAAATTAGACAATCAGAGGGTAGTTTATGTGGACATCGTACAGGGGTCCTACAGCCACTAATATATCACATTCACACCCGTGCGTCCATCATATGCACACAGTCAGTAAGAAGGCAAATAGTCACACCTATACTGATGAATAGTGTGGTGTGAGGATGCCGTACAACAGCATAAGTATCTGGAACTTTTATAAGCCTTACAAATATTTTACAATACACTTACCACATGCTCAACAATTCCATTTTCATGACATCCCTTACGGTGCCCGTTCCATCCTCAAGAGAGCGGAAAGACAGACCTGTGCTCCCCTTAATATGTGCCTCTTTATGACCCCCCACGGACCCTGACAACCCAAATACCTGCAGCACCTGTAGGGGTGATGTGACTGAGGCCTGGAAGACACTTTGTGGGCTCCACTGCAAAACTTTATGGAGTCAACTTCTCAACCCTCTCCACATCCTATTTTCCTTCCTCTAACACTGCCATTTCTGAAAGCCCTTCATCAAACATTTTCCTAATTTTCCAAAGATTCAGAGGAGAATAGGTGGACCGAAGTGACCAGAAACTACAGGCAGCCATAACTTATCAAACAGGTGACCAGCAGATTACCGGTAGAAAACAGTAGAAAGCAACTCAGACCAGTCTGGGTTCTAGAAGAAATGAAGGTGCCAGAAGGTCATGTTTGTGAAATGTTGATGGTTTACGTGACATTTTTCTATGAGGGTACAATTTCCATGGCTGCTCCTCCAAGGAAGACCATGAAGATTTGTATTGAAGAAGGGGAAGGACAGGCGTGATGGCCCTGGAATTTACATCCTGAACAATTGGATGGATGATGGGCGGATGGGTGAATGGAGATCAGGCAACCAAAGCTGCTTATAAACCAAGTATATTCAGAAGTGTGCTAAGCAATGTAATGACTTTAGAGTTCAATCAACTTCTGATTGGACGGGAAACCCAAACTAAGATGATATTGGATGGTAAGATGGCAATGTTGAGTGGGCTGCTGAAGAGGGATGTTGAGTGGCCAGATGGAAGCAGCATTAGGAATGATAAAAGAGGATGAGAAGTAGTCAGAAGCACCAGTGATAACTTTAGCTCCACCATCAACAAGCAGGGGACTTGGAGTCTGTGGAATGATGGTATTGAAACTTCCTTCAACTCTGACCTATTCCTCAACCAATTTTTTCACTTCAATGCATCAAAGAAAAATAAATGACTTCTGCCAAACGTAGAAGTCATGAGGTGATGGTTTAAGGTCCAGATGTTCAAAAAAAATAGTTGGAACTTTTTCAGTTAAAAGTCTCTTTTCCTAATTCCTATTTTTGCTTTCTTTCTTAAAGGTAACCTTAGATGTGGGTTTGCTCTACTTTTTACTGGAGCCTTTTTTCCATGCTTTCTTTGGACTCTTAGTGCTCCTGAAGCAGCTTTGCTTTCTCCACCACACCAAGGATAGAGCTCTGCCAACAGAAAATGGCAGCAAAAATAAGAAGTAAGAAGAAACCTGTGAGGGTGAGGGTCAGACTCAGTCCAGGGTCTGGAGTGAGCTCAATAATGGACTGTAGACAGAAAAAGGTGATGGTAAGAATAGCCTCCTGCAGACTCCCAGGTGATAGAGAAGACCCAGACTTTACGCATCTTCGGCATCTCAGCCCCACTTTTGCACGACCTTCTCTGCAAGTTCACCGTCAATCCATCTTTTCTCCACGCAATCTACTGCTAAGTCAACCAATAAGCAGTCAAGGATTCCTCCTTTATTTATGTCTGAATTAAAATTCCACAAACTATAAATTTCAGGCCTGTGATCATATTTACGTTCATGGATGCACCGAGCAGAGGAGCACAGCTGTGCAGTGTGAAAACCCAGAGCTTCTTATCGATGGTCTTTGGAGCATCGCTCTGATAATGCCATTGTGATGTTAACTGTGAAGAAATGATGCCATGGTGGTGCCATCTGAATACAAAAGCTTTAGCACTCACTTTGCCCCCTCCTTGTCATTCATTATGAGCTTTTGTCATGCAGTGTGACAAAAGATACAACAAGCATCCCGGGCTGAGCTTCCTGCATCTCCGCCTGACATCGATGATTCACATCCAGCCGCAGGAAAACAGAGGGTTACTAACTAGGTCCTCCAAGGCACCAGATGTCAGTGATTAATCTTGATGAAGTTGGGGGCTCGATGTCTCCCGAGCTGTCTCTGTCTGTCTCCCAACCTGGTGCTTAATGACCCCTAGCCTCTGTTTTATCAGCCCATTTTTTACCCTTTAGATTAGGTTGAATTTGGTTGATTTTATGCACATGGAGAGCAGCTGGAAAGGAGGCAGAGTGAGCGACTCACTGCCAGCTAAAGTAGGACAGAAAGGTTTGTTAATGTGTCAAAATATTTAAAGGTTTCTTCTTCCTCTGCTAATTAATAAAGCTTGGTCTTTATGGTATATTTAACACTATTATTCTTTATCGAAAGTTAGACCAACATGTTGGCTATTCTTATATTTTGGGTCAACGGAGGCCCCAGAATCAAAGACAAAACCATCATCATCAATACAACCAATCCAGATAAATCAGCAGATAATCCAAATAACTATCATTTAGTTTACATCAGGGTTTCAATTCCATTCCGTTTTATTTATATAGCCTGATATCACAACATAGGTGTCTTAACAGGTTTCACAATTCTAAAAAACACAAGATCACTTCTAAAATACAAAATCTGTTTGATAAACTAAACTAAACTGGGCATCCCTGCCATTGGACCCCCCTTAGTAAGAAACAACCCGATTCCAGGTTGCATCGTGCAAACTGAAATTCCCTGTTGTAAACATAGTAATTTCATTATACACTTTTTTTTCTTAACAATTAAAAAATGAACTCAACAACAAAACCAGCAACACCAATGCTAAAAATCAAGAGGTGTTGCCTTTTTCCAGGCCACAGTTGAAAATAAGATTTTTTTTTCTTAATCTGTCTTGCCTGTATAAATAGATGTTAAATAAATGTAAAAAAAAGAATCCATTTACCCAAAAAAGAGCAATCAGCAGGAAGATACGACCTCACTTTTAATTAATGTAATTAGCATTTATTAACGCAGTCTTAAAGGAAATGTATTGTTCCATTTCTGAATGGATTCATGGTGATGAACAAGAGTTAAAAAATGAATAACCAAACCTAAAGTGTTCTTTAAGAAGCCGACGATGCAGCAGTGTTTCTTTAAATGAGATGTTTCCTAACTGCATGTCTACAAGCCCAACAGCACTGAAACTCTAATGTAATGAGGAAGCGGCTACAAATGTATGCACGCTCCTTAGGTGAATAAACATACATTCATAATTCATGAAAATAATACAGTGGTGGCACTCAGCAAAACAGAGAATTTTAATAGGTGTCAGAGGTCGAACTGCCGTGAAAAGCTTGAGGTCTCACACACCAAATGATCTGTTACTTTGCTCCGGGAGAATATGGGCGCTGCCGCTGATTTATTCTGGTCTTTGTTTATGCATTTATTTGTTTGTTGCAGATTTGTAGCCCAGAAAGTTTAGAAAGATAACCCTAATTTAGTTTTGTTTTTTGTTGTTGCCATTTTTCCGACAAAGCTTCAGAAGGATTCAAGAATGTGGAAAATCATTGGTCCATCCATTAACAGCAATCACCTAGGCCTTAGTTAGGGTCACAGGGGTCGCCGAAGCGACCTGTCACGAGTCCATCACAGGGAATAGATGGATGAACTGATGGATGAGTGGATGGATGAATGGATGGGCAGGTAGAAATCCAGAGATTGGTGGTGGAACCAAACACAATGGCAGATGAAGACTGAGGTTCCACTCAATTTGAAGGGACTAAAGATTGATTGGACAAACAGACTGAACTCATTTGGGATTGGATGAGAACACACTGGGGTTGGAACTTTGAGTGAGAAGAAAGCTCCATAATTTCCACAGTTTCACAGCTCACCTTATCACAAAAAACACTGAATCTCATTCCATGATACTCCTGCCGCAGTTTTTCAGACAAAGCATGCAGGCATTGTTGGGATTTGGCAGCAAACTCTGCAGAGCAGTCCAGTTGGTTTCACAGATTCAAATCCTGATCCGACTAAAACCACAAACGTGAGTCAGTCTGACACAAACAAATATGTATTCAAGTGAAACGGAGTCGAGAAGAGTCCCTTCTGTTACTCGGTGTTTGTTCATGTAACATTCCCATAATTACATTGGAAAAGCGAGGCAGCAAAAGTCATAGCCTGGATCTTAATAACATCCTTTAGAAATCAATTTCGATTTCTCATTCTGGACAGCCTGACAGCAGAATATGGATTGATCACGTCAAACTTGCATTGTTGGCTGAAACACCGACTGAGCGGAGCATGTCCCATCATCATCAGCAGCACAACCACACTTGGAAAGACCCACCCCCGCCCCCCACGACATTAACAGGAAGCAGATGAAATTATGTTTTCCTCCTGCAGCATTTCTGGGAGCCATAATGACTTTAAAAATGTCCTGTTCGTTCTGTTTCCCTGAATTAAAAGCTAAACAGTTTGTAGAAAACAATTTTAACCTGTCAAACACATCAAATCGTTTTTATTTTTTTTTTTTGAGATGAGGGGCAGTTTGGTTTCTATAAACTCGTTTAACAGTCAGGTATAAGCTTGATGAGATAAAGCAGCTCATGAATGTACAGATAAACAGCTCGAAGCAGCTGACCCCCCCACTGGATCAATGTGCTCACAGACGGGGGCTCATCTGGAAAATATCCAGACACAACACCATGTTTAGTCAGACATGGTTTTAACCAGCAGGTGACAAACATCAATAGTTTGACTAAAGTCATAAAAAACTATGTTGACCTTCATCCACAACAAATATTACAGTAAACAATAACAGCCACATCAGCGGATGATGTCTTTTTCAGCCAGAGCTTGACGGTTATAAGCACATTTGACGGGTTCTGCCTCTTCTGACACAAATTCTGTTCTAGCACATCATCCATGAACAGGAACTGAGTTAAGTTTGCAAACTGCAGTTTCACAGGACGATCCCACTCCCCCCAGATGGAAGAGATCTCCAGTTTAAAGGAGCTGGCTCTGAACTTTCTCACAAAAGTGTCTCAAGTTGTGATTGACGTGCTGGAGCTGCAGAGAGCTTCAGCTCTGCTAGTAATAGAAAAGCTTGTTTGAATCAGGGATGCTGTTGAAACCCTGTTATGATCCAAGGCGGCCCCTGACCACGAGCCAGTTTATAGTTGGATCTAATAACTGTTTTTATTCCAGCAGAGTTCAGAGAGCCGCTACCTTCAGATGCCCTCAATAAAACACTGGTTATCTGTGAAGTCTGCTGTCTGTGAGGTGTGGCGCCGTCAGTGCAGGATCTGGATAATGGCGTCCAAAAGATCCGTTTAATACTTGCTGTAATCAGCAGGAGTAGAAATCTGGTTTCCGCTGGTCTTTCTCTTTTTTCTAAAATCCAGCCGTGCTTCTCTGAACAGCAGCGGTTTCTGCACTGGGAGATGTGTGATGTGCAAGATGAGACATGGTGGCACAGAAGTCTACAGAGCAGAGACAGCTGCTGGCTTCTCACAGCTGTAATTGGTAGACCACTGCTGTACCGTTTGACAGATTGTGGAAAATAATTTTTTTCCAAGACATTTTGTTGAGATGTACAACTTGGGCCTAGCTGGATGTGACGTGAACACATTTTACATCACCAAATATAACCTCTCCAGAAAGGCTACAGGTGGCAGCTCCTTCTTGAATTCTTTCTAATAAAGCAGATGTAGCTGCTACATTTTCCAGCAGGGAAATGTTGGAAATGTGCTTTTTGGACTTTACACACATTAATCAAGCTGAAGAGTCACTCACGTTAAAAAAGACAGCAACTATAAGAGCATAAGCAGGATTGTCATGACAGCAATGGAAGTCTATCAAAAACAGTTTGGTTTGAAACACAGAAAATAACAAGAAGTTCCTGAGGTCATGGAGGTCAACACCTCATCATCACCTCCTCATTTCTTCTCATTTTAGTCATAATATTGACCTTTTCTCAAAAAAGTTTTTTTGCTGTTCTATGGAAGTATCGCAATGTTTCTCATCACCATAACAACATAGAAAAACACATTCATCCATCCATCCATCCATCCATCCATCCATCCATCCATCCATCCATCCATCCATCCATCCACACATCCATTCATCCATCCATCCATCCATCCATCCATCCATCCATCCATCCATCCATCCATTCATCCATCCATCCATCCATCCATGCATCCATCCATCCATCCATCCATCCATCAGCTGAACACACTGAATCCTGAGCCATAGCAGCAAACCACTGTTGGGTGAAGGCCTGAACAGGTCACCAGTCCATTACAGTGACACACATTCACACGGAGGGGCAATTTAGAGATACCAATTAATATATGAAGCATGTTTTTGGACTGTAGGAGGAAACCGGAGGGCCTGGAGAAAACCCACAAATGGAGAACATGCAAACTCAACACAGGAAGAACCACACACAGGGATTTGAACCAGCGCCTTCTCAACGTTCATGGTTTTTATTTGAGCATTTCTGCATAAACTGACAGTGCAGGCCGATGGAATTATTGTGCAAGTCAACAGTTGGTTATAAAAAAGATATACAGTAAAATTAAGAATATCACTGAACAACAACAACAAAAAAGGCAGTAAAACTGCTCACTACACACTGTCTACACTTTTCTCAGACAAAAACATTTTCACACTTTTCTTTCTTGTTTAAACTCTCAAAGTTCAAACCTTTATAGAAAAACAAGTTCAGTATTAGAGAATAAGTATAGAACAATATTTAAAAAGGTTCTGATCTCAATCAAAGATTTATGTAACTCTAGATAATGGCCTATAGCCAATCAGTACCCGGAATGCAGTGCGCTTTGTAGAAAAAAAAATCATTCAAAACTGCACTGAAAAAAAATCCACGAAACAGCCAGATATCGCGAAAGGTGAACCACAATTTAGCAAGGGAACACCTGCATGTATACTTATAGAAGCACCTACATATGAAACAGAACTCACTGTGAGGCGAAAGCCACTGCAACACCGTTGGCAACATTTTTGGCAGATCATCTCTATCCATCACAGTAAACTGTGACTGCATATCAGATATCACTCAACGGAAACAAGAGAAAGTTCTAGACGTGGGACAGAATCAACCAAACTTTGTTGGACATCAAACTTTTTCAAAGTCAAATCAGAAGCGTCTGTCATGTTGGCATAATTGAAAGAAATTTCAACTCAATACATTTTAAAAGCACCAACAGAGCTCCTCTCAAGGCACTAGATAAAAAATGAAAATGAGTTTTTTTTTGCTTATTTATATTGATTTTCCCAGAAACAGCCTCTATTTTATCAACTGTGTTGTGAGAAACGGTTGTTTTTGCTTTCTATTATTTCAGACAGCAGCAAATGTATTAAATTTACTAAATTACTTGATTCTGATGCTCATTGAAAAGCATAAAGAGTCCAGATGTTTTCTTGTCAACAAAGAAGGGATTCCATTAAGCCACAGCCAACAAATGAAATGACCCACTCAATGCATAAGTAATGAGTCCCGTCCTCACACTGCAGCACCTCATCATAAACATCTGTCTGCAGCAGCACCTGTGCTCCTCGTCTGATTGCAGCAGCTTCTCTGAAATTGTAAATAAAAGCTAGATGCTTTTTGCATCCTTGATTAGATTCCTTCCCTGGCCAGGGATGCTCCTGACAGGAAGCAGGAAGGCAGGGGCCTGCCACTCGTTGGATCGGTCTGTGAAAGCTTGATGTTGACAGGAGGAAGGTTCTGCCAGCAACCCTGTACTTCAACCGGGCCGTCCACGCTGGACCAGAAACCCCCCGAGCCTGAAACTCTCACCTGACAGCAGCATTTGCTCAGGAAGTCTGACTCTGCTGAGCAAGTCTTGTTTTCTACTTAAATCTGAAAAAACAAAAAGGTTTTACAGCTGGGTTTAGCGGTTTTATAACAAAGTAAAAACCGGGGATGCAGCACACTCCAACATCTAAAAAAGAGCCTTTTCAACACAGAGAAAAGTATTCTGTTTGTAACTGTCAGGATTTCTGCTGCTGAATTCCAGTTTCACTGTTAGAAATGCTAAACTAGAGGATGGAACATTTTCAGCTCACAACCCAATAAAATATACTTTTTATCACTTGATTTTGGCAAATATACTTTCTCAATTACCTTGGTGTTTAATTATTCCCCTTAAAATATTAGTCATTTGTTGATTCCAAGCCCAAAGTGGGGGATCCAGCAATGGGGGGCCAGTCCCTGCCTCATAAGGACAATTTTGATCATCAAAGGTTCATAAAGGATAAAATAGAAAACTAGCTATGCATGATGCTAAGATGACTCAGCTGAAAGGCAGTATATTGCACCAAGTGCAGATTCTTCCCCTATTATTTAAAGCAGTGGTCCCCCACTTCCGGTTGGTACCGGGCCAAAGAGTAAAAAAAACATGACCTACATTTTTTCTGTTCTGTTTCTAATCTAATTATGAAGAAAGTTTTATTTTGAAAAACTACTGGAATCTCCCATGGGAGCACTGAAATGAGTGAGTGAGGTCTTCCATAAAAAACGGATCCCTTTCGGCTCAAACAAAATCCAATATGGACGCCAACATTTGGAGCCAGACGAGATTAGTAAGCAGTGATTGATCTGAGCCAATCTAAATCAATGTTTCTGTTGCAACTACTATCGCCAATCAGGAGTAAGCTTGTTGGAAGTCCACATCCCTTCCCCTGAAGGGCGGTGGCCTTGAAAAATCTGTCAATCAAATGTTTTGAATGTTCAAGGTGGGGGAGGGTGGGCATGCTTTTATTGAGGAATCTGATCGGCCAGTTTATAACTTGAATAACTTGCAATAAAGAAAAAAACGAGGATTAATACAAAAATGTTGAAAAAAGGTATCAGGGCAACAATGACCGACCGCTTAATTAAACCCCCAAAGCCAGCAAAGTAAAAAACAACAACAACAACAACAAACATATTTGGAACGTTTCTTTCGGCAGAAAAAGAGGAAACAGAAGAAGAGTCTTCCACTTCAAAATAAAAGAAAGCCAGGAGGCAGTCGTCAACTGGCTGTTTAATATTACAAGGATGCTCCTAACAAAGTTGTTCACTGTGCATTAACATTTATTATATTTAAGAAATACCAGAAAGGGCCTTTTTAAAAGAAAAAAAAAAATGTTGTATTTATCTGTCGCACCCTATGAATCAGACAAGGCTGATGTTGGCGTCTGATCATTCTGGCTTCCGTTATGACAGTTCTGGGTTAGATTTTATTGGTTTAATGGTTCCTGCATCGAATCTAGAGTACAAATAAAGTTTAAAGCAGCTGCAGATCAGATCTTTTACAGAGGATAAAGATAAACATTACCCTCAAAAGTTACCAGAGGAGGCCAAAAAAACATCACATTTGAGCCTCGCACAGAGCGGCCATGAAAACGTTGTCCAACATTAAACCGGTCCATGGCCTGAAAAAGGTTGTAGATCACAGACGTACAGGATTCACACGTGAATTCTACCATCTTCCACCTGCTTCCATGGCAGATATACCACTTTAACAGCAAAATCACAGAAAAAGGCCCCGGTCTGCTGCCGATAAGTGAAGAGCTCTGCATCTGCACGCTTTGAAGGAGTCTATAAAGTAACCTGACTCCTGCTTCTGAGGGGAAAATAGCAAAGGGAGAGAGTTAGCCACACAGGCCACCAGACAATGAGATTATCCAAACGCAATTAAACTCAGGGCCTTGTCTTGTGAAGTCTGCACCCCGTTCCTTTTCATCCTTACCTTTCCTTCCCTTCCTTAGCTCCCCATTGTTGTGTGATTAACTTCCAAGTACCAGCGGGGAAGTCTGCATTCCCATTACCCAGATCTGTGGTGGGGACAAAAAACATTTGCTAATCACCAATCACAACCAGGAGCAAGGCACTCCAGCCTTTGCCAGCTCCATAATTTGAGTAATGTGCCGCCAGCTTCTTCTTCTTCTTCGAATGTGTTCTCGTTCTGCTAAAGCTGCACTCAGCTCTTCAAAGCAGCCGCTCAAACAACTCTGTTGCCATAGCGCCCAACCATCCAGACCCAGAACACAGGCAACTCACCTAAAGCTGGGAGTGAGATTTAGTCACAGTCGTGTGGACAGAAACCACATGACACCAAAACAACTCGAAGAAAATGTTGACTCCCTGAGGAACTCTGGAGCACAAACGTATTTCAGTCTTTCAGTCTCTGCGTTTGTTCGCGATGATTCATCTCAGCGACATTTGCTCCTCCTGTCACTGCTGTCACAATTCAAATCTTTGTCAGGTTCAGATTAAAGCTGGTTTAAAAAGCAGTGTCAGGTCAGTCAGGAACCGATTTATGTACAACTGCTCTAACACCAATAGAATTTCATCTCGTGGGATGAATAAAGTTTACGCAAAAGGAGCTTTTTATTCCATTGAGTTAGCCTTCAATCACTCCAACCTACCTACAAGGGCCAGAGTGTGGCAGAGTGTGGCCTGAACAACCAATCCATCCATGTTATTGCCATCTTTGTTTGTCTCTTTTTTTACTCAAACGTTCTGAGGAGGTAATAATGCATAATAGATAGATAGATAGATAGATAGATAGATAGATAGATAGATAGATAGATAGATAGATAGATAGATAGATAGATAGATAGATAGATAGATAGATAGATAGATAGATAGATAGATAGATAGATAGATAGATAGATAGATAGATAGATAGATAGATAGATAGATAGATAGATAGATAGATAGATAGATAGATAGATAGATAGATAGATAGATAATTATTCATCATTTAGTTCTCCATGCCTCTGTTTGGTGCGGTGCGATTCATGTATTGACACTCTTTCCCTTTCCCCTCCTGGGGAGTGGGAGTGCTTCCAGATTCCAGTTGGCTCATCCGTGCTCCAGTTCCTGACTGTGTACCTCGTCTCTGCTCCTGCTCCTACACATGGCTGTGGTTCCTGTCTCCGGCTCGACTCGCGCCCCCGACTGTCCCCCCAACTCCATCTGGATGGAGCTCGTCTGCTGGACTTTAAATATGTAGTTGTAGGGTTAAATAAGCTAATTCTTCTCTAAGAGTTCTGGTACATGGCCAGTCCGTCCTGGGGGAGGATCCCTCCTTCATGTAGGCAAACCTGACTTTCTTCGTTTTTTCCAGAATCCGTTTTTTTTTTAGGAGTTTTTCCTTACTGCGAAGGGGGGTCTAAGGGCAGGGATGTCCAGTTTAGTTTAGTCAGGTTGTTAGTTCAATTTAGTGTTTTCCTATTGAATTCATGATCCTTTTGATTTTATGTTTAACTTTTTCATTTACCGATACGAAGCCCATTGAGACGACTGTTGTTGTGAATTTGGGCTAAACAAATAAAATTGAATTGAATTGAATTCATCCATATATAAGGAGCTCTGGATTATAAGGCAGACTGTTGTATTTAAAATAAAAGTAAAGCTTTAAAGTATGTCTTGTATTGCGGATTCTTCCAATAGTTCCAGGATGTGTAAAGAGGCCATTAAAATCTTGTAAACAATACCAAGTACTTCAACTGTGTACAGGAGTCATGATAGTATTTCACAATGATAGGAATGTGTTCAGCTCCGTGATGTTGTATTTCAACTTTCACAGTCACAGGAATTCAAAACCACAGTAAAAACGGCTCCTAACACGACCTTAACCATGGAGTTAATTGTTAATAATCTGCTCTGGATGATACGGCTGTGTTCGGGGTGCATTTCAACACATGTCAGAAAGCATTTGTTAATCCAAACAGCGGCATAATGAGACTTTCTTACTCCATCAGTTCAGCTCGAGCATTCTTAATTGTTATACGTAATGAAAATCATATTTGATGAGTTGACTAGTAGCTCTGTAATGAATCACTTTGCATGCACATTTTCTTCTTCAGTTTGCCTTGACTTTGAACAAACCCTAATTATGTACATTAGAGGAAGTCAATGCCTTAATATTTAATAAATCCTGGATAATCCCTGAGCAATCAATTTAGATCAAAATCTCTTCCTAGCAAAGGTAGAAATGCTCTGTAAACCAATCCACTGTCCCCTATGATGATGACTATTTATATGCAGAGCCTTGCCAAGCTGTTTGCATAATTACTTTATTTACTCCTAATCATATCAATAAACCTCTGTGTGGCGATTGGCTGGACTCCTTGTGTTTTTTTTATCCGTCCTCAGCATCAAATGAGGAACATTTGAAATCATGGAATCATGAAATGTATTTTTATAAACGTGTGTGTCTGCGCAAACAAGCGTGAGGCTGAGTTTCAGATGAAGACACATTGTCTTCATCGTATCCTTCTATTTCTTTGTCAATGTTTATGCAGTTACTGTTTGGTTGATGATTGGGTTTAAAACTGTAACACAATCCTCACTGATTGTTTGTTGACTGAAAGGTCTACAAAACCAAAAAACGGGAGAGGAAAAACACAACATACCTTATAAACAGTAAGAAGCTGCGCGTGAATCTCTTTCACCAACAACAATAGCAGCATTGCATCATATGCGTAATAGGAAGTGCCAGCCGCACTCCAGAGTCGAATTAATTGGATTACATTAAAGGGCTTTGAGTTGGCATGCATCTTGTAGTTCTGATGAAATGCAGTTCTTCACCTCTAAACCAGCTGCAGCTGAGGAGTCAGTGATGGATGACTCTTCCCTCCACCACGGCTAACTGCACTGAGCAGACATGGTTAATGCATGTGCCAGTGATTAACTGCTATGTGCCTGCAGTGATAAGGAAGCATGAGGCAGTGATGCTTCGTTTCAAGCCTTTCTTCTAGATTGGAGGGTGGGGGTTAGTTTTCTCAGATGGTGGGAAAGCATGAGAAACACGAACACACATTGTGATGTGCAGTAAAGTGTAGTTACAAAAAGTGTCACAAATGCATCACAGAATAAATAAACACACAAGCATTCAGGCTTAGCAGACTTCCCTCAAACTCTCTTTGTCTACATATTTTACAAAAAAAAAAATTCTTTATTAAAGTTATTGTTATTCTATTAAATCATACGTTTTTGTGCATATAGTTCATGTGGGATTATCTAATGGCTTAGTCACAAATACCCTTTTGGCAACATTGGCGAAACACTGGCAAACCAGTAAAGCTACGTACACAACGGGCTTGGAAATGCGCGTTCAAGCGACCACTTCCAATGAAATGTCTATGTAGACATACGTTCAAGTGCGTTTCAGGCGTCTGCTTGCGATCAGGCGTAGCTACGCAAGGCTTTGAGTCTGTTTTTGGGCTCCAGGTACAAACAAACGGCCATTGAACGAGCTCGGAAAGTTAAAGCAGGTCAAACTTTGACGCAGGTTTGGTAGTGACGCATAGACGACAACCTTTTTAGTTCACAGAAGTGTAAACCGTTTGAAAGTTAAAAGAGATAAAACTTAATAACTGCGCTTTCAAATTTTGCACCAAGTACATGCGTTAGTAGCGTGTGAACACCTTATGCTAAATGTGTGTTCAAGAACCCGTAATTAAGTTCACATGCGTGCACGTCTAGCATAAATAGATGTAAAGAGGTGAGTTATTAAAGAAACACATTAAGGAGGACAGAATGGCAAACAAAAGGAGTCAACACGTTTCTGGAGGTTTATCATTACCTTCACATGCAGACGTATACCAAAAGGGCGGGGCCTGTTCACACATACACACTCATTTACCATTATTAAACCTGTAGGCTGCAAAAACCAAGTCTACGCAGACCCACAAATAAACAAAACAGATTCAATTACACACACATATAAGCACACAGGCAAACACAAGTCAAGTGTATAGAAAGTTAAAAAAAAATAGTGAGGCAGGCGCTTGATCGCCCCAATGCCAAGCTTGTGACAGGAGCCGAAGCGGCGGTGGCAGACAGAGGGAATCCACCAACCAGGCATCGGACACCCATACCAGAGCCAGAGGCACCACTGCAGGAGCCCCAAAAGCACAGAGAGGGCAGCCCCCGCCCCAGCCAGAGAACTGCCCCCCTGCTGCGTCCTGGGCCCAGAGGCCACCCCCGTCATAAACAAGAGTTCTGCCAGTCACAGATGAGGGACTCCCCACTGCCTGGAAGCCTTCAGAAACTTTTTAGTTAGAGATTTGATATTTCCCATAATTCTTCTCTGCAGGTTTATAAAACCAAACACAGTCATGGGTTTTAGGTGCCGCACAAAAAAAATAATCAAAACAAAAACAAAGGAGGAAACGTAACCAGCATCTGAAACATCTGACCAAGCCCAGCGTGTCAAAGGAACGACAGCACTGGTGTACAACCAGTACAGCTATAATTATATAAGTGGAATCACAACCTGAAACCAATTAGGTTCCTTTACGACTGTCCTCCCTCCAGCGCTCGTTGAGCAGCAAAAAGTCCCTAATTGCTGGATTCCATCCGCCATTTTTAAGGCTTTTTATCTCTTTTCTGAAACTGTTAAAGTAAATGTGACTAAAGTGTGGTTGATTAATGCGTGACTTTCATCAGCTTTTGAAATCTATGTTCTCATTCAAACCTTTGGGGCCGCTGAAGTTGGAAACAAAAATCATCACATTTGCTTCTCGTTTTCCAAAAGTTTTTTTTTTTTTATGGACAGCAGAGCAGCTGGGTCGTCCATTTAGGAGGAAATTAAGGAAAATATTTCCTATCGAACTGTGATTGTGAATTCAGAGTTCAAACCACACAAAAAAGATGTATAGCAGCTGATATTAAAACCCAGTGGAGCCATTATTTGAGGCTACCTAGATAACCGGCGTCTCTGATTCTGCAGCAAGTGAAATTCTTGGCTATCAGATAGAAAAAAAAGACAGCAGGAAGAGGCGACTAAGCTTCGTGTCAAAATCCTCTCCTATCTCAAATCCAAAGTGTGATTCTGTCTTACTCTCCTAGAATTTTCTCTCAGAAATTACCATTTACCAATTACACGGTGTCAGGAGTGATTCATATCTCTTTAATGAGAAATGACAGCAGATAGAGGAGAGCCACCTCGGCTTTGATTTCATTCTCTGTGTGATGTGACGAACTGTTGACTGAACTACCCGGTGAACGGAAACAGAGGGAGAAGGAGCCTTCAGCAGTTTCTCAGCCACTTCATCAGTGCAGCAGGGAGTCCGAGCACCAGGAGGAGGAGGAGGAGAAAGCTGTCAATCAGCTGCGCTTCACCTGGACTGAGCAGAGTCTGTGAGGGAGGGTCCACAGAAAACAAGGTGACGCAGAAGCAGGGATCCTCTTGATCGTTTGATGGTTGTAAAGCCTCAGCTATATTTTCCTCAAATAGCGGAAAACAGAACAGAATCAAACGCATATTTTTAGTGTCTGTCTGTCTGTTGAGTTTGGAGAACGCATCTCCAGTTTGAAAAACTGCTGGTTTAACTGGGTAAACTGAAATACGACCAAGCATAAAAGAAAAAAAGTCCTTCATTCCGTGTTCTTGCATTTGGCAGATCACAGTTCCACGTTTGCAAGGATTTCATACAGACGGATGCCATGAACGACCTCCAAAGGCAACTTTGTTAGATTTGATCAAACTAAAAGTCTTCAGTCAGAAAAGCACCAGAATGACTCTCCGCACAAACTGGAGGACAAAAGGTGTTTTTTTTACTTTCAAAGGAGACTGCATTAAATGAAAACCTAACTACAGCACAGGAGTTTATAATACCTACTGAAACTTTGATCTTGTACTTTATGTGCATCATATTAAATAAAAAAACAGAAAAAAATAATCAAGCTGTGCTATTTTCTCTCCAAAAGAAAGTTTTTGATATAAATATCCTCGACTCATTTAAAATGAAAGGAGATTGGAGAAATGTTAAAATAAAACAAGCCTACAAAAATAAAAAGGATAGAAATGACACCAAAACACAAACATTAAACTTAGTTCACTGGTTAAATGACATGAAAATGAATACAATTCTAAAAAAAACCACATTGAGCAACAGTCCTTAAAGGGAGACTTGCAGAGTCATCCACCAGGTTACAATAAACATAAAAGTTTGTTATGTGCTGTTTAGTCCAGTCTACTTTAGAAAGGATGGGGAAGCCAGTAAAGCACTAACTGAATCTCCATATTTTATACAATGTTTTACTATAAGATTTTATATCATAAAAAAAAACAATCTTAAAATACTTAAATGCTTAAGACGTTTTACCTAGTTAAGTTTTCTTTGTGGTTAAAAAAAAAAAACAACCCTTAATTTCTACAATATTTGGGCTAAAATGATACAGTTTCACCTGATTGACCCACTAAGAGATTTTCCTCATTCGCTCTTGTTGGTGTTTCATTTCTGATTCTTTGGAAATGTGTGTACATTTTGATTTGATTTGAAATGGTTTATTTCAAGCAATTAGAAATAATACACAACAGCAATATAATCATCAGTTATACATTCATACAGTAACTAATCAAACTTAGGATAATTAGACATATTAATAAATATTGCTTGAAAGGGAGTGGAAGGAAGCGAACTTATATAATCCCACCCCGTTATACTGTAACCATTTTATTACATGATTTATCAATATCCGGTTCCCAGCTTTTATCAGACAGAATTAAAAATCATAAGGTATTGATAAAACACATGCCAAAGGTGAATAACTTAAGTATTACGTCAAAAATAACTATTTTAGAAATCAACATGGCAAATGCAGATATATATGCAAATTATGTTACTTATAAAAGTCGTTCATATGAATAAAATATAATACTATATCAGTAAAGTAGACACAACACTGTTTCAGGAATTTTCATAGCAAAATTTCATCAAGTATCAAAAGTTAAAAACGTGCAAAATTATGCTACATTAGGAAAGATTTTTGAATCAATTTATCAATTTTTGGAGAAAGTGAAGTAATATCATTAAAAGTCAATCAATTTAACAATTTTCAATAAGTGATTAATCATTTGTTTTACTTTTTTTTATCTTTTTTTTTGTATTTTTATTTTTATTTTTTATAATAGAGTAATGCTTAGCGGACACTTGTTCCATAAAACTTTTCAGCGTTTCTTGAATAATGTCAAGAGTCTTTTTGAGGTCTTTCTTATTCCTGGGTTTTCTTCGGGGGCATGGTCAGCTCTCTTTTTTGGAGAAAATCAACTTTTTAAGTAATTTGAAGATAGTTGTATTCGCAGAGAGGCACGCCACGCGTCCTGCTGTGTAACCCGGAACCGGAATCCTCATTTAAAAACATCTGTAAAGCAATCAGAAAAATCAACTGAGGGAGTCCTGAATTCATTCTGAACCGTGTTCAACTTTGTGTCAGTGAGTCAGGAGGCCATGAAAACGGCTTTCAGACGCGTGAAAATATATTGAAATTTAGAGAAAATAAGGTTTCAGGAAAAAGTTCAGTGCTGGTGTTTCTGCACTGCAGGTGAACACGAGTCAGGAGACATTTGGAGTAAAAAAGAAAGTGAGGAATGTTAGATATTTACTTTTTCAATCACTATGTAGGGATGTTCCAGGCCTAAATGAGACAGAAAGGCAAAAAACAAAACATTTTTCTTTGTTTTTGTCCGTCAAAATGAACTGCAAATAATTCAATTTACTAAAAAAGAAAATGTAATCAAGGGAAAGTCACTTCAGTTGTCAGAAATGTGTGAAATTTGTTCTCTCACTGCAGATGGAGCCGCGCTCAGGAACCGTTTGGTGGTTTAACCCCCCCAATCCAACCCCTTAATGCTGAGGGTCAAGCAGGGATGCGCCGAGTCCCGAGTCTGTCGTCTGACCTGAACTCGTGACCTTGTGGTTTAAGGGCAGACACTCT
Source organism: Oryzias latipes (assembly GCF_053564925.1). Lineage (NCBI taxonomy): Eukaryota > Metazoa > Chordata > Actinopteri > Beloniformes > Adrianichthyidae > Oryzias > Oryzias latipes. Next base: position 28,724,902 of record NC_136256.1, read on the forward strand.
ACCACGAGGCCACTGAGCTTGTGTGGAGGTTTTCAAAGGTGTCATGATAAGTTGTGTACGGTACGACAATGGACTGTTGAGGCTCCGGCCCGGTTTCCGGCGGTTACGCGGACAAACCACCTCAGCGCCTACAGGACCGGCTCTCCTTTACGGCAGCAGATGAACCAAGGCTGCCGATGATTAGAATCTTGGAATATTCCCACAACTGTGGATGCCAAAGGCAAAGATAAACAGAGGAGGATGGAGTTGTTTGAGCCTCGGCTTACATCATTCTTCACAATCCATGTGACGCCTGCTTCATTTTGCTCTTGTTTAGCTTTTTGCTGTAAGATCACTAATCCCTAAATCTCTTCTTTATCTACATGAAGAAAAGCTTTTGCTCCAAGACACGGAGAACGGTCATGGCGAGAAGAGTCAGGAATAATTGTTCTTATTTAGAAGGAGAACACGCCTGACTGGTAAATGTGGGAAAACCCGTTGATGTATCCTGGAAAATCTCATTTGGTCTTTAGCCAGCAGTGCATGACACAAAGCTGTTTAGTTTGTGGAGGTATGGAAAAGGTGAAGACAGATTAAAAATAAAATCAGATTATGCATACGTCTGAAACAAGATAAAAAAAAAGCTTGATTTTGCCCCGGCCAGGTATTGCAAAGCTCTATCTATGGTATGTCTAACTGGAAAATAACCGACTCCCGGCTGACAGGTTTTCTGGGGATTAGTGTGTATTTATTGGCTGAAAAGGAGTTTGCTCTGCTGGCCAAAAGTGTCCACCAGCATGGTATCGCCCATTTGTGTCTCTGCACTGTGAATTCTGGCTGTGGTACACATCTATGAATGCTACATCCGTAGCATGCGTCACCATGACAACCTGACTTTTTCCTCCCCATCTGTATTCACTGAAACAGAGCTGTGTGCATTAAGCAGAGGCTATCTGTCAAACATGACAATTTCACAATACTTGACAAAGTGATGCTTGTTTGCATTCTGGGCTTGTTTTCAGGAAATCACTCTGACCGGAACACAGTCTCTGTGCACTCACGAAAAAAAAGCTGAATTAATTTGAAGCTTAAACTCATCTGAAAAACTTCAGGCAGGTGTTGTGTGCCTGATGGCTTCCACGCCCAACATTGAAAGCCTTTGACAGATTTGTGTAGCCCGCTTTCTAGTTCTAGGGGTGTGGCCTTTTCAACAAGCTCACTTCTGATTGATTTAAGCTGTTGCTATAGAAATGTTGACTCGGACCGTCTCGGACCACTGCTTACTGACAAGGTTTGGCTCCAACATGGCGGCGTCCATGTTATGAAGCAGTGGCGACTGAATTGGCTTCATTTGATTGGAGCTGGGATTGAACCATTTTCAATGGGTGATGTCACACTCAGTCCAGTTCTCTGATACATTTCTAATTTATATTAGAAATGTTTTTCTTGGCTGTTAAATTGTTTATTCAGAAAATTAGACAAGAGAACACAAATTAAATTACTTTTATTATTATTATTACTAATTTAATGCATAAACCAACATTTTGCACACAGAATTTTTACATTGATTTTTTTGTTTGTTTCCAGAAGATTCAAAAATCTAAATTTGTTGATACAATCATTTGTCCTTTTGCAAAATGATGGGAGTAAAATATATTCAGTGAAAACTTTAAAGTGAGGTATTTAAGGAAAAGCATTTCTAAAAAATGTAAAAAGGAGACATTCTATCGCCTTCAACCATCACCAACAAACCAGTTGTAAAAAATATAGGGACTTTTACAATTGTGTTGCATATTTACAGAACCTGAACACTAACCATGTGACAAGAGGGAAAGGAAGCGATGTGGGACAAGCCTCCATTTGTGATCTCTTGCATGATACTAGCTGGATGTTTTGCACGAAATCTGGCAGAATAGGTATCATGAATTGTGTCGTCATGCAGAGTAATGTGCATGCATGTGCCCTGATGTAAGCAGCTGCAATTTCCAAGCTTTTATTGGGTGGAAGTTTTGCAATGTGGACAAATGTGGCTGTAATTCTCTCTGTCAAGGAATCAGTCTTTGGCTGGCTATGATTTTATCCAAAATGTTCAATCCGAGATGGCATAAAGGGCCTAACAAGGACACAATTTCAAGGAAGAGTAGGGAATTCTTTCTCTCGCCAAGCACAATCGTAAGACCTCGGAGTCGCAGGGATGAAGCCTGTGGAGGAGACGTCAAACATGCCTTGTATCGGTTTAATTATCTTTACAAATCTGCGTTTTTAAAGCTGTGGGTGCTCGGTAAAAATTCTTCTCTTCGGGGGAAAGGTTAGAAAAAGTAATTGCATAGTGTCAATCAGCATTTCTCCAGTTTGCAACATTTGTCCCCCAGCAGAGTTTCATTTCAATTCGGAATACGGACTCTTCTGAAAACAACAAAGCATAGCCCTCTCAAAGGACCTTGATCAATTCCTCCCTCTCTCTGTGGCTTTTCTTTTTCTATTTTTTATTTTTGCCTGAAGGCATCTCCTGACTGTTCAGAATTTGATTAGTTGAATTGTGTTTGCACTCTGCTGTGAAATAGAGGGACTTAATCAGGCAGTCTCACCAGAAAAAATGTTAAGCGTACATCTGTGCATGCCTCCAAAATGCACCATGATAAAGAAACCAATGCTGAGCTGCAACGTGTCTCCTGTTTTCTGTAGGGCGGAGCTCAGGTGAGAGGATCACTGCTCAGTGAGGTTAAAACACTCCCTTAATGTCATTACCAATGTTAATGTAAGCCTGTTGATATGTTACAACGTACAGTATATTGAGAGAACATTTCCTGTTTGTGCTCTGCATACCATAATTACATAAAGGCTAGAATCAGAAATTTCCATTTGCCAAATAATGTGTAAAATTCATGTAAAAATCTGTTGGCTGATTTCTTGTTAAAGAAAGGTAAAAAGACAAAGTTTGGTCATGTGACAGTAAGGCAGAGACAGAAGAAGAGTCTGAGCAGCACAGAGAGGACGTATGAAGACGACTCGGTTTAGTAAGTAATGAAGTTCTAACTTATAGCCTTGGAAGGTCAGTCTCATCACCCCAGGAGACGGAGGTTTGGTAAATACAGTACTTCCCCCATGTTCACCCGGGTTAGACACCTGCGAATACGCAGAACCCTCAAAATGAAGAACCAGCCCCCAACCCCCCAAATAAGCAGGGGAGCACTGTAATTGATCATTTTTACACATTTGAGACACATTGTTTATGAAGGACAAGCTAACAGTGGAGAAACACAGATGTTTGGTTTGAAAGTTGCTACTGCAGCTATTCATCAGTTTCCTACCAGGGGCTGAAATCAGGGATGGCAGAAGGTCCACCATGATCATCTGCACCGAGATGCACCAGACTGGCATTAGAAAAAATGCACTTTCTGATTATCTGTGTCTCCTAAATTGAAGCAAAAGGGAAAAGAGTTTCAGTTCCATAAGGTTAATTTGGATTCATAAAGGTGTGCTGGCTCTATTTGATATTTTGGTTTTATTTATATCTTAAATGCCTTTATGTATAAATATTGTCATTAAGTGGGAACTAGTTTGGAAACTCTAAAGTATTAAACTGAAATGAAACCCTAAATTTATTTGAAAAAAGTAAAGAGCATCATTTTAATTGGAGGGGATTCTGGAGAACCTTTTCAACTTCAAAGTTTGGGTCAGAGCCGGAATGGGTGGACAGTTTTTTAAGGTTAGGCCACTTACTGTTTAATGAAGACAATCTGATTCCCAGAACTCCAACGCATCATGAAGAACTCCATGATTCTATCAATGTGGAAACAACTAAGCTGGAGAACTCTGCCCCATGTCGTTTCACTCTACGACTCACTAAGGAGGATAAACAAAAAGAGCTGCAGTGGCTTATTGTACATCCTTAAAGTGCTTAGTGTTTACTTGTTTGTTTGTTTACAAGCAACCCTGCATGAATTCTTGGCTTTCTTCTTAGCCCCTTAAGCTGCTGTAAACTCAGTCTCCCTGCCAAAGGGATCAATGATGAGGAGTCCAAGTCTAAATCCAATTAGGAAAGAAAGTTTGCTTGAGTTTGATGGAGGAGAACTTGTCCAGCATGACAACGATAAGATCTTCAATCCCATCATTGATCTTTGAGAAGAACTGGAACTGTTTTCTTTAAGCCTGACAAGGCAACAGGCAGTGGAGATAAGGGTTCCCACTTTGACTATCTATACGTTCACACCTACATGAGAACATATATACATAAACAAATTTTAAAGAAGGATCTAACACATTTAGATGTGTTTCACACATCAGTCTCAGTGTTAAGTCAATGTACGGATGTGGTCAGAGGTCCGGCGGTGCATCCTCAAAGTTGGCCGTGGCCTGATTCTCCAACACCACCATGGCGAAAATTCGTGGGATGTTTTCAAAGTTCAAGTTTCTGAACTTTGGGAAAGAATTTGCATTTGGTCAACCAATCAGGAACTCAGCTTTGTCCAGTGGTGTGTTGATGTAAACCGATTGGAGTCAAAAGCCGACATGCAGGAGAATCTGATCATTCTTCTCCTGAATTTTATGATATTTTTTTTCCTTACATGTATGGAGATAATAATAATAAAAGATCCCCTAATTTTTTTCATATTTTTATGTTTTACATCCTGAGATTATTGCTGGGCAGCAAGTCATTAAAGTGGGTCACAGAGAGATGGAGGAACTCCGGTGTTAACCCTTTAACCCCAGACCTTCACCTCCAGTGTTTCCATTATTTCAACTACTGTAACTCTTCAACCGTTTACGCATTCAACGCAATTCCAGTGGAGAGCCTGAATGTTTCCTTCTCAACAAATACTTCATTAAAACAATTCCCTGATGTGTTTTGTGTTTGAGAACAAATAATAGAGTAGCTCAGGTTTTTAAAACCAATTCTGAGTTAAGGTGAGTTACATCCAGTTTTTCAAGTTGTGGTGTTTTTTGTGTTATTTCAGGACCTATTGTCCCGCCGTGAGCTTTTGTCAGGGCCGCCCACAGAAAACATTCAAGTTCTGTGACAGAGCGGCATTTCAGTCTCTCCAAAACATTTTTTTCATCCAGTGGGTTTTGTATTATGAAGGCCACTGTCATGTAAACAACAGCTGTGAATTTTTCAGCAGAAGTTTATGAATGCGCTACTGTCACTGAAAGAATTTGAGAATTTTCAATCTAAACAAAATATGAAAGAGGTGTTTGTAGGGGCTAATTGTGCCGTTTGGTGCTCCCTTCTTCATCGGTCACAAACTGGGCTAAAGAGACAATAAATGTATCTCAGCTGTCATCCCTATGGCTCTACCTCCCTCGTCTACTTCACCTTGAATTAGTCACTTTCTTCATTTCCCAGGAGGACTTTTGACAAGCTGCACTGAACGGTGAATAAACGTGTTGCTCTCGAAAAGAAACAGGTGAACAGGAGCTTGAATTGGTGGAAAATACAAACATCCAGGAGTTACAGAAGATGTTTACCAAAGCTGGAGAGAGCAAAAGAAATAGCAGTGAAAGTATGTAATAACAGGACGCATTCTTCCTTTTTACAGAGAAAGCTAGCTGCCATAATGGGCACCTTATAAACATGAACGTACATGCTGACCCCATCGCACACTGAAAACACACATGAAGCACTCACATCTTCAGTCAACTGGTTCAAGTAATACATTCCATTTAACCTGGAAGGCACATTGCATTAACATGCCTTGGAACAGCTGGGAAGCTTTTTAGCATGGAGGCAGAATGCAAATAAACAAGCAAAGTGAGCCTCTAGCTTCCTGCTCTGCTCCATTCTGATGCATCCACCGTCAGACAAATCGATTCATGAACGTCGTCGTTTTCCTCGTCTGAGCTGGAATCTGGATCTAATCTGAGATTAATCACCACTTTTGTTGAACCTGTAATATTAAGTTTGGGTTGTGAGGGGCTGTAATCTGGCAGGAGAGAGTGTAAGCAAAGTGATGACGTGAAGTGTGGGCAGGCTTACTCTACCACAGCAGTCCCACCCAAATTTGAGGGGCAAATTTCTACTAAACTCTGCAGAGACATAAAGTAACTTGCAGAAACTATATCCTAGAAAAAGACTCAGTTTTAAAATTTTGGCTAAAACAGCATAATTGTAACTAAAAGACCACAGGGAACGCTTTGAAAATAGTTTTCTGGACTGAGAGGTCTGAGTCCAGTGGAACAGCTAAGACATTGGCAGGACCATCAAATGGCAACGCTTTTCTACCTACAAGGCCCAAAGCGCTTTACAGTCACAGACCCACTCACCCAGTCACACACACATTCACACACTCACACATTCACAGACTGGCGGCTCCGCTGCCGAACACTGGCGCCAACCTACCACCAGAGGCAAAGTGGGGTTCAGTGTCTTGCCAAAGGACACTTCGACACATGAATGTGCAGGGCGGAAATCGAACCTGCAATCTTACAATCATGGGTCCTACCGCTCCCAGGTTTCTGGTTGAGGACCCGAGCTTGGGTGAGAAACCACCCGCAGAAGGGTGAGAGGGGCGTTTTTTTTTTTGTTATATAGATCCACTGCACCCTTGTTCAAAGATTATCTTGAGTAACAACCCCCCTCTGGTGCCGAATGGGAGGACGGTAACAAAGTTGATATCAGAACCATTAAAAAGTCAGATTTTGACTTTATATCATGTTTATTCTAGATTAATAACATTACTTAAAAATGTCCAGTCAAAAGGTCTTTCTTTGTTAATATGCCATGACAAATTCTTCTGAAAATCATTAGATACAAACAACTAATAAACATTTTTTGTTATTAAAAAGTTGCAGACATCAAGCGCATGTACCAAATGTGAAATGTGCAGCTATGAAAAAGCTGCATCCTAATATAAAAGAAAAACACATTTTATAAAACTCAACATGAGTATTTAAATATTGCCTGAGCACCCTGCCAGAATGCTGAGTCCCAGTTCATGAATTCTTCATAAAATGTACAGTACTTCATCTAAATTTAATCAGAGAGTAAAATCTTTGAATCAGCAGACTGCAGAAGTGAGATGAGTTGGGATGGAGCGGATCTGCTTTTCCAACTGCAGCTTGGTTAGACTGACACCATGTTTACAGTCCTTACGTTGTTTTATGGAACATGCGGTGATACCTGGAAGCTTTCAAAGGTCTGTCTGTTCTGGATTTGTCCTCTAATGTTTTGTCAGATTTGAATCGGAGGATCCATATGCTGTTAGAAATCTGCTGGTCGCAGATGTACACAACAGCTGGTATTCAATGCAACACATTTCAAAAAAGTCTTTCTTTGTTCGTGTGAGTTACAGATTTGTTTTGATTAAAAAATCTGATGCTTTATCCTTCTACTGTACTTTGGGTAGCTGAATATCCCAGGGATTTCGTTTCATCACCATAATAACCCAACAATGGTAAATGAAACGTTCCCTTATGAAAGCCGCTGAACTTTAGCTGCAGTGTTGGAAAGCGCACATGTGCTGTAAACAATGCAGCTGCATGTGCCAATGAGACGAGCTGACATTTGTCATTTTCATTATTACATCTAATCCGCTCTTGCCTCCCGAGCAGAAAGGTCTGCGATTTTTGGAGCTATCACAGTTTTTTGTTTGTATCTGAGTGCTTTCGTTCAGATGAATCATTCATGGTTTTGAGATGAAATGAAATGAAGCGTGCTCTGATGATCCCGGGACAACATCGTACTCTACAAACAAGCGCTGTTAGCTTTTCAGCTGGTTTAATAATTGACATGTCGAAAGAATTTTTCACTCATGTCACTGTCAAAGACAGCAGCAGAGACAGAAAAAGGCTTTGTGACTTCTTGTGAGCCATGAGGGAAATGCAAAAAAAACAAAATATATAAAAAATAAATACAGTATGTTTTGACGCCCTGAAAGTCCTTAGCTGTCACCAACAGCAGCGGCAAGTTACAAAGACACGAGCAGGTTGTATTTTCTCTCAATGAACATTTCAGATCCTGTTATACAAAAGACCAACAGAGATGCATCGAAACTGACAGGCTGTCAGCAGGTAATTCTAAATTATTTTCCTGACAGGCATTTATTCCAAATCCATCATAGCATTTGGGAATAGAGAAAAAAAAAAAACATTTCTGCGACACAAACAAGATATGCTGGGAATAGACATTAATCACACTTTGGATAATCAGCCAGGCTTTTACTTCAGGTAAGGATTGAGCTCACAGTTTGAAATGAAATCCGTCACCAACCTTTCGTCCCGCCAAACGTAAAGGAGATGTAAGAGAAAAGCAAAATGTAGACAATGTGGCATCATCATAGCTGTGATTAAACACTAATTCAATAAGATGTGACCAAGTTTAGTCTACCTTACATCATTTGTCTGCTTTGTAGAGCGTCTTAAAAGTATTGCCCCTGATGATAATCCTCATAGTAATGTGGAATTAAGGATCAAAGCCATCGGGATTCGTCAAGTGTGGTTTGAGCATCTCAAACTGTTTCCGAGTCTCATGCTGATGCTGGGTTGGCCTCGCACACATCTTGTAAAATATTGGAATAAATTGCCCTCACATTACAGAACAGTGCCAGTCATTTGCATTACTTTGATACTGGAACAATATAGAAATCATCATTATGCTTCGCAGACATGAAAGCTTTCAGAAAAAGACTCATTTCGACAAATCAGATGCTGAAATACTTCAGAAATAAATAATTGATCCCTTGAATGTGGTAATACCACCCCTGTGCATTGTTTTTAGAAAATTAAAACCAACCAAAACAGCTGGTTTGAATTTATGAAGATTAGAAACTCTCAAGAGAATGGATCAAAAAAGTTAGGACACAACAAATTGGTAGTATGGCTTTCACCTAGGAAGACATTGTCACCTGTGTGGCCTTTGTGACACTAATAAGAAGTCCAGCCAGGAAGGAAACAAGTAAAATCCACCTTAAAACCAGGCAGTGGCAGACAGCTGAGCCCTGTTTGGCACCGATCACTTGACTGACTCACTAAGGGGCTTCACAGATGTCTTGGCTCTACAAGGTTTGGGGTGACGGTAAACAAAGAGTCATGGATGTTGCTAATCTGACCCCAGCAGGATACAGTAGAAGCCTGTGAGGGAAAATGTGTGGCTGAAACACAGGCGGAGCGCTATCTCTTCTTATTTTGCACTTTAATGAACTCCTCTGATTTCTGTCATTATTTCTGCTAATTGAATCTGCTGATGATGTGTGTTCGGTCGCCATTTTTATCTAGCAGCCAGCATGCATTTGGTGGAAAGTGGAGCTTATTAAAATTCAACATTTCCTTCAAATCATTTGCATCTAATTTTGAGCACTTTAGCAAAATATTCATACACCGCGGCATCCTATGGCTTCTCACCTCATTGCTATTCTACTGCTGCACTGTGCTAAATAGCCGTGGCTTGATGGAGTGATTCTCAATGTAATGTCAATCAAGTATTCTGGAAACTACCAACAACAGGTACCAGCAAGTAGGCCATGTTTCATTCGTGCACCTCTACATTTTTCATTATCTTTTTGACCCTGCTGTGAAGAAATGACATACATGATTGGTCAAAAGAGTTGAAAAAACAAGAACAATACTTGTAGAGCATAGATTTACTTTGCTATTGTGGCATCAACTGACTTAAACTAAAAGAAAACTAGCATTGGAGAAGGAATAAAATGCTCTCTGTGTATAGTAGTCCGAGTTTTAATGACCCCAAAATTTTAGAAAAATATCAATCTGGCTTTAGGATAAACCACAGTACAGAGACAACTCTTTTAAAACACAGCTAATGATCTCGGAATAAACAAAGACTCAGAAAAACTGTCTGTTCTGGCGCTGCTGGATCTTAGTTTTTGATACAGTAGATAACTAGTTTTATTAGAAAGACTTAGGAGTCTATAGGGCCTCTCTGGTAATGTTCTGAAGTGGTTCTCTTCCTATCCCACATATCAACACTTTTATATAAGTATGGATACATGCTCTTCAAGAATCCATTAAATAAGTTGTGTGGTTCCCAAGGGTCCGTTCTGGGTCCAATACAGGAGACACGGCGTTGACTTTCACAGGTATGCTGATGATGCACAGCTTTACATCACCATGTCTCCTGATGGTTTATTTACAACTATTGCAGAACTCAGCGGCCCGAGTTCTGACAAGGACCGGGGGGGGATTACACCTAATTTAAAATCGTTCCATTGGCTCCCTGTGTGTTTCAGAATTGATTTCAATATTATTTTAATGGTTTTGGGCTTTCTTGTAGTTTCTTGTAGCCCTAGTGGACCCTGAGGTCCTCCTCCTTTAAGTTGTCCCTAAGGTGAGGACCAAAACTTATGGTGAGGCTTTGTTCTGCCAATACAGTCCTCACCTGTGCAACAGTCTGCTGGAGAGCCTTAGGGCTGCTCAAGACCCACCTTTTTTATTTTCACTGATCTTAGTTGATCTTATCTGCTTATTTATTCTATTATTTTTAATACATATTATTTTATATATATTTAATCATATTCTCAATTTTATGTTTTTATATACAACTTATGCTATAATTTTAGCATATTCTTAAGTGTTTCTTGTGGGGATGTTTTCTGTCAGGATGGCCAGCTTGGTCGGTGGTTGTTGCCGCAGTTGTCGCCCTTTCTGGGTTGGCTGGAGTTGCAAAACATTGCAGCCTCATGGCTGTGAAGTGGACCCCGTTGCTGTCTTTTTAGTTCAATCCCAGCTTTTTTTTCTCTTTCTTTTACTGATACTTTTCATTATATTACACAATAATTACACAATGAACCTGAGACTTTCCAATTAAAATCAATTCTGAGTAGTTTTCAGGGAATGTTTTCATTCTTTTTAATAGCAAAAACCACAGAAATTTAGATCGAACTGATTTTTTTATGTTTTATAAATAACCTGAAACACATAGAGACAAAAAAAAAGTAAAAATCCCAAAACAAAGCAAGGACATGATCAAAACAGGGTCTCAAAAAACAGGTCAAGCAGCAGTAAATGCAATGCTCCAAGGATTTTTTAAGTGTTCTTTATTTGTAAAATCTCCTATGTTTGATTTAAACCAGAAATTGTTAATGCTAAAAAAAAAAACATTTTCATACCTTTACATAACTTGTAAGTGAAAACTAGACTATTTCTTTCGTCACTGTAAACAGCTGGTGTGATTGGCAAACACTCCAGTGAGTTCAGAGACAACTGATGGTTAAGACGACAGCAAAGCAACACATTATCATTTCATTAACTGAAACAAATCTTACCAAAATCAGCATTTTAGTCAATTTTACATTTACGATGCCTTAAAAGTTCCAGCTAGAAAGATGCACATTAATAATGTGTTCAGCGGTCTGTAACAGCCAATGACAGTGTAAGTAGAGAGTGACTGCAGGAATAGCTGCTGTTGTCATGGACTTCTACCCCCCAACCTTTCTGTTACAATCTGAAAAGCTGGTATAGACTCTGGAGTTGTGTGCATCACACTAGGACAGTCCTACCTACTTGGTTAAAAATGGTGGGAAATGTCAAAACATTTCAAAACTTCTTTTGGTCTCATCGGCTTTGAAGTTGCTCTTTTGAAGGTGGGCAGCAACCGACAAAACTGACTGGAAAACCAACCGCCTGCTTGACCTGATAAAAAAGAAAACAACCAGTAGTTGGAGAATTCTTCCCCTATCGATGCAACACTTCCACAAACAAGATTTTAATCAGCTTTGGTCTTTGTCTTGATGCAGACTGTGGGTTTTTGTCTCTAGTATGGAAAAAAAAAATCAAAACACTAATCAGAAAAGCAAGGTGCAAAAACCAGGGCCGTTTTGTGCCAACATGTTCGAAATATGTTAAATATTTCTTTTCATAGTCCCTTCTGGGTGAGTATAACCCATCAGAATGATATGATGGTGTGTGATGGATTCTTAGACTCAGCATCCATGCGTGCTGTTTCTCTGCACTTCCTTTGCTGGAGTTTACCTCCACAGGCAGATTCCACCACGAGCAGGACTCTAGCGTACACCAACCACGTCAGTCAAAATTTAAAAGTAGGGAGTTTTTTCTAACGGACTCAGCTGAGAATATTACAAAACAGGGGAAAAAAAGAAGGAATTCAGCAGGTAACAAAGTCAAAGCAGTATGACAGATTCAAGCATGCAGACAAAGCTTCAGGAACACACTCCTGACACATGATGCCTCCCACAGTGCTAAGTCAGCCCTAAAGCCAAGATGCAATGTCTTATTCATGATGAGGGATAAATGTGGATATTACATTCTTTTTTTAATTTCCCCAAAGTAAAATGTTTTAAAGAGCAAGCTGACAAGTAAACACTATAATAACAGCAAAAAAAAAGATTTTTTTTTACTTGTTTTGACAGTTCAGTCTGTTCAATGCCTTTTATATTTTAGTTTTTTGTTCATTCTGTTGATTTTTTCCTGTAATGGTGAGATGATTCAACATCTCATGATCCTATCAAACACCGACAAACAAAAAATGTAGACATTATTAAAGAGCTGCAGTGTTGCTGGATAACAGCAGCAACACAGACATTATAATTTGCTCAATGTTTAAAACTGAATTCCCAAAAGAACAGCTTTTTCTAAAAGCTTTTTTCTGCAAAATAATAATCAACAAGCAACACCAGGGTTTTTATTGCGTTGTTGATCGATAAAATTCCTCACTGGATATCTGCCCATAATGGGTAATTTTCTGTCATAAAGGAAAGTAATCAAATGATCAGCTCAAATGAGATTCAAGAAGCAAATGAACACTTGTGAGAGTGATGCAGATAATTACATGTTTTGGCTAAATGTGCCTCAGTGCTAATGTGACATTTAAACAAGCTCTTCTTTTAATTACCACAACTCACTTGCTCACAACAAAAAACTATGAATTGAAGGATGATGACTAATGTAGTAAAAATACATCCCACTGATAGTTTGATTAGATTGATTGCAATCGAGAAAAGAAGGAAACATTCATAGGTTCCCCATTGAGACATTCCAGTTGAGTTTTCTTGGTTTTTGTCTTGTTGGTTTGTCTTTCGGGCGGTTCTTTTTGAGTTCATGTTCAGATTCCAGGAACCCTTTTCTAAAACCAGACTTAAGTTTGCACGCCGTTGGTTCCCTGCTGGAGTCCAGCTGACCCTAAAACAAGAATTTTCTGGTTCCTTTGGTGCTGTGCAGAGGGCCGTCAAGGCACCAGTTCCTGGAACGCAGAAAACATTGTGGTTTTGCTGTGAGAGCAAAACAAGACAGAGAACTTCATGATTTCCATTAATGGTTCTTTCAGTCCTATATAAAACAGCAATATGAGACGATTCGGATCACAGTCTGTTTGGTTTTTAGCTTGATTTCATCATCTGCTGAAAACTTGGACCTACGACACAATCTGCTCCACAAAAGTCCCAGAAACTTACGATCAATTATATCTACAACAATCAGAGTTTTTCAGGGCTTTTTTTTCTAAGTTTCAACTCTAAAGTCAACTGTACTTTACAATGCTCTCTACTGTATTGGTGTTCGCATCCTTGGTACACTGAAAAAAATGTTAAAAAAGAATTGTTGATTAGAGAAGGTTAGCGATCAACAGTGCCGCCCAATCTGTTCCACTTTGTCAACAGAGCACGGAACTGAAAATGTGATGACCCAAAGAGTTTGCTTTTCTGGCGTCAGATCTTTTCATCTTCTCCCATCTTCACATCACATTTAGATTTGCTTCTTTAAACACATTTATTTATCTATGTATGTATTTGTATCTCACAGTGTCCTTGCTTGTCACATTTGGGTTCTCTATCATTACTTTTTAATGGACACACAAAAAGCCAACTTTGATAAAATTCTAAGACACTAAAGTATGGCTTGCAAGTTAAAAAAACACTTTTTTTTCTCACAGTGACACTGTATTTAATAAGAGTAGCTAATTTCAACAATGTGATTATTTTGTAGAGCTGTTTGTGGAACTTAACCCAAGTAACCTCTTAGAAGCTTTCTAGAAAGGAAACATTTGAAAAGGAAAAAGTCCTTGGACAGAGGGCTTCATTTTCAGGTTGCAATAGTACATTGTGTCCATAGTAACAAAGGAAATCACTGCAGGCAGTGTTTAGCAGTCCTTTGCCTGAAAGTTACTCTATGTCTCCTGCTGCACCCAAATGACGTTAAAGTGCAGCTGTGGACAATGGCCCTGAATGCATGGTAGGTGGGACGTCTGCTGAGTTTTCAAACATTGTCTCAAATCTTTATTTTTTAGATATTTTCCGAAATGTTACAAGTGATTCTGTTTAATCGTGCCATAGCTCCGCATGGCTCACATGACAGCATCATGATACATACAGTAGAAGAGTTCAGCTGGTGGAGACATTATACAATGATCAGTGACTGCAAAGTGGTGGCTGGGGAGAGAGTAGCCAGACAGCGAAGGGTGATGATGTGAGGATGATGAAGAGAACAGGGGGAAAGCAGAAGACCAAGTGGTGGAAATTGAATTGGGAAGTGTGCTGTGTGGCTTTTAGGGAGTAAGGAATAAGGAAAGTAGATCAGTAGACTGGATAGTGGAATAGCGACGTTCAGGAGTGCGTTAGGAAGAAATGATTAGCTTAGAAAAAAACCAACGGGACGCTGAGAATACAGAAGTACAGGGTGATGAAGAACAAGGTGGAAGCGAAGGTGACAAAGTCATATAAGGACTTGGATGGCAGGTTGGAGACAAGGGATCGACAGATGGATCTGTACAGGTCAAGCAGAAAAACAGATGGAAGAATGAGCAGCAGGTTAGGAAGATCAAGAGATGAAAATGTGTTGATGGATTTGACAGAAGGCAGAGCTGAAGATGCTGAGGTTCTCTTTGGGACCAGGATGGATCAGGAATGAATCCATCAGAGGAACAGATCGTGGTGGATGTTCTGGAGATCCATGCAGAGAAGCAGACGGAAATGTTTGGACACATTGAGAGGAGGAACAGTGATGATGTTGGTAAAAGGATGCCGAGTTTGGAGATTCCAGAGAAGAGGAGGAAAATAATCTGACGTAACTGCTTTGTGAGTCACTCGTCACCTTGGACCATTAAAGAAAATGACTCAGCAGATGGAAACAAAGTCAAGTCATACCCAGATGGTGAGTGTTGATCCTTGTTAGCTTCTTTGTGCCTTTGTTCACCCAAAATAGACTATTGCTTCTGTGGAGGAAGTTTTGTTGTGTGCGTGAGATTTTTGATCATTCAGTGCAGCACTGCTGATGCTTTTTAATCAAGTTCCCTTTAAGACTTTGTAAAGGGGAAAGAAAACTACATGAAAACAATGGAAATAGACGTTAACTAGATTCTTTCTTAAGTAGACTTCAAATTGTGCTGCAGAAAATTTTACTTTAAATAAGGAGACCGGATGATTGAACCCTTAGGATTTTCAGAATTTAAAACAAATATGATCCTTTTTAGGTTTTTAAAAGATCCCCAAAGACAAAACTGAAATGAATGTTGCAGATATTTTACCGTTTTTTCATCAAAGTTGTTCTAAAAAACACAGTCGTTTTTTAGGGGTGTAACGATTTATCAAGCAAATTGATGAATTGATTTCTATTCCCACGATCCAACCTGATCGATCCGTCTGAGGTAAGTTATCAATCAAATCAACCAATACTATTGCAAGATCGTTTTAAAATGAGATACATTGATTATATTGATACTGGAAAATACTATTTGGATTTAGGTACGGTAGGTTTGTTTTTACTTTAAGGTCAAAACGACCAAGTGCGTCAGCGGACAACAGACACGTGATGTCAGCAAAAACGGATCGGCCCACCATTCCAGTCCAATGTGTGAAAACACTTTGAATTTAGCAAAGACAGGTGACCATTCATCCGGCGGTAGGGCGGTCGGCCTCTGATTGGATAATTGCAGGTTCGATTCCTGCCTCGCCAATCTACAGTATGTGTCGATGTGTACTTGGGCAAGACACTGAACCCCCCCTTGACTCTGGTAGAATGTTGGTGCAAGGGTTCGGCAGTGGAGCCACCAGCAGTGTGTGCATGGGACTGTTACTGTAAAGCGCTTTGGGCCGTCGAGGAAGGTAGAAAAGCGTCATACAAGTATGCGCCATAAACTGTGCTAGAATGTTCTAAGAATGTTCCCTTTGGATTCTTTGGATGTGAAAAAAAACAGTGGTGAACTTTAGGAAACTAAAACGTGAATGGATTTGACATTCACTCAAGTTTACTTGTTTGTTTGGACACATATTTCATTTCCACTTGATGATCTGGAAGAAATCCAAGAATCTGGAAAACTTCACTGTTCAGTAGCAGGAATCTCTGGTGGAAGTTTTGGATAAAGATGTCCCGATCCATTTTAGGTCAGTGAATGGGATCCAGTGAATGGGATCCGTTAAGATGTGAACCATTATTGGCTATGAATTCCATCTGCAACAACAAAATGTGATAGGAATCAAACCGTCGTTAAAATGAATTGTTACACCCCTTGTGGTTTTCTTTACGTTTCAATATAACCAGCTTGCAGTTTCCTATCCAGAATATTTTTTTTCTTTGATACAGCAATCCTTGGATTCATTTTATCTGCCATCTTGTGTTTAGCACAGAATTGAAGTTTGGTCCCGTGTCCTCTCATGTGCATCCCTCTGTTGACTTGTCGATAATGTGAACTGCAAATAGACGAGCACCTGCCTTTAGGGTAAAATACATTGTCCTGTATGTAAATGTGCTTTGGCGGTTAGTACATAAACGATACTCCAGCAGCCCCATTATCTTTCATGTGCAGACTAAAGCCTTCTTCCAGTCTTTTCATCAATTGCTTCAATATTTGTTCTACAGAAATAATGGGTTGACCTTATGTCTTAGGCAATTAATGTCAGTCCAACCTCAGACGACTCACTTTATGTAGTTATTACTGAGCTTTGGCCAGAAAGTCCATTTAAGGGATGGATATTTCTTCAAATCTCAAAGAAGTAGAAAAAGTGAAAGTGCCTCTCATCTGTATTCTTGCTGCCGGCTGCAAATGCAGACTTCAGGTTACTAAATTAGGTTGGTTTGTCTGGAGGAAAATAACGTCACTACCTCTGTCTGTAACAAAGTAAAAACGTTTTTACCCAGAGAGGTTTCTGTGAGACACAGACAAATGCAAGACTTTCATTGTTTGTTTAACCGTCCTGTGTCTTTCAGAAGCAGACATGCTTTCCCAACATTGGATGATTAAATGGAAAACTTTGTTGAATGACAAGCAGCAAATTTCACCCCTAACTGTTTTAAGTCAAGTGCCCACATGTTTAAAAGACTATTACAGCCCTAATGAAGTGTTCAGTGATGGGTGATTGAACACTCCTAATCAAACAGACTGTTTATTATTTAGTTTGGCTGCTACATTTACACAATACCCTTAATAAACACCTGATGCTGCTGTTATTTATTTATTTGCTTGAATTAAATGTCTCCCAAAAGGAATTAAATGAGAAAAGATGCAGACCCCCTCATTTCCATAATCTAATGCTATGTTTATGAGACACTGCTGTGCATTTTGAATAAGAATGAATCCTGATGGATGCGGGCTGTCTGAATATGGAAGAGCGCCTCCCAAAGGTTCTTCAGTGCCACTTCAAATCCAGCCGAATTCCGCTTCAGCAAGACGGTAAACTAAGATATGAGTGCTGACCCTTCACAGCAAAATGTTTTGTTTCCAGCACAGATATGCCAGGATGATGAACAGAGAATAGGAATCACTCATGATAAAGTCTCGTGAAGGTTAAGTAGTGCTTAAAGTGGTGAGCTTTATCAGCAAGAAGAGCTGAGGAGCGCTTAACCTCCACGGAGATCCAATCAGTCTTAAGAGCTGATTTAAACGTGTGTGTAGATATGTAGGAGAGCTCAGGTTAACAAAGCATTTATTAAAACATAAAAATCTAAATGAAAAACTCCAGGTAATATCCTGCTAGACCTTTGCATCAACTATAGCAGAAAACGCCACCAGCTCCATCTTTTGCCCCATCTTTTTGTGACTTATAGAACTGCTGCTCCCATGGTCAGCCAGAAAAATATGCATGTCTCCAATTCAAACCCATTTTTCTGTCGGGTTTCACCTTCCGTCGACGCCACCGTCGGAGCTCTCTGTGCCCTACTTCCAATGCTTCAGACAGGTCTATGGCAGTCTCTGGGGCCGCACTGAAAAGGGAGTGGGGGTCCAGTGAAGGCAGCGGGGACAAGCACGGCGAATGAGATAACACAAATGAACAATGGAAAGCAAACCCCAGCAGGGCCGCTCGTTCGAAACCTTTCTGCTGCAAACAAGACCGTGCAGCGAGGAAAAATGTCTGTCCGATATCTGAGAATGTATTACATCCTCAGAGGTTATTTTTATCTTTTTTCTCCTTCTTCTCCCATTTAGAAATCCACCTCTGCATAGAATAAATCAAAAAGATCACGTATGTATCCTCAGGTTCTCAACTTGACAATTATGAATCTACATCCAGCACACAGTGGATAAAACATAAAAAACACAAAAAAACTTAAACTATGTTAACGTGATCAAACTAAAGCATCGGCGTGGTTATTCCTCATTCATGCTCTTACTTTATAGCTTTGTTAAAAGTAAAACCGTCACGTAGAATGTTCTCAATGGGTGTTTCCTCCTCTCAAATGAAAGTATCACATTTGTTTCAGTGAAATGGGTCTCTGAGATCCGCATTCTGCAGAACAGCAACAGGAAGATAATCATTGAGGATTTTCAAAATTATGATTTTTGAAATCATAGCAGGAAAAACATAAAAATATATAAACAACTGAATTGGACACCCAATCCACGGAGTTCATCAAGCAGCCAGTTGGGCTCCTATTCTTCGGAAAAGTCAAACTATCGCTAAAAGATCTTCTTCTGGAAAGTTGTGGTCGTTTTCCACTGGAAATGGTGTAGAAACATCGATGCAGCCACGACAGCCTGAAGGCTTGATTTTCTGCCAGCCCTCGTCTGCACCCCTCAGTCAGCAGCAGTGACGTTCGGCTGGCTCCATGCCTCCCAAAGAAAGTGCATCAAAGCTCAACCGGGATATTATCCAGCTGTAAAATGTAAAAAAAAATGTGGCATCAAATGCAATACAATTGATTTCTGTTGCTGTCATACTGCTGTCCATTATGATGTAAAAACCTGTGCCAGTCTAAACATGAATAAAATGTTAAACGAACAAACAGGGACCCCAAACTTCCAGAGCCAAAGGCCTTTTAAGGAAAACTGGATTTTATATGATAACACTTGACTGTCTTTAAATCTCCACCAAATGAATTTGATGTTATTAGATGTCACAGGAAACACAACATCTTCAAAAACAGCAAGTGAGGATGTTTTTAAATGTTAATGATCACAGAACACCTATTGTTAGACAGCGATGACTGGACTGCATTTAGAACACTGCCTGGAAAACATTTAACTTGTAACTAGTCAAGTTACTAAAGGAAAAAAACTCAAAAGGGGTTAAACAAGATCATTTTTTTACTGTGGAGAAAAAATCTTTCATGTCAAAATAATTGTCATATTTTCCGGCAAATACCAATACATACTTTCCATATCTGATTCAAACCCTACCCCCCAGAAATCATAGAGACAGAAAACAATCTGACCAAAAGGCTTGGCAAAGTCTCAAAAACTACAGTAAGAGTACACAAATCTTTGTCATGTGTATTTATAGTATTTTTTATAGTAATACATAATTAGAATAGATAAGGCGTCATTGTCACGATGGATTAAATAAAGCATCAGTTCAGAGAGAAAGTCCACCTCTTACTGCTTGTTTTTGTCCAGCGCAGTGATACAGAGCATTTATGCTATGTGACCGGAACTTCTTTTTCAGAAAGAAGCATTCGTGCATTATCACTTTCTAACCCACACCCAGCAGTCAATCAGAATTGAGTAATCACCCGGACCATGGTATAAATATTTATAAGCAAATGTCATTCAGTCTTTTACTTTTGTGTTCCGTTAAAACCCCCAACCACTAGGTGGCAGCACACCACATCAAGCCTCTTTCAGCAGCTCTGCACCAAACAGCAAAATGTCCCGAAACCATCTCACGATAGATGTTAACCCAGTAACCTTGCAGCTGTTGTTGTTACAGAGCTCAACAAGACATACAGTTGCAGTGCTCAATGCACTAATCAGTAAATGAATTGTACTTTACAAATGTGTTCATGGGGAAGTTCTACCGGTATTCAGACGAGGTTTTTCAAAGTCATACTCTTTCAAAAATTGTGATAAATTGTGTCTAGGGACAGTCTATCAGGATATACAGTATATCGTATTGTGACATGTATGTAATACGCATCATGTGCCAATAAACAGCCCTGTATACTGTTGTAGACAGTGAGCTGCTTTTACACAGCTGCTCACAGATACAACTTCTGTGACTAACGTTCACACTTCCCCTGAGGGAGGGGTTCAAGCACATATAAAAATAGTTTATTCTAAGTAACATTTGAGGTTTTATAAAGGAAATCAAGAATCTTTTTGCTTCATGAAGTCAAAATGACTTAACACTGATTGTATAGAAACATCCTGTGAGGGTTAAAACAACACAACCTGCTTGAAAATGCACAGCTTCTGCATCTGTGAGTTTGTATTGGTGCTGCTCAGTCTCAGTCAGGTGGGCTGATTCTGGACTGCTTTTTCTGAGAGTAAGATTCTGTTTACTCTCCTGACTCCTCAGCTGGGAAACCAGAGCTTTGAGTTCTTTGTTTAGAAGAGTCCAGTGCCTCGGGTATGAAGACTTTGTTGTTGTTCTTTTGAGGTTTCCTTTTTCACTGCACCTTTCTGTTGTTCCTATAACTTTTTCACTTCCGAGCCTACAGATTTAATCTCTTTGGAGAATGGAGCTGCAAGTTTTAAACAGAAACTTAGTCAAGAAGTAAATATACAGAGAGACCACGTATAGCTATTACAGACAAACAGGATTGTAATGGTGAACCAATCAGATGTTGGAGTAGTTAATGCAACAATTAGTGATGTGTTGGTCGCAAATGAAACAATATTTAGAGCTCTTTGGAGTGAATGAAGAGCTGGCTCCTTCCTAGGAGCCGAGTTTTCTTTTCTTTTAATGGTCTTTCACTCTTTCTTGCTTTTTTTTGCTCTTCAAATTGGTTGTGATTGGTAAAGAAAGACATAAGAAATGGTGTTGAACAGAAACATTTGCGAATTCCAGTGATCTACAGTTAAAGGTTTTGTTTAAAACTGGACAGTATTAAGAACAGCTCCTTCATTCCAGCATTTGGACATCACAGCAAAGCTGCTCCAAGGTCAGGTTGGACCATGCAGTGCTGTGAGAAATGCAGACAAAAAAGACCAATGTGTCAAACCATGTCCGTCTTCCTCAGCACTTAAAATGTTGAAGTTCAAGACGGCACCATGGGAAGAAGCCTGAGCTGCTGCAGGTCAATAGAAAAGGTTTCCTGGAACAAATATCTACTGTCTAAGAAGAACAGGGGAGGAACGCTAGGTTTGATAAAACTGTGTTAGAGCAAAGCAACAGCTCTTTTGAACCTTTAAAACTGGAGATGTTTGGTTTTACTTATATGGTTGGATTTACTAAAAATACAAATATGTATATACAGTCAAGCAAAGATTGGCCTCCTTCATGGCACTTCTTTTAATCATCTTATGCCTGCATTACCTAAAAAAGAAGACAAATAAAACATAAACATACCTTAAAATCCAATAAAAAAAGATTTTGAACAATAAAACAAAATGGATAAATAGACATGCCTAACGTAGGACATTTTTCAGATGTGAGATGAGATGATGGCATTTGCAAGGCTTTCTCTGGAAAGACTCACATTTTGTACCCAAGAAGGTAGCTGGTTTCACAGAGAGAGAACAATAATAGTCTAGAAAGAGCAGTCAGCCAACCAGCCAGTCAGTCAGTCAGTCAGTTCAAGAGTTTTCTTTGGAAGATGTGGAACTCAGTGGTGCCTCCAGAAATTTTTCATGGGGGTGGCCGGTAGGGGGGAACTTTGAAATCTTGGGGTCGCACAAAAAAACCATGAGCTATGTTTTTAAAATTCATTCTACTAAATGTAGTAAAACAACCTTTAGAAAACTAACAGAAAGTTAAATGCCTACTGATATATTTTGATTTATAGTATTTGTATTTCATGCTTAGGTGTGTCTGCTTGGGGTGTTTGGCTCTTGACTATAATGAACAAAAAGTTAAATCAGTTGTTCTGAAATAATAATTATACTACCCTTCCACGGTAATTATTAATTATATCTGTAGACATTTCTATTCAGGCTAATAATCATGAAACAGTTTTATTATTAGGGCAACATATTTATAACTTCACCTGTTGGTCCAGGAACGGGTCGAGGTTCTTTTGCCGAGTTCTGCCTTGTTTCTCTGACCAATGATGCTGACTGTCCCTCGTCTGATGCCGTTTCATCTTTGTCTTCCTCATTATCTTCTGTCATCATGCTGGCTGTGGATCATGCTGCTCTGTCTCATCTTCCTCCTCATCAATACTCCTCTGCTGCTCCCCTACCATCTCTTTCACTCCTTTTGATGCACTTTTCTTCTAAAATAAGAATAAATGTTGGTAGACTTTCTTTTCATTCTCTGAAAATTGCCATACACAAGCATCAACTAATGACTTTAGGTCAGTGTTTTTCAACCAGTGTGCCGCGGCACACTGGTGTGCCGTGGGAGATGGTCAAGTGCGCCGTGGGAAATTGCCCTGATTCACTAATCTAAAAACATTTACCATCTCCAGTATATCAGCTCTGTGTTCATCCAAACAGGCCCTGATAAAACACTGAGAACTTAGGAAAATGAAAGATCGTTAAATACTTTTTTCTTTGTGTTTATTTGATTCTATTAAAGAGACTTTGATAAGAATGATGGTACCGTGATTTAGCTGCAACTTAAGCTGTTTTCTGAAAAGTCCCGCCCCTTTAACTGTCTCCGCCAATCATTCTTGTAGGTTTAATCACACGTCATCAGTCTGACCAATCAGAAGTTGTTAAAGTCTTCACTTCCTTGTTCTGATTCTGCTCATAAAGTCTCTCAGTTCTTTTTGTTTTTTTTTGTTTTTTCTACCTTGTCCTGTCCAACAGCTGGGCAAACAGATGAGAGCTGAGGGCCTCTTGTGTTGGACATATTTTACTTTAACAAGAGGGGTTATTAATCTTCAGACAAACCAAAGGTATGTCTGAATAAACCCCTTTTGTAATTGAGGCCAAACTTTATTAATTTCAAACATGTTTGAAGATCTTTGGTGTTGGACCGGACGGAAAAGGAAAGAGGGGAAGAAGAGAGAGGGACGTTAGAGAGAGGGGGGGAAGGAGGGTGATAGTAGGAGGGGAAGGGGGATAAGACCATGAAGCAGCATAAAGCAACAAGTTTACTGGTTGTTAATCACCATGGTAAGGCTCAAATGCAGTACAAAAAGGGCGGAGCCTGTCCACACACACATCCAAGTGTCAAACACACCTGCTAGCTGCAAAAATGTCCATCTGTCGACATGTACACAAAACAGATAGTGCTCACACGCATACTTATGCCTTAAAACCAACTAGTGTGAAACATTTCAGTCATTCAGTCACGCAAACCGCCAGTGCAAAGGTGAGCCAACACCCGTGCTCAGGTGAGTGCTCATGTTCTTCTAAAATGGATGGTGGAATGTGTAAAGAAGGAGGGAGAGCGCCCAGCCATCCCCACCCCAAGACCCCCACCGCAGCAGCAGCGGCAGCGGCAGCCGGAATCCCCCCCACGCCACACGGAAACCGGCAGGGAACAACCGCCGCCCGGGCGACCAAGCCCGCCACCCAGGCCAGGGCCAGCAGGACCGCCGCAAGGCCCCCAGAGCCAGAGAGCAGGGAGGCACGGAGGGAAAGAGAGGGCCGCCCCAGCCCAACCAGGAGAACAGCCCCCCCGCCGCGCCGGGAGAACCCAACGCAGGGCCCCACCGGAGAGGGACGCCCACAGCCCCAGACGAGCACCCCACCACCACCCAGGAGTTCTGGGCATCCCCCCGCCCCAACCCCAGGTACGAGCCAGGACCCCCCAAGGGAGACCCACTCCGCACTCCAGGCAGCCATCCGCCCGGCCCACGGTTGGTCCAGGGAGGAGCAAGGCAGGGGCCCGCCGCCCCCGCCCAGGAGGGGGGAACCCCGGGGAAAAAAGAGGGCCCACAAGGGGTGTTGTAAATATTTTGCCCGACCAGGCTCGGCCACAGTTGGAAATTTGGCGGGGCCCAGCGCTCAGGAGCAAGGACCAGAACCCACCCCCCAGGGACACCAACACCCCCGGCTCAGATGTAATGTGAACCCCCCCACCGCGCGGAGAGAGCACCGCCGGGCCCAGGAAGCCGGCACCCCGGGGACACGGCCGCCGTTGCAAAGGGGCCCGTACCCCCCACCAGGGAAGAGGCAGGGGACAGATGGTCCCAGGTCCCACCTTCCTTGCAAAATGTGTGTGCGTGTATGTGTGTTTTAAGAGGGTGTGTGTGTGCATGTGTGTGTGTTTATGTTGGGATGTATATATTGAGGGGGGAGGGGTGTGTGTACTAAGGGGGGTGCAGTTAAAATTGGCGGGTAGGGCACTAAGGGGACATCTCCTGATTACTCACAGTGATGTCCCCTCACCCTCCACACCAAGGGGCCCTAAATGTCTAAGGTGCGGTTAAAATTGGCGGGTAGGGTGCTAGGAGGACATCTGCTGCTTGCTGGCAGTGATGTCCAAGCACCCCCCCTACCAAGGGCCCTACATGTCTAAGGTGCAAATAAAACCGAAAGAGGGGGGGCCCACTCCATACGGCAACCATAGGAAGGGTGGCCACTGCCTAGTAAACCCCCCCCCCCCAAGGCTCATCGCAGGCTAAGCCCCCCACCCCCTCACCCTATTATGAGGTTATATGAGGAAGGGGGTAAGTTGGGGACAGCTGGTAGACTGTCCCCCGGTGGTCAAACAGCTGTCCCCTGCCCCCCCCCCCAGCAAGGGGGCCAGGCCCACCCAGCCCAGGGGCCCCACCCCCGGAGGCGCCGACACCCCAGGCCCAGCACCACCCACCCCACACAGAGGGGGAGGAGCCAGAAAGCGCCGGCCCCCCCCGGAGCAAGCCCAGGCCCCCACCCCCAAACGCCGGCCCTAGAAGAGCTCTGGTCAGGCCTCGACGGGACCGAGGCAGCCAACCGGCCGGGGAAACCGCCGATGGCCTCAGCGGAGACCCCGACCCGTCAACCCCCCCTGCCCCGTACCAATAGTGGGCCCCCCCCTCCCCCAGAATGCCCCCCCACAGGACAGGGCCGACAAGACCCCCCACCCCACCCCACCCCAGACCCCGCAGCCGAAGCGGATGACACCCAGAGCGCCCGGGGGCCCCAAGAGGGCTGTCCCGTCCCGCCCCAGAGCCAGGGAAGGGATGATCCCAGCCCCAGGCGTAGATGGGAAGCCCATCCAGCGCCGCTGGGCCCCCTCCCCCGAGCAGCGCCCCCCGCCAACCCCCCCAAGCACAGGCAAAGGGACCACCCCCCCAAGCCAAGCCAGAACACCACCCCACCCCCCCACCACGCACCCCCACACCCAAGCCCAGAGGACCACGCAGCGCCCCAGCCCGCCCCACCCCGGCGCCGGACCCAACCCCCCGACCAACGGAGCCCCCACCACCCCCCGCCAGGCACCGGAGGCCCCGGCCCCCACCCCGGCCCACGGCAGAAGGGCAAGGAGCAGCGACGACCAGGCCCCCCCATCCCCTAAGTCATGGAGTCAGCTACGGGAGACCAGAGAGACCGAATTCTTTCAAAGTTACTTGAACCTTGGGCTGACATTTTTTCCAAGCTGATCTGATCAAGCAGCAGATTTCTGTGTTGACTTATATTTATATTTTTCTTGCTTTTCCAATTTATTAAAATAGTTTTTTTAGCAATGCAAAGAGTTATGAAAATGATAGAGCCTAATCCTCCTACTACATCGATGGCACTCATGTCACCAAGCACACAAAGTGACGGTGAGGCAGTGATTGAAACCTTAAGCCAGACTGATAAATCGGCACATACCTGCTGCCAGAGAGCCTGGACAGGCGTGCGTGTAGATTACTGTCACAGTGCTGACAAATGTCTGAGTTGCTGAGACCCATCTTGAACATCCTATGTCCAGTGTAGTAAATTCTGTGAAGGGTTTTAAAATGGATTAGCTGCAGATTTGGACTTTTTGTCAGTTTAAAGGTGTTTAGACAAAGTTCTGACCAAAAGCTTTCATCTGTGCTGATGCTCAAATCCGCATCCCATTTTGTTGACGGAAGTGAAATGTTATTATCTAAATTACATAAAAGTTTGTATATTTTGGAGAGAGTTTTATTCATTGAGAAATTGATCAGAGTGGTAACTACATCTGGTAGCTTTAAATCGTTGTCTCTGTATTTAAATTTTTTAGTAATATTTGATTTAAGTTGCTGATATTCCAAGAAGTTATTTATTCCATGTTTGTCTTGAAGTTCCTGGGGAGTTATGAATCTTCTATCAATAATTATATGCTCTAGATGTTTTATGCCCCCTGCTTGCCAAGCTGGGTAGTGGATAATTTTTTTGTTTATGAGGATGTCTGGGTTGTTCCAGATGGGTGTCATTTTGCACGGTTGAATTGATGATTTTGATATTTTGAGAAATTCCCACCAGGCTGTTAAAGTGGCGTTTATATTAATACTTTTGAAACAATCCTGTTTTTTAACTGTTTGGCTAATAAATGGAAGATCTGACAGGTTGATCTTTCCACATAACGCCTGTTCCAAGTCTAACCATGAGTTGGTTTCTGGATTATTTTTTAACCATTTTAAGATGTATTGTAATCTATTTGCAAGAAAGTATTTGTGGAAATTAGGTAATTCTAATCCTCCACAGCTTTTTGCAGATTTTAAAGTTTTTAGACTAATTCTTGCAGGTTTATTATTCCATAGAAAGCTTGATATGGATGAGTCTAATGTTTTGAACCATTTTAGTGGCGGTTGTGTGGGAATCATTGAAAAGAGATAATTAACTTTGGGTAAGATTTTCATTTTTACCGTGGCTACCTTGCCCATAAGGGACAGAGGCAGGTTGGTCCAGCGTGTTAGATCGTCCTGTATGTTTTTCAGTAATGGGGTGTAGTTTAGCTGCACCAGTTCTGATAGTTTGGGGGAAAAATTGATACCTAGATATTTGATATTTCCTGATTTAACTGGTATTGTGAGTCTTTGCTCCACATTATTGTTCAGTGGTAATAAAACAGACTTATTCCAATTAATGGAATAGTCTGATATAGAGGAGAATTCATTAATGATTGTTGCCGTTTCATTTACAGAATGTAAATTACTTAAAAACAGTAATATGTCATCTGCATAGAGACTAATTTTATGATGGCTGTGTTTGGTTTTAATTCCTTTAATGCTCTCATTCTGTCTTATTGCTGCAGCTAGAGGCTCAATAAATATAGCAAAAAGAGAAGGAGAGAGTGGGCAGCCCTGTCTGGTTCCTCTTCCAAGAAAAAACCTGTTGGAAGTCTGTTTATTAGTTCTAACTGATGCATTGGGGTTGTGATATAATATTTTGATCCATTTGATGAATGCTTCTCCAAAACCAAACTTATGGAGGGTGGCAATAAGGAACTTCCAGTTTACTCTGTCAAAAGCTTTTTCAGCATCCAGTGATAGTATGGTCATTTCCTGGTTGTTAATGGTGGCAAAGTTTATTATATTAACAAGTCTTCGGAGATTGTCATCCGAGTGTCTGCCTTTGATAAATCCAGTCTGGTCGAAGTGAATTATGTGAGGAGTGATTTTTTCTATTCTCTGTGCTAGTGCTTTGCAGATAATTTTTACATCTGCATTGATTAGAGAAATAGGGCGATAGCTTGAAGGACTATTGGGATCTTTGTCTGGTTTTAGAAGAAGAATTATGTTGGCTGAGTTCATGTTAGGTGGCATTGATTGGCTTTCATTGATAGATGTGACCGTTTCATAAAACGTTGGTGCCAGCTGTTCCCAGAATTCTTTATAAAACTCAGCAGGAAAGCCGTCAGGCCCTGGTGCTTTACCATTGGGCATAAGTAACAGAGCTTCATGAAGTTCAGACAACGAGAACGGAGAGTCTAAGTTTGTTATTTGATCCTCATTTAACCTGGGTAGGTTTACATTATTAAGAAATGAGTCAATACTTTGCTCTGACGGATTGATCTGTGGTGTGTACAAGTTTTTATAAAAGTTTTCAAATGCGTTATTAATTTTGACCGGGTCATGAGTGATATTTCCTGTTTGGTCCGTAATAGAGGTGATTGATGATTTTTCTCTATTAATTTTAAGCTGATTAGCCAGAAATTTGCCAGATTTATTAGAGTTTTCAAATCTTTCAAGTCGTAGCCTTTGTATTTGAAATTGTGTTTGTTTATTAATGATGTCATTTAACTGCAGCTTTAAATTTTTCAGATCTCCCAGTATGTGTTCCTGTGCAGAGGCAGCATAAGCAGTCTCCAGGGTTTTGATTTTATTTTCTAATTCTAATAAATCTGCTTTCTCTTTGCGTTTTTTGTGCGTTGAATAAGAAATGGTTTTCCCTCTCATGACTGCCTTTGCTGTTTCCCACAGAATGCACGGTGAGATCTCTCTCAGTTCTAACAAAAGTACCAGTTAAAGCTCGTCTTTAGCGGTGTAGCTTTCCACAGAATCCGGTGTCAGACCGTGGAACAAGTGAACAAAACAATGAAGCTTAGTGAAGCGAGTCTTTCTGCCAACAGCTGCAGTTTTTGCACTACATCTCCCATGATGCATTGGGTTAAAGTGACAACGGCTCAGCATAAAATGAGTCCTCCCTGTTTAACGTCTTTAAACCAGTAGCTTTCCACAGAATCCGGTGTCAGACCGTGGAAAAAGTGAACAAAACAATGAAGCTTAGAGATGCTAGTCTTTCTGCGTTCGGCGGATTTTTGCACTACATGTCCCATGATGCATTGGGTTAAAGTGACAGCGTCTCAGCGCACAATGAGTCTCTCCTCTTAACGTCTTGAAACAACAAGGAACACACATCAAACAGTTTTAAATATTTTAATTCCACTTTTTTTTACATCTTTTAGAAAAAACAGCTGCAGCTTCCAGCTTTTTCTGCCACAATTATCACAAAAATGCATGTGAGATTGCGGAGGGGCTGTAGACCAATACAGACTATGATTTTCTCCTTTTTTTTAAATTTTTGGATGCTGGTGTGCCGCGGGATTTTTGTCAAGGTTAAAGTGTGCCGTGACTCAAAAAAGGTTGAAAAACACTGCTTTAGGTAACTCTGTGGAAACAGGTCACAACACATCAAAATGATGCGGTAACACAACATCCAGTCCTCAAATAGTGTCATGAAATGCGAGGCGCATGTGGCGGGGACATCTTCTTTTCAGTACTAATAAAATGTCATTGCACATGTGATGAAAAAATAATAAAGACAGTTCCTCTTGAAGAACTGAGACTGGCTGTTTGGTTTAACCCGCTCTGGAGGCTCTGAGGGTTCGAACGCGGAAGTGAACCCCGAAAGAAGATCAGCCTCACTGTCTTGTTCTGTTCTGAATTCAGCGGCTCGTCTAGCAATGGATCTCTGCGCACGCTAAGGCAGCTGGGAGGGGAGGGGGTGTGGGCCGGTTAAGGTGATTAGAGTGACACGGCGCATGCTGGCTGTGCATTTGGGATGAAATGCATAACCGATGCTACCACAGTTTATAGTGGCTAGTGGGGTGGCCATGTGTCGGCCAGGGGTGCCGTGCCCACCCCTGGCCACCCCCTGGTGGTGCCACCGGTGGAACTATGAGCCCTTTACAACACCACAAGTTATTGCTCAGAGCGGTAAATGTTTTGGCAGAAAATGGTTTTAAAGGTTATGTGGTGTTTATCCAAGAGGCTATTAGGCTGAGAAAATCTTTCCAGTTTGGATCTTTTTTCAAATTTGTATTTACTGAGACACGGGATTTGTATAATTTTAGAAACTATGGAATTGTGGGAACTTCTTCTTTTGAAACCAGCTAAAACCCACCTATGGAAAAATCAAGCAGTTCATTTTAACTTTACTTTTTCTGTGAGGATTGTGTCTTGACAGGCTGGGTTTTCATGCCTCCCAGGACCTAGGTGACAAGTCAGGGTACAGCTGTTCAAATGCCCCCTGAGAAAATAAAGAAAAGTTCCGCTTTGTTGCTCTACTGACATCACCAGGGACCCCACCTTGGAGCCAGGCCTGGGGTTGGGTGACGGGTCTTGCTAGAAAGGCTAAAACCATGGAAATGGACTCCATCTTAACATGGAATGTCACTTTATTGAGTGGTAACGTTTTTGAGCGCATGACTGACTGAGGGGTTCTGATTAGAGGTGGAGATAGACATAGTGATAGCTTCCCTCTCAACACACTGAAAGCTCTGAAACCAATCTACTTGAGAGGGGTTGAGCTCTCTTCCATTTTAACCTAAGTTCACAGGCGGCAGGTTGGTGTGGGTTTGCTTATTACCACAAAGTTCAGGGGTCATTGTTGAGGTTCACCCAGGAGAGGGAGAGGGTTGCATCCCTGTAAGTCTGGGTCAGGAACACGTCTCTGTGGTCCTGACTTCAGGTAAAGAAACAGTCCATCTGCTGCCACTTTTTACTTTTTATCTGGCCTTCATGGGGTAACAATAAGCTCTCAGACTGGCAACTCCATTGTTTGGTTGGGAAACTTCAACACCGCTGTGGACAGGGACAGTGGAAGAGTAAGAATCAGCAGTAACAGCTTCCCTGAAAGTTTACAATCTATGTTTCTATCCTCATCTATGGTCACGATCTTTAGGCTATGGGCAAAATAATAAGACTCCATATGCAGGCAGTTGAAATGAGTTTCCTTTGCAGGGTAGCTGGACACACCCTTAGAGATCGGCGCACAAGCTCAGAATAGAACCGCTGCTTCTCCACATTAAGAGGGGCCAGTTGGTGGTTCAAATGTCACTTTTGGATGTTTCTGGGACATATGAGTAGGAGTTTCAGGCATAAAGGAGGCTCTGGGGAAGACTCAGAACACATGGGAGGGACTTTGTCTTTAAGCTGGTCTGCAAGTGTCTTGGGGTCCCCCCAGAATGATGGATAATAGATCCCCATTATACCATTTCCTCACAGCAGTACCAAGCCAGGCTTTTTCTTTAAGCTGTAGTTCTTCGTTTCTGTTAATGGCTAAATTAGGGGAACTGTGTGGGAGGAATCTGGTGAGGGAGGGGGGCCAATTTTGTGTGATTGTCCTATGTTTTCTGCTTTAATTAATTTTTAGATTTTATGACTATTTTATTTGTTTGTATGTAAGCTCTTTGTGTTTTTGGTTGAAATGAAAGACACTTGACAAATAAATAAAGTTTGAGTTTAGGTTTAGAAGTACTGGAAGACATTTCTGTGTAAAGGGAGAGTCTGGGCATCTTAGAGGTACACAAAAAATTGCAAGTCACTTGCAATTTTTTTTCACAGAGAGTGGCAAACCTTTCTCTAAACATACTCCAAGGAAATTACTACAAAAGTGTTTGAAGAAATTCTATCAAATGACATGCTTAAAAAAAAGGTGAGCTGGATGTGGCATGTCATAAAATGTAAAAATCAACAAAGTTTTGTTTTCATTTCGATAATGACCTCAGACATGGTGATACACACGAGTCAGCTGGATCCTCGAAGAGTGTCTTGAGGATGTTGTGATTCTTCTGCAGTGATCACAATTGAGCGGTCTCCAAACTGATGATCTGCCAATTGGCAAGCAGTTAGAGGTCAAGTGAGAAATTATCGGCATTTGCATTGCAGGTGCTGGAGGCGCAGACAGCAGCAGGTGGTCTCATCAGGTTGTTTTGCTCTACTGTTGCTTGTAGCAAGTCATGTGGAAAAGTGGAGAGGAGCACTTAGGGTTGTCTGTGTCTGATTAATAAGGACACAGAGAGGCAAATATGTGCACACAGTCACTAGGTAATGAGCCGCAAATGTGATTAGGTCTTTACGCTGCACCTGCTTCCAATTGAGCACAGAGCTCGGCAACCCAACACAAAAACCTGTGCCTACACACCCAGTGATAAACAACATTAGGTGTTTGTTACCTGTGGCAGGTGTGAGTTTTCTTAGCGCCTTTAAGACCATGACAGGTGAAAAGTCTTTTTTGACTTAACCAACAGATGGGAGCTCGTTGGCAATTGATGCTTCGGTTGTGCAATAATTCAATAAAAAGCTGTTATTACATCCTATTCACATGCATTAAAATCACACTAAATTAGTATTTCACATTTTGTTAATGGTGCTGTGCACATGTAGGATCTTTGAATGACATAAATTACGTCCTTTCATGACAGTTTTCAGAGCTTTGTGCCAATCTCGGTTAGAGAATTTTATCTACCTTTCACACCTGATAAATTGAAGCCAGGGACCATTAAAAGTTGCCTCCTGTGAACGCCATTTTACATCCATGAGATAAGCAAGCCCGAGATTACCCCCTAGTTTAGCCCAGACAGGACCAAAAAGCTGTTAAATTCATTAAGAGCTTCCTGCTCTGGAAGCTATCAAAGGTTTAATTGCAGGCCTTTCCCAGGTTAACACCATCTGACCCCCCACACCCCTAAACTCCTCCATGGTTACTGTTGGTTACAAAAAGCAGAAAAAACAGAAGTGTTGATTGAACCGCACTTATCTCTGCGTCGGGTGAAATATTTTAAGAAATCTGTGGTTGATTTTTTACCTTTTAAATTACAGACAAGCGGGATTGAGGCTTTGCTGAGAACACAGACAACAACTGTAATTATTGAAAATTATCAGATGTGAAAGCACTTCAGTGGGAGTAGAGCTTTACACAACATTTTATCTTTAGCAGATGCCATATTAGAAGCCATGATTATCTTGAACCTACATCATTTTCATTTGACAAGGCTTCCCGTTACCTGAGCCTGTGGCTGACTCACTTGTTCAGAGTTGAAAGTTGGAACAGGCTGGTCTCAAAATGGCTTAATGTTGCACGTTTTCACAGGATCTGTCTTTCAGAGCACGAGACACAAAAAATATGCTTTCTTATTAGCAGTTTCAATTATTTAATTCATGCTAACAATTGTAATTCCCCCCCTTTCTTCTAACTAATGAAAAGTTGACCTCAAAGCAACATTAAACATTACATACCTGAGGTCTTCTGGGGTTTTCTTTCTTTGAGCAGGGCTCCATCCACAGTTTCATCATGGTCATGAAAGATCATGACCTTTAACCTTCATACTTAAGTGCCCATAAACATTTATCTACAGAATCACATCAGCAAACATCACAGCATCTTTCCATCAATCAGAGTGACATACACCCACGAGCATCAAAATGTTAAAATTCACCTCTGGGTTGTGGGCGGGACCATTGGCACAGAGTAAGCCCGCTCCTCTTCCTATCATCCATCTGTTTACATGCTTTCCCACTAGCTTACAGCCACTCACATCCCCAACCTAACATGACCGGTGCAACAAAAATAGTGAGCAATACTAAAGCTATCCAGTTTTGAGCCAGATTCCAGCTGGGACGAAGAAACCAAGACGTACAGGGATCTAGTCGTCTACAAGTGGATGCATCAGAATGGAGAGGAGCAGGGAGCTTGTGGCTTGCTGGTCATAACACCTAAATCACTGCTAAAAGCTTTAGAGCATTATTTCATTTTCTCCTGAATTTTTATAAGACAAACAGTAGCTGTTTTTTGTGACTCCAGATAAAAATAAAATGATGTCCGCTCCGATGGCTTTGTACAGTTGCCATCACAACAATGTGTGAGGACCTGGTGTTTTTCTTTTTTTTTTTTAATAATTAGAGACTGCAGTCTAACGAAAATCATGTTTTTCCCACATTCTTTTTCTTTTTTTGCCTAGATAATATAGTGCAGTCTGTTAAAATGGATAACAGAGCTTTGGTTATGTTGTTTAACATTTATAGAAATGATAATTATTATCCTGAAGCCAAACTACTTTTAATTTCTTCACAAAAAAACACAAATACATATATATTAATTTTTACCCAAATTATTGTGAAGTGGTCCATTTGATTGCACCGTTCATAAGCATGTAGCTTGTCGTGGTTAGCATGTCTCGTCTGGCGGTGCCTTTTGATTTTAAACTCCATGAAAACTCTGCAGCCTTTTGGCATAACAGGCAGACACAGCTATTTCATATTTCACGCTTTGGAAATAGATCAAAAGATGATCGGAGTGGGACTTTAAAAAAAAACAAACAGACAGGGGAGGCAAACCCCTCATGAACGGAGCAGGGAGACCACAACGACTTTCCCCAGAGACAGAAACTTCAACAACTCTTCCCAGGAACAAGAATCACGAAAAAGGAAATAGACCAAGGACCATCCTCTGACACAACAAACATGAAGAGGAGCAACCTGACACACCTTCCTTACGGAGAAGACACAAGAACAGGAGCAGCCCGTCGTTCCTTCTCAGGGGCAGGAAACATGAAACGGTGTGACTTTCCCCTGAGAAAGAGGCAGGATCTTGCTTTTGCTTGGATTAAGCTTAGCTGAAGGAAAACCTCCTGGCATGGTATGGTATGGCATGGCATGGTAGTAATATGAGAAATGCAGCAAACCATCTCTTACTAGGTCCTGGTTGTTCTGGTCCTTCTGCCAGAAATTGGTGGTTTAGGACCCAAAATGCAGGATTTGTTCTGGGGACTTCCAGGTTTTAAAGCTGAACTTAGAGGTTAGCAAAGTGTGAAATAATTGAGAAATCACCTGAAAAAGATGAACTGAATACCAGACACACAAATACACTTAAGATCATTAATTGAAATTAGGACAGCTGTGGATAATGAACAACTTGAACCAACTGTGACAGAGAAAACACACAAACCTGACAACAGATCAGGATTGTTGGTCTAAATTCCACCCATGTTGAGTCAGTTAACGTGTGTGCGTATATGCCATGGTAAATGTGTTTTAGAGTGTGAATGTGTGTAAATATTTCTGTCACTCAGAGTTTGACCATAAATGACTGTGTGTAAATCTATGTGTACATCTATGTGTGCGTAAAAATGCAAATGAATGTGTGTGTGAGAATGGGATTGTGACTGTAAACCACTTTGGGCCTCAGATCCATACTGCATGTTTCTTGCAGGTGGTGTGTGGTTTGGTCCTGAAGGTTGGAGGCACCTGTGTAGTTCAGTGAACCCCTACAGCTTATGAAGTTACAAGCATTATCTGTGTGCA
Source organism: Oryzias latipes (assembly GCF_053564925.1). Lineage (NCBI taxonomy): Eukaryota > Metazoa > Chordata > Actinopteri > Beloniformes > Adrianichthyidae > Oryzias > Oryzias latipes. The sequence continues at coordinate 28,760,011 of NC_136256.1, forward strand.
TCTGATTTGGCAAATTAATAAACAGATTAAACTCTTGCAAACTTAGAGCTTCTTACTTTGGAATTGAGCATCACATGACCATCACAGGAGTGTTTCTCCAGTTTTTTTTGTGTCAGCCACTATTCTGCCGGTTGATGACTGCACAGCTGACATTCTTATGACCAAAAATGGCGTATAACCAGGAAGAAATGAAGAAGAAAGGTTACTTCTCCATCGCTTATTGATCTCATCTCAACAGATCATCCCTCCCACCACAACCAGACATAACAAAAGGTCCACAGATCACATGATCTTTGAGCTGCAGTGACTCTAAAGCTGAACTCTGAAATTTGCTGTTCCTCCAGTGACTTCCCATGACTCCCAGTGGTACAGCCTCTCTGCAGGTGAAGCCATGGACAGCAGTGCAGGTCAGAGCAACTCAACATTGATTGGAGATCCACCACTGAGACCCAAATCAAACAGATTTTTTTTCTGTACTTCACTAAAAGGCCATTTTCTAGCTGCTCCTTTCATTTTCCTGTCTCCTTTTGTTTCCATAAAAACAGAAATGGAACTGGAAACCATGCTGGTCTGGAAAATCTGGAGAAGTAAAGCATGTTTGCTTTGCTACATAGTATGGATGCAGGTTTTTATTTATTCAGGTGTTTTCTTTTTCGAGCTGTAAAATAAAGATTGTAGGGGGAGTGGAATGTGGTAAAACTACCACCGGACTGTTGTGAGAGAAGTCACGTTTGAAACATGTCCGTCCAAATATTGTCGGTAGATTTGACTGTCACTTCTGCTTTGTTAGATTTAGGCACACAGGCTTAGAATGAGGTTTAAGAGCTTTGCCTCACATCATGTAAAAGCTGACATTTACCAAACAGGTGGCAGGCAAACATGTCAACATTTCACGGAATCTCAGCTCCCATTTGTTGCACTTTTTCTACTGGAACTGAATAAGTTATGTATTAAATTGTTGTAATGAAGTTGTTCTTTTTTTTTTAACCACAACATTTATCAAAATAGTTTGGGTCTCACTGTCAAACCACTGGATTCAATTTAGAATAGAATTTTTACTTCAAAATAGAAAAAAATAAAATAAACAAATCAAATTTTACTCAAGATCGGCATTGCTTAATTTATATATATATATATATATATATATATATATATACATATATATACACACACACAGAGATTGAGAGATAAAGTTGGAGAAAAAACAGCATAAAACACAAAAAATTGCATTAAGTAAATGTTGATTTCTGGATTTTACGGAATTTAAATCCACATTTAATAAAAAAAAAAACATTTTTTAAAGCTCCAGCAGTATAATCTTTGTTTTTTATTTTTACATGAAGCACAAGTTGTTTCTTGACTTAGTCTCTATTGCTGCAATCAACTCACTCTGAGTCCAATTGCCAGGTACAACTGTTCATTAGACCAAATCACATCAGCGGGGCAACAAAGTGTGATTAGCAGCTTTCAGCCTGTGATCATGGAAATCTGAGCTGTGGTCGACCAACAATTATGCAAAGTGGCTAGTGCACAACCTCTCTGGTGCCCGGCTCAGGACCGTCTCTCCTGCTGTGTCGCCGTGTAAACTGATTTGGTTTATTTTTCTGATGTCGGACAGAATTTTTAGGTCAATGTTGTGTCCTTGAGAGAAAAGCAGCTCATTCTGTCCCATGCGGATGCAAAGTGAGGGATGCGCTTCTGTGATGAACCTGAACGTCTACACACCGACACTAACACTGCCGTCTGTTCGGCTGATCAATGTCAAAGCAACCAGAGTTCAGCTTCATATATGTTTTACATCATCTTCCAGTGGCCATGTCATTACTCAATAATAAATGATTGTTTTTCCTCACATCTCTTCAGTACAAACATTGATGTTTCCGGGCCTTTGTTCCGTCCTGTCGCTCCTGTTTGTCTGGAGGATGCCAGGAAATTGTTGGACCTTCTGTTTGTTCAGAAATGAACAAAGTACAAAGAAGATGCGCTGCTTAAAAAGGATGTGTCGAGCTTTGATGTTTTTCCTTCTGAGCGGCAGGGTTAAAGAAGTCCAATAAACCTGCTTTTATTGAGTTTTAGCAGCGTTCACGCCCACACAGAACACACCGAATGCAGCTGAACTTGGGAACCGCAATACTCAGAAATCTATTTTTACCTGGGCTCTACATGTCACTGCTGACATTAGATCATGTTCACCAACACACGTTTTTCCCTGGATTTAAGAAGACACTTAAAAGAGCAACATAAATGTCCCTCACTCCACTCCATAGTTTTTTTTGTTTTTCATTTGACAGCACTTTCATGAAGTTTGGAGTTTACTTGGAAAAAAAGAAGCAAATCGATCAAAAAAGTGAATAGTACTATATATTTATTTGTTGTTCTCACCATTTGGCCCTTCCCCCTGGGGGAGCAGTGAACTGTTTGGTGGCTAAGCCCCCCAACCCATTCATGCTTGGTGTCAAGTCTACTTAGTATTCACCCATTTACTTGGACGACAGGACAGATTTCAGTACTGAACTGTCTAATTGACCGGGTGCCGTTCTATTCCTCCTCATAATCGTGTTTCAAAAAGGAATTTAAAGCAAAATAAAATTAGCTGCAAACTGAATTTTGTACAAAAGACCAGATAAAGTTCGACTAAGGTCTGGGGACTTTAAAATCTGCAACGAAGAAGGAAATGATGGTCAAAGAAACTGGAAGTAAAGTATGTAAAGCATCAACAAGCGCGTCCAAAAACCTTAATGCTCAACCCCTTCTCTGCTCATCCTAGTTCCTCAGCTGCACCAATCACAACACAGAAATTCCCTGTCATTTAATGGTATCTAATGTTTCAGGACGGCGGCAAATCTTTGCTTTCCTGAACACAGCCTCCATATCTATGGTCATACCGGGAACAGATCTTCTTACCCGATGTGTTAAAGAGTGACTCGGACAAATCTATAAAATAATCTGAAATGAAACAACCTTTTCTGAAGAGCTTCTTTAACGTCTCATCAGTGCCACAATCCCGCTGTGATTAAAACCAGCTGACTCTGCCTCAGCATTATGACGTGTCTTCAACCATATATTCATTCTGAGCATGCAAACATAGAGCTGCAATTGATATTCTCCTAATAGATGCCGCATCCCATAATGTCAGTTTTTATGGGCTTCAGCGAAAGAGACGCCAATATCTGCAACCAGTACACGGACATAAATATCAAAATGCAAATCAAAGCGTTTAGCCTCGTCAGTTGTGTATTGGCAGCAGAGCCTGGATGCACGAGTAATTTGCCGAGTTAAAGAAGAAAGCCTTGGACCGGTGGGACGGCCTGTTTAAAATCTGAATCTATCGAAAAACAAGGATGCAATACTTAAAGCTGATGAGATCACTCTTTAACTTTAGACGGGAGACATGCAGCAACAATTCAAATGAATGGAAAAAAGATGATTGACTTAAATGTCCCTCTGGAGTTCACACTTACTTTAGAAAACAGTTACACAAGACGGTGCTGCGTGGTTATTATTGGATGATTTGTTTTTGAAGAAACCTCAAAAAAACAATAAAGATCAAAATTACACACATAAGCCTTACTTCAGATAAATACATTAACTATTGAAAGGCCTTTAGATATGAAGAAACTCCAGACATGCTCAGAATTTTACGATTTATTCGTCAAAGAACTGCAAATATCAAATGAAACGTCACCGCTGGCATAAAGCGCTTCATGGTCTCGTTCCAGTTTACTTAACAGATCATTTAAATGTTCACAGCCATTCTAGAGTTTTAAGATCTACCAACCAGGACCTGCACCAAGTGCCCGGACCACAAGACTGGATCACTGGTGTGGCTGTGCTTTTTCTGTTTTTTGGCCCCAATTATGAGATCATATTCCTCCAGATGCTGCACATGATGTCAGACCCATTTAGAATGAAGACTGAAAAATCTCCGTCTGCATTTTATCTGTGCTGGGGGAACAGTAAAAGTTTTAGTGCTATCTTTGACAACAATCGTGATCTTTTTGAATAAAAAAAAGACCATTTTTAAAACTGCAATTAAAAGAGACTTTTTTTTTTTTTAACAAACTGGAGTCCTGCTGCTGTGATGCATGTTCAATCAAACACTCCAGAGATTCTGCACAGGACAAAGCTGATAAAAGAAAATGCGTTTCCCACTTTTATTTAGTGTCATGTTTATTAAAATGTCATGATATTAAAAATCTGTCAAGTAGGAAATTTCTCACTGAGACTTTCAGCGTTCTTGCACCAGCAGTCCAAAAAGGGAAGCCCAACGGCAGAGGAACCAGAGAGCGACCTCTCTCTGCATCTGTTTAACCTTCGTCTGCAGTCGGTCCCTGGAGGTTTGAGACTCACAGGAGAGCAGCCTCACTCCACAGTTATCATACCTTTGGATCGGGGATAAAGGCAGCGATTGATTCATTATCTCTGTGCAGCAGCTCCCTGCAGCTGCAACGCTTACTTTCCTGAGCTTTGCTGCTTTTCATGGCTTCAAAGTCAAAGCGGCAAAAGTAAAATGACAGTTTGGCCTCTCAGATTCAGGAATCCTGACTGTGTGATACTTTGAAAAAGGAATTCACCGAGGATTTATGATGTGTTTCTACAGCGAGGGAACACATCAATGACTTAGATGCAAAAGAAAAATAATGATAATTGTACAACAGCAAACCTCACAGAAGTTCAAAGCAGCTGTGATCCAGTGACCCCAGGAAGAAAACTTCCTTTGAATTTTCTAAACAAAATACATTTTACTTTCTTTTCCAGCATCAGTAATTGAAAGTATTTTCATGTATGTGCAACAACAATGACATCCAATAACTGATCAGAATATTTTAAGCTCTCCCTCAGGTCTTCCGTCGGGGGGGGGGGCATGTACGCGTCTCTGTTGGCGAACGGCCTCCACCCGGCTCAGCACCAGCTCCTCACTCCGGTCGTTTCCACCGGAGCGGACTGCTCTTTTATGTGGTTAATCAGAAGGTCTTGGATTCTGTTGCAGACGGAGTGGGGGTGGGGGGTGGGGGGTGGGGGGGGTGGAGATCCATTTTCTAGTTCAAGGGAGTTCAAATAAGGGGAGGAAACGAGAGGCTTATCTGATCAGAACGAGGCCTTTGAACAGAAATGCTGACACCGTCATTAAATTTTAGCACACAGAGACAGTAATGGAGTACAGTACTGATACTTTTGTTCACCTATTGGAAGCATAAAAGATTAGAGGAGCCCTCAGACTCGACATGCTCAGCTTGCAGTTTTAGTTATTTAAAAGCTTGTGATCAGTATGTTCTGCGGATGGTTTTGATGGAATATTCATGTCATGAATACTTAACTTCCAAACTCTCTGCAGTGGATGCTAGCGTGGCTGCATGCAGTCCTGTCTCCGTTTTCCTTCCAAACGACCGCCCCCCGTCTGCAGACGGTTTCTGTAGGTGTGGTTTGTCTCTGCGAGCTGGAGACTCGTGGTGATTTACAGAAATGTGTTAAGATGCGCCGGTTTGCCGATTTTCTCCGTCTCGCTAACAACTTCCTGCAGCGTTCTGCGACGTCAGCCCTCCTCCTCTTCCTCGCTGTCCACTTTAATGAGTGCTGCTGCCACTCAGCGGCTCTCACCACTGGCTTTGCTTGTTTCAGTTTTCCTGCAAATACCCAGTAAATCAGAGTTGATGTGCATGCATCATGCAAGGAGAGGGCTTTCTAAATGTGAGGGAAAACACTTATGTAGTCAAATTTCTTTACAAAAGCAGTAATGAAAAAGTATATGAGCTGTGAGGAGGCAGTAATTCTCCTGGTGCGGTGGCCTCAGAGCCGATCTGAAACACATTGTGGGAGATGATCGAGTCTTAGTGTCAATACATCAGCCCAGAAAATTACCTCTTCTCTGCTTGGCCTACTTTAATCTCTAGCCTCCTATTGAAGCAATGAACACTCTCTCCTCCGTCCCATTGACAACGTAAAATGGGTTTGCCAGCTTGATTGACAACTTTGTCCACCTGACAAAATGTAATGCAGTGGAGGACAAAAAACAGATCAGGAATTCTTTGGACCCAATCTGGTTCTGCCGATTACATTTTCTCTGCTGGCTTCTGCTTTATTGTATCAGAAACGTCTTTTGAAGTATTGAGGTGGAGTGTGTTTGTGGGTGTGTGTGTGTGTGTGCGTGGGTGTGTGTGTGAGAGTGTGCGTGTGTGGAGTAGTTTGCAGGTGTCCATGGTAGTGTGTGCATGTGGGTGCATGATTTTCTACCTGTGTGCACATGTTTGAGTATACTTATGAGTGTGTGTGTGTGTGTGTGTGTGTGCGAATGGGTATGTGTGTATATTTGTGAGCATTTGTATGTATGATTGTGCATGTCTGTTTGTAAGTGAGAATATTATGAGTGTATATGTTTGTGAGGATATTGTTGTGCGTCTTGTCCAGAAGTATTTGGGAGGATCTTTTTTAGAGTACAGGATTCCACCAAGTCAAGAGAAACCATCAGCCTGACATCCCAGAGACAAACTCAGTGTTTGGTAGAGACTTTTATCCGGAGCGACGGCGAATAACAGAAACAAAACTCTATTCTTTTGCTACATAAATTCATTTGATAAAAGCAGCACTCACAGCTGAGCGCTGGAGCTCCAGAAACCTTTCTGCTGCGGGGATTTATTTTAGTTTTAATCGAATGAATTCTTCAAATCACAACAGTAAAACATCCAAAAACCCGTTCCACCAAATCCAGCAGGACTCTCACAGTAGCTATTCCAATTTGAGGAGAGTTTTTTGTTTTACTCTTATTAATATTTCTTTGGGTCAAGTTACAGAATCAAGGATGTTTTCAATCAGAAAATGATTATAAATGGCTTTCCTTTCACAAGAAAATCCATTTTCATGGTTCTCAACTTTTAAGAAAAAATACTAACTTTTTAGATCTGACAATGTTTCAATGTAAAAAGAAGAACTTTAGGTTTGTTTAAAAATGTCTCTTAGCAGCAGAATCAGATAGGAGAATCTTTTTCAATGTTCTAATGCTAATATAACAGACAATTTTCCTTCATCTTTGTTCTTTTATGTTGAAACGGGACATTTCATGTGGAGGAGGGGGCGTATGTAACACTGTTTACCTTCAGCTGTTCTGATGACAGGTTCATGACGTAATGGGACAAACGGACTTCTGGGTGTGTGAATGAACAGGAAAATAAAGTAGTGGTTCTTTACACCCAAACGTGTCTCTGAGCTCCTTATTTCACATTTGAAACACCGCTTTACCGACAGCAGACCCCTGAAAGCCGGCTACACTGACAATAATTTAATTTAAGTCCCCAAAAGGTTCAGAATTTCTTTGTTTTTCACAAAAGGCTCCACATCTGTCATCTTGAAGCTAGGCTAGGATAAACAGACAACGTTGTTGTTCTATCCTCATTAATTTATAACTTTTTCTGTTAAATTATGACTGTTGTTCTTGTAAATGTACAACTGTATTCTTGTAATATAACAATGACATTACTCGTAAAAGTACAACTTTAAAGTCATAGTTTAAAAACTATTCTTTCTTCGTAAACTGGTCCTAAAACTCTGTCGTATAGAACTGTAACAACCTGAGGAAAAAAAAACCAGAGCGATGAATCAACCTCTGGAAGCTGATTCTCATCAGGGTTTTCTATCTGGTTCTTTGAACAAGACAGTCCAAGAGACCCTAAAGATAAGTTTCTGCTCGTTCTTGGACGATTCCTCAATGAGGTTTCACACAAAGTGCTCACTCTCACTCTGCCAAAGCTGAAAAACTCTGCATTTAATGTTAAACTGGAGAGCAGAGAAAAACACAGAAATATCTGCTCATTTCAAAGGTCATCTTATTGATCGGTACAGAAATCTGTAATCACATTAAAGCTTAATTCAATCCACTTCCCATTTATTCCACAATAACACTGTCTGGTCATTTTCCCCCACAGCACCGTAAATACACAGAGCTTTTATTAATTCTGTGGATTTGGGAGCTAAACTGTGACTTACTCATCTGTGAATCTTTGTTACGATTGTTTCTCATCGCCATTTCTGAATTGTACTTGTGTTTGTTAAAGCTGCAAAGAATGAACAGCTTAAGACCAACGGTCACTTTAACTGTTAAGCTGCAGAACTCTATAAACTGGGTCATTTAGGATTTTAGGGTTTCTCTCCCCCCCGGCACAATCATGGACCCCTGGGGGGGGGGCTTCGGTTTAAAAAATACAGAGTACACTTTACTGTTTTAATCTGTAGAAAAGGCACAAAGTGGAACAGTTCATCAACAGGGAGATGTCCACTAGGAAAGAGTCACTGCAGAAATGACAGTGGAAGGCCAACACAAACCCCCCTGAGGAGGGCCCCTCCCAAGTGAGAGGATTGAACAAAATAAAAATCTCAAATTAATTTCTCATATATATATATTTTTTAAATATATATTTTTGTATTTGTGTCAATATATTTCCTAAATGTCCATAATTGCGACTCCAACACAAGCGTGTCCTTTGGTGCACGTCTTCCTCATGAAAATCACCAACCGATCATGTAAAAAAAAGGTAACACTTAACAATGAGGGTCCCTTTGGTACTGTTAATTTATGCATAATGAAGTAGTAATGTAGTAAGAAGGAAACTCTGTAGTCTGCAGTGACAATATACTGTCCTTCTTATCAAAGGGTCATCTACAGGAATCTAATGAGTGCAAAGAAAAAAGAAAGACTTTCATCATCTTTCACCTGGATGAACAACACTAACATCCTGGAAATAGTGAATGCTTTTTAGACCAATGAGGTGACACTGAATAACTTCCCATGATGCACCTGACCACCTCTCAAAGCACGCAGGTTGAATACCACAGCTTTAAATGACAGCTATGTAAAACTATGTTGTAGTAATGCAGTAAATGAAATGTATCGCTTGAAAAGTTCTAATACAAGAAAAGCCTTTTCATTCTAATTCTAGACTGTTATTGAATGTTAATTTATTATCACCCTTCACTTTTAGATTTCTTTGCATCAGGATCAAAAGATGCTGTGATGCTGTCTTTAAATCCTAATGAGGTTCACATTGATTAAACGTCATATGTTTTTATGTGCATATAACACTGAAGTGGGCCGTAGCATGAAGTTCTGTGCTGGTTTTATTTGTCAGGTCAGTTCAGTCCAGCTGGAATGGAGCCAGCATCATGTGGTTGTATTTGAATTGGATTTAGTTCCTCATAAAAACTAAAGAACTGCTTGGACTTTACTGTCAGAGACACTTGAAAGCACCAGTTAAGTGAGAGGGTTTATTTCAGGGTTTCTGCTTGCTCCACTCTCTGTCCCAGAGTGCTTTACCTGCAATATCAGTTTAATGACTGATGCTTTTGTTGTTTCACCTGGGAGAACCGTGACGACCACGGAGACGCACTAACCTTTTGTAAAGGTCACGAAATAATGAAAGCGGCTCAGCTGTAAACTGGAGGAAATGGTAATAGCGATCACGTTGACGAGAAATAAAGAGAACACGATTGGCTGACGCCGTTCCGGCTTAGCTTTGAGAACATTACGACTGAAAGCCGTTTTTGTTCAGGATTACATTTCACAGCCGTTTCTTTTAAACCTCCAACATCACATGACCCAGGAAATATCTGCATTTCAAATGATTTACTTTAACATTTTCATAAGAAGCTCCAAGACCTATAAGATTTGAGTTAAAACATGTTTTTTGTGTATAATGCTCCTCTAAAAGACATTTTTTTATTTCAACACATTTCTGCATTTATGTCTTTGACTTTTACATTTAGAGTTTGGTCAAAGATAACCAGAACTGAGCTTCAATAATTGACTTATGTTAAAAAAAAAAACTTGATTTAGGTTTTTCCTGAGTTTATCTAATATGTTATCGCCATTTTGAAGTTATAACCTTCTTTGTTGTAAAGTATCTTGTGTTTTTTTGTGAAACGTTCTCTATAAACATACTTTTTCAAAAAATATTTACATAGATATCTTCTTAAAATTGATTTTTTACTAAAATTATTATTAAATGAAACGTGGAGTCTGGTGACAGTCAGTGAACAAATATACGGTGTGATGAAATTAGTAAAAGTTGCACAAAACCAGAATGGACGTAGCATAAAACAACACTTTCTGTGAAAAATGTCCTGTTCTATTCTTTATGTCCTTCTGATCTGTTTAGGGGTTAAAACCGGCCTGTACCACCCAGAGGGCAAAGGGGGCAGCAGGGTCAGAGAATTGATCAAACCATAAAAAAGGAAAAAAGAGTATTTAGGGTCTGGTTTTCAAGGAACCTTTATCATTGTTTGCAAAAATGTCTTCACTTTTCAATCGAAAAACATTTCAATCTAAAAACCTTTGAACATTTTTCCTGCCAGTTTACAGCAGAGTCCTTTTTGTCATGAAAAGATACTAAAATAAATCCAGACTGAAAGTTCTTGGCTGTACGTCTCTCCAAAAGTATGATTTAGTTGTTTTTTTCTGTGCTTTTCTTTGGCCTGAAAATATGTAAACATATTCACTGGGAATAATCCTACTTTGGTTACCATTAAATCTCCAAATGGTTCCACTGCCCCCTCGGGGGGTGGGTCAAATGTGGGGAGCAGATTTCCACACTCAATCATGGGACTTTCTGCCACCATATTGCAAAACTCATTTTATTCCAGCAGACCTTCAGGTCTGCGAGAAAAGCTGTCTTTATTTGCTCGTGTGGGAATCTTCGGCAGCAGAGTCGGCCCGATCAGGAGCGCCTCCGGCCGGCAGAAGGTGTTGCGCCCCCCCGTTCATGCTACTGTCTTCTTCTTCTCCTACTGTTAAACACCAGAAGGCATATTCATGAAGGAAGCATAATTAAGCAGTCAGAGTTTGGATTGCTTCCAGATGGATGAGTTATTGTTGCCATTATTGATGCTGGCTGCCATGAGCCCCACTATCTGGGATTAATGCCGTTAGAATTTAGAAGCCCGACACCATTTTACCACTTAGTCCCATGATGAATAGTGTTAGGCAAAGTCGTTTGCTCTGACACTCACTCACTTCCCCTCATTTTATGTACTTTGCTTGCCTTATTAAGGCTCTTACCACTAGCTTAATTGCCTATTTAGAATTCTCCTCTTTGTGACCTGGATGTGTGTTATTTGGTGAATGTAATTAAGTTACCTGTAAATTTCCCAGTAAAGGCCCCATCCATCTCTGTTATGGGGGGCACTTATTTTTGTTTTCATTAATTTAATGGCCAGTGTGTCTGGATGCTCAGTGGAACCGAGAGGAGGATCGGGTTCGGTTGAGCCAAATTTAAGGAATCAAAGTTAAACTGGAGATGAATGTTTTTTACAAACTGTGCTGCCAAACTGAACACATGATTAGCAAGCAATCACAGCCTCTCTGCTGAATAATGCATCTTCCTGTGTTAAAAATGGGGTTCTAATCAATGTTGGAAACTTTTATAAACTGTTTCACTTTTAGTTAGTGTGTGTTCAGCCACTGCTCTTCAACCCCTTTAGCTGTGTTTGTCACAAATGTGCCGCTACTAAAACAGATTCAAATTGTCTGCTGTACTTTGAAGGACAAGCTCAAAAAAGTAGGAAAAGCTGTGATTTTCTGAAGGCGAGAGCTTTTCGGTTTGCTAGTTTAAGGGCAGCACTGATGTATTTTTGTAGGGCAACTTGTTTGTGGGGGCTAACTTTGGCTAGGAGGCATCATTTACGAAACACAGACACATTTAGGACAAAAGATTAGAAAATCTGGTGAATATTTGGAGGGATTGTCCACTGGGGAGCTGGCCCCGACTGGCCCCACGGGTTGTTGAGTTAGAGAGAGATGTTCTGCAGCTGTTCTCGTTTTGGTTTTTCCTGCCTGTTTGTTAGGAAGCATCAGACCAACGTGATCCAAAACCGACGTGAATGAACGTTGAGCTGAAAGTAGATGAAGACATTATGAAGGTTTGTGTGAGAAATAGTCTGCACACCATGCTGCTCTCAGCTTTTGAAATGAAGATGCCGTTAAAAAACACTTTTTTATATGTGTGTAGCCCTTTTATACTCGTAGATTAAATGAGTGGGCTCTGGGTTCTTATTCTCTGATCAATTTTACTGAAAGTAATAATATTTTGGATCGATGAAACTATTTAAAATAATCGTGAACTCCACAGTGAATATAAAACCAAATAATCAATAAAATCCCAACACAAGTTATAATGTGAACATTAACCCCTTTTTAATGAAAATTAAATGAATATAAAATAAAGCAATAACAAAATGGTGATTTTATACCAAATAAAGCAAAATATAGACTCTTCTACACAAATAAAAATCACACACTCACAGTGTAGGCAAAACGCTCAATCACAGTTCAGTAACTTTGTTTTATCTTATGCTAAAGCCGGCAAACCCCCTTTGAACTCCTACGTTGCAGGCCTGAATCGATGTTTGTGTTCGTAGGGACCAAAAACTCCACAGTCGCTTCACTGAACCAGCAAAATAAAATAAGGTACCTTGTGCACTTGAGTATTAATCCAACCAACTTCTCTTCTCCTCGCGAGGCTCCTGTCCGGAAATGGCATACTCCGACTCACAGCTCCGACTCCATTTTGAAACAGGCGTTGCCGTTAACAGTCACCACTTCCTCGTCTTCGTCTCGTTTGGAAACGTCCTCTGAGCTTCCTGGGTGGCTCAGAGTGCTATCTGGATCGAAACGCTCGTTCTCCAGTCCGGGAACAGTCTTCTCAGAGTTTTTCAATTCAGCCGATCTTGTGGACGGCAACTCAGTCCTTTGCTAAACCTGTTAGCGTCGGCTACATACGAGGCTAACGTCACAGTATCCAACAGTCACAAGTCCTGGGCGAAGACTTACTGTAATCTACCAACGTTTTCAGCCCTCGATCATTAAGTGGACCATCTCGTGGACGAACCACGGCACAAACTTATATTACTTGGGCATACGAACGAACGCATTCATTAGCTGCTCAGTCCTTCTCTGCCAAAACCGGAACTCTCCTCCGCTCTCTTTTTCCGCTCTCCCCCTCCAAACTCCTCATGCACGTAACATAACTTCAATCAAAAAAACTACAGTCAAACACTGTTAAAAGTACTGCAAATAACATTTCACTCATAATGCTTCACAAAGAACAACAAATGAGCTTCCATAAAGAAAATAAATTAACTAACAAAATAATTTATTTATTTATTTATTCATGAAATTTTCTATTTGTCCCATTTTTTACCCTGGCTACATGTGTATTTGAAAAAAAAATACCAAAAATTGTTCTTTAGCAAAAGGGAAACAATTGGTTCTGAGGAGGGCTTTACTCAACACAACACACGAGTCAACAGTGTTTGGATGTTGTCACTCTATCAGGTGTTTTTGTGAGTTCCTCACTGTGACGCTCTGCGATGGTTGCAGCAGAGAGCAGCTCTGTAAACAGCTGAGATGACCTCTGCTGAGCTGGAACCATCTTCTGAATCAGTTATTGTGTCCGTAATGCAAGGAGGCGATTGCATATTTTCTCTAAAGGGAAAACAAATAAGAGCTAACACATTGAATGTTTCCATCTTTTTTTCGGCGCCCGGCTCCATACCAGGCCTCCGCCGCTGCTCTGCTGTTCCCATCACTTTTTACTCAAAACAATTTAGCTTTTATTTTACATCTGTGCCAGCGGCAATGCTGAGAAATGCCAAACCAATTTGAGAATAGGTGCTTGAGCATGACTGGAGGAAGAAAACTCTCCAAGGCCGATAAAAAATATGTGAAAAATGTTGGTCTGTCCACTTTACACAGACCTAAAAACATCATTCAGCTGCAGAGATTGCTTTGAATTTAACATATATATATATATATATATATATATATATATATATATATATATATATATATTTTTTTTTTTTTAAACAAATCACTTTGATAATCATTATCAAAACTGGAGTATAAGCACCCTTCACAAAGAAAAACAATAGTTCAATAAAAAAATATTGAAAAATATTGTTTAAGTAAATTTTTCTTTAAGTAAACTAGTGAGCTCTTTACAAAATCATCTGCAAAGATAAAAAAAACAACATGCATCGCTCCTCGAGGGAACGGTGATGTGTGGAGAATCCATTAAGGAATAGGACATATTCCTACCTCCAAACCCAAAGAGCGTGGAGGACATGGTGGATGCCCTCCAGAAACACTTAAACTACACGAAGGAACAAGCTCTTTCCTTATTAATGTGCTCCTTTACAAAGCAACACACCATGCACCGTTCCCCCAGGACAAGGCAGAGCAATGAGTGGAGCGAGCAGGTCTGTTCATTTTTTAAAGCCTGGTAACCTGTCCTCAAAGGTACTGTAGTACATCAAGATGCTACTTAGCTGCTACAGCGGATATTACTCACTCTTTTGCTTAATGCATGCAGTCGTTCATCAAGCGCTGATAGGAGCGACGAGAGGAGCTCAAAACCTTTTTCGTTTCACCAAATCAACTGGCAGCTTGGAAACAAACTGAACTTCTCTCTGAATTAGTGAGCGCTTGTTGAACAGGCAACAAAACGATGCTAATTTTTGGAAATAACAAGTGGGATCGATTGGCAGCTTTTGGTTAAGGCGCCTTCACAGTCAAGAGGACAGGGTTTGTGTCTCGGTGGTGTTGTAGCCATTAAAGGTGGTGCTTTGAATGGAGGAAATGCTTACTTAGACTTCCCCTGGGCTTTCTGCTCTCTGAGCAGAATGAGAAAAATGTACTCCGGCAACATCAGAGGAGCATGAGAGGAAAACACATTTATCCTCTAAACACTGACGTTTGGTCACGTGCACGCGGGCAGGAAGGCTTTATGGGCCCGCAGATTTTTTGCAGTTAAAGGATCTCTTCATTACACGGTGACCTTGAGTGCAATATAAAGCATGATGGATGCAGGGATGTGGTGCAGCATGACAACAGGATGGATGTGTTCCACCACAGAGTTAGTTTATGCTCTACTTCGCATTTCTGCTCAGGAGCTGGACAAGAGGACGGCATCAGAGATCCGTTTCGACTGCGAGGGGCCCTGTTTTTTGGCGGTCGCCAACTCTGGGGTTTCTGCAGATCAAAATGTCCAGACGTGTTGGTGTGACGCCCTGATCTGAGGTCTCTGATCCCTAATTGCGCATGGGCAATGTGAGCAGATGTGCTGCGAGGCCAGAAGCGTTTCAACTTTGAGTTTCAACTGGTGGTGGTGGCGTGTGGAGGGGCCGTGTTGGCTACTGGCAACTAACACGAGCTCACGCACCGCAGGTGGTGCAAGTTGTGGGAGTCCAAAGGTCTTTGTTTGCATGAGGCAGAAACGAAATGGCAGGCAGAAATTGCTAATAGCCATTCCCTTTTGTCACATCACACATAGAGCTACAGGCTATTATTAATCATTTAGCAGGTTTCATAGCTGGGTTCAGCGCTCATACACAGCACCTGTCAGGCCGCGCCGCAGCAGGCAGGGTTCCATTTGATTAAGTCTCTTTAGCCTCCACACCCTCGCAGCTAAAGGTCACCATGCATTCTCCTCCGACGCCGCCTCGCATGCCTGTCCGTCATTTACATTTGGCCTAAAAGTTGAGCTCATTTGTAGGATAAATGCATTTTTATGGTCACATGGACAGATGCAGAAAAGAAAAACATGTTTGTTACGACGTTGTTAGGGAAACTTTTGGATTTAAATGATTTTAACTTTCACTCTTGATGGCTGATTTGAAGTTTAGGGACAATCAGTCCACCTAAATTCATTTGTTCTTTCCTTTTTTTCAGATTTTCTGTTTTTTGTTTAATTTTTGAAATGATTCCTCTTCAAATATTGATGTAGACATACAACCACACGGGAGCAACTCTTAATAGGAAAATGGGAATATAGTATGTTTTTAAAAATGCTGTTTCTTTTGGATAGAAAGAATATCTTCAATTTTTTGATTAAATAAAACATGTCACATCATTAGACGAATCAAATGAATAAGAAACAACCACAACAAAAATAAATCTAGATTAAATTAATCTAAGGTTGCCCTACGACGGAGTTTTAGGGCCACGGTGAAGAAAAAAAATTCTGGCCAATGTGGCAAGATTAAAGTGACGAGAAAAAACTCGACACAAAGTTTCAAGAAAAAACTCATCTTGTCGAGATAAAAGTCGAAATAAAGTTTCGAGATTAAAGTCGCAATGTTGCGCGAGAGAGAAAAAAACTCTTAAATTCACGAGATTATTGTGGAAGTGTGCACGCAGAGCAGCAGGTGAACGCCGTGCAGCAGCAGAGCTGACCGACTAAACTTTGTTGAACAGGTGAGCTGAATGTTTATTGATAACGTTCCAAATGTCTGGAGGCTCATTTGATTGATTTACGATTCATCAAAGTCTTATTTATTGATGGTTGGTTTGCAGGATCACTGCAGCCCGATGATGAAGCCATCGGGTGACCCTGCAGCTGTTTGCTTGAATCCTTTCTTCCTCCACCAAAGACCAGATCTCTACGTTTGTGTGACGCTTCCGTCTGAGGAGGAGAAGCACTTTTTTTCATTTTCAACGTTGTAATGCTAATAAAACAGACTATTTTCATTCCTCTTTGTTGTTTAATGATGAAATGGAACGTTTCATCTGCAGGAGGGGGCGTATGTAACACTGTTTACTTCCGCATTGGTGATCGGATGACAGGTTCATGACGTGATGTGACAGATGAACTTCAGGTTATGTGAATGAAAAGGAGAATAAAGGCTGCAGCGGTCCTCTACACCCAAACGTGTCTCTGAGCTCCTTATTTTACATATGAAAGTCCGCTTTATCGACACCGAACCCCGGAAAGACGGCTCCACTGACAATAATCTGATTTTGAATCGCCAAAAGGTTCAGAATCTCTTTGTTTTAAACCTATAATCCGGAAATAAAAGCTTCACAAAAGGCTCTACATATTTCATCTTCAAGCTAGGCTCCGATAAACAGACAACTTCGGTGTTTTCTCCTTTTTAATCTATTAATTTTTCCCCGTAAATTTACTTTTTTTTGGTGGCCATAAAACTGTGTCGTAAACTCTTAAATACAAAGCCAGTAGCTCACTAACATTAGCCATAACACTGAATACTCCTGAAAGACTCAGCGCAGGGGGGGGGGTTCAGCGCTAGAAACTTTGTGTCGAGTTTTTTCTCGTCATGACGAGATTAAAGTCGACATGACGACTTTAATTTCATCATGTTGGCCAGAATTTTTTTTCCTCACCGTGGCCCTAAAACTCCGTCGTAGTTGCCCAGTCTTGCTCAATGTCAACAGTAATTGCTCCCTAAACCAAAACTTTTCTTTTTCTGTGAGAACTTTAACGTTTTTGGGATTAACTTTCCTTTTTTTTTTTTAAGATAATTAAATTGACATCATAGTGAATGGTTTAAGATACTAGTGATAACGAAACATCTCAGTCTGACTACTTTAGATTCAACAGTTTTGGAAGCGAGCCCATCTTTTCAGGTTTTCTCCATCACTCAACCGGTGTTTGGTTTGACTCATTTCTGCAAATTCATGGTAAGTTTAAAGATAAAAAATATAATTTATTTCAATAATCTCACCAAAACAAAAAGGTTTAAAAACACTAAAAGAGGAAATTCTTTTTTTTTAACCAGTTTTAGAAGTTTCTACAAAATTGGGGCTCAGTTCTTCTCTGCTCCACTGAAAGGATGAAATGTTACAGAAATATATGTTTATTAAGGCAGATATTCCTTAGGAGTGGAATAAGTTATCAATCTATGTTGGTCTGTCTGATTTCAAAGACGCTCCTAAAAAAGATGTATTTCTTCTTTTGTTTGTTCACAAGCATTTTAAAGCAGCAGCTCATTTTTCTGCAGAAAAAAGAAAAGAATGTGCAACTGAAACTTTGCATCACTGCTCCCTAGGGAGAAGGGGGCGGGTCTTCTGCTTGACCGTATTCCTTTAAAAAAAATGAACTCATCAATAAAATACAATAAACAATAACTTGTACTTTTGATAGTGTACAAACAATACCAGCCTCATGGGTAGAAAAATGCATCAGTTATTCACTTTTTAAAGTTACTTTTTTAACGTGTTTGGAGAATTGTTTTTCTTTATAAGAGATTTTTTAAGTTAAATAAACACATTGTGTAAAATATTATGATTATATAATTATTTTTGCAAAGTGAACATAATTATATTTGAAGTAATAACATTATTTAAAGTTGGCAACTCTACAAAACATATATGCTTACAAAAATAAAATAAAAAAATACATTGGAGGTGCAATAGACCAGGGAAATAAATTAACAATTACAGTCAAATAAAGTTGAATATTTGGAATGAGAGATAAATGGGACCAAAGTCTGTTTATTCCATAGATTTTCTAAAATTATTTTTATTCAAGATCATAGTTAACATTTAAAAAGGGAAAAAAATATTGTTCTTTTTGATCTGATCTCCCATCCAATCATCTGCACTGACTGAGTTCATTTACCTGCTTTATCTGAGACTCATATCTGCGTCGGTGAAAAGGACGAGGCCTTTGTATTCCCTGTGAAGTGGGATCAGAGAAGCTGCTCCATAAATGAATGAATAAACACCACACGCATAGATCCAGAGCAGCCCTGCATCATACTGATGCAACAACAAAGCAATCCCACGCTCATGCGCCGGAGCGGCGGTGCGCTGACGCGAGTCCAGGGGCTCACGTGTCGGGAAAGGATGGCGGCCACAGATGGAGTCACAGGGTGCACGAGTCCCCCTCCCCGAGTGAGCCGCTGACTGTTTCTTCATTTGGGGTTTTGGGGGGAGCAGAGGTCCACTCAAGGTGATCGCTTAGTTTATGATGTCATGGAGGGTTCACTTTAGAGCAACAGAGACAAAGAATACACAACAGAAAGAAGGTTGCAGGATTTCTGCCTTTGATCATGCTGACAGCTCAATCATCAGCTTGGCACAGTTTCAAACCTATTTAAAGATCTGCAGCTTAAGTTGAAGTTGAACTTTTAAAGATGTCCAGGTAAAGAAAACATCCTTCATCAGTTTAGCTTACCCTACAGTTCTACTTATTACACAATGTATTTCTAGATCTAACTACATTACATGTGAGCCTTATGGCTCTGCAGTAAGAAATGTCATGAACATGAAAAACACAAGTTAACATTCAATGAAGAAAGAGAAACTGTTTCTGGGAGGTTGGACCCTGATCTGAAGCCTTTACAAATCCTAAAACGCTCACTAATTCAAAAATAAACCACAGGACGAAGATGGGGAACAAGTTTGAATTTTTTAGTTGAAAGTCTTTTCCTACATTTTTTTTTACATCCCAGTTCATATCTAAAAAATCCTGAGTACCACTAAAACCAACATCAGAGGTCCAAAGAGTCGCCATCTTTTTATTGTCACTTCATTTTCATGTCCATTGATCTCAGGACAGTTTTAAAAGCGACATGCCTGCTTGTGTTTTTGGACCGACTTCCAGACAAAGTGACAAACCTGTTTACAGCTCCACCTAGACACTTGACTTCACGGACGCGCCGCCACGGTTTGATTGCAGCCCTGACTGTCATCACCGCGTCATCAACGGCTGCAGAGTTTTTATCTGGCAGGACTCACTTCTGCTGGATAATTCTGCATTTGCCTGGACTCTGCAGCCACAAATCAAATCCTTTACATTCCTCCTGGCTCTGATTGCATTGCTGATGTTGTCTGGAGACTGCATAATAAATCGTAAATTGATTAGATGTGGTCGTGTTTGTCATCGCGATATCGGGCTGTTTGAAATGCGTATCGTAAAAGTCGGTGTAAACTGCGATAAATTATTTCCTGAAATGTTTGCACACATGCTAAAACATTCTCAGGGAGTAGTATATTGAAGTATTCCACAGATCAAACAGACCGCTTTATACATCTGATCAATCAACTGGATCCCTTTGCATCATTGATCTACTGAATAGATCCCTTCATGTCGCTGACCAATCAAATAGATGCTCACCTCCATATAAATGTGGGTCATTTGCAAAATAGTTTAAGTTATGTTGACTTTTATTTAAACCAAACTTCTGAAGTGAAATGGAAATGGCGCTTTTTGGTTTTCCTTTTTGTTCATTCATTGTAAGCCACATTGTCATATTGATCACTATCACCGCACATTGGAAGTTTTCCCCAAATCATTCAGCCCTACCTGGAAGGATGGATTTTTTTAAGGCGATGTCTGTTTTGCAGAAGACATACATTTTGTGTCTGAATAGCAGGAGGACATATGTATTTTTGATTTACTATCAGTGCTAGATTTTTCCTGAATAAAAAGATACTTTTCTTGTTGAAGTTCACCTTTTCAGTTTCTGCATCATTTCTGGGTAATAGCATCTAAGAAGTTATCATCTGAAGAGCTTATTCTGAATAAGAAAAAAGGTTTTTCAGACAGCCTTGAGTTCATCACAAAGGTATTCAGTGGAGCTCAGATGATGAATATTGTTTCACAACAAACTCATCTTATTTTTTATATATATATATATATATATATATATATATATATATATATATATATATATATATATATATATATATATATTTGTTTCCCATAAATGCTGCTTTGTTGTCCCCACCTGTTCCTAAAAGGTTCTTCAGGGAATGGGGCCACTTTCAAGCTGACCTGCTTACTCAACAGTAAAGTCTGTCTGCTCTTTGTTTGGCAGCTCCAGAAGCTCCCCTGAACTTTGGTGAAGAACACACATGCTAACACGGATCCACATGAAAGGAAGGTTAGCTTGCAAGTGAACCCTGGTGTGGTTCACCAACAATGTCACAATAATCTAGAGGTAGAAAGAGTGGAAGTGAACCAATGACAGTGAGTGTCAAAACCAACAATGTATTTAGAAAATTAACAGGTGAGGAAAGCCGGAGTTTAGCCTTCAGGGTTGGATCGTGGAAGTTTACATCATTGACACCGCCGGTCAATGATGGTGACCACCATGGTGTTTATCAATGAGAATATTTTATATTTTTGCAGCTTTCTCTTATTCGTCTCCGCTAAATTGTTTAAAGCAGATGATAAATATGCAAGGATATTCTTTTCTGCCTGGTGGTGACAGAGGGTAAAAAGACTAGACAACTAATCTCTTCACAACTATCTGCTACATATCAAATCTTATTTAACCCTTGTGCCATCTTATATGACCCCCCCCCCCTCACATTGACGTGTTCTCCCTACCATGACAAAGGTGGATAAAGGTGGAAAGATTTCATGTAATCCATGGACACCAGTGAAGATCACAAATCATTGACCCACTAGACCCACTGTCTAGTGGGTCTAGATGACCCCACTCCCAAGGTTAAAGTCCCTAGGACAGAACAAGGGTTACAGAGTAGATAGGATGTGTAGGATCATCACACAAGGAGACAACAGCCATGTCTGCTAAAATATTTTCAGTTTGTCTCCTCAACATAATTTAAATGACATAAAAACGACTTAACTCAAGATCACGGAATGAAATAAAGCACCTATTCTTGATAATAAATAAATAAAAAAAGTTGAGAATACATATACACATGATTTTCTTTTTTTATTTGTTAAGTCTTAGGTTTAATTTTTACTTTTATAATGTATAATTATTTCTTTTATAATTTTCAATTATTCTTTGATTTCTTTATATTTTTCAAATAATTCATTCAAGTTTGCAATTTGTACTTTGAAGTTCAAAACTGTTTTCACATTTCTTAATTTTCATTTTCTTCAAATAGACAATGTCTTTTTCTCAAATTTTCTTTTCAAATTTACAATCTGGTTTTTCGTGTATTTTAAACAAATCCTAATCTGACCTATAGCTGCAGGTGAGGCAGACTTGTTTCTCCAAATCACCAAATAAAAATCTACTTCAGGGATTTCACCCTGCAGCTTTCTTTAAGTGTCAAAGCAATAAGTTCCTGACACAGGTTTTGAGGTTTAGATTTCAGATAAAGTGTCTCCAAAGCAGACGTGGAAATGCCGGCGAGTAATGAATATTTCATTGAAAAGAAAAGATCAAGCCAAATTGAAAGTGAGAGACGAGCCTGAGCAGTGTGGCAGTACAGGGATGCACTCATAAAAAAACTCAGGGCTAATGTTGTTATGGTTTTTATTTATTTAATTAGCACAGCACTCAATGGAAATCCTTGTTTGCCTACCTGGGGGGTTTCCGGATGCAGGAATGAATTTTATCGGATAGCTGTCAATATCAAACCCTTTCATTATACAGTAGTTTACCTCCAGTGATCTCTGAAGGATTCATCAACAGTCAATCAAAGAGAGTTTATGCAGAGCCCTGATTTTGCTTCCTCCTCCCTGCAAACACACTTGAATACCCGAGGCATCAACACACTGAACGGCATTATACATTCATGTTGCCCTTTCTCTCAGCGCCGTCAAAGACTCCCACTTCCTCTTCCAGTCATTTAGGGACGGTCGCAGAAGCTTGTTCATCTGAGCCTTGGAAGAGAAGAGGAAACTGGGCAGATGTGGTGAACAGGAAACAGAGCAGGGCTTTTCCTTACGGATGCATGGAAAGTTTAGGAAAAATTAGCTTACAAGAGAGCGTAAAGGCTCTGATGGTATGCAGATGTCTACTCTTTGATCGAGTCTACAATTTTGTTGTCATCCAATGCAAAAACAGCCCCCTCAGAAATAAGTCAAACATTTTTACCCCACTTGTGGAATTTATCAAACAAGCTAGGACATAAATAAATCTGCCAAAGGGGTAAGAAAAATGGTCCTACCAAGAATTCAATTAAAAGTCTTGTCCTTTATGCTACAGTCACAAACACAACTGCCACTGTGCGATGGGGAGGCATTGGCAGAATCAGATTTCATTGTTTTGTGAATATTGTTGGCATGGTCTTGAATGTAGACAGCGGTAGTCAGTTGGGTGAGGATGACGCCTTTGTGAAGCCACAGGGTGGTTGCAGCCAGATCGCTGGCTGGAGGTCACCTCAAGTTACAAAACTCCAGGGGCCTCATTTATAAAACTTTGCGTAGGATTTGCGTCAGAAGTGGCGCACGGATGAAACATAAGACGTGCGTACGCACAGAAATATTCGGATTTATAAAACCGTGCGCACGCACATCCTACGCATCTTTCCCTTAATAAATCCCAACCAATCCTAAATGCAGCGCAGCTTTTGCGGCTTCATGACACGCCCATAGCTGCCCATAAATAGTCCGTGAAACGCCCACAAATGAATATTCATTGATTGCGAAACCATGGCAACACAGAGAGGAAATGAAAAAAACGTAACTTCACTCAATGTGAAGTAGAAGTTATGGATGGCTTGGTGGAAAAGAGGAGAAAAGTGTTGTTTGGAGGGCACAGTGTGGGCATTACTAATGCCAAAAAGGCACTTGAGTAGCAAACGGTGGCAGTCGCCGTAAATGCTGTAGCCTCACGACCTCGGACCGTGGCCGAAATAAAAAAGAAATGGTCGGACATCAAAGTCAAGTGTTACGGCTGTGGCCGTATTTGATTTTGTTTTGTTTGTTTGTTTTTGTGTTTTGTGTAGTATTTCTGTATCAGAGTGGGACTTGTATTTTTTTGGATCTTTGTCTGTTTTTGTCTGATTATTTTCAGGTGTGGTGGAAAGGGTGTGGCCTCCCATTGGACCAGCTGGTGGAGGCAGCCTTTAAAGCCACCATTTGGACATCCAGTCAGGGGGAAGGGAGCCTTGCTGCAACAGTCTCCACTGCAGCTTGGCACTCTTCTCCATTTTTGTTTATGTCTTCTCCACTTGTTTTAGTTTGTGTTGCACTTCGTAGTTCTTTGTAGTTTTGTCTGTGCCCACTCTGCTTAGTCCTTTGGTTTATGATTTTGTTTAAGTGAAGCTGTAGGGGTGAACCTCCATTTTGTTTAGTCCATGTTTTCTCCTGGTTTTGTTAGGTTAGGGAGGTTAGCGTTCTGTCTTTGATTTCCCTTTTCTTTCTTTGCAGGTAAGATTACATGTTGCAGTTAGTTGGGGTTTTGTTTGTTGTTTTGGCCTGGGTTCACCCTGAAGCCTTTTAGCTTCACTTTTAGTTCTTGTTGGTTGTTTATTTGTAAATCAATTTGTCATATTTTATGGAGACATTCGTTTGGTGTTTTGTGTTGCAGTCAACTTGGTAGCCAAACCTTTACTTTTTTATGTTATGCCCCCCCTAGCACCCCTAGACACACAAGGGGGCGTAACACAAGGCAAAAAAACGTCTGGCGCTCCATCGCCAGAGTGTGTCTGCCACGGGTGGGCGGGGGGACACCGGGGCTGAACCCTCTTGATGAGAGACTGGCGGTGTAGGTACCGGATGTTCTCGGGTTGCCGGATGTTCTCGGGGTCCTTCAGGGTCCTTCAAATGAGTTATATCACTAGAGGAGACATCACATGGTTCCTCATGGGAGGAGAGCACCGCCATCTTGGTGAGGTCAAGTTTTGAAGACCAAATCACTTTTACAACATTTAATAAAGAGCTCTGTTTTTGCTTTCAATCACTTCATTATATGAAAAAGAAGAATGGCTTGAAATTGCTTAGTTTTGTTCAGAAATACAAACTTCACGAGTACCTCTAACTTAACTAGTATTAGACTACTTAGATTTATTTCTATGTTCCTTTATTTTATTTTACTTATGTTTTTATTTATTTGTATGTTATGTTCATTGTTTCTTTTTTCCCCCTCTATTCTTTATTTTCTATGTCAATATTTTATATTTGGCAATGGTGACTGATCTTCGAGGCAATATTGATTACATCGTTATTGTTCGTTGTTAACGTTAATGTCATTGTTAATGTATGATACCGCAATTGTCAATAAAGTTTTTTAAAAAACTTAGCGACGTTAACTCATTGGTCGTGGCAACTTACAGCCAATCAAATAGTGTGACGTCATCATCGGTCGAAGGACCCCGAAGGACCCCGAGAACATCCGGCAACCCGAGAACATCCGGTACCCACACCGGCAATTATTGGGGAATCCCTTTTAAGTGGAGTGGTGACTTAGGCGCAGGGGGACGCCGACGCGCCAGATGCACCGGGTGACACACCCCCAAAAGCCCGCAGAGGTCCAACAGGACGGATCGAGGAAGTCGGAACCGGCTCATAAGACACTCGTCCTCATTTTCCAGCAAGTCTTCTTGCTGTCTAAAGATGCATTCACACTGTCTGTTTTGTGTACATGTCGACAGGTGGACATTTTTGCAGCTAGCAGGTGTGTTTATAACATTTGAGTGTGTGTGTGGACAGGCCCCGCCCTTTTTGTACTACATTTGAACCTTACCATAATGATTAACAACCAGTAAACCTGTCTGCTCTATGCTGCTTCATGGTCTTACCCCCCTTCCCCTCCTATTATCACCCTCCTACCCTCCCCTCTCTAACGTCCCTCTCTCTTCTTCCCCTCTTTCCTTTTCCGTCCGGTCCAACACCAAAGATTTTCAAACATGATTGAAATTAATAAAGTTTGGCCTCAATTACAAAAGGGGTTTATTCAGACATACCTTTGGTTTGTCTGAAGATGAATAACCCCTCTTGTTAAAGTAAAATATGTCCAACCCAAGAGGCCCTCAGCTCTCATCTGTCTGCCAAGCTGTTGGACAGGACAAGTAAAGAAAAAAATAAAATAAAATAAAATAATCCACGTGGAAATGGGAAATTGATCAGCGCAAATGTAATTGGTTGAATGCTTTAAAGCATTCAACCCTTTGTTTTCCTGTTATGCTATCTTCCGCCGTTTTTCAGCACTTAACTCCTTCTAGAATTTTTATCCTATTTTAACCATTCAGCTTTTAAAATGTTCAGCTCCTTCATCTTATTGATGCTATGACTTTTGGTTTTTCAAATCCTAGTACTTTTTAAGATATTCCAGGTTTTCCGGGAATTCTTGCCCTATTAAAATACATAGGGAAGTTATGGTTCATGAGGTCGCCGGTTCAAGACCCCGTTCGGACATTTCCAATTTTTCCACCATTCAACTATTAAAATGTTCAACTCTTTCAACTTATTTCAGCTATGACTTTTGGTAATTCAAATCCTTCAACTTTTCAAGATATTCCAGGATTTTCCAGAATTTTCCAATATTTTTCTCCATTAAAATACATGGAGACTCCTTGAAACCTTTGTTTCTTTCAAAGATTACAACTTCAACATGCCTTTAGCTAGAAACACCGTTCAAACAATAAACTGCTCAAAAGATATTGGACTTCAAAATAAGTTTTGAAATTATTATGGGATGGCAACACCAACTACTCTTTGGCAGCCATTTTGTGCCTAAAATTGAGGCTATTTTAAACTTCAGTTTTTACTTATTTTAACCATTCAACTATTGACATGTTCAACTCTTTAAGCTTAATTCTTTCAGCTATAACTTTTGGTCCTTCAAATCCTTGAACCTTTCAAGATATTCCAGGATTTTCCAGGATTTATGCTCCATTTAAATACAAGGATAATCCTTGAAAACCTTTGTTTCTTTTAACCATTGTAACTTCAACATGCTTTCAGCTAGAGACACCAGTCAACATTTAAATGTTCACCAGGCTTTGGATTTCAACAGAGGTTTTGAAATTATTATGGTATGGCAACACTACCTACAGTTTGAAAGCCATTTTATGACAAAATGTGAAGCAAATATTGCAATAAACTTCATCCATGGCTGGAACTGAACATATTGAAATTCACTGGATCTGGACATATAAGGAATGTAGGCGTGGTTATCAAATAAACTTCGTTGCTAAGGACGTCCAAAGGTTTACTTTTTCCGATTTGTCTGAAACTGACGTTGATTTTTTCGTCATCCCCAGGCGACCCAAACATAAAATGGTTGCTATGGAGATAAAATTAATAGAAAAGCCGCCATTTTGAAAAAAGTGGATTTTCTATCAACTTAGAACATGTAGCTTTTACCAATATGATACTCACAATGTGTTTTTTTGAGTCAGTTGATGATGCTGATGCTAGCACTTTTAGCCATTTTAGCGTCATCTTCAAATTTTCAACAGTACGTCCATTTTTTCAACAATTTCAGCTTTCATGCTTAACTCCGTCTACAAATTTTGACCTGTTTTGGTCATTCTACTTTTACAATGTTCACCTTTGACTTTTGGTCCTTTAACTTTTCAAAATATTCCAGGATTTTCCAGGACAGTTCAGCCATTTTTTCAACAATTTCAGCTTTCATGCTTAACTCCTTCTACAATGTTTTTTCATCATATTTCTGCTTTCATTCAGCAATACAGCATTCAACCCTGCATTTTCTTCTGGAAATGCAGCTCCTTCTAGTTTCTTGTTGCTTTGTGAATGGTTGAGACATACGCCATACATTGTTTTATCAAAAATAAAACAAACTGAAAGCATATGCATGAACACCATAATTCCATAGCTTATGAAGAAATGTTTTACTATGAAAACAACTTTCCCCAGTGGACAATTAATATGTCCGTCTGTCTGTCTGCACCTATATCTGCTCCGCCAGACGGACACATTGACGGGAATATCAGTTTTGTACATTATTTCGTTCTGTTAACTATATTATTTATGAGGATGAATTGCACAACATGCCAATATTGCAGAACATATGTCACTTTTCTTTCTGCAAATAAGTGTTCATTTGAATTTCTGTTGTAATTTTCGTTTGATTTTTTTGTTTGTCTCACTGCTGATCGATCAAACGGGTCTTCGTGTAGGCTGTTAATTGTAAGACTTGCTTTGTGAAGTCGTCATGTTATTTCTGAGAGGCAGTATTGTCATTTTCACTTTCACGTCTTTCTTCCATCTGCCGACGGCGTCGCTGTTTCTCATTTCACCCGTTTTTGTGCGTACGCCTGGGTCAGAGCTTGAGTGAAGGACCGCACATTTTCCTGTCAAGTTTGCTTTTTATAAATCTCAATTATTGCGTAGAGAGTGGCGTCGGCCTTCTTTTGTGCGTACGCAACGTTTAGAAATGAGGCCCCAGGTGACTTTGATTTCCAAGCAGTAGCCCGAATTACTCGCCCCTTATTACTCTTATTACCTCGTCTGACTGACAATGTCGAGTCTTTTAAGGAACAGCTAAAGAAACTGCTTTTTAAGAGAGCTTTAAGTTCATAGTATTCTGCCATGTTCAATTTATTGCTTTAATCTGTTTTACTTTGCCTCCTTTTTTTCTGCCATGATGAGTTTTGTGCAGCATCAATGCCGTCTTCCCATTTGAAATCACAGTGGCCGTGATCGCCAGGTTGTCATTCGGTCATCGCCGGGCCCATGTCAACAGCCCTGCTGAGTGCCGCTCTGCTACCGTACGATATCTAACAATCAGACGGTGGCAGTCTGATTATTTTGGGAACCTTAGAGACCCTCCTATTAGTCCATTATTACGGTGGGGTCTTCCTACCACCCGCCTGCCACTGTGCAACCTTGAAATGTGCCTGTGCGGCCACTGACAGATGTAAAATAAATAAACAAAAAATAATCCAGTCGTCATACAAATTTAACTTTTTCTTAAAACGGCTGCTATGTGGGGTGTGAAAAAAGAAAAAAGAAGAGGTCTAAGACATATTTTCTTAAACCAGTGCTTCTCAATTATTTTTTGCCAGGCCCCCCCTAGGAAAAGAAAATGTTTCGCGCCCCCCCTGACCCCCCCCCCCCCCCCATAACCCCCCCCCCCACACACACACACACACACAGACACACTCGCGCGGTGACAATACATCAGGTCAGTATCTATAAAATTTGTATACCTAAAATTGTATCTTTTAACACTAACAAAAGAAAAAAGCAAAATAAATCCACTTTCAACAAATATTAACTTTATTTAGCCACAGAAACCCTGTTCTAGTCTAAAACAGAAAAGAAGCTGAAAGTACCTGAAATAAAAAAAATCTGTCATTCCTTATTTAAACTAGAAACATTTTGACCAACTGAACCATTTGATGCTGAAAAAAATAATTCAATCAATAAATAATATTAAATCTAAATTGATCTGAAACATTAACACAGCAGCACCAATATAGTGTAGCGACTAACGTTTTTGGGACTCTGTTAATGTGTTCTGGGTTACATCGTTGCTCCAGTGTGATTGGATGAGCGGGAGAATGGGCGGAGGAGCAGACAATAAAGGAGGGGTCGTGGGTGCACGAGGGGGTTGGGGGAGGATGGATGCTTTGATGGAAAGTTCTGATTATCGTTGTGCTGTATTTGGCGTGGTTACGGCCGACAGTAACTGTTCCTAAGTCATTAAAAAGCCTCACGGTTAGAAACGGTCGCCTCCGCTTCATTATTGCGTCAGTGGGACGCTACACTGGTGTCAGAAGTGAAACAACGGCGTTTTCGGCTAACTCAGTCAAGCTAGCGCGGCGCGCGACATGGCCGTTCAGCGGGACAGGACCGGCGCTCGCCCAAAAATCAAGGAGGAGATGGAGTATGGTGATTATGCGACTTCTCCGGGACGAGAGACGGATTTTTCCCGCGAGTATGACCACATGCTTCGGCTGAAACAAGCGGCCAGGAGGATGGCCGCGGACGCTGGATTCGGCGCGCGCGCGGCTCACGTTGGCGCCGGCGCGAACACCGCCGCCGGAAGTGACAACAACATACCGGATGTAAATAAACATGGCGGCGCCCTGTGCAACCAGCTACCAATGAAAACGCCCAAATACTCCGGTAAGGCTGACTGGGAGGCTTTCTATGCACAATTCGAACTGTTAGCTCGGGCCGCCGGATGGTCGGAAGACACTAAAGCTCTCCAGCTGGCTCTGTGCCTCACAGACGAGGCCTCCCATTGTCTGTTGCTGCTTAGTCCAGAAGAACGGGGCAACTTCCAGGCTTTGGTTGGAGCTCTGCAGCAGCGTTTTGGACAGTTTGGCCAGCCTGCTATTTTGCGCTCAGAGCTAGCAAACAGACAGAGGCGAACAGATGAGCCACTGCGGGTTTTGGCTTCTGACATTGAAGCTCTTACAAGAAGAGCCTATCCCCACATGCCCGCTGCGGTCCAAGCTGAGCTGGCGAGGGATCAGTTCATCCGAGCCCTGTCTCCGAGGGACCTGAGAGTACAGACGCAACTGGCCCACCCCTGCACCCTTCGAGAAGCTTTGGAGACGGCGCTGGAAAGAGAACTGGTTGGAGCTGCTGCTGAGAATGGTGCCATTGGCTGCAACCCTGTTGTGAGGGTTGTAGAAAAAGCAGCCCCCGACCCAGAGGAACCAGGATGGGTCCAAGAGCTCACAGAACTGATCCGAACCGTGGCCGTGCAGCCCCCGAAAAAGGGTAGCCGCTTCCGCCGCGACGCCCCTGTCTGTTGGGTGTGTGGCCAGGCTGGACACATCAGTGTGCGGTGCCCCAAGCGTATGACTCCTCAGGGAAACGGCCCGGGGTCTGTGTAGGAGGGACGTCACAGACCCGTTTTCGCATGTCCCACCCTGATGATCTGCTAGCAGATGGAGCCCACCTTGACAGCCGGGGGAGGGAGGCTCAACTCCCCCCAGAAGCAGACGACAGTGCGGAGTGGACCAGAGTTGTGGGCTGGACCCATGTTGGGGACTTTTGCCACGTTCCCATAACCATAAAGGGGGTGTCCTGTGTAGCACTTGTGGACACAGGGTCCACTGCCACCCTGCTCAGGCCCGACATGGTCCCAGCTGAGATGCTACTGGAACCCACAGCTGTCAAGCTACGAACTGTGACCGGGGACTTGACTCCCATGCTTGGCCGGGGGACAGCGAACATTCGAGTGGGTGGCATGACGGTGGATTGTAAGGTGTGGGTTGCAGCTGTGCAGGATCAGTGCATATTGGGCTTGGACTTTTTGAGAGCAGCCCGATGTGTGTTGGACCTAGGGGGGAATACCCTGGAGTTCCCTGGGGGGCCTAAGGTGCCCATGGTCCGACCCATTCGGGCCCAGTGCTTACCCCGAGAGACATCAAGGGCGGTAGAGATGCAACAGGACCTGTCCCCGCCCTACTCTATTCCGCTGCCCACCACTCCTCAACCTAAGATCGAGACGCAGCCACTGCCCTCAGATCAGCGGAACGCAGTGGTTGAGGCTGACAGAGTGACAGCTGTGAAGGAGATCTGGAGGCGCAGCTGTGATGGGTTGCAGCCGGGACAGAAGGATGAACTGTGGAAGGTGCTGTTGGAGTATAGAGACATTTTTGCACTTTCTGAGGATGAGGTGGGGCTGACACACCTAGTTCATCATGAGATCGATACTGGAGATGCCCGCCCGATTAAAACACGCCCCCGCCGCCTCCCCCTTGCCCACCAAGTGGCTGCTGACAGTGCGATTGAGGAAATGCTGCGTGGCGGCATCATCGAGCCGTCAGACAGCCCCTGGGCTTCAGG
Organism: Oryzias latipes; assembly: GCF_053564925.1. NCBI lineage: Eukaryota > Metazoa > Chordata > Actinopteri > Beloniformes > Adrianichthyidae > Oryzias > Oryzias latipes. Next base: position 28,791,219 of record NC_136256.1, read on the forward strand.
GGTTGTAATGGTCAAGAAAAAGAAGGGTCCGAAAATGCGGTTCTGCGTGGACTACAGGCCGCTGAATGGGGTGACCAAGAAGGACTCGTACCCGCTGCCCCGCATAGATGAGTCTCTGGACTTGGTGTCTGGCTCATCTTGGTTCTCCTCATTGGACCTGCGCAGTGGATATTGGCAGGTGCCACTCAGCCCCGCAGCCAGACCAAAGACTGCTTTCTGCACCGGGAGAGGGTTGTGGCAGTTCCGCGTGCTCAGTTTTGGCCTGTGCAACGCTCCTGCCACGTTCGAGCGCCTGATGGAGAAGGTGCTGGCCTCCATCCCCCGTCAGGAATGTTTGGTCTACTTGGATGACATTCTGGTACACGGGGGGTCTTTCAAGGCTGCGCTGGAATCGCTGAGGAAAGTCCTGCAGAGGATTGCTGCAGCAGGTCTGAAGCTGCACCCTGACAAGTGCTGCTTCATGAGAAGAGAACTGGAGTTTTTGGGTCACAAGATTGGGGGCGAGGGCATCAGCACTTTGGAGGAGAAAGTGCAAGCTGTGAGAGACTGGCCAACGCCCACCACTCTAAGAGACTTGAAGAGCTTCCTGGGGTTAGCCTCCTATTATAGGCGGTTTGTTCGCGGGTTTTCCTGCATTGCTGCCCCTCTGTTTCACCTGCAGAGGAAGGACTGTGACTTTGTTTGGACGCAGGAGTGTGAGCAGGCTTTCAGCTCTTTGAAGAAGGCTCTGACAAACTCTCCTATCCTGACCCCCCCAGATCCCAAATTACCCTTCATTCTGGATACGGACGCCAGTGATGTGGGAATGGGGGCCGTGCTGAGCCAGATGGGGTCAGCAGGAGAGAGGGTGGTGGCTTACTTCAGCAAGACCCTCAGTAAAGCGGAGCGGCGCTACTGTGTGACTCGCAGGGAGCTCCTGGCTTTTGTGAAAGCCATAGGCCATTTCAGATACTATCTGTGCGGCCTCCCCTTCACAGTCCGGACAGACCACTCTGCTCTGCAGTGGCTGATGACCTTCAAGGAGCCAGAAGGTCAAATCGCTCGCTGGCTGGAGGAGCTGGCTTCATTCTCCTTCACAGTGGAGCATAGACCGGGCTCCCGCCATGCTAATGCTGACGCCATGTCTCGACGCCCCTGTGCCCTGGCAGGCTGCCAGTACTGTGAGAAAAGGGAGGCTCGGGAAGCAGTAATCAGCAGAGAGGAGCAGAGCCACACCGGTGAAAGCAGCTGGCCAGTTTGCAGACTGGTGCAGGGTGTGGACTCCACTGAATGGAGAGCGCATCAGGAGCAGGATGTTGACCTGCAACCAGTGCTGCAGTGGGTGGAGGCCGGCCGCAAACCTGAGTGGGGGGAGGTGGCAGGGTGCTCCCCCGGCTCCAAAGGACTCTTCGAAAAGTTTGATGCTTTGAGACTGAAGGATGGAGTACTTCAGAGGGCCTGGAAAGAGCCGGCTACCGGAGAAGAACGGTGGCAGGTGGTGGTCCCTCGTACGCTGAGAAACTCAGTCCTCCAAGGTTGCCATGGAGCTGCAGGGTCTGGACACTTTGGCGTGTCAAAGACCCTCCGTCGCATCCGCCAGGGGTTCTACTGGGGCCAGCTTAGGAGGGATGTGGAAGACTTTTGCCGCCGCTGTGACATCTGTACAGCGCATAAAGGCCCCCCTGATCGGTCCCGCGCTGAGCTCCAGCAGCTGGCAGCAGGGGCACCAATGGAGAGAGTAGCAGTGGACATCATGGGCCCGTTTCCACGCACAAACAGAGGTAACCGATTTGTTCTGGTTGCCATGGACTACTTTACAAAATGGCCGGAAGCATATGCCATCCCAGACCAGGAAGCAGTGACTGTTGCAGATGCCCTGGTGGAGGGCATGTTTTCTAGGTTTGGCGCTGCTGAGGTCATTCACAGTGACCAAGGGAGGAACTTTGAGTCTGCTGTGTTTTCCGCCATGTGTGAGCGTTTGGGCATGCGGAAGACACGGACCACCCCCTTACACCCCCAAAGTGATGGCTTGGTTGAACGTTTTAACAGGACCCTGGTGAAGCAACTAGCCATCCTCACCTCAGCACACCAGAGCGACTGGGACGAGCATCTTCCACTCGTTTTGATGGCATACAGGTCTGCAGTGCAGGACTCTACCTTATGCACACCTGCTTTGCTCATGTTGGGACGAGAGCTACGCACGCCAGCAGAAATGTCTTTTGGGAAACCCCCTGATGCCCTGGGAGCTCCGCCTGGACCTGAATATGCCAGGAAGCTGCAGGACAGAATGGACACGGCTCATGCCTTTGCCCGCAATCAACTAGAGAAAGCCGGCATAAGGCAGAAGAGGAACTACGACCTGAGGGCCAAAGGCAAAGACTTCAAGGCAGGAGACCTGGTGTGGGTGTACAACCCGAAAAGGAAAAAGGGTAGATGCCCTAAGTTGGACTGTCAGTGGGTGGGGCCCTGTGAGGTGCTGGAAAAGCTGGGAGAAGTGGTTTATAGGGTTGAGCTCCCACCTGGAGGAAGGCGTGTGACCCTCCACAGGGACAGACTGGCTCCGTATAGGGGTGATGCACGGCCACAGCAGTACTTTGGGAGGTCGTTGCCCCCCTCAGCTACCCCCACCCATGCTAGGGCTGGCCCCCCCGCCAATTCCCCACATGCACCCCCACAGCAGCAGGTGGTCTCGGGACATCACATGGCGCCATCCGTGCCGGCTCCACGGAGGCCCAGGAGATTGAGACAGCCTCCCCCCCACCTCCGTGACTTTGTGTGTGACCCCACGGGACGTGGGACTTTGTAGGGGGGAGGCAGTGTAGCGACTAACGTTTTTGGGACTCTGTTAATGTGTTCTGGGTTACATCGTTGCTCCAGTGTGATTGGATGAGCGGGAGAATGGGCGGAGGAGCAGACAATAAAGGAGGGGTCGTGGGTGCACGAGGGGGTTGGGGGAGGATGGATGCTTTGATGGAAAGTTCTGATTATCGTTGTGCTGTATTTGGCGTGGTTACGGCCGACAGTAACTGTTCCTAAGTCATTAAAAAGCCTCACGGTTAGAAACGGTCGCCTCCGCTTCATTATTGCGTCAGTGGGACGCTACAATATTTAACGTTTTTAGTCTGAAGAAATAGGTAAAAACGTGCTGATTTTTTTTTTCTAAATGACGGATTGTTTATTTCTGATCTCATAAAAGTGCAGCTGTTTTCCTGCATTACCTGCTGTCTTTATGTCTGTCTGACACCAACTAAACCACAGGCAGACAAAGAAAACATGGATGGAAAAAAGAGACACGTCATCAAAATGTCCACAATAGTTCATAAAGAATGACATTGTTAGCATGAGCTTAGGAATCTAAGGGCAGCGGTGATCTTGGGCAACAGGCAGCGGTAGCAGTGGTCCGCGTGCCCCGATTCCCCTGGCAGACAGGGCCCACACCACCCCTCCCCTTTCGTTCTCACTCGCGCAGCCGCGGACAGACAGAACAGACAATAGGAACCGAATAGTGGACCAGATTATTTTCCAAGCACTGAGCCGCTGTCACCGCTGCCCCCACGTTAAATTTGCGCACCGGACAAACCTGTGCCTAAAACCGCCACCACCGCGCGCCCCCCCTGGCATCGCTTCGTGCCCCCCCCTGGGGGCGCGCCCCACTATTTGAGAAGCACTGTCTTAAACTAAGATTGATTTGCTTTTGAAAACTTTCTTAATAATATTAGGTTTCTTGCAAAATAGAGAATAAGACACTTTTTTCTTGTCTGTTTCACTTTCTTAATATTCAGATTTGGCAGTTTCACTCTGGTGCTGCTTCTCTGAAGAGTCCTGCCCTGCACGCTGCAGGACAGTGAGTTCTGGTCAGGTCCAAAGACAGAGTCCTATGTGTAGATTTTTTTGATGCTCGTTATGTTGAAAAAAGAAATCAAAGGTAGATTTTTTTCAACAAAGTTGTAAAATGAAAATAATTTAAAAATGTCTGAATTTCTTTCATTTGTTCTGTCAACAAATATTTCTCCATTTGTACTATTGAACAAAACTGAAGTGATTCAGGTCAATTTTGTAGGCACTACCAAAGAAAAAGCCTCTATATATTTTGATTTCGTAAAAGTCATTATCTTTTTGGATATTCCTTTAACACTGTTCACAGATTCTTCCTCCAGTGTTTTTTTGTAAGAAAGGATTTTGAAAAGATCAGCCTTGAAAGTGTTTTTCTACAATTTTGCCATTAGAAGGTCAACAGATAACTTCCCTCCAACTTTCAGAGCTGCAGAGGTCCCTAATGCTTTAGAGAAGTTGTAAGAGAAGCATGTAGCCATTATATTTCACAGATTTGAGCCTTGAAGGCGATGAAGACATTGTCAAGGTTTCTCCCTGAGAAGCAAGCTGTCAGGCTGCTTCACCTCCTCCAAGGTCTTTGCTTTATGAAGTCAAAGATCTGCAGATAGATAGTTTTTTTTCCCCAACAATCATTCAATTCAGAATGTTCTGTTTGACACGGTATAGAGCCCACGAGGACAATGAAAAGGTATTTGTTGGGAAGAGACCAAGCCAGTTTTCTTGAGCTAAGAAAATTAGTTTTCCCATTTCTGAAATGTATTACTGTAATTGCATGGATATTATTTGAGAAAGACAAACAACAAATAGCATGAATGTAATATTATAACCTTGAATGATTGTCTCTTGGCGCTCACACATAAGACCGACTCAAAAGCTCTGAATGGGGGTTGAGAAGGTCTTTACATGGACTCTTTTGTGCTGTGAGGTTAAGTGACGGGAATATATTTCTTTATGAACACGAAGCTAAATAGTCATAAAGTACAGCTGCATAATAACCACACACAGCTGTGCTTTAGTATGCCTTTTTGTGATAATAACTTAACAAAAAAAAAAGCAGAACACCATAAAATCTGCTCAAGGACACTCACAAAAGTCACTTTTAAAGAAAATGGAAAACAGACCAACAAAAAAAAAGAAAAAAAGCTGTTTACAAAAATGGGGGTGGGGGGGGTGGGGGAGGCCACAATATTCTCTTACGTTGCTGTGGTCCCTGCATCCCTAATTTGATTTTGACCCGAGTTCATTTCTCGACACTTCAAACAAACATGGCCACTTTGGGCTGATGCTCAATGTTAATGGTGTGATTAGTGCTGGGTCTTTCCCTTGGTGTGGCAATTTATTTAGCCCCATTAAGCCTTTGAAGCTATGCCCTGCTGACTCAGGCGCTCTTAGTAACAAACAGTAATATTAAAACAGCTATTACCACCAAAATCTATCATCTGGACTGGCCTGCAAGGTCATAACAAAGTGCATCCACATTGAAATGCTTGAACAAAAAAGTAATAAATCATGTTTCCATCTATCGGAAATGTCCTGTTTTTTCATTAGAAAAGCAAACAAGAACTTATTACTTTGCCAACTTTAATAATTTTCCCAAGAAATGTAAAACAAGTGAAATACATAGGAGAGTAATACAAGTCAGAATGTGCAGTGACAAATTGATAAGAAGCAACTTCAGATGAGAAATAAAAGTGAATTATCACAGAGGAAAAAAGAAACACAAAAAACAAAACTTCAAACCAAGTGAAGATGTAAGAAGTTTTCTATTAATGATTGGGTGAAACAAAGATGGAGAATGTAAGAAGTGTTGTTCGCACCAGATTTGCACATGAAAATAAGACTTATCAAATCAATAAGTTGGTCTTCTGCTGGAGACTATCGGAGTCTGCCTTCCATAAAAATCAGCATCCTTTTCTTTAAACCACTTTTTGTAAACCCTGGAAATCTGAGCTTCAGAATCCCTTTCTATCATTAATTAGTGAAGCATTGTGGGATGAATAAAGTATCTCTCTGTCCGGCAGAACAAAAGTGTTGTCATGCACAAAGAAAATAGACGTTCTTAAACTTTCTTGGACGGCTTCCATCTTTAGTTTTGGATGGTGATTTTCCATAGCCAGTGCTTACACAGAGCTTGGAGCTATGGAGTTAATTCAGTCTCAATAATCAGAAATGCACACAACCGGTTTTACAAATGCACACGCTCCGATTCACAAATGTCATTTTATGCAAATGTGAAAAATAAATTCGGAAATACACACCCTGTGTTTCACAAACACACAGATTGTGTTTCACACATGCACACTAAATGTTTTACAAATGCACAATAAGTGTTTCTCACAAATGTGCACACTGTGTTTCACAAAAAACATTTTAGAAATTCACAATAAATGTATCAGAAATACACAGTAGGTGCTTCACAAACATGATTTTTAGGTACACATGTGATGTGAACTCACAGATCATTCGAATTGCAGAGTGTGCATTCAAAATCCCGTTCTCGTTTGTGAATCTCCCCGTGTGTGTGAGAGATTTTTCTACGGTGAATATTGAGACTCATCTGACGGAGCGGGTCGACTAATCTCACCATTGGCTAGTGAATCTGTCAATCAAACTCATCGGCAAAGCAGGCGGGTTCGCTTTTAGCCAATCGAATGGCCCCTTACACTCCTCACTTTCAAAGTGACGAGGGAGGGAGCTGTTCAGCACAGCAGTTGGGAGGACGCGGGCGGCAAACATGGCGGAGAGGTCTTCTGAACGGGATCAGTCTCAGCCCGTAAGTAATGCATTTATTTGATCATTCCCTCGTTGTACGTCCTGTAATGTTATTGAACACTAAGTTGAAGTGTTCTCCTTTGCCAAGTGACATGTGTGAATGCTTTATGAACACTGCAGCCGAGTCGTTTGCAGAGTACCCCCACCGCAAATTAGCTTAGCTTTGTTTTGCTTAGCCTGTGCAAGTTGTGTCTGTGTGAGTGTGAGTGAAGTTCAAGCCGGTGTCGGTTCAAGCTAGCGTCTATAGCCAATGATCTGTAGGTTCTTAACATGATTCATAAGGAACTAAGGGGAAAAGCATGCCGGATTTACAGCAGCAAAGAAAGTTTAATAAAAAGTATTGATTTGGAGACGGCGATTTGTTTAAACACTGATGCTATGCTATGCTAACTAGCTAGTTGTTCCGTGTGCTGCCTTTATGTAAACGCGATCCGGGTTAAAGTTAGACACAGCATTTTCACAACCCAGACTTTAAGATGGGGTGGATTGTGCAACAAAGTTAATTCATATGACATTCATGAAAACGGCATTTTTTAAATATAACAGACATGAATCCACTGTTGAATGAAAGAAGCCTCATTAAGTTTCTAACGTTAGAACCCGTATTGTGCTGAAAAGCCCTGTGAGATTGTGTCAGAGTGACAGACACTAAATTCCCCGTATCTTTACTTCCTTTAGTGACGTAATGACAAGAATCCCAAACATTATGTTTTTAGGCTGTTTTGTAGTCTATAAGTAGTCACAGAAAGGGTGGATGGGAGAAATCAGCTGTCAACAGTGATTTGAGTAGAAGTTACTGTAAGTATTACACACAGGCTTCCTGTGATCAGTGTCTTGTCTCTGATTTTTTTTAAAGGTGTTCTTTACTACAAGCTCAAGTAATCATAGCAAGAGTGTTTTAAAAAATTCCCCTTTCATATATTTGAAAATTATGTAATTTAAGATCAGACAGCTAAATGATCTAATCCATGTTTGTTGTGTTTTTATTTATTCTCTAAGAATTACTGAAGCGTGACAATCTTTTGTTCCTCGTGCCATCAGGCAATACAAGTCTCTGGCAGGGCATCTTACAAGTAATTTCTTTTAATTTTACCCACTGATTTTCCAATTATTTGCCTTTTTTTATCAATCTTTTTATTTTGTGATATTTCTATTTGTAATGCGTGTGTGTTTATGTATTTTTTTAAGATGGCCATTTAAAAAAATTTCCTCAGGGATTATTAAATACCCTTCTATTCTATTTCATATTTTATCATCCTATTGTATTACTGTTTTACCTGTCAATTGGGAATTTAGCATTTTTGCCCCTGTAAATATCTGTCAGTTGAAAGTATTTGTACTTGTATTCCATGTATCCTGTACCTGAAGATAGCAGACAACAACTGTGCAGACTTGGCCTTCTTCAGTGACGCTGTGAACGTTTATGGCTTACCTCTGAGGTATTCATGTTATTCATAAAGAAATATTTTATTCACATATCAGGCAGTATAAGTACTTGGTTTTTTGTACAAAAATAAAATTACTTTTTTTAGACTCCTCTCCATAAACAAAGGCAACTCTAAAACTCTTTCCCCTCATGAATAACATTTTACCCCCCCCCCCCCCCCCCCTTAACAGTCTCTCTCACCTCAATTTTTCCCCCAGTGATACATGTAACCCACTCCTGCAATTTTTTTAACCTAGAAATTCTTCTTATTGGCATCATACATAAGAACATTACATTTTAAACCGATGTGTACCGTATTGGCGATGCATTTGTAATTATGTGTTTGAGACATGATTTCCATGTTATTGTCAGGGTGAGAGGAGATCACGGAGGAGAAAACGTGGGCATAGCCGAGTTAATGCTCACAGTACGTACAACTGACACAAACGGCTTCATTGTGGGAAAAGTGAACACACAATCAACGGTGAGTTGAACCTAGTTTTAGAAGCTTTAATATATACACAGGGCTCCAGACTGCGTCCATTTGGTCGCATGTTGCGACCAAAATTTGAGAGTGTGCGACTGAATTTTACACCCAGTCGCACATGTGCTACCAGTAAATTTGCCTCCCCCACCCTCCGTATTTTTTATACATTAAACATGAAAGGAGCACGTCAATGATCGATGAAATGATCAATGAAATCATCAATGAGACGCGAGCGCACACGCACGCAGGCAGACACACACACTCGCGCGAATACTCATGAGACTGGAGCACACGCGAGCACACACTCGCGTTTCATTGAGTGATGCCTGAGGCGGCCAATGCGTGTGAGAAGAATAGGGAAAGTCACTGCAAGTGGCTAAAATATGTGGAGGGGCGGGGCCTAGAGATAATCGAGCGCGCGTAAACATCCGTGGGAAGGAAACGGAGAAAAATATCATGACAACTTGATATGTGCGTCTGAGCTATGAGCAAGCGAACTATTGAGTCGTTCTTCCGACCTGCAGCTAGTGTACCAGTGACAGAGTGTACAGCAGGGGTCTCAAACTCGCATGAAATCGAAGCTGCAGCGAGACTGAAAGAGACCAGGAATTAGGAGTTGTCCTTAACATTCAATTTCGTTTTAATATGCCTCTCCCCCTAAGTATGAGCTGTGATATTACATCTTTTATAATTATTTTAATGTTTTGTAATGGATGTAGCCTTTTTTTAATCAGTTGGTATTTTAAATTATTTTAATTGATCAGTGAACTACAAAAAAACCATCAGGACGCATGTCCCATAATGCATTGTTTTGTAGTCTGTAGGGCAGCTTTTAGTCAGTTCAATACTAAATTTCCAGCTGCGTTCGCTCTGATTGGTGTCTTGCTCTCACCCCTTTCTCGTGATATTTTTGTTTTGATTGACAGGTGATGTTGGAGCAAAAACAAAAATATACGTCACACACCAGGTGATCTGTGCAGTGTTGCGTCCATCTGGGTGATCTCAAACACGCTTATTGTGCATCTTGGCTGCACATATTTGGTGTCACCAACATGAATTTCCATCCTCTAATATTTACATACATTTAAGTATTGTTTGAAACTGTGAAATTACAAAAGGTTACTACGGTAATCACTTGTTACTAAAAACTTTTTTTTATTCTAAATGTATGGTATTTTTTTTACTATTTTTACTTAGTTGTACTGTCGTGACAGCGATGGTGATGTCAGTTTACCTTCATGTTGCATCTTCAAAAGTGCAGAATAAAATATGACACTGAATTAGAAACAGCACATTGTAATTTCTGCATCTATTATTAAAGTATTTATTCATAATACAGTGGAAATTAGTAGATTTGGTTAGAATGTTGATTTACGGTATGCGCCCCTAAATTTTCTGGTTGTGCCCCTAAAATTTTCAGTTAGGGGCCACTATGCTCCTAGTGAAAAAAGTTAGTCTGGAGCCCTGATACATAAAAGTGAATGATGTATTAAAAATAAATCTGACAATATAATATTTCTTTTTGCTTTTTTCCAAATACAGGATTGAGCTCCTCTGGTGTGATGTCTTCGTGAGTGTTACTGGTTTATATTACAACATCCTGCACTCTCCTGAGGACCAAGACTTGCTCAATATCAGTCACATCACGTATTCTGCAGCCATTACATTTTTCTACCACGCATTCAGGCCAGTTTGGATGTCTTTAGTGACGCGTGGGACAGCCATCCAATCAGGACGGAGCAAAGCATGACACCAAATCAGCTGTGGCAGTTGGGCTTGACCCAGAACCCTGTTTCTGATCCCCGGGTAAATGCTTTATTTAATCTCACTGTACTGGACAACTGATTTGTGTGCAGTTTGACTAAAGTGGAAAGTATCAAGAAGAGTATCATGAAATCATAATGACTACAGTGAATTTTCATCGAAAATGAATGAAAAGGATTTTTGTTGTGTGGTGCAAACAATTTCCCTAAATTGTTTGTTTGTAGGAAGAATAGCACATCTGCAAGTTCAAAATGCATCACAATGCATGGCCTTATGAGCCATCAGATGTACTAATGTCACTACTTTGTTAAGAGTCACTTATTTGCAAATTATAATCAGTTATGGAGATATGAGGTCTGCCTGCCAGCAACAATATAAGTTATTATTAGTCGGTCACTGTTCCTACATAATCTAAAACACAAAAAAACAGTGCTGTTCATAAACAGTTTTTTTTTTTTTTTTTTTGTCAGGGTATGCTGGTTCCAGAGATTGAATGGGAGGAGAGTGGATCCATGACTGAACCTCATCCTGGGATCAATGTCCTGGTATGGGACAGTCCTCTTCTGGGTCCACAAATGTTGGAACTGCAAGACGACATCAATCCATTGTGGAATTCAGACCGTTTGGGAGTTGACCTACATCTTTACTGTCCAGTGTGTTTAGAACTTAATTTAGGCGACATAATTACATACAGAAGAAGAGAGACTGAGCGGGGCAAGACAGAGTTCAAATCAATACTGCTGTATTGTTCAAGGGACTTCATTGTATGTAAGGAAGTTATGAAAATTAGTTCCAGTTTAAATAAAATTCAAATCAGTAGAGATCCCACATTTGCTTAAATTTTGATGTTTTAATCTGTCCATGTTTTCACTTTTACTCTGCAATAAAGGGTGAATGTTTGCACTTTGTTGTTCTATGACCATCTTTTGTTGTGTAGTATTTAACCAGCTATAAAACCCAGAGAGATGAGGATCTTTTTGCAAGGGTGACCTGGCCAAGAGGTGTATATGTATATGGTTACAATATAAAATCAATGACATTTGAGTTATTAAAAAAATAAAATTAAGGTCAAGCAAAGTGACTTCGGGCTGAGCAGGGGAGGTGTATATTGGGCGTCTGTGATTGACAGTGAGATGAACTTGAGGTAATGTAGTCCCACTGCGTGGTACGGAGCAAAGTGATGCCAGTTTCTCCACAAAACCTTCTGTGGAAGTTGAAGATTTTTCTCCTCCACCTTCATAAGATCAAAACCGTGTCTGAGTGTTGAAATGACGCTAGCATGAAAGCTAAGAGAATAACGTACAAACAATCCCGAGTGAAACATTCATTTTAAATCTCATGACCAGTACAGAGTTCGATGGATTCAATGTCAACTGCATTCAACCACTGTTGCCTTGCTTCCAGGTCCACTGAAAAGTTGCACAAGCCAGTAATTTTTGACAACCGAAGGCAATAAACCGACAAGCCATGCTAAGGCTAACACGCTAACGACCGACTGGTACAGAATCAAATATGGGCGGGGCTTTTGCCACCCGCAGAAAGCGTAGAGAAAGTGTAAGGGGCCATTCGATTGGCTAAAAGCGATCCCGCCTGCTTTGCCGATGAGTTTGATTGACAGATTCACTAGCCAATGGTGAGATTAGTCGACCCGCTCCGTCAGATGAGTCTCAATATTCACCGTAGAAAAATCTCTCACACACACGGGGAGATTCACAAACGAGAACGGGATTTTGAATGCACACTCTGCAGTTCGAATGATCTGTGAGTTCACATCACATGTGTACCTAAAAATCATGTTTGTGAAGCACCTACTGTGTATTTCTGATACATTTATTGTGAATTTCTAAAATGTTTTTTGTGAAACACAGTGTGCACATTTGTAAGAAACACTTATTGTGCATTTGTAAAACATTTAGTGTGCATTTGTGAAACACAATCTGTGTGTTTGTGAAACACAGGGTGTGTATTTCCGAATTTATTTTTCATGTTTGCATAAAATGACATTTGTGAATCGGAGCGTGTGCATTTGTAAAACCGGTTGTGTGCATTTCTGATTATTGAGACTGAATTAACTCCATATGGAGCAGGCATTTCACTTTTTTCAGGTAATTTTTAAAATAAAGGTATTCCAAGTGAAACAAACACCATTGAACGGAGGAACATTGTTGTGTAAAAAGTCAGTAAAAACTGATTCTATTATTTTTTTCTCTACTTTTTGCTAATAGTTTTTCCTGTTGTCTTTCTACAACTGAGCAGATTCCTGATTTTGTGATTAGTTTTTTCATTACATGTTTGTAACTGTCACATAACTATAAACAAAACATCTTATATAAAGAAAACAAAAAGTAGTTTATGTGAGCTTTAGGACCGGAGACTGTATATGAAATCTGCATACAGCTCCTGCTGGGTGAAAACTCTGAAAACTGGTCTTCTCATCTTTATGTCCTGAGCTGGGCTGTCGCACCAGACCCCCCCCTCTCCCGAACATTCTGCTTTTCCAGTAAAAAAGCATCAAAGACTGCATGTCAGAGTCACCAAAATGCTCCAAAAACAGCAGTAAAAGTGGCTCATTTTGATGCTGCTCTGTTTTGCAATGTTTAAATGGGTCAAAAAAAGATTGTAAAAAATAAAAAAAACGCTGTTTTCTTTGTATTTTTTTTATCTTTTGTATTTTTTTAGTGGATGTACGATGAGTTATTATAAAAAAAAGCACTCCCTGTAGCTCATCAGGGTTTTTAATATCAAGCAGATTCCAAATGGCCCCCAAAATGGGTGAATATGTCCACAAACTCTTGTGGGTAATGAAAAAAGGGGCCTTTTTAACCCACTGAAACATTAAACCACAGGACAAAAAATAAGTCTGAATACGGACGCAGTTCATCTATTCACATGAAAAACTAAATTGGTGCATCTTTAGATTGTACTTCCTAAAACACACGACCACTGAATAAAAAAGAGCTTCATTCAAGGAACGTCCTTGTTAAGTTTTTTTGGCCCTGATCCGATTCCAAGTCATTTGATTTTGAGAATATGCCAATACCGAGTCCCGATCCTTCACTTTCTTAAAACATTGAAAAAATTAACAAATGTAAACAGATTCGGGTTGGTCCCTATTTTTCTTTTATCAACCTTATTATTTTCATTCAACACAGAGTGCAACTATTAACTAGGAACAACAGTTAAACTAAAAACTGACAAAAACGAAGTGATAATGAGCCACGAGTAAAGATTTGGTGACTGTCGCTTCAGTATTTTCAGAGCTTTTAAACATTTTTGATCATCTGTGATTCAAATCCCCAATTAAAATCCTAAAAATGAGAAATAATAACTTTCTTCCCAAATTATAGCATAATATGTGGATGAGTATTCAGGAGTAGCTCATATCATTGTAACCACTTATTATATTCAGTTGTTTTAGTACATTATTGATTTCCTATTTTGCTTGATAACTTTTTTCCAGAGCTGCTGTCACTTCAGGGCTTCAAAGAAGGTAGAAATATGATTTTATATATGTATGTAGTGCTCTCATCAGGACGTGTGAATCCTTAGACTTAACACCAAGCTTAACTCCTTTCAAAGAATGAGATGAGTCGTCGTGGTAAAGTTTAGCCGTTTTACTGGACTCTTTCAGTGAACAGGGAGTAAAAACTAAAATAAAAAGGAAATAATAAAAATCAATGTACAGATTCCAACTTCCTTGTAATAAGTAGCAATACTTCAATTTAACATGTAATTAAACAATAAATCACACTTACGACATTTGTGTGTCAATCTTAACTGCAGATGGCATTGGATGAAGAGAACCTGTGATCCATGTGCCTTTCCTTCCCTTTCTGGCTTCTGCAGGAAGTGACCTCACTAACTTAAATTAACTTTATGAATTAACTTTATTAACAATGACAACATGTCTTTTCAAAGAGAAACACATAAGTGGGGCATAACAATGTATACATATATAAACATATATTCATTCATCTTCTGCCGTTTTATCCTTTTCAAGATCACAGGGCTGCTGGAGCCTATCCCGGCCACTTGTGGGCGAAGGCAGGGTACACCCTGGACAGTTCGCCAGTTTGTCGCAGGGCCCCAATCACAGACGCATTCACACTAACACATAGGGACAATTTAGAGTTGCCAATTGACCTATGTGAATTGACATATATATTTGATAGATGCCAATCTTTTCAATGAGTCTAACACAGGTACGACTACACATAAGTTAAAATGGATCCAAGCAAATAACCAGGACTTTGAGTCCACAGTTTGGTTTAAAGTCCAACAAGATAAAAGGTGATGTTGTGTTTTAGCTCCACGGTTTGGTTTATAAACCATTCAGACATGGAAGCTGGAGATGTGTTTCCTCTGACTATGATGAATTGCCTGCAGCTCATCAAAATGACTTGGCATATGGTCCAAAGACATGACTTGATGGGCTGTCCATCAATCTGTCTCTGATGTGAATGTGGTCATCTGATTCTGTTTCCCCATGGTGATAGGCTTTCCCCAAGAGTTTTCCTAAGTGAGTTTTAATTCTTTGGCGGAGTATTTTCAGGTGGATTTAGCGTCTGTTCACCAATAAACAAAGCAATCTGCAGCCGTTCGACAGATTTAGAAATCTGCTGGTTTGTGGGAAAAGCACAGAACTCTTGAGTTTCATATCACTCAAACTCCTGGCCTTCACATTTAACTCTATTTTAATTGTTTACGTGATGTTTTTTCAGTAATGAAGACAATGTGTGAGAGCAAAGCTTACTGTATAATTTACTAGCTTTCACTTTGTGTCATGACCCAAAGGATAGGATCACTGATATAAGCAGCTAAAGTTAGTTTTCTTTCCAAGCTGGCAGGGCGCTTTCTTAGAGATGAGGAGCTCCATCATCCATGAGGATCTTGGAGAAGTACACCTGCTCCTTTACACAGAGAGACCAGTTAAAGTGGATCGCGTATCTCTTTGGATGCTCCCCTGGGGACCTTTTTTGGGGCGTGTCCCACTGGGGGGAGGAGCTTTGGAAGACCAAGGATGTGCTGTAGGGACTCTGTCTGTAAGCTGGCTCGGTAAGACTTGGGTTCCTCTGGCAGAACTGAAAGAAGTTTCTGTGAAGGAGGAGGTTTGGACATCTTTGCTTAGGTTGCTGTAACCGCGATGCGGTTCTGGCTAATGGAAGCATTTCTTTTATTTATTTATTTTCTTGCTATTATAGCCATTTTTCATCTTAACCTTAAAAGCCACAAAGCTCGAACACTTTGAAACACGAGTCATCCCTCCCTGCTGTGAGTCAAGGACCGCCAACCTTAAACAAGCCCCAACCAAAGTTCTCACCAAATCATTTAGACATGTATGCCAACAGTCTTCTACTATACAGAAAAAAACAAAGTTACTCCTCGTTCCACCTTAACGATAGTGGATAAGACAACAAACTGATTCATTTCTTATCTGTAATCCAGAAACTGAAGGGAAAACATTTTTTTAGCTTAAAGTTTTTAATGTAGTGCCAAAGTTTCCTCTATTGGAAAAGGGTGGTTTTGGTGAAAAGATTCCAACAACAGAGTGAAATCAGCCCCCCAGGACCAACAGTTATTCTAGGCAACAAGGAAGTTTAAAAGACATGAATATGCTAAAGAATGCTGTCATCTTCCAATCACAGAGTGCCATGGCCTGAAAGCCAGGCACCATCTAAGTGGCACTGGCTCCTCCAGGACTCTTCCCTTTGTTGTCATAGCAACATGTTTTCTTGGCACAGTTTGTTATTATTTTACAAAGATTAGCTCACACACACTTCAGATAAAGTCGCACTGCATTAAACGGGCTATTTGAAGCACTTCAACTGAGGGGATGAGAGTGTGTGCTTGTGTGGGTATACAAGTGTGTTTGTGTGAGTTTTCATGTGTGTGTTTGTGTGTGCAAATATGCATGTTTGAGTGTGAGTGTGCTCATATTTGGTAAATGGCATATGCTTCTATAGCACTATTCTACCTTCTCTGAAGACCCAAAACACTTTACATCCATAGTTCAATTCACACATTCACTCTCACACACAGACGTACACACGCACACACACACACACACTGATGGTGGCTCCGCTCTTTGGGCGCCAACCTACAACCACCAGGAACAAGGTGGGTTTCAGTGTATTTTTGCCCAAGGACACTTTGAAATTTGGGCGGGAGCCGAACCTGCACCCTTCCAATTAGAGGTTGACCACTCTACTACTGCACCACGGCCGCCCTGTGAGTGTGTCTTAAGGGTCAATTTAACCCATTTCGGTTTTTGTGTTGACCAAAATGTAACTAATAGAAAATATCTGGTTTTCATAGAGTTTCTTTACCTATAAATAAAAGAAAACTACAAATCTATAACCATGTGAGGTTTTTGAGATGACCCTGTGGTCATGTGACCCTTTGGTTTGTTTTGAAGACAGTTTTCAATCACTGCAGTAATCTTTATTTGTCTGTGTCGGGCTTGGGATCTTGTTGGTTCCCTCAGGACTTGTCCCTCTTTATTTAGTATCTAATTACAAGAAAACATGTTTATGCAGTCATAACTCTGACTGGTTTTGTGTGATTTAAATCCAAAGTATGGGAATTAAGTGTCCAACTTTTTTAAAAATCTCTTTTTCTGTAGCTTTATCCATCCATCCATCCATCTTCCTCCGCTTATCCGGGACCGGGTCGCGGGGGCAGCAGACTGAGCAGAGATGCCCAGACTTCCCTCACCCCAGCCACTTCCTCCAGCTCCTCTGGGGGGACCCCGAGGCGTTCCCAGGCCAGCCAAGAGACGTAGTCTCTCCAGCGTGTCCTGGGTCTTCCCCGGGGCCTCCGCCCAGTGGGACATGCCCGGAACACCTCTCCAGGGAGGTGTCCAGGAGGCATCCGGACTAGATGCCCGAGCCACCTCAGCTGGCTCCTTTCGATGTGGAGGAGAAGCGGTTCTACTCCGAGCTCCCCGCGGGTGACCGAGCTTCTCACAAGCTTCTCCAGCTTCTTATCTCTAAGGGAGCGCCCAGCCACCCTACGGAGGAAGCTCATTTCAGCCGCTTGTATTCGGGACCTCGTTCTTTCGGTCGTGACCCAGAGCTCATGACCATAGGTGAGTATTGGAACGTAGATCGACCGATAAATTGAGAGCTTTGCTTTTCGGCTCAGCTCTCTCTTCACCACGACGGACCGATAGAGCGACCGCATAACTACGGACGCCGCTCCGATCCGCCTGTCAATCTCACGCTCCGATCTTCCTTCACTCGTGAACAAGACCCCGAGGTATTAAACTCCTCCACCTGGGGCAAGGACACTCCACCCACCGAGAGATGGCAAGCTACCTTTCTCCGGTCAAGGACCGGAGAAATCTGTAGCTTTATTCAAAGATAATCAAACATAATAGACTCTCTTGCTTCCTATTCTGCAGATGTTTTCTTGATTTTCACGACATTTTCACCTTTTTACACAGACTTGGATATTGATGCTCAGTAAGAGGAAAACAGACTCTGGTCTTTGCAAATGTAAGAAATCCAGGGTGAGTGTCAGCTTCAGACTAAAAAAGTCATCGGTCGGCACAAAACAAGAATGAAAACCGTTAAGAAATCAGTTCCTTTAGAAAGAAATGTGAGACAAACAACAATGATTTTCGTTAGCTGTTTGTTCAAATGTGTGTTTCCTGTTGAGCACAATATGGAAACAGATGCATACAAACACCTAAATAAGATCAATTTGTCGTAAATTTGTCAGAGGATTTTGAGTTGAACTCCACAGGGAGCCTTCTGGCATCAGGTTAGCAATATCTGACTGCATTCAAGTGATAATATGACAAACCTAACAGGTGTTTTTCATGCAGAACTGGTTTTACATCCATTTTGTGGAGACGGTGTCGTTTCATCAGTCACCACCAATGTTCGCATTTGTAGATTATTTTAGATTTGAAAAAGGACACAGATATATAAATAACAGATGCCCATGAGGCTTCAGTGCTTGCCTTACACAGATCAATTCACTTTAGCATTAATTCTCTGCACCTCTAAAACAGTCACTCTCCACATTTATGGCAGCATTTGGCAAGAACAACACTAAAAAGCATTACGAGCCTGTCAGTGGAATCGATGTGGTTAATTAAGTTTGTCGTTTAAATGAGACACTTGGGTGCAGGTTGAAAAGAGACGTAGAAACATGCAAAAACAGGTTATAACACACATTTAATGAGCTGTGATTAAACAGGCTCTTAGTATATGCATATCAGAATTTAAATGATTGGCCATTTCAGCTGCTGAATTTTAATTCACTAATGCTTTTGTGGCAGCAGTGGCTGTGTTGTAAATCTGAGTTTCATTTGCTCTCAGATTATATATGAGATAATGGAAAGTATGCATTATTTTCAGAGGCTAGGATTTTGACTTGCTAGGCTAATTAATGAAATAATTGTCTCTGAGTGATCCCATGATGAAAAACTCATTTGAAAATTATTTATATCTCTATGTTATACTAAAATGAAAGACTCAAAATGTTTTTATATCGTTTTTTTGCTTTGTTTTATTGGTATTACCATACCATAGAGTCTACAATTAGACAGATTTAAACAAAAACACAACATAAAATCAAAAATCTTCACAAACAAACTCAAGCACATGAACATTGTGCAGCTTTCTTTTTCAGAATCCTGAACTTTTTCCGTTTGCAGTTTCTTCTAGAGCTTCACCAAGAGAGACAAAGTGGTTGTAGTTCTTCAACTCAGCCTGCAGTGAATCGGTTTGAGGGCTTCTGACCAAACCTCAGTGTGAGCAGACATGAGCCTGTGTGGACTCAACAGATTCATTGTAATGGGAACCTAATGCATTTCTGAAGCAAAGAGCTGATCTTCAGTGGTTCACTTGGGTATGGCATGCCTCTGTCTTTTAGAAGGGCCTCCTGTCGTTTTTTTAAATGTTAACTTTGTATCAGACAGTGAAAGAAGAAATAAAACACATGGTCAAGTACAGATTAAACTTTTTCTAGGACATAGTTTCTGCAGAGCGGCAGCATTTCATTAGAAAGTCCTTTTTTTTCAGGAATCTGTTCTTTTTTAGGAGTTTTTCTTTACAGAGAGAAAAAAAACCTGAACCTGCTGCTCATTCTTTTTTTTTTTTTTTTTTTTTTTTTTTTTTTTAACTTGTCCTGTCCAACAGCTAGGCAAACAGATGAGAGCTGAGGGCCTCTTGTGTTGGACATATTTTATTCTAACAAGAGGGGTTATTCATCTTCAGACAAACCAAAGGTATGTCTGAATAAACCCCTTTTGTAATTGAGGCCAAACTTTATTAATTTCAATCATGTTTGAAAATCTTTGGTGTTGGACCGGACGGAAAAGGAAAGAGGGGAACAAGAGAGAGGGACGTTAGAGAGAGGGGGGGGTAGGAGGGTGATAATAGGAGGGGAAGGGGGGTAAGACCATGAAGCAGCATAGAGCAGGCAGGTTTACTGGTTGTTTATCGTTACGGTACGGTTCACATGTAGTACAAAAAGGGCGGGGCCTGTTCACACACACTCAAATATTATCAACACACCTGCTAGCCGCAGAAATGTCCACATGTCAACATGCACACAAAACAGATAGTGTTCACGAACGCATACTTATGCCTTTAAACCAACTAGTGTGAAATCTTTCATTCATTCAATCATGCAAACTATTAGTGCAAAGGTGAGCTAACACCTGTGCTCAGGTGAGTGTTTATGTTCTTCTAAAATGGATGGTGGAATGTGAAAAGAAGGAGGAGGAGCGCCCAGCCACCCCCACACCCATACCCCCGCCGCAGCAGCAGCGGCAGCCGGAATTCCCCCAGCGCCACACGGGAACAGGCAGGGAACAACCGCCCCCCGGGCGACCAAGACCGCCACCCAGGCCAGGGCCAGCAGGACCGCCGCGAGGCCCCCAGAGCCAGAGAGCAGGGAGGCGCAGAGGGAAAGAGAGCGCCGCCCCAGCCCAGCCAGGAAAGCAGCCCCCCGCCGCGCCGGAAGAGCCCAACGCAGGGCCCCACCGGAGAGGGACGCCCACAGCCCCAGACGAGCACCCCACCACCACCCAGGAGTTCCGGGCATCCCCCCGCCCCGACCCCAGGTACGAGCCAGGACCCCCCAAGGGAGACCCGCTCCGCACTCCAGGCAGCCACCCACCCGGCCCACGGTTGGTCCAGGTAGGAGCAAGGCAGGGGCCCGCCGCCCCCGCCCAGGAGGGGGGAACCCCGGGGAAAAAAGGGCGGCCCATAAGGGATGTTATAAATATGGCCCGACCAGGCTCGGCCATGTTGGAAGTTTGGCGGGGCCCAGCGCCCAGGGGCAAGGACCAGGACCCACCCCCCAGGGACACGAACACCCCCGGCTCAGGTGTAATATGAACCCCCCCACCGTGCGGAGAGAGCACCGCCGGGCCCAGGGAGCCGGCACCCAAGGGACACGGCCGCCATCGCCAAGGGGCCCGCTCCCCCCACCAGGGACGGGGTAGGGGACAGATGGACCCAGGTCCCACCTTCCTTGTAAAATGTGTGTGCGTGTATGGGTGTTTGAGAGGGTGTTTGTGTGCATGTGTGTGTGTTTATGTTTGAATGTATATATTGAAGGGGGAGGGGTGTGTGTACTAAGGGGGGTGCAGTTAAAATTGGCGAGTAGGGCACTAAGGGGACATCTCCTGATTACTCACAGTGATGTCCCCTCACCCTCCACACCAAGGGGCCCTAAATGTCTAAGGTGCGGTTAAAATTGGCGGGTAGGGTGCCAGGAGGACATCTGCTGCTTGCTGGCAGTGATGTCCAAGCACCCCCCCTACCAAGGACCCTACGTGTCTAAGGTGCAAATAAAACCGAAAGAGGGGGGGCCCACTCCATACGGCAACCATAGGAGGGGGGCCACTCCCAAGTAGCCCCCCCCCAAGGCGCATCGAAGGCTAAACCCCCCACCCCCTCACCCTAATATGAGGTTATATAAGGAAGGGGGTAAATTGGGGACAGCTGGTAGACTGTCCCCCGGTGGTCAAACAGCCGTCCCCCAGCCCACCCCCAGCAAAGGGGCCAGGGCCACCCAGCCCAGGGGCCCACCCCCGGAGGCGCCGACACCCCAGGCCCGGCACCACCCACCCCACACAGAGAGAGAGGAGCCAGAAAGCGTCGCCCCCCCCCGGAGCAAGCCCAGGCCCCCACCCCCAGACGCCGGCCCTAGAAGAGCTCTGGTCAGGCCTCGACGGGACCGAGGAGGCCAACCGGCCAAGGCAACCACTGATTGCCTCAGCGGAGACCCCGACCCGCTAGCCCCCCCGACCCGTACTAATAATGGGCCCCCCCTCCCCCCCAGAACGCCCCCCCACAGGACAGGGCCGACAAGCCCCCCACCCCACCCCACCCCAGACCCCGCAGCCGAAGCGGGTGACACCCAGAGCGACCGGGGGCCCCGAGAGGGTTGTCCCGTCCCGTCCCAGAGCCAGGGAAGGGCCGATCCCAGCCCCAGGTGCAGATGGGCAGCCCATCCGGCGCCGCTGGGCCCCCCCCACCCGAGCAGGGCCCCCCGCCAACCCCCCCCAGCACAGGCAAAGGGACCACCCCCCCAAGCCAAGCCAGACCACCACCCCACCCCCCCACCACGCACCCCCACACCCAAGCCCAGAGGACCACGCAGCGCCCCAGCCCGCCCCACCCAGGCACCGGACCCGACCCCCCGACCAACGGAGCCCCCCACCGCCCCCGCCAGGCACCGGAAGCCCCGACCCCCACCCCAAACCACGGCAGAAGGGCAAGGAGCAGCGACGACCAAGCCCTCCACCCCCTAAGTCATGGAGTCAACCACAGGAGACCAGAGAGACTGAATTCTTTCAAAGTTACTTGAGCTTTGGGCTGACATTTTTTCCAAGCTGATATGATCAAACAGCAGATTTCTGTGTTGACTTATGTTTATATTTTTCTTGTTTTTCCAATTTATTAAAATAGTTTTTTTGGCAATACAAAGAGTTATGAAAATGATAGAAGCTAATCCTTCTTCTTTTTCCTGCTGCTCATTCTTAAACACGTACAACAGAATGGCGAGCCGGGCGTTGGCCCCGCCTTTAGCCCCTAAGACTCATGGGAAATGGGGCATCGGGGATGTAAATTTCCTCATCATAACTGAGGGATGTAATGTTGATTATATGGTTACTGTTTGTAATTTTATGTGTGATACCTAGATTGTCAATAAGTTAAAAAAAAATAAAAAAAATAAAAACCATAACTGAGGAACTTGTGAACAGAATAGAGGTGCATACTGTTTGGCAGATGCAGATAGACTCAAAGACATGAGCCTGAGGCAAAAATGACTCCACCCACTGTGTGCTAATAAATCACACTTACACTCTGAGTCAGGAAGTGATCCGTCAGGATGACAATGTTGCCTAATTCATGCGGCTTGTACCCCGACGCGGCTTGTGTATGTATAAAAGTAGTTAAACACGTGAAAATGGGTGGGTGCGGCTAATAATCGGGTGCGCTTTGTAGTCCGGAATTTACGGTATGAACTTTGGGTTTATGTAGCCTCCTGCTAGCTTATAGCCTTTTTCATCCCCAACCCAACATTTTCAGTGCAAAAAAAAAAAAAATGGCAGCAATATCTGTGCTATCCAGCCGTCCAGCTTTGATCCAGATTCCAGTTCAGATGAGGAAAACAAAGACGTTCATGGATCTATTTGTCTGCAGGTGGATGATCAGAATGGAGTAGAACAGGGAGCTTGTGCCCATTGTATGTTCTACGTCACAAATACATATTTTACAGAGTGCATTTTTCATCCACCTCTGGTTCACAAAAAATACTTAGGAATGCAGTTATGTTTATATTTTTCTTAGTTTATGTCCTCCATGGTCAGAAAAATGCTATTAGAACATAATAAAAACGGTATTTTCACCAGTGGGTCTTTGTTCACGTTTGATCATTTAAAACAGGCTTCTGCTCAAACACATGTGGGCCTTTTGGCTACACTACAGCAGTAAATCTTTGCATCACTTCCTGTGGCAGCAGCTTTTTACCACAGCAGTTTCCCGCCGTTTCCGATGGGCTGGTTTAAATGTGTCTATAGAAGCGGCGTCAGTGTTTTTTGATCTGGCTAAATATCAGCTTGGCATAATGTACAGTGAACGAAAAAAAAAAAAAAAAATTCAATCTTGAGGGACTCTCTTTTGGGATGACTGATCTAAGCAGCAATTACATTTCTCCAAAACATGGAAGGCAAAATAAATGAGTGGTGACAAGGTTTGACAAGAAGACACAAAACGGCAGGGACAGCTTCATCCTGCGCCTTCAGTGAAGGTCCCATTCATTTCAAAGGGAAAACAAGGAAAGAAAGCATCACAGTGTAAATGAAACCTGTTATTTAAACATGATCAAGGACAATAACATGATATCAGATGTGAAATTATGCGGTGAGCCGGTGTCTACTTGTTTCTTTTCTTCAAGCAAATGCAAAGACAAACACGCTTCTTTATGCTGACAATTTTACAAAAGCAGATCAGCCAGGAGTCATTTTCCAGCACAACTCAGCTAAAGTGTACAATCAAAGCTCATTTCATATGAATAAATATACATTACACTCAGCATTCCATGGACATTTTAATTACAATTGATTGCAAATTGTCAATGACTCACAATTAATTACAACATTTATTTCATGTTAATTTTCTTTCTAAAACTAAATGGTAAATGGGATAGACTCATAAAGTCCAAAGTGCGTCACAGTCCCAAACTCCCATGAACACATTAACACTCTGATAGCAGCTCCACTGCCTTGAGGCTAATTTCCTCTGGTCCGTTTGCATCGCGTCTCTGTTGCGTTGCCACGAAAAATAGAATGTTCCTTAATCAATCGGAATGTTTACATCGTCTCCGCTGTGTCTGAATCTGATGTCCGTCTCTCCGCACAACGCAAGCTTTACGCAGGAGTTCTATTTCCAGTCTGTTGACGGGTCAAGGTCACGGTAAAAAGCCAGAGAAACAGAAACAGGTCTGGGTTTCAAAATAAAAACCTTCTTTGTACTTTCAAAATAAAACTGAATAAAATTGTACTTTATTTTTCAGGTGACATGTCCACCCGCTAATAGATGTTAACACCATGGACGTCCCTGTCAAGTTGAATTTTGGAAATACAAAAGCATAATATCATTTATGACCAGAACATGCATTTTACAAGGAAGGAGAGGGCATACGGCCGGAGTGGTCACATTTTGGATGAGTGAAGAGAGCAGGACAAACCACTGGTCCGGGAGCCAAGGGGGGGGCCGGAGATGGAACGGAGACCAGTAAACTAACTGACGGTTGTGATTCTGATAAGTGAAAGGCTTGGTGTCATAGAGTTCTATCTGCATTCAATATCTCCTTCATGTTCAATTTCCAAACAAATGGCACTTCCGTGATTTAAAGAGGACTCTATCCATACATCACTACCAAAACAGAGTCCCTGAGTGGTCAGAGTACAACCTGGTTTAACTTTCAAAGTCCGTTCAATGGACGTGGGTTTTGTACTTAGAGCCAAAAAACTGACTTAAAACCTGGCATAGCAATGCGTAAACGCAAGAGTTTCAACGTGGAAACCCAAGACATGCATATACGCTCCTTTACATTGACTTTTCATTGAAAGTTGTTGCTTGACCGTATATTTTTTGAGCCAGGTGTAAACGTAGCACAACACTGGCACCGACCTACACTACAACCAGGAGCAACATGGGGTTCAGTGTTTTGACATCTGGATGGGCAAGATGGGAACCAAACCTTTAATACTCTGATCAGAGGCCGACTGCTCTGCCTCTGTACCACAGCAGGATAGAAAGTATGGATATAAAACATAAACTAACATTACATGTTGAACACTGACCTCACTGACGTAAACAACTCAGTCAAATGAACAGATTGTAGTGTAAAACTTCCAAACTGTGACACAAACGAGACAGACAATGCTGCAGAGCCAATGACAGTGAAGGACCAGATATGGCCTTAAGATTTGTAGAAGACCAATCGGATATATGGTTCAACACCCAGGAAATTCATGATTATCAGCAGTGAGGTAAGGACAGCTGAACAGCAAGCAGTCTTGAAGATCTGGAGGACCAGGGTCAGGAAGCTCTGACGGTCCAGCTAATAGCTGATGTGAAAGTCTCTGTTGGGTAGGGCAGACAGCAGCTGTATGCCTACAACCGTCGGCTGAACGAGAAGATGTTTAGCAATGAAGGACGGAGCAACGGTCCAGTAACAAGGAATAAAGCAAAAGCAGAATTTACTGTTGGAAAAGATCCATCTGCAGGATATTGACTCATGCAGTAACTCTTCCAGCTGAAGTCTGTGAAGAAGAATATTTGTTTTGTTTTCACACAAAAAGACGAGGCGTTTTCTTGTGGTGTTTCAGAATTGATCTGAAAACTCAACGATCGTCTTTACCGGCCAATGTTTACAGCAGCTTTCTGACCTGACGTGTCCATAGCACCCGTCAAAACTGTCAATACTCCAAGAACATGAGAAGAAAGCTGATAAAAGCCAAAGCTCACATTCCACCATCCAAGTGCGGGTGTGGATGGAGCTCTAATATTCTGTATGAAAAGAGAATTCAGGGATCAGGCCTTTATGACTCTCAGGCTCGTGTTAAACCCGGGCCTGCGGTTACACACGTATTGAACCGTAGCAACTTATTGATCCTTGGCCTGTTTGTAGTCTACACTTTAACACAAATGCAGAGATTTTAATGCTGAGAGCAGAGAGATATTCATTAGAATGAAATCCGGATCTCAGAGCTTGACCCCGAAACCGGGCGGTCAACCACTGGTGCAGATTCCTCCCATGATGATTTTTAATCCAGGATTTTTATTCAGCATAATATGTGAGTGTGTGTGGACGGATGGATTGCGACTGTAAAGCATTTTGGGCCTTAATGAAGGTAGAAAAGCACTGTAGAAGCATACACCAGTTACCATTTTATTCCCTGATTCACTTTAAGCAGCTTGAACTACGAACCCCCCCCCCAAAAATGGTTCTGTTTAATGAATAAAGAAAAATTATTTTCCGCCTATACGGACGTCATGTTAGCGCTTGGGATGAGGCCTCTCTCATCCCGCCACACGCAGTGCATCAGATAAAAGACGCTGCATTGCTCAGGTTTCCGTCTTTGAGTGTTCAGGACGGCCCGCTCTGGCAGTCTGTCTCCTCTGATCAGTCAGCTGAATGCACCGGGATCCAGCAGGAATACAGGATGTTAGAGTCCAAGCAGAGCAGAACAAACACATCAGGCCGGCGCTCTGAGAGGATCTCTGCTCAGCAACATGACGCTCTGCGGAAACCTCAAAGCATCACTTCCTCTAGGAAACTTCTCTGTGTGTGTGTGTGTGTGTGTGTGCTCTTCATATCTGGGCTGAATAAGTACACAGATGGCATCAGTCACTCTGCCGCTGAATGATTGTAGCTACCCGTGTTTGTGGATTTCCACCTCCTTCATTTGATTGTGTTCTTCAAACCCAACAGCTCTGATGTTTTTGAAATCCAGGATTTTTCATTGTTTGTTTACAGTTTTCTTCATCACTTAGAAAAAGGCTTCTCTAATCTGTGAGAGGATTTGTTCCAGATCTTAGCTGCCATTTCAAATGTTTTGGTATAAAATAATTGTAAGAGAAAAAAGAAAAACAAAGTCATTCTTAAAAGATTAAATGTTTAATGTTTCAAAATAAAAAAGTAAAAATTGAATAGAAAATTCTAATTCATAATTTCTGTTTAATAGTGCCGTGTATAACTGGTGTATAACTTGTCACAAAACGGGCAGACGGCTGGTTCCAATTGCAGCAGGTGTATTAGCTCAGCTAAAAGTCCACAAAGCTAAATCTGGGTCCGGCAGGCACGGGTCAATTATGAGCATGAGAGTATCAGAGAAAAGACAGGGTAGTCAGGATTCAGGCGAGATTCAGGGAAGGCGGCAGGCAAACGGAGTAAGAGACAGAAGATCAGATCCAGATGTAACGCTCACTAATGCACACAGAGTGACACAATACTTCGCACTGAGTGAGGCTCAGTACAGTGTTTGAGTTGACTCTGAGTGAATGCACATGAAAGCAGGTGTGTGACGTCTAGAAACTGAGCGCTAGGGTTGCTGGGAGTTGTAGTGCGTTCAGAACCTACGAGATGGTTCCTGTTAGTGACCAGAGGGGCAGACAGAGTTCTGACTTGACACTTTTTGCTTCATTTTAGTGTTTAATAAAAATATTGTTTGAGTAAGAAATCATGGTAAGACTCGGAACACTAATTATTCTGTATAAAAATCATGTTTTGGATAAAAAAGTGATCAGAAAAACGTTTTAACGATTCAGAAGCAGAAATGTTGAGCTTTGAACATTTTCTCACCATCAGTGAATGTTCGGGCTTTTGGAAGTAAATAAAAACCCAAAAACTCCTATCCTGGCCAAAAAAATAAAGAAACACATTCTCATTTGTGCTTCATTTTTGTAATTGTTTAGTTGTTTGTTGTAATTGTTATTGCTATGTTTAGAAAAAATAAACATTAATGTCAAAGCTCGAGGAAAAAAAAAAATAAATAAAGACAAGACAGTGAGAAAATGCATGCCAGGATAATCTCAAATACGTCTTTACCCCATCTTGGAGTTTAAGCGCAATGAGAACGTATAGAAAATAGGAAAAAAAAGTTTCAAAAAGATAAATGTTTTTGCAAAAGAAATAAAACCTGGCCGTGAAGTGAAAGAAAACACGACTTTCTTTTTAACTTAAATTAGCAACTTAGATGCTACATGTATGAGTTCTTAGTTTTGCCTCGACTTTGGTGTTTTGAACTCAGCTTCAGCTGAAATGTGATCAGATCCATAAACTGTGATGTTAAAATGCACAAGAGCTTGATGAGTGGAGTCTTAGAACAGATATGGTTCAGGTTTAAAGCTCTGAGGTTTCCACAGAATCCAAACGTGGTTACACGAAGCACCAGTTCACGTTTGAAAAAGGTTCCATCTCATAAACCAAAAAATGCTTTTTTTTCTATGTTAAAAAACAGGAAACATCCTCAGCTGCCAAACTATAATCGTAGAGCTGTTAAGAGTTCAAGGTAATTGTTCATGAGGCAAACCCCAAATTAAAATTGTGTTTTTGCTGTTGTCAACATGTTCTTGTTGCATTTTTTGGATGACGGAGGAGAAGATTAAGATTAGAGATTAATATTTGTGACGTAGAAAACATACCGGAAAAGTGGTAGAGCGCATAAGACGGTAGCGGTAGAGCCCATGACACTCTTAAGACCAGGCGGCACCGTTCCAGAACGCACATCTCAGGTCCGTGATTAAACTACAGAATTTGCCTTTTTATGATTTTACCTTTAAACGTTTCTGAGGTGTTGCATTATCCCAGTCTTTTGGAAGTTCTGGGATTGTTGAATAAACCTTGAAGTTTGCAATGTTTTGCTGCTGGACAGAAGATGAGCTCCCGCACTGTGGTAGCGGTCCACTGGGGGGGATTAAAGTTTAATGGCTCCACAGGGATTAGTGTGAGGCAGGGACTGCGAGCGCCCATTAAAAAAGCAGCAAAGACGGACGAGGTTATCCATCTTATTTATGTAATAAAGGCAAAATTGATCTGTTTGGGTAACAACGGGGCCATGAGGGGTCCAGCACTGTTCTGCATGGTTAACACCCCCCCACTTCAGAAATGAATGGGATGTGGGTGCACCTCAGAGGGTATGTTGAGTTTGGACAAACTTTTAATGTTTTTTTTTTATATTTCATTGTGTTTTCTTGACAGTTAAAATACATTTGATGCTAACACCCCCCCAAAAAATAAATAAAACAGTTTATGAGAGCAGTCATCACACTGGGTGGGGCCAGTAGACTGAAATGTGTGTGTGCTAGGGGAGTGGCTAACTCCCTGGAAAGGTCCGAGGCTAACGCTGCCTCACCACCAGATAATCGCTTTAAAACATCTGATTTAATCAGAACAGATGCTGCTCGGGGGAAATATTACCCTGTGATGGGCACATGTTTGGAAAGGGTCACTTAATGTTGGCAACAAAAGAACGTGGATCCAAACTGAGACCATGAGGGGAAGCTTTTATGAGAAGGTTCTTATCTAACAGGGTTAGGGGGTAAAAAAGGAGAATGTTTAGTTCATCCTATGCTCAGCATCTTTTCCCTTTTTGACCAAACAATTCCAATTCAGTCAGTAGATCTAAAATAAAAAGTTGACACTCTTCCACCCCTTTTATCCATCTTCATCTCTACAAAGTCTTCTCTTGCTCTGAGTCTTCTGCACCTTTGATTCAGCCCGTGAGAATTTCAAGGACACCGAGGCCCTTTTCCTTTGGAGAGCTTTGAAGCCTTCATTTTCAAATCATTTCTATAATCACATATTGTTTGGGCAGATGAATCTGAGACTTTTGGGAAATGCTGACTTTGAGAATCCACACATTTTTCTCAATTTATTTGATGTTTTAATTGAATTTTGACACAAGCACCTAAATGTACATCTATAAGTATAGACCTGTTACTTGAAATGGTTGTTTATTGGAAGCCTGAAAAACATCAAAAATGCTCCTGTACTTCACTGAATCATGGTAATGCCATAACTCCAGATGGTAAACTTCTACTGAAGCAAATGTACTGATGTTCTGATCAAACAGAAATGCTGCTCCATGTTAAATCTAACTATGTGCATTATTTGAATGCTCACATCTTGAAGCATGCGAGGTGAGGTGGACTGTGGCGTGTTTGATGCCGTGGGAGCTCAGCATCTAAAGCCATAATAACCTGAAGCAAATACGAAGAGATGAATAGATTGATGTCCTGCCTCAGATGCATCAACACACAGCCTTAGCTTTGTGTTAGTTTTTATTTTCCTTTTATGTTTACATGTAAGCATCAGGCCAGTAAACCTTTAGAGCAGTGCCCTTTTCGGACAGACAAATATTTCCCTCAATCACATTCAAAGAAAGTGGTGGGAGGAAGCCGGCCCCGAATATTTAGTTTGGCAGAACGCTGTCTATATTAGATTAGACATTTTTAATCCATTTGGAAAAAAGATGCTATTTAGAAGATGATCACAAGCCTGCAAAGCTCCCCTGCTGATATGTGCACAGAATCCCCCCCCCCAGCTGAGACCCACAAATAAAGACAAGTCCAGGTACCATCACAGCCTGGCAGTGATGGTATTTTTACTCTGTATTAAAGATTATTTTTGCACCAGAGGATAATTATTTTCCAGTTCCTTTAGCTCAGCTCTGGTCTGAAAGATGGTCACCAAGACAGGACCAAGAGGTTCATACATGTTTACACTGTGGATTGTGTGTGGAATCGGCATCTCGCTTTCTGTTTAAAAGTGGCATCTATGTGACATGTCCTGGTTTAAAAATGGAAGTAACTGTAAACCAGGTCATATCACCAAGTTAAGAATTTTACTGCGGTTTCAAAGTCATGCCTCTGGATTCGACTGGGACTGACATTTTTCATCAACTTCAGTTTATTCTGTACATTAGATCCAGACTGACTTGATTTTGGTCAGTTGGTAATTGTGCATCTGAGCCGACAAAATGTACATGCAGAGTTCCATAAGGCTTCTGTTTCACATCTGCATGACACACACACCTATATTACAATGACACCAGGAAGCCAAGGCCCTGGACGGTCTCTTCCTAAATGCATTAATTAAGTATAACTAACTTACATCAGTTATACAAAAACAAAACTGAGGTTGTTGTCTTTGGGGCTAAAGAGAAAGGGCTGGTCTCACCACAGAACTTCAGTCAGGGGTCGCCCCAGCCAATCACCTCCCTCCATCTAAGCCTGTCTTCTTCATCCTCTACTCTGACACCAGCTACCTTCATGTCGTTGTTCACTGCATCCATAAACCTCCTCTTCGGTTTTCCTGTAGACCAACAGTAGTCCAACTTCTACCGGCACCCTGTTGGTGAAGAGCACCAATGGCGGTCGTTGCTTACCCGAGCCTCAACCAATCAGGTGTGGATATCATAGGCTTGATTTGTATATTTGGTTTGGCAAAGATTTTACATCGGATGCCCTTCCTTCCTGACACAACCCTCTGTATTTATATATGCTTGGGACTGCACAATGACTGCACCTCTGCTCCAAAATTACCTTAAAAGTATTTTTTAAAGCTTTTTATTTTATTTTTTTTTAACAGTAGAAAATAAATCCACACGTGAAGAGCTTAAAGTTATTTTTCTGGTTTATAAAGCTTTGATTTGTTAAGCACCAAACCCTGTGATTGACCTTCTGACCCAGTGAGCACAAACCAGACCTCTCCAGTCATCTGAATCTGGTCTTTTGTCAGAGTCCAAACCAAACATGGAGACGCAGCATTCAGCTTCTAGACTTTAAAGATCTGCAACAGACTTCCAAAACCTTAGATGAGCTGAAACACTTGATTTAAATCCAGATTAAAGAGCCGCCTGCTCTTAGCTGCACTTGATTCAAAAGTTCTTCATAAGTTTAGATCTGCACTGGTCCTTTAAGCTAACTGTAAATTCATTTGATTTCAATTTTCTTTACATTCTTATTTTAATGATCATTCATTTAATATTTATGTTAGATGATTATTTTAATGCTTTATGTGCAGCACTTTGAATTGTTTTTGGACATGACGTGCTATTAAAACAATCGTGCCTTATTGGTCGAGCTCCACCAACTCTTTTGGCTTGTTTGCAGCAAAACTGAAAAACAGTCTGGCCATCCATCTCCAGAATGGGAGAGTCCAGCAGATTAAAATGTCTGCACACAAATGCAAAGCAGCATTTTTAATATGCAATCATTTCATTTAATAGTTACCACATATTTAAATAGTTCATATAACTCTGCTGCGTTAAAGTCAGCCCCCAACAGACCTCAAAAGAAAGTAACCGATTCAAGGTGACTCTGCATCCAAATGATGGATTTAACCATTATTTTGTAAAGGACTAAGCTTTTGCGAGTGCCACTTCAGACTCCCATAAGAATAGCGTTCCAGTCACTCCAAGGTGGCCATTAAATTTACATATTATTTATGCTCACCCAGCCATTTAATGACTTCACACCCCAGGGAGGGAAGAAAACACTAGTAATCCTGGAAGACACAACTCCCATAACAGAGAAATTGCTTTTTCATGGAATGAAAATGATCTTTATTAAGAGCCTTTAATTAGAGCGAAAGATACATGTTTGAACATTGAGTACAATGGGGTTAAGGTGGAGCCATCCTGCAGAAATGTCATGTTCTCGTGTGAAACCATCATAAACGCTTTAAAGGAGGACATTATGAGTGCACCCTTGGATTCACATTGAA
Organism: Oryzias latipes; assembly: GCF_053564925.1. Taxonomy (NCBI): domain Eukaryota; kingdom Metazoa; phylum Chordata; class Actinopteri; order Beloniformes; family Adrianichthyidae; genus Oryzias; species Oryzias latipes. The sequence continues at coordinate 28,823,747 of NC_136256.1, forward strand.
ATGGTGGCATCATTAGTTCCTCACCATTTGTTATTAAAGCTGCAGTACAGAGAAATCGGTCTTAAACGTTAACTAGAAGAAAAGCAAGAGAATATTTATGGTTTCACTTTATCTGATTCAAAATCAAAGAAGTTCAGAGGATTAGGCTTTTGTCTGCAGTTATGAGAACCGGGAAGAAAGTTTCCAGAGAGACCTGATCCAACAGAAAAAGCTCCTGTTCCACCGTTCCATCGACACACTCTGCCAGCGGTGACACGTTTTAATACGTGAACCGTTCAAGCCGAATGTGTTTACCTTTAATAATGAAACCATCACTTCTGCCAAACCTGACGGCTCTCTATGCAGACACGATGTGGGTTTAGAGGAGAACGTGTCGGTTCGTTGGGATCACATTTTCTGTAATATTCAATTTCAGGCCATGAACAGACGGATGAAGGGAGAACAGAATCCCAGATTCATCAGCCAAGGAAAGATGTGCTGGTCAGCAAAGCAGGCCTAGACCATCACACTCTCACCACCATGCATGACTGTTGTCAGAGTTTCTGATCTGATAGATTATTGGGAAAGCTCAAGTTTGACAGATGACTTATTGAAGTATTTTCACCCATCCATCCATCCACTCACCCATCCATCCACCCATCCATCCATCCATCCACCCATCCATCCATCCACCCATCCATCCACCCATCCATCCATCCATCCATCCATCCATCCATCCATCCATCCATCCATCCATCCATCCATCCATCCGGGGGCGGCAGTCTGAGCACTTTAGTCTAAGTATTATATTGATCCAATACGTCTGACGAAGACAAATTAAAGATGTGACTGGTAGAACTTAGCAAAAATACTTTAAAAATACAGTTATTCATGTTTAAGGACTTTATTTTTGATTCATTTATGCAACCTTTCTAAAAACAACAATTATGAATTTGAGTTGTAAAAATGCAAAAAATGAAAGCCATGAATTAAAGTGATGAAAATGAAGCAATAAAAGATTAATTTTAAGCTTGACATGTAATATTGCAAAATAAAACTGGTTTAGATTGAAGTGATTATAATTGATATGAATTTGATTTTGTAGTGTGCACGTTATATTGTTAAAGTGAGCATTATTTTGTGTTTGAACATTCAGAAAGGGAGATTCGTCAAACAAGAAAACAACTTACTCATCCCACATGTGTAAATAAGGAGAGACTTTGAAGAGGAGAAAGGCAGAGATGAAGGTTTGTTATTCATTGGGCGCTAAAGCTCCGTCTTCTCCATTGGCCCCACCCCCCAGGACCACTGTCCACTGCAGGTGAGGCTGACAGAAATGCCGTTCAGGCCAGTTTGGAGAGATAAACGATGTTTGTAATTGAGCTGCTGCTCCTCTTTAATCACACATAACAGCACGACATAGCAGTGGCTCCAATGAGTTTACTCCATCTCATCTTTGCCCCCCCCCCTCTGGCTTCATTAGTTACACAGAGCCCCTGCCCAAATTGCTTATCGACTGGGCTTTTAACTAAACGTTACAGATGTATATGCGGTGGATGTCCTCCAAATATCTTTAACACCCATCCAGCTAATAGTACTTTGCTTGTGGAGAAAATCACTTGAAAAGTTCTTGGAGTCTTTGTCACAAAGAAGGTAATGACGGCTCTTCCTGTCAGCTGATTGTCTTCTCCCCAGAACGGAAGCTTGGTATGAATTACACATGACAACTTTTAATTAGGATTTCATGAGAGCCTGAGAAGAGAATAGTAATTAGATTGCTCATCTGATGAGGATGTTGAAGCTAAGATAAAGTGCACTATTTCATTATTACTGCTTCTTTGTCAAAGAACTTTAGCTTACAATGAATCCTTCAACTGATCTGAGCAATACAAACCTTCAGAAAATTAAAAGTTTTTCTAATCTCATGCCCTGAGCATTAAATTGAAAGCTTTCCAGCCAATCGAATTTGTTTAAAAGGCTCAATATGTAACTCAGTGCAGCTTTGACATCATTATCCAGCCTGACTAGCAGTTAGAGCTCAGAAGGTCAGAAACAAACTATTCTTTTAGAATGACACCACCTGAACATCATGAGACATGCTTTCTTCTTTTTGTTGCATCACCGACACTGTCCTTCATTTATGCTTCAGTACATAAATGACCATCAATGCATTTTACTCCTGCTATGGTTTACATATTTGGCTTAGACAGAAAAGTGGACGTCCGATAGATAGCGGACAGTGACAGAGTGGTGATGACAGGAAGGACACAAACTCTGTGAAAATCAGTAAAAGGCTGCAGAGGCAGAGAAGGCTGTCTGGTTAGAAGGGGGGTACTTGAGTAAAAGGTAGTGGGGTTAATCTAATGAAGTTTTAAACTTAAATACTGAAATCTGGAACAGCTGTTGATGGGTCCCTTGTTAATGTCTGAACACTAAAAACGCCCCAAATAACCAGTTAGGTTGTTTTTAACCCGTTCTGAGGTTAATAGGGGAAAGAGCAACGTGTTGCTGGATTATTTTAACTCAGAAGAAAATAAAGAAATAAAACATAGATTGGGTTAAAAAAAGTTCTATAATCCAAAAGATCAGAATGGCTCCAAAAAGTGACCCAGAATCTCAACATGAATAGCTCAAGAATTGGGTTGGGGAAATAACCAACGTGTTTGGAAAGTCCAAGGTTGTTTCTTGTCAGTTTTTTTATCATTTGAAAATGTTTTTCCCCGCACATTAAAAAAAAGAGCTGCTTTTTTTTTGTTAATAATAGAAAATGAAAATAAAAAAATCCATGCAAGGTCATGTTTTAGCAGGAGAATCCTCCTAATATTGACTTATTTTTGAATGTTTGGCATGAAACTGAACTGTTGAATATTTTTGAATTTTATTTATTGTTTTTGTAACTAATCTTCTTTGAAATCAGAATTGTGATCATTTTCTTTCAAAATGAATTGTTGAATTTGTATTTTTGTTGTTAGATACGTACTTTAGTCTTTTTATGCGGTTTTTGTTCATTATGAAATGATCCCTTATTAGAAGTAGGCTTTTTAAATTGTCTGGCAGGTTATTTTTTCTGGATTAAATCAATTGACTTTCTTCTAGATTGAAACCTACATTGGTTTAGATAAAATATCACCAAACCAACTGAATAATTTGTCGTTTTAACACGTGATGTAAATGTTTTTTTCTTTTTCTGAGTTGATAGAGAGATGCTTTTGTGTGAAAGAGCTGGGTCTGGATGTGGAGGCATGAAAGATTCAGGGATGTTTTTGAAGACTCAACTAGTCAAATAATTGATAGCAGCATTTTCCTCGCAGCAGAAACAAAGACAGCCTGCGAGCTGGAAGTTACTGCCCACGAAGAACCTCAATGAAGGTTTGCTGATGAAGGTTGTATTCCTTCTGTTCTGTTCTGTTCTGTTCTGTATGCTTCCTGGAAACTGGGCGCTCCACAATAACGACGTGTTCAACTCCATCACCTGAATCCCTGCCCAAAAGCAAACATTTCTGCTTCCAGCGAGGACTCTCGTCCTGCAGGCCAAATGCAGAACTACGAGCAACCACACTCATTTGTTCTAACTTCAACCAACTCCAACCTGAAGGCTAATTCAATAGAGCAGTTTAATTGAAGATGTGAAACTGGTTTATCTGATATTAGATTAGAAAGTACTGCCCTCAGGTGGAAGGATCAATTACTACAAAAGGTTGAAGTGCCTCTTTGCTCTGTGCATAATAAGATGGATGCAGAGTGAGGAGGCGCATGCAGCCATAGATTTCTGGCACTCGAGTTTGTCGCATTCTTTTAAACAAGGTGTGCGGTAAAAACATTTTTCAAAAATGCATCCCGGATGAGCACAAAAATCGAACTTTCCTCTATTCATCTGCATGCTGTCATCAGCTTCTTTCTGCAATGTGACTTTCACATCATTTAAAGGCAGACAGAAAATAAAGCCTCTTTGACCTGTTATCCCAGTCTTTTCACTCCTCTGATATTTCTAATGAATGCATGGCAGCTTCGCCTTCAGCGTGGATCAAAGCGAGCGACTGCTGTTTTTGTCCACTGGGTGCAACTGTTGGATACACATGACTGCACATCCTGAGTGTATATAGTCTTAATGATGGGCACTCAGAGGAGGTCCGAACAGATGGTTGGAAACCGTATACCACCTTTAGGATATGCTAATGTGTGCCTGCAGGCTGGCAGTCCCACACAGGGTCAGCACGGTGATGTCGGTGCAATGTTGGAGCCACTGTCCGACAAGACGGATTCTTCCCGCCTCCTATCTGGTATTCCGCGCGGCCCACGTTTGGCCGTAACACCGCGGTCAAAGATTTCAACCCTGCCTCAGTGATTACCCGGATCACAGCCAGCAGCAACCGAGACGAGACGGTGAGCAGCTAGAACCAATGGTGTGCAGCATCAAGATAACACGGAAGCGAAGGGGGGTTCCACTGAAGGGTCACGTGGACTGAGGCCAACATTCACATCCACACAAAAGTCCTGTGGCTGTTCTGGAGGATGCGTATGGTGATCACTGCTCAGGGCAGGGCGGGGGGCACCAGCTCGCAGATGTGTCTGGATTCTGAAGCAGAACAGGGGCATAAGAATAAATCTGTGAACACACAAGGAATCTGAGAGATGGGTTTGACCCACAGACAACGTGGCAACAGCTGCTGGTGCAATAGGTGCATGGGGGGTGGGGGGTCATCCCACTTGTCTCCAGAGAAACGGCTGTAAGTAATCAAAGTGGGAGGAGGTGGTGTTTCCTTCAGAGAGGATCTGCATCCCCAAAAAGAAATCTGGATACAAATATAGTAATCCAGTCCAGCTTTATTACGGCGGCATCACCAGATGTATGAAAGGCTTCAACAATTCAGCAAATCAACTCTTCATTCATTCAGAAACCTTTATGGAACTTAATTATTCAGAAATCCAAAAAAGAAAGAAAACACAAAATATATAAATACACACCAGGAAAATATTATTTTATAATACTATTAAGGTGAAAATCTAGATTTTAGAGTTCCTAAAACATAAGTTGTCAGTGTGGAACCTATAAAACAAGCATGTTTGTGAAAAACCTTTAGATGCTTTGTGTTAGTTTTTCCAGCCATTGTACTGGATCAGGCTAATATCTGCATCCACTTTATGAACCTGCTGACATCAAGCAGTCCACACCCATGTTTGACCCATTGGTTGCCATAAAAATGTTGACTCAGACCAGCTTGGACCAATCACTGCTTACTGGCGTTGTCTGGCTCCAACATGGCGGCGTCCATATTGCACAAAGATGGCTGAATAGACTTAATTTGGTTGGAGCTGGAAGTAAACCTTTTTCTGTAGGTGATGTCACACTAAACTAAACTGAAAAAAGAACACAACCCAATAAACGTAGATTACTTTTTTTCATTTTGAACAATTTGTTTGTTGTAACACAAGTTACTGAACATGTAGTGAAGAAAAAAGGAACAAAAATGCATCAGTAATGCCTTTCATCATTTAGTTACATCAAAAAATGACGTTACGGTAATAATTACTTTTGTAATGAGTTACTCCAAACATTGGAGTCCATTTAGGAGGAACGATCACGTGAAGATTTGGTAAACTTTTGTGTTGTAAACAAAATGATTGTGACAGAACCACAAACAGCTGTTGATGCAGGGAAAAACATTCACAACGAATCAGGACTCTGCTGATTAGGCTGGCATTGGGGTGAGGGTCCAATCACTTAAAACTACAAAAACTGTTGCTGTTTTTCCAGGACAGTAAAGGCTCTACAAAATACTTTACTTACTTTAAATGTTAGAAACAAAAAAAAGTTTTTGTTTTTTTTAAAAAGGCCACAGAAAGCAGACCGTCACTTTTACTGTAAGAAAATGTGAAGAAAAATAACTTTTTCTGACAAGCGAGTGTTGATCATTTAAAAAAAAAAAAGAACATTCAGTTTCTTTTTTTACTTTTTTTTCCGGTCACAGTACAGGGACAATGTAATAAAAGGGACTAAAGTAGTGTTCTACTTTAATTAAAAAGTGCCTTTAGCTCAGGAGCTTTGTGGAGTTTCTCCTCTGTTCCAGTCCAGGACCCGGGCTCACTTAAGCTTCCCGCCGTGACGCGCTGCACACACTTCAGAGGTGGGTGGCTGGACGTCAGATGGGCTGCTTTTGGATTTGTATTTCCAAATGTAAGACTATATATCTGCAGCAGGTAGCATCTTTTTTTCTCCTAGGAAAGAGACGTAGAAGATGTGAGGCACTAACACGCTCCTGCAGCGCTGCACATCTGTGTGAGGTTTATATTGAAAAAACCTCCAGTGGTCTCACAGACAAATATATTGGCATTAAAGTCTGTGCTTGCTGCCCGCGGCTAGACTGATTTCCTGTTGAAACTGTAAGAAGAGGTCAGTTTTAGATGGGTCAAGATTGATTATAATGGGAAGCTCGAACTGCAGAAGCTAATTGCCCTGTGAGGGGTCATTTCAGCCATTCTGCAGTGAGAAAAGCATTTAAAAACATCTATAAGACAGAGCAGAACAGTCCCTGGCATCCATGACTGATGACTCTTTCCTTCAATGATAGAAAGGTACAGTGCAGACTCTTCTCTCTTTGTCAAGGACATGCAGGCAATTATTTGCAGAAGAAGCTGCTTGGGTAGCATCTCTTCCATATAAAAAAACATGTTTGTGAAATGAATATTTCATTCCAGGCTAAAGTCCAGACAATGTGCTTTTCCAGAAGCTCCAACAGCCACATCAATTCCACCCTGACATGCCCGTGTCGCCGCTGAAACCTGAACGTGCTCCATTTCACGGCCGATCAGGTATCGTGCTCGTTTACGTCCAATGATGGTGACTGCAAACGCCAAACGTTTGCTTTTTTTGTCAAAACTGGAAATGTTAATGAGGCCTAAAGGAGGTCCATTGAAAAGGTTAATGACCGCATGAACTCTTCCTGGTGACATTTTAGAAATATGGACGCCTGAATCACCAACACAGAAAAGAATTGCTGACTCGTACATATTGAACATTCCAGACACAATAGCAGCTTTCAGCTGATCTTAATAATAATAATAATCGATACTCTATTCATCCCACAATGGGGAAATTCTTATCCGCATTTTGACCCATCCCCTGGGGGGAGCGGTGAGATGCAGACTAGCCGCGCTTGTTTGACGGATTCAGACGTTTCCAGCTGATCAAGAATGAAAATTCCCATCTGAAAGTCTCTGAACTGCCTGTGAAGATTCAGGATTACGTTACAAATACAGAAGATCTCCTCTTTTTAAAGACTCGAACAAATCTCACGCTAACCTTATTAATTAGTCTTGTTACTTTTTGAAACGTTTGCTTTCCCGACGGAAGACAATTCCAATGTAAAAGCAACATTTTTTTATTCCAGTTGGAAAGATTTTTAATGTAGAATTATATTACGATACCCTCTAGCAATCTTTATTTACCATACGTGTATTTATTGGGGTGTAACGAGTATCCGAATACTTGTTTTTATCTGTAATATTTTGTTGACTTGGATCTCCTGTTCTAAAGTGAAGTTGTGAATAATGGTGAAAAAACCTTATTTTAATGTTCATGGATCCAGACATATTGACATATTAATTTGAAATGATATTGTGGTTCAACCTAGATGTGTGAATTGAATCGCCACCCCGATAGTGATATCAATATTTGTAAAGTGCAGAAAGGCTTTAGCGTTTTGATTAGAAACAGGTTCGTAATAAGCTGCTTTAAAATGCTGCTGATCAGAAACACAGGTGGGAATGTTTGAAGTCTGCGTCAATTCTTTGCTTCTATTGTTTTTACTTTCCATCTGATGTTGGTCTTTCCTTGATGTGAAGACAAACCATCTCATGCTCTGTGAGGGGGTCATTTTAGAGAGGTGGGGAGGGGATCATGTTTCTTCCTGCCTCCAGGAATACATTTTTTTACGTTAATACATTTTTTCATTGTAAATCCACTAAGGTTTTTTAGTTCTATGTTTATTTTTTAAGTCACACACACATTCACACATTGGTGGCGGCTCCGCTACTGAACACTGGCGCCAACTTTCTACCAGAGGCGATGTGGGGGTTCAGTGTGTTGCCCAAGGACACTTCAACACATGGGCAGGCAAGGCGGGAATTGAACCTGCAATATTCCAATTGGAGGTCGACCGCCCTACCACTGCACCGCGGCCGCACCACAGACATAAAGAAGCTGCTCATTCAAACCTCTCCTGAAGCCTCCGCATCTGTAACCATTCTACTTCACAACCATCTCTCCAACACAGATCCTGATCTGAACAAAGACGCTGTTAATGGAAGACTTAACATGAAAATGAGATCATTTGTCACAACATAGGCTACTAGTCAGGACGCCTTTTAGTAGGACGGAGGGCCTGAAGGAACTCCCAACAAAGCTGAGAACTTGCGTGTGATGACCCAACGTCTTGTAATGATTTGGTGTGTCAGATGTAGAGCACTCCTCCGTCTTCACTGAAAAGCTCATCTAGAGAAATATGCCTCAAATTCTGAGGCTCAGACAAACTGCAGCATCATAGCGTCCTTCGTGTTGATGCAGCTCGCTGCAGGAGTCTGTGTGTGACGATTGGACTTCATTGTCTCGGCTGCACATGTGAGGGCGTGGAAAAAGGGGGGCACTTACTTCTGCAGGTCTCTGCTGACCAAGGCGGTCGTTCACTCTCCTATTAATCATTTAAACTCTTGATTTGTAATCTCTGAAGGTTAATTCTGCATTCACACCGGGCACGTGTTTCATTCAACCCACGGTGTTCACACTGAACGAGCAGGGAGGGGCTTCTTTCTTTTTCTGCTTTTTACTGGCACATGTCCACCACCTACGGTTGGTAGGGCGTTGGTTCGAAATGTCGCAGCGGTGTGTATCTCGGGAATCTTGCTCCAGGCTTTTTCTTTGCCAGCTCTTTTATGATATAGGAAAGATTTGGTGTCATAGAATTCTCGCCGGCCACAAAGTTATTACATTTTTCGGTTGGGACTTCCGTGAATTAAAGGAGGCGCCATGCATATATGTCAATACCAAATCTGAGACCCTGATTGGTCTAAATTGGACCTAGTTTAACATTCAACACGGGTTTAAGAACTTCCGTGGCAAGTTGTGATCACAAGAGTGATGTGAATGTAGCTCTAATCTGAACTAATCAACCAATCAGCTTCTTCCTCCCGCCAGCAGCCAATATTCATGCTGCCTCTCACTAGTTACTTTAGTAACTTAAAGCTGGGATTACTTTCTGCCGTCAGTCTATCATGTCCTTATGAGAAACAGGTCTTTATAACTGCAGTGAACAGCAAAAAAAGGTTTAACCAGTCAGAGAATTTTCAACATTAGAGCAGTAGAACTTGAGAAGGATGTGAATTGCTACAATATTTTTTTTTATATATAAAAGCTCCAACTTTTTAAAAGGTTTCTTGTCTGACATCTTTGCAAAAGTTTGTTTCCCTTCCAGACAATTTGGTATTTCAGAAGCATAAAACTATTCTGCTTTTTTTTTTTTTTTACAGTTGCAGAAGTCCTGGTTGTAGATACCTATTGTGTTTACATGAGGAAAATATTTTTAAACCAAAAATAAATTTTTATTGAATATAACTCCATACAGATCATTTCGTCAGATGGTCACTGGTGTTTAGTTAAACAGCCAAGATTGTCTGTTTTCAATGACGTTAGAACTGATTAAATAATCCCATTTTTGGGAAAATAGCGGTTCATATATGTTGGACAAAGCCTGCTAGATTCCCAAACAAATGGTCAGTGGTTAGTTTTATCCCAGAGTAGTGCCCCTGAGCAAGGCCTCTGACCCCAGTTGCGCCATGACCACACGTGGAAGCAGCTCCCAGTAACGTATGTGGCACACGTTCACATTTATAATTCGCCATATTGTCCAAAGCCACGGGGGCTGCAGGGTTTGTCCCCCTTGCACTGTGTGTCCACTGATAGATCCATCAGGCTGCAGAGCATCATCACGGAAAACTCTTTCAGCCCGTTTGCCTTTTGGACCGCGTCTTCTGACACATCCACGGTGACTCATTGCTGCAGAGGTTTGAAAAAGGCTTCAAAGGTGAATTCTTGAGTTTGTCTGGCGAGGATGGAGCTTTCTGTTCTAAGGGACTTGGCTGGCTATTGTTGTGCTGTTCTGTGCTTATAGATCTGCTCTTTTCTCCAGTTATACGTGTTCCCAACTTGCTTTGTTGTGTATGTTGGTGGCCAGTGGGGGACAGTGACCGCTTGTTAATGAGGCTTTAACTGCAGCCCTCCCACACAAACACTTTAATTGTGATCGCAGCCTCTGCTGTTGCCATCTCCTTGTTGTGTTTAATGAGAGGTTCAACCCATGCTTTTTTTATCAGGAACCAGGGTAAGCACAGCTAGAATTATTAACAGTATTTGCTCTGAGCCTCAGATTCATCTCTCATTTAGGACAAAAAAAGAAGAAAAAAAAAAGATGTCTCCCGGTTCAGTATTTTGTCGTGTTTTACAACTTTAAGGGGCAGCTGTGTGAAATATCAGCTGCATATGCGCTTGGACACCAGCACCAATAGACAGAGGTTTCCAATTATCCAGCAGCACAGACAGAAGGAATGGAGGAACAGGTGGCGCCTTTAATTGCTTTTTGCAACCCCAGAAGCTCAGCACCAGAGGGAGCAGAGCTGTGGGAGGTCCTCTGGGAGGCGAGCCATTCACCACTGTCTTCGTAATTGGTTTTAGTGAAATATAATCCAATAGTCGAGATTTAGTAAAAGAGATATAATACGTTTTATCATGTTTATTAAAAGTTGAGAAAATAAAAGATGGCTGTTGAGTCAAATATTGGTTTGCTGCCAAGACTGATTTGTACCGCATGTGTTCCCATTCTGGAAAATCAACATCATTAGCATCAAAATGCTACATGGCCTGTACTCAACGGATGTAGCATTTGGTGTGACTGAAGTACTCCTTAGTACAGAGGAAATGGTTGAAGACCCACTGCCAGTGCCAACAGCAATGCTCCTAAGTTAAGTATTTGTCAGACCCGGATGGACGGCTGCTGCTCCGTCACACCAGAAAGAGGCCATGAGACGCTAGGCTCCAGCGCACAGCCGTAGAAACACTGCAGACACATGTGGGCATCTACTGTCAGCCACTGACTCACACCATATGAGGCATGTGCGAAGAAAGCCTTTCAGTCATACCAAGGTAACAATACGTCTTCAAAGAACATTTCACAAGTTCAGCAGTTAGACAACAGAGAGGGTTTTAAATGATGTCACGCCGTGTAGTGCAGCTGCTTTACTTTACACTTTGTGACTGTGGGTGTAAAAGCAAATGTAGCTGCTGCTTTCTCCATCGTGAGTTGGGTTCTCATCCAATTGACGACTTTCGGATAGTGTGACTTGAGGATGCAGACGTTTGTAGATTCTAATTTTCGTTCTAGCAGCAGGAACAAAACTCACCTCTCTTTTTAAAACGTTTCCTTAAAAAAAAGCATTCAGTTTCAAAGTGCTGTACTGGGTTTTCCCCTTTTAATTACTTTTACTTGGCATTTTTCACAAGTTATTCCTTCATTACAATTCTACTCACTCAAAATTGGAAGGTGTTTCCAGAGTCCTGCATTATTTTTAAGTTAATTTCTTTCAAACGTCTGCAGTAGTACAAACTCTGAAGTGACTTATGTTATGATTACTAATACTTCGGGTGGGGCACATTAATGTGTTCACAAATTAACTTTGTAATGCACTTTAATAGGACCACTGTGGACTTAGCTGTGCAGAAAGCAGATCAGGTGTTGTACCGAAGCTCATGTTCCCTCCCAGGATCCGTGATCACAAGTTCAGAAAACACTCGTTCAGCACATATTGTGCCCTGACAGGGGCATTCAGACGGGTTAGGAACACCGGAATTAATAAAGACATAAATCAAATGTTTGGGACATTGAAGGCAAACAGTAATTTAATGGTCTTTTAAGTCAATATCACTTCAGCTTAAAGTGACCAACCACAAACAGATAAACTAAACGTTCCTGCAATACAAGACCTTTGTAATGAGTTTCTGAGTTGCCTTTAGGTTTAACATATGTAGTCAAAGAGACAACAATGAGAAAATAATGACTTAAAAATAACTTTTTTTTTTGGTGAGGCTGATTTTTTAAAAGGCTTTCTACAGTGGAACAGTTATCCAGGACCCAAGCTTTGAAGGTTTTCTTTAAAACTCCAGATTTTCAGCTAGACGAAATGTTGAGATGGCAAATCTGCCCCAGTCATGAAATCAATCCTAAAACATAATTTTATGAAAACAGTCCGTCCTCCTAAAACTCAGGCAGGCCAGGTTCTGGTTTCCTTTCAGGAAAGCACATAGTTCTTCGCAGCTTCTGCCACCCGACACGGCGGCTAACACACCAAACCCGTGTAAACACCAAGAGTATAGAGAGAGGTGGTGTCATGTCTAATATTAGCGGTGAAGGCGGGAAGAGGCAGGTGAGGTTGGAGACGATTTAGTCACCTTTAGTGAAGCAACAACAGTTTTTAGCCCTGATTACTGATCTCTGGTTCTGCAGAAGTCCTGGTGGGGCAAGACTAGGAAATATGTGAACCAACATTTGAACAAGGAGAAAATTAAAACAGAAGGTTTCGAGTCTCGTGTCAGTGCGTCGACTTTTAAGAACAGACTGAGAGGAAACGTTCAAGAAAAGGTTAAGGAAGAAAATCTAAAGTACCGGCTGTTATTTGTCTGCTGCCCAGCGATTTTGGCCCTGACGGTTTTGTTTTCCTGTCTTCAGCTGAACCCATCAGAGAAAGATCTTAATTAAGCAGAATGCAGATTTTCTCTTCTTCCTTTTGGAAGCAAACAAACACTTGTGGTCATGGCCGTTCCTGCTATGAAGTGAAGGGTTCTGTTTGATTTCTTCAGGGGCCAAATAGTTTTGATGTTAATTGTATAATAACTCACTTCTGAAGGCTGGCCAGATGCAATTAGTCTGCACAAACACCGTTGATCCTGTTTTTCAGTTTTTCATCTTCAAGGCCAGACGCGACTGATGGGACGTCCACAGCCGCTTTCAATATCAAGAAGCTCTGATTTGTGTGGATCTGCGGGATCCCGAGGTTGACAAAACAGATGCATATTCATATGCTGAGTTCACAAAAACAAGAGGAAGAGCAGCACTTTATGTAACCTTTGGAATTCTTTATCAACACAAACATCATTTGCATAACAATAAGGGTTCAATGCTTCACATCTGAATGATTCTTAAAGTGCCAAAAAAAAGGCTTTAGATTTCTTTGTTACATCATTCAGTTTATCAGAAAAACTTGAATGTTTGCAATGAACCTGAGGAAAGTGCAGTTTCAAATGATGATTTTCCTGGGAGTGTGTGTCCGTGTTTGTCTGATGTGACACTGCTGCCAGCGATTGCCCTGTTTTCCCATTTCCCCTCTGGCTAATCACTAGAGTCCCAGTAAATCCTTGGTATCACCGCAGGATCAAGAGCAGGTCTCTAAGCCCCAGGGAGCCTATTTCCTCTGAGAGCAGAACACAAACTGGAAATCTCCTTGATATATTTGTTTGCCCAGAGACCATCCAGACTTCAGGGGGTGAAAGATGCGCCGCGACATCAGCCTGCTGCTGGAGAGTCCACGCAAGTTCACAAACCTGAAGGTTATTTTGAGAAAAGAAAAAAAAAATGTTGGAAGAGGATGGGGTCAGAGATAAGGATCAAGTTGTAATGTTTCAATCTCAGCTGTTATTTTCCAGCTCTGGTGGCTGTTTTCCAGCTGCTGTGGTTACACACAGTAATTAGTTTGGTTGAAACAGCACCTCGGGGGGCTGGATTTGCTCGTGGAGGGCAGCCCGGCGCTCTGATGAGAGCCGAGATACACCGTCATGCACTGAGAACCGTCTGATGGTTTTAAAAGCCTTAAGCAAGTGACAATTACAGCCTGAATGGCAAACAGGGTCAGAGGCAATGGATGTCGGAGCAGAAGGTCGCCGGGGGCACCGCTGTTGTTTTACAATGCAGAACAATGGACCAGAGCAGCAGAGGACCAACACAAACCAGCACGACCGTCCCCCTTTTAAGCACAGAGCAGTTTTCATGCAGAAATAAACCAGAAGAGGAAGATTTGTCTGCATCAGGAAAATGACAGACGAGTTCTGCCACATTCATCCTTCATCACAGAGGAATTATTTCTGACAAAATAGAGAGAAAACTCACAGCCAGGCTGCATGTCGAAGAATCATTCATTGTTATCAGAGAGTCTTTAATGATCACAATTAAATTTGATTTCATCAAGATTTCATTCAATCATCTCTCAGTTGAAAATGGTTCTTGATTCAGGAAAAGGGCTCATTTCAGAACCAATTACAGCGTGTGAGCGAGCGCCGCCTTGCACAGAACAAACTGTTTCCAGGTAAAAAGAGAAAGAAGGAGGAAGAGGAGGACGGATCTCCAAATTGGGCTCTTTTTTCATTTTTTCTCTCACTGCAGTTTATGAGCTGTAGAGAAACGCCAGTGTTGTTCACGCTGCACTATTGTGTTGTTTTGCTGCAGCAGCACAGCACAGCATGCAGAGCCGGCCGTCCTTATACAACACTTTCAACCGAGCTTCATCCTGGACTTCATCACCAACAGACCTGTTAAAGGCGCAGTACCAGAACGCGTTAGGATCACGCCGGGTTTTCTTCCACACTAATCCTGTTAAATGAAAAACATTACGTTCAACTTCTCTTGAAATATTGAAAAACTCTCATTTGCTCAGAAATGTGATGGTTTGTTTTTCCTTAATGTTTAGTGAAGCAGAGCCGGAGGCAGTGGGTCAGTTCTGTGGAGGCGCTCAGATGAAACCTAAACAACAATTCTATTTCAAACCTTCTCACTCAAAGTCTGAGAAAAACATCCCCTGCTGATGGTCTGACATCAACTCCTGCTTCTCTACACATCTGGCTCCTCCGTGCTCCTCTACCTCACCGTGTACTTCCTCTCTGCTCCAGCTCCTACACCTGGCTGTGGATCCTGCCTGCAGCTCGTCTCACACCCCCAGCCGTCCCCCAACTCCATCTGGATGGAGCTCGTCTGCTGGACTTTAAATATGTAGTTGTAGAGTTAGATAAGTTAAGTTAAGTTCTGGTACATTGCCTGTCCGTCCTGGGGGAGGATCCCTCCGTGTGGACACCCCTGAGGTTTCTTTGTTTTTTTTCTAAATCCAAATTTTTTTTCAGGAGTTTTCCTAAAAAGGAGGGTCAAAGGGCAGGGATGTTTGTTTGTTAGTTTGTCAGTCTGTTTAGTTAGTTCAGTTAAGAATTTTCCTATGCAATTACCGGTACGTTGGCGGTCCACTGAAGGCCGCCACGCCCTCCCAACCATGAGCCGTCTCCATCCTCCATGACAGACTGGTGATTCAATCCAGAAACGGCTTTCACTTCATTTGCCTCCGGCTGTGGAGTGGCGTCCCCCCCACTGTGACACAAACGCCGCTGAGCTGAAGGAGACGGTGACCCTACAAAGACCCGTCTATCAGAGAAAACTCCTAAGTCTGCTTCACGAGCAGCTCGAGGATTTTCCAGGTAACCACGTCAGAAACACACAGAACTCTCCGTCCTGAGGATGAATATTCAGCTCGTTTTGCTGTTTATGTTTTTCTAGGACATAAGTTCTGCAGGAGTTCATTAGTAATCACCCCTGAGTTGTGGGCGGAGCTATACTGACTATGTTGTAAAGTAAACAGAATGACTCATCAATCATTTAGCATAAAAACTGCATAGTAACATGTTCACCTTCTCATGATGGAGCGGTTTCACAGATACGGCTGCGACTGAAGCTTCAGAAGCTTTTCAGGAAAAACAAAATCATAGAATGTTTTACTATTTTTGAGCGATTGTCATCACTTTTGGTGTTTTATTTTGTGTTAAGCTTTTGTGCTGCTACACACTACTAATGACAGAAACAGTATTTACTTTGATAAAAGTTTTTTTAGGTTCTGTATTTTAACATCTGAATTTATTTAGCTGAAGTTCTATATTAGTGTCTCTTCTTCTGTCTAAATCTTTTTATTACTGTTCCAAGTGGCTGCAGTGAATATGTGACTGTGCATCGTTAACTGCATGTTCATAAAATCTTGTTTTAAATAGTACTTTCATTTGATTTCTAAACCATTTACCCATGATTTTATTTTTGTATTTTTCTAAAGGAAATTTGTGTTCAGGATACAGCCACAGAGAGTGAGGAGCATCTTCTGCAGGCAGCTTGTGTCTATGCAACCATCTCTGCAAAAAGCTGAAAGTTATAACGAAAATATGGATTTAAACAACAAAAACAAAACAAAAAAGAAATATGTGTACACAGAAAAGCTCCAGAGAGCATTTGAACCAAATGTTCCAGGTTGTTGTTGGAGCGATGGTCTTCGTGCCCGGAGGCAGACCTCCACGTCCGCTGAAACTGAAAAGAGTTCTAGGAAGAAGAAAGGTGACGCAGCAGTAATGATGGGATTCATTCTCACTCTTTCAAGTTGGTCATCTTCATCTTGAACCACATCTTTGTGTTTTGGTTTTATTCATGATGGAAAAAGAATTCGTCTTGGAGAAAATGAAGAAGAGTAATGAATTCATGTCAACAGTTTGTCCACAGAACTTTACGTTCAGTTTATCAATGTGCTGCTAAAATATCCACCTTTCAATCAGCACAGTCACAAAAACTGATCTAATTTACTGATTCCTTCCCAGGACTTTGTGTCAGGCTTGTCAGGTTTTTGCTGTGGCAAACATTTAATAGCACCTATTATGTATATTATTTTAGTTAATGAGTTTAAAACGTATTTGTGAATGAAAAGAAAACCGCGTGTCTGTCCAAAGCGGCAGATTTGCTGGAAGCTTGTCAAAATTTAAGTTCTAAATATCTCCTTAATTTTAATGTTTGATTTCTTTTGATTTTATTTTGATTTTACCTTTGTCGTTGTTTTGCTTTCTTCCCCATAAAGTAATGCTAAACGTGTTTTTGCTGCAACCTGAGGGAGTGGAAATTATGCAGGTCTGAAAGTCTTGCTCCTGTCTGAAAGCAATGCAGAACAAACAGA
This sequence comes from Oryzias latipes, assembly GCF_053564925.1. NCBI lineage: Eukaryota > Metazoa > Chordata > Actinopteri > Beloniformes > Adrianichthyidae > Oryzias > Oryzias latipes. The sequence continues at coordinate 28,840,784 of NC_136256.1, forward strand.
GACAAGGTGTGCAAAACCCAAGACCTTGAGGAGGAATTGTAAACAGGCAGCTGAACATGTTTACTGATTACTGAGTACGGGTCTGAATATTTTTACTTCAGCAGATTCGCTCATCCTGGAAGCGAGAAAGAAAAGAGCAACTGGAGGCTAAAAAAGGAGTCATTTATTTTAAACAAACGCTCACAGATTCTCTGCATCTTCGGGTAATTTATAGATATATTTTTTAAGAATTGTAAAGATTTGAATTTCTGCAGGAGCCTGCCAAAGATGCTGCAGTAGCTGTCATTGCTTTGCAGACGCTTAAAGGCCTCTTAAAAAAACAGCTTAAATGGAGTTGGTGCCCAAAAAAATGTGTAGTTTGGGACTAAAACGGGATATAAATGTACTCTGCTCAGCATTTACAGCTCTGTATGATGATGGGAAGATGGTTTGACCACAGACTACAGGAATTCACATAAACATGAATGTGCTTTTAGAACAAAACAACATCAGCATCTGTGATTGCTCAGGTTAAATAAGGTGACGTGAGCGAGCCGGTGTCTGATCGAAACAGCATGGAAATCAGGGATCGTTCCCTCCCACTCATTAGTTGTTATCAGCAGATGAAAACCAATAGAACGACTCAACGCCAGGTAGGGTAAGGTCAAAGCATTTGTAGTGAGCACAGACACCATATTGTTAATAGCAGTGAGCCTAATACAGCCATCATTTGTGTGCAGGCTTTGACAGAAAAACAACCCCAGTGTTTCTGTCCCCGCTGAATTCACTGGGCTTCAATTAAATCAGGGAGAAAAGCATTTAAAGTATCCCAGTCCCTTCAGCTCTGTGCTGAGCTCAGTCTCACACCAATTTCTCTTTGGCAAAGAGGGTATAGTAGCATGTTCTGCACTTGTAACTATCCAGTTTATCTTATATTCACCAGAGGCCAAACAGAGTGGAGACTGCACAGCCAGCTCTAATGATAAACTTGCAGGGCAGCATCAGTGGGAGGAAAATAGAATCACTATAGTGTGATGGTGGCAAATAAAGAAAACAGCAAAGAACAGGATCAAATCAAGACTTAAGTTATGAAAAGAGCACAGAACAGATAACCTCTGGAACTCCTCCCCCCAAAGGCTCAACTTGACCTACTAAACAGGACTTAATGTTCTGGCATTAAAACAGCTTTTTGCTGCTGCTGTGTTGTGCAGTTACATCCGCCAAGAATAAGAATCATATTAATCGTGGAACAGATCAAGACTGGAAGGTACAACAAGGAAACTAATAACAATTATAATTATAATGACCAGAATGACTATTATTCAAAATAATTTGCATGATAGAACAAATTTGTGGCCTTAAGCCTCAATCAGGCTTCCAACAATGTCCACATTTGTTGATCATTTTATTCCAAAAGCAGAAGATTCTCTTTCATCCAGGTCCCGTTTTTTCATAGTCGTCATCTTCTTCAGTGCACCTGGACTTAAAACGTTCATCTTAGGGACGTTGTCATGCTCTACTGAGTATCTTCTCCTATTATAACTGCTGATAGAACATTTAAATCAAGGTAATTAACTGATGTCATATGTGCGGATGCACATCCATCCTTCAGGTGCAGGTGAACTCCTGAGCCATGGCCTGATGTTACGGCTCTTCTGTCCTATGCCATCTTATTGGGGGGTAAGTTCGCCAAAACACAGTCTTCCTGATGGCACTGGACACCAGGGCATAACAATGCTTTTTTCCCAGTGGGACATTAGCCGACCGTTCATTAATTTGGGGAACGTTTTCTGTAGCAAAATACAGAAACAAGAACAGACATTTCATCTTTAAGGGAAAATAATAACAACAATAGACTGAATATATGTGCGCTTTCACTGTCGTAACATACTGATGCTTATTTAGCTTCATGAAACGTTGGAGTGTCTCATATGTATTAGCGCAACATAAGAACAATTATCTAGAAACCTACGGCATAAAGAACATGCCAACAAGTCAACTAAACTCTTTATCTCACTTTCAATGACTAAATGAAGTCTTCATCTTCTTTATCGCTTTAAAAAAACTTCCCGAGCCCGGTGTAATGATACGTTCTCACTGGGTATGTGACGCAATTTCTGGAACTTATAGTTTTGAACGAGTGTTAAGCATATGATGTTCATAATGGACTGTCGTTACCTGGCACTAGCGAAATGTGAAAGCGGTGCAAATCTGCCAGCCAGGCACTAACCACAATTATGCATTTCTCCTTAGACCAATTTTTAAACGATTGGCACTTCGTGAATCAAAAGGGACTCCATCCATACATCACTACCAAATCAGAATCCCTGACTGGTCAAAGTCTGACCTGGTTGAACATTCAATGCATGTTCAGTGAGCTGGTGTTTTGTACGTAGAGCCCAAAAATAAGCTTTAATTGCGCCAAAGCGACCTGTCTACACGAGAGTTTAAAACACCAAAGCCCAAAACGCGTCTAAATACGACTTTACATTGATTTTTATCGAAAGTGGTTGCTTGAACGTGCATTGCCGAGGGCGGTGTGAATGCAGGTTCTTCTTCTGCATGTCAATAGCAAATACTTTTTCTTTTGTTTGTTTTCTTTTCAGTGACTTATACAATAAAATAGGATTATAGCCACTCTGCTTTGTCACTTTAGGAATCTTCATTTTTCACCCCCAGTTTGTCATTAAAATTCAAAAATCATCAGATAAGACAAAAACATCTTCACCTGATTTATGGCCGCCGTCTGACAGGAATCAGGAATCGAGGCTTTAAAAAAAAGACCTTTTCTATACAACATCTACAGTATTAAAATAAATAAGCAGAAATCAGCGGGTCTGTGTCACAATAAGTGAAGCTGAATAATGGCTTCTGGAGATGAAGCTGCACATTGTTGGCCTTCAGTTCATGGATTATTCATGTACCTCATACCTGTCACACTCTTATCAACACGGCTCAGATGTAAAAGAAAAATCGCCGCTTCAAGCAGAGAAGACAGTGATCATCCTCTACACAAAGACTCTTCAAAGATCAATACTGCGGCTTAATACTCAGAACCAACAAACGCAACGAAAACCACACTTCCATGACGACTGATTGGATTTATTCCCATCTGTGTGCAATAAACTGCAGAAAATAAACACTTGGCATTTTCAAGGAGACAACAGGAAGTAGCAGTTTCTCTCTTAACCTCCCACACATAGGGTCTGGGGAGCCGCGCAGAAGGAGTGCTGATCTTATTCAAAAATGTGTGCAGTAAAGCAAAGGCTTGAGAGAAAGCCATACATTAATGCACGCTGGAATTTTCTTCCCCAGTCACTGTATTCATTATTACCAGGAGTCCCTCTTTGCTTAATAAGACAACATGATGCACATCCTTGAAATGCACAGTAACTCATTTTACCTGATTACACAATAAATCTGAATAATGTGATGAAGCACAAAGGAAAAAAAAAATAGCTCCGAAATGAGCGCTAGGCTCACCTCTGCAACACGCTGAAGCTCCTTTTGTGCTCATCCTGCAGACCGAGGCCGACTTTTGCCAACGGCTGAGATCCACGGCTCATATTTAATTAAAAGAAAGTTTTGGTGAGACACCCGGCTGTATCAGTCTAATCCTCGTGGACGTTCTCATTACCTGACAGCAGGCGTGTTGGCCCTGCGTGTCACGAGATTGTCCTGGAACCAGATGGTCACAGGTTCAGTCTTTTAAACAGCCAACCAGCAAAGTCATGGTGTCCTTTAGGAAAAAAGCAATCCCATTCCTGCACTGCTGTGTGAGTTGATTTGGGTAAGAGTGTCAGATGAATGCCTAAGGTGTTAGTTTAACATTGCAGAGGCAGGCAGAAGGTGAGATGGAGGTCTGGGCCTTTGTTTGAGCTGAGCAGCATCCTGTCTCCCGGCTTTTCTTCATCCCTGACTTTTGTGTCAGTGAGACAGATGTGATGGCCCATTTGTTTGCTCTGAGCTAAACAGTCGAAGCAAATCGTCCTGCATCCCGAAATTCTCCAAAATGGCTGTTTTTGGGTTTGCACTGAATGCCTGCATGTAGGTGTTGATCTTCACATCATTCCAGCTGCGTGTTTAGGTCTCATGATGTCTTTAATTGGAGATCTTAATCAAACCATTGTATGGGCATTAGCAGTGAAATGTTGGGGTTTGCTCAAAAGAACATGTGACTGTTGATGTAAAACTCCTAACTCAGTTAGAATATTCCAGTAAAAGCCTTTATAGTCACATCGATCAGTTTTCAGACTAATACATTAAACAGTCATTTCACTGACAATAAAGGACTCGCAAGGTTACAACATTGAATATTCAATACAGATCACCATAACAAATAAAATGTAATGGGGCTTATAATGTCTGAAAAACGTCAGCTGCCATTGAAGATTAATGGAAAAAACAAACTTGATCCAGGTAATCACGTAGTTTTTTTTTTGGTAAAAACCAGCCAAAAGAAAAGGTAGACCTCCTGCAGAATTCAAAACTTCCCATCTAGTTTAGGACACTAACCCAGATGTTTATGAGTTGCTGTTGATGCAGATCTCATCAGTTTCCGCTCAAAGTCATCAGCCACCGGGATGCTCCTGCCAGGAGAGCTCAGTGCGTCAGAACAGGAACTGAGGGAGTTCAGCAAAGCAGATGTCATGAAGGACAGATCAGCAAAAACATGGACTCTGGAGACCAACAGATGCTGTCCGTCAAATTGATACTAACATATCAGACTTTATGTCCACCACGTAAGCAGAATATGGTCTCCTTCTCATCTCTGACACAACCTGAGCCCTGATCACAAACTCCACTCTGAATCAGCAACACGTGCTGCTGCCTCCCAAACAAGGAACGAGCGACGGGTCGGTCGAGACTAAACAGTCTTTGGATGAGGGTTCAGGCAGATCACAGCCCTCAGGGGCTCCGGCTGCCGCTGCTGCTGCGGCGGGGGTATGGGTGTGGGGGTGGCTGGGCGCTCCTCCTCCTTCTTTTCACATTCCACCATCCATTTTAGAAGAACATAAACACTCACCTGAGCACAGGTGTTAGCTCACCTTTGCACTAATAGTTTGCATGATTGAATGAATGAAAGATTTCACACTAGTTGGTTTAAAGGCATAGGTATGCGTTCGTGAACACTATCTGTTTTGTGTGCATGTTGACATGTGGACATTTTTGCGGCTAGCAGGTGTGTTGATAATATTTGAGTGTGTGTGAACAGGCCCCGCCCTTTTTGTACTACATTTGAACCGTACCGTAACGATAAACAACCAGTAAACCTGTCTGCTCTATGCTGCTTCATGGTCTTACCCCCCTTCCCCTCCTATTATCACCCTCCTACCCCCCCCTCTCTCTAACGTCCCTCTCTCTTCTTCCCCTCTTTCCTTTTCCGTCCGGTCCAACACCAAAGATTTTCAAACATGATTGAAATTAATAAAGTTTGGCCTCAATTACAAAAGGGGTTTATTCAGACATACCTTTGGTTTGTCTGAAGATGAATAACCCCTCTTGTTAAAATAAAATATGTCCAACACAAGAGGCCCTCAGCTCTCATCTGTTTGCCTAGCTGTTGGACAGGACAAGTAGAAAAAAAAAAAAAACAAAAAAAAAAAAAAAGATCACAGCCCTCATCGAATTATGATCAATGAAAAGTATCATGTCAATAATGCTTTTTATACTCAATAACATAATAATGGGCTGGATTTAGCTGTGCTTTTCCATCTGCTCAAATCACATAAACTGTCTGTCCATCTCTCATTCATTCTCGGTGATGGTGTCTAATGATGTAGCCACAGCTGCCTTGGGGCAGACTGACAGAGGCGTGGCTGCCTGTGTGCGCCTTACGGCCCCTCTGACCATCACAGAGACATTCACACACTGGAGGCAGGGAGGGTGAAGTGTCTTGCCCAAGGACACAACAGTTGGCTGGAAGGGGGGAGCAGGGATCAAACCGTAGACCCTGCGATGATTGGTTGACCTGCCCAGCCACCTGGGCCACTGCTGCCAGTCTGAATGCGTCTGAATGTGACACCAGTAGGTTTTTGGTTTCTAACGTCTAATTGTAGTTTAGGAGGGAAAAAAACGTACTACAAATATGATTTATAATTACAAAAGTGGTGCTTTTATTCTTCAAAAAACATTTTAGTTTGTTTTACGGCATATTAAAGCGAGAAAGGAATCCTGAAAATTGCCACTGGTCCTGGAAGTGCGCATGCCGTACATGAGGAGCGTCTTCTGGAAATGATGCATTCCTGATGCCGCTTCAACAACATGTTGATGCTGAACTAGTAAATGTTTGCATAGTCATCTGTGGATTACTTTAGTACACAATACACAGCCCAAATAAAGCAGCCCACCGTGAGTATGCCTCCACTGCAGCGAGGTGAGCGCCAAAGAGTTGGACAGAGCGGACTTTCATCTGGACCTCTGTGTATTTGCAGCCTGCACTGTTTTCCTCTAAGTAGTATAGTGGAAGGTCTCCACATTTTCCCAGATAAAAGAGATGACAGAGTCCTTGACTTAAGGGTTTTGTGTGCCTAGTGAGAGGTCAACGGCATTGGATGACATCAGAAAAGGGCACCTTTGCTGTTCTTCCTCAGAATCGACCTGATTGCTGAGATGCTCAGGTGACCCTGCAGTTGTGGTGCATCAGTTGTAGTAATGAAACCTGCTTGGTGTAGGTTTTCACAGTTTCTCTTGGTGTAGAAAGTTTCTCTTTGCAGTTGTTCCTGTGTGGGATTTGGTGCTGCACGCTGCATCTGCAATGATTGTTTTTTTATTTTTTTTTGGTGAGCTCCTGAAGATGCATATTTAGATTCTTAGACTTATTTATATTTCGCTCCGCTGGGAACAAAAACAGAAACTGCACTAATTAACGTTAAAGGAGCACTGAATGTCACAGGCGTTCAGCGCTGACGGTCCTGACCCCGCTGTGTCACCTGTGGCCTGTTTGAATGGACAGAACGCTGCTGTCGTTTTTGCTTAGTAACACAATAACAGCAGTGGGTATCATACATGGGCTTTTAATTGTACACAGGAGAATTTGTGTCATGTCACATGATGGTTTACTCTATAAAGGTGATACATGTATGTAATTCTTTTTGGCCCAGAACATTGTTCAGTTGTTTTGAACAAAGGACAAAATGGATTAAAGAGAAACAGCTTTACATCATAAAATACTTACACATATGTATAGGTGTGCATTTTTGGAGTCAAGAGCAGTTCAATAAAACATAAAGCAGAACTGACTATAGAATATAAGTGTCAACATTGGTTTGAAACAGAAAAGAAACAAATTGCTTACAGCCTATTTTTAAGGGAGGATTGATAACAATCCTGTGTAATGGGGGTGTGGCCTTTAGATTGGAAGATGAACATCAAATCTGCAGTTTTAGCAGCTGTCTTTGGTTTTCCAGAAACTACCTGCTTGCTTGCCCTGTACGGTCTGCAACCCTTTACAGAAAAAGACAACACATCAGGGGTCAGGCCCCCTATAAGCTGGCGAAGAATGGGTCATGTGACCTCCCTTAGCATGAGTCTTTTTACCAGTCGTTGCATTTGCCGTTCTTCACTGTAACGTTCAAATTCCTACAATACCTTTATTGATACATACACTTGTAGGTCTTTCCTTCATTTCACTTATGTATTTGTCAAAATAACAGAACAACAGTTGTCAGTTGAAATGTGTCATTTTCCTGGCTGCCTTGTAGGATGTGGCGGCTTAGCGTTGGGATTTGGTAGGGATTGAACAGTAATGGGTGGGCAGTGTTGGGGAGCGCTCAGCTATCCCAAAGGATTCATCAGATGAGCTGAGATTGGACTCATCTGCTGCGCCTATCGATTTGTTCTTGCCACACAGATTCCAGTTTGAAACCTTATTTGTTCATATCCTAAACTGCTAAATCTCGTTTGATCTGCGGTGAACTTGTCTTCTTCCGATCTTAAGTGAAAGTAGGAATTGTGTTTGTGCGCCACGATGACAAAAAGCATGTACTTCTCTTGATGTTTTTCATTCCATCAAGTGCTGAAATCTATTTTATTATTAATAACCTTTTTTCCATGAAGTCCACATAATTATACACCTTGTAAAACTCAGCAAATACTCAACAGTAAACTGTAATCAGCTCTATGAATACTTGTCGCAGTGAATAAGTGTTGTGAATTGCTAATTTCTTTTCTTTCATCAAGACTGTTATTTATCTACAGCTGTAGTTACAATCTGTCTTGTTTTGCCACAAAGAGAAGCTCAAGCGGAATAAATGATTTAGCGCCACATGCTCAATAAAATTATGGAGGAGACTATGATGTGACTACAATACCCACAACCACTTCATCCAGCAAGTTAGAATTTCAGATAGATGTCCATGATTTCAAGCCTTTTGATAACAGTCTACAGCTGCTTCCAAAAATAATTTGGAAGCAGCGTTTAAGCAGCAAAACTTGTTTCTGGTTTTTGGTCAATAAATAGATTTCCTGCTGCCCCTCATGTGGAGCAGATCAGGAAGACATTGCAGCTTTTATGGAATTTTATGTTATGGAAGTCTGTGAGGCCCGGCTGTCCAGATAATAGAATATATTACATTTGTAATCCTAAAAACCAAAAACCAACATCTGAAAAGTTCCAGCATCAAAGGGAACATAATAACCAGAGATACCAGAGCTGAAATGATGAACAGATGTTAGAGCAACTGCAGGGAACGATGAGAGAAGATCAACTTTTTAACTTATCTGAAGTGTGGGGGTGGGGGTATGAAATACTTGGGGTGGACCTGTGTGTAATCCATGCACGCTCCATCCAGACTTTCAAAGTTATGATAATGATTTTAACAGATCTACAACAAAATAGCTAAAAACCTCTCCTGATGAGATTTTTGGACTGTGTGTCAGTGGACGCCGCTGAGTGTCTGACTTTCTGCGATGTTGGACAAGCGCCCATCAAGGCACTGGACATCCATACTGCGCTGGGTCTCCAGGGGGGCGTCAGGCTGCAGCAGAGCATGGCAGTGTGCTCGACTGTAGGCAGCAAAGACAGATCTCCCTAATCGAATCCAGAGTTTGGGGTTTGAAGCCATGACAGTGTGCTTGTTTGAGCGCAGAGCTTCTCTGAGCTGCTGCAGGAGTCCAGTAGGAGCTTCTGAATTCCGATGAACACCAGAGCAGCTCCATCTGTGTTAGCTGAAAAGAAACCGTCTCCATTTGGTTGATGTTCTTATTCAGGGGTAAACTATAATCATGGAAAGTTCAATTTGGCTCTGAAAGAAAACAAGCTCTTGGCCTGCGGCATGGTAATGCGATGTCTAGATCAATGGGACTAGCAGAAGGTACGAATTTGTTTTCACAAACACAGGTTTGAGTCTCACTGAGGATTCCCATTGAACAGAGTTTTTGTACCTCCTGATAAACAAGTGCAGAATTGTGCACACGCATTGCTGGGTTTGTAAGAAAATTCCCTCTGGACGTTCACAAAAGAGGCGGTATTGAGCCTCAGTGATCTCTGGGGAACCCTAAGGATCAATTGATGAAGTAGCTGAGTCCGGCGCTGCTCTGGTATGCCGGCCACGCTTCTATTAATTGACAGCTCAGAGACCTAGTGGGTGATTATGTGACGAGTGTGTTGCTTTACTCTATTCATGTACAATATTGGGCGAAGACACTTATTGTTTTATCTTGTCAGTTTCATTTTATTCTTTTATAAAAATTCATGCATGTGTCTTATTGGTAGGAAAAGATTTCACCTCTTTTCATGTCTGCCAATATTTCAAAGAAGCCCTGACATTTATGGTAAACCCGTGGAGTGTTGAAGGTCCTTTTTTCCATTCTTCCTGCAAACATGTTTTAGTATAATTCTCCATTCGTTTTCTAATGAGGACAGGTGATGTTTGCAGAGCAGTTCATCCAAGAGTCTTCCTCTCCTTTATTACGTCTGCAGAAGCTCTGACATGTTAGAAAAAAAGCAAAGAAAATCCCAGATATTATGTCTTTGAGAAAGCATTTGCTGCTTTAAGATGTCCGACATAAATCCAAACATCACAAAAGAATAGTACACTAACTTTAAAAATGCAACAAAACTAAGTAAACTCTTCATTTATAGTAAACTGTGAATGATTTTGATGCTCAGCTGCATCGTGTTGTATGTTAAAGTGTGGATGCCATGCTTTGAACAACTTTGTCAAATAAAAAAGCCCTTTAAACGCTGATTCTATTGATACCAATAGTTTGCGTCGAAAAAAATCCGAAGCATATGAATAATAGACATCTTTCGAAGGAATCAGAGATTTGGATCTGCCGCTAGAGCGCAGGCTGGAAGTGAACCCGATATGACCTGTGACGTAACGAAAGGGAGTTGCCTTTCGCAGTTGCGCTTAAGACAGCATGTAAACAAAACAGGTAGTCTTCGTTTCTCTCGTGTTTAAATCCGTTAATCATCAACATGCCAAGTCGTTGTGTGGCAGCTGGATGTAGCAATACATCTAGTGAAAGTGTATCTGTGTATAAAATTCCCAAACAAGAAACGCTGCTGAAAAGGGGAAAATTTAAGAAGGTGGACGGCGAAGGATTTTTCCCTCCAGATCATCTGCAGGAGAGAAGTCTGCGTTTTCGAAGGGACAAAAACCGGGACACAAACGAAGAATTTTGAACGGAGAGTTGGGAGGAGGATCTTGGCTTCTGAGTCGAGGAAAGGCGGGTGAGCTGGAAGCGAGCGAGCCGTTTTCTGGGTCGGACAGGACGGCGCTGGAGTCGGGAGCGGAGGCTGCTAAGCTAGGCTAGTGTGCATCACGATGGATCACATTGAGGCGAAGTAGTCGTGTTTTCTGTTGTCCTTGGATCCAACTGGAGTATTTCAACACACTCAATGTTTTGCAAGAGAAGCAACAGGCCTGCAACGTTTTTTTTTTTCTTTTGCTTTTGAGGTGCCGGTACCGTGAGTAAACTGAACTGTGTGTGTGTGAGCGCGCGCGCACGAGAAAAGGTTTCAAACTGGTTCAAACAGGTAAAACTGTTAATGTTCCACAGTTGTTAATGGTATACAGTGACTTTGTTAACTAAAGAGTAGTAATATCTGGGAAACTTTTATTTTGTGACATTTATTTTGTAAATTGGGTTGAAAACCAGTGTTTACCTTTGTTTAGATTAGGCCAAAAGGGGACATTTTGAGTATATTTTAGGGTAAGTGGAGTAATTTAATTTTATACATTTTTTAGACTTACTGGAGTCTAGCCGAATCTTCATGCTGGCTATCGTCATCGGCATCACTAGACCTACTACTTTCTGCTATACTATATCCTCCTCACTTTCGCAAAAGGGTTCGAATCGATACGGTTGCAAAAGTGACTCATCATCATGATAATCTCCGCAACCTTCCTCTTCATCTTTCTGTTCATCTGATGATAAATCGCTAATAGAGACGGTAGCATCACTCTGTGCTTCGCTATCGGTGCTAGCCATGTTGTCTGCCTTGTCTTCCTTTCGTTACGTCACAAACGGGGCGGCGCGAATTCGGCGGAATGCGTGAAGCCGGCGGCCGTCCTCGTTGTTTATATCGCGTTTTTCGCTATTTATTCTTTTTCGAAAAATATTAAAAACAATCGCAACATGAAATAGAGACTATTTACTATATTTTGGCTTATTAAAATAGGCCATGTCACCCACACTTTAATCTGTCAAAATTCTCATTTGCTATAATCCATTTTTTGATTGAGACTTGTTCAGTCAGGACCTTAATCTCTGCCTAAAGTTGCTTTTAAATTATTAATGTAACACATGCAGAAAGAGAAATGTGCAAAAACTTTTCAATCTCTCTCTTAGAAAAAAAAGAGGTCTGTTCTATTTGCTGACATATTTTCACAATCTTTGCTGCTAAAGCTTTTTATTGACACTACTCTCACACCAAGTCTTACTACAACCAATTTAAAGGTTGTACTTTTTACCGCTTGTTTTATTACCTATGATTTTTCTTTTAGAAAGTCAAAGTAGGATAGGTAGAAAAATCCTTGTGGAGTTGTTGAATAACTCAAGAGTCTCCAGTGCATAGGATAGGTATAGGATGCACATATGATATACTTGAACAAGAACTAAATATCATCTTTGTTCATTTGGTTCTTTTCATCTTTTTCAAACGTTTTGTTGGTTTCTATATCCAAAGACCGGGCCACATTTTCATTTTCACCGATTGTTAAATGTGTGACGTACGTATGAGAGTGTCAGGACAGACTTTCAAAAGCCTCAAGCGAGAAAGAAGTGGAGTGAGGCCGTCGGCGGTGGGCTACTGACGGAGTAAAAAGGACTTTCTGATTATGTATTTTCAGGATGAAGCAAGTCAGTAATTGGACCATGAAGAACATTAGGCCATTAATTATTCTCCAAAGAGACTCATATGCTCTGTATATCACAAGAAAATGAGCCCCAAATGCTAATATTGACTTAAAACAAGAAATTTGAAATCTGAATAAATAAAAGCCTTCTGCACCAGAATGACTTTGGCACACATTTGCATGGGCATCTAATTTGATTTGCATTCCTGTGATCCATAGAATGTATTATCTCTGTGCAATTCAGCATCCCTTCTTATCTGGAACACGCTCAATCAATAGAGAGCAGCTCTGAATATGGATTACAGATTGGTATCTATAGAGGAAGTCTTACATCAGCTGAGAAACGGTTATGAATTAAGACATGCAGTCCTGAGCCTCACTGTATTGTCACAATTTTTGATCTTATTTGACAAACAGGATGCAAATACTTCAAAATATACGGTATATATTCTGGGTGAAAATGACCTTTGAGTAATCATTTGCATTTTAAATGTGTTGAACTTACAGACGAGTGAATCATAGATGAAGATGTGTGTCGGACTCATGAAGCGTGCAGCCAAACACAGGAACAGAAAAGACTGAGAGCGGCTGAATATCTCCCTCACACACAGTCTTGGAGCGGCTTGATAAATGAGGCAGGAGTCAGAAGAATCTAAAGCTAGATAGCTTCCATTCTGCAACCCAGAGGAGGAAAGTGTCAGCTTTTCCATCCTCTGAGTGATTTAGACTGCCATCGGAGAAAACTGATGAGCGCTTTTCAGATTTATGGTGCTTTGCCTTCCACATTAAATATAGACTTTGTAACATGTGCTCAGAGCCGCTTTGAAATCCTAATCACCAGCAAGAGCTCTTCATAAATTTGGGCAAAAAAAAGAAAAGTGGCTGAAAAAATAACACACAGTTTGCTTTCATAATTCTCAATCCGTTACTCGGGCCGTGGAAAATGCACGCAAACCCAAAACATGCACAGCTCTTTAATGACGCAAAAGGAGGGATTCTGTGATTGAGGTTCACAGAAAAGAAAGACATGTGGACAATGGTTTAATCAGGCGGAGAAAGCAGGCGACGGCCAAATGAGGCCAAAGCAATATTGGAGGCTATTTCCAGGAAAAAGGTGTTGGAAATGGGGAGAGCGAGGTTTAAACGACAGCAATTTTCAATCCTATGGTGCTGGTTTACATGCTGTAGAATGTGGTTACACCATACATTAAAAACTGAATCAATACAACTTTTATTTAAACAGTTCTTACTTTACTGAGTGAGCAGAAAGACTGACCTTGAAAAGTATAAATCACACATTTTGTTGGCCGTGTGGAGCGTTTTTCCTCCTCACATGAAAAATACCAACACTTGATTTTGACCCAAAAAAAATTCTAATTTTGTGTTGATTAATTTTAGAAATGACACTTGCATGCATATCTTCCCCTAATGGCTTCGTCTGATGCCACTTGGTTCCCATCAGTTTATAAAGTGAGTACACTGGACTGTGACTCACTGAGGTTTCTATTTTTTTATCACCTCTCAGTCATTCATACTCTCTGGGATCCATTTTTAATCTCCTCACCTTATTGCCTACAGAAATATTGTCACCACTAACCGCGGCTTTTGGCCGGAACCTAAAATGCAAATCAATATATTCATTAGCATGTGCAGAATTCAAACCAGTCTTCAAGGGTAAATGGGTGCTGCTGAGAATGACATTTTTAAAATGGAGATGATGCAATAAAAAGGGTTTGGACTTGGTCACAAAAACATAAGAAGCTGTGGCTGGCAGCTCTTTGATCTGAGATGTAATTTGTTTTCTTTACATCATAGCATAACAATATTTTGCATAGGAAATCAATTTTCCAATTTCGAGTCTTAATTCCCCTTTTATTTCCCGTTAGTCACATTTCAGTGATTCAGATCCGACCAGCTTTGATGTTGCACAAAGACAACCTAGCAAGTACAAAACAGATGATTTTAGTGATATGCGGTCAGATGTTTAAACTCACATCTTTGAATCTTCGGGCTCAAAAGCACTTCAGCGCTGCATTAAAAAACACACCAGGAAGTCCAGCTCATAAACTCCAGGCTGGAGCGGTCCAGTCAAAGTTCAGTTTAGACCTGTTTTCTTCATCCAGGAGGTTATTTATGAAGAACAAGGATAACCTGAATATTTCTAATATGACCAAAAAAAAAAAAAAAATACAACAAATAGAACAATCAAGAGCAATGCAGTTTTTCCCCAATAACTATAACACCTGCGTATGACTACTGTTCGTGCACAAAATCATCTCACACCAACGTACCAATGAGGCAAATTGCTGGCAATCAGGTGTTAAATTCAGACATGTAATCTGGAAGGGAGGGGGGCACTGTTGCCGTGGTTTTCCAAGCAGCACACTGAGAGGATTGACAGGCTGAATATTTAACTCACAGAGGACTCCTCTCAAAAAGTCTAATTATAGACATTAAAACTGCAATATAATACGTTTTTGAGACAATTACTTGGATCAAATATAAACATTTTGTGTTTTCTGATTTTAGACTAAATGTCCCGTGTTCATGTTGTTTTATAAAACTCTTGGAGCTGAAATTGGAATATTTGCCTTTTACTCACATGTGTAAAGTTTAGAAAGCTGATAGAACAGTGAAGGTAAAACTCTGTGTTGCAAGGTCATTCTCTGTTTTGTTTGTCATTTCAAATGGTTTCTTTTTTTGTGTCTTTTTAACAAATTTCATTAGAATTCAGTTAATCGGCTTTGAACTTTGACATTTTTATTTCTACCAAAAAAAGGATTTGATTGGCAGAAAAAATGTTGAAACTTTGCCTTTTACTTTTCTTTGCATTCTAAAAAAGGGAATTACAGAAAAGTTCATCCGATCTCACAAGAAGTTGCTTCATTTTCCTTTAGATTTTTTTATTTGTTACCATTACTGTGCTAAAAGCTTTCATTATCTGAAGAGATAAAAGTAAAGAATTATGATACAAATTTCATGCAAATGTATTATTACAGATTGCAAAAATGTAGAGATGCAGTTCTCCTCCATCTCCTCCAGAAACCAAGTTTGTCTAAACGCACTTTGCTGACTTTGCTCCCCCGCTGCTCACTTTTATGCAGAGAAATTACTTGAATTTCTAGTGATGTTAAACAAAATAACTTTTATTAAGCCAAAATGTTCTGCAGCGTGGGACTTTATTTACTTATTTATTTTCCTCAGGTTAGGAGGCAGAAATCTGCTCTTCATTTCAAAAGCAGCTGAACTCACTGAATACAGCAAAATGATGGAAATGTTAAGGATAACTTTCATATTAATTGCTTTGTATGACTTTCATAGATTTAGAGAACAAAGTAACAAATTACCTCTTGTAAAGTTGAACTGGTTTCCGTCTGCATACAGGCCTCTTCTGTCCACTTCTGCAAGAGGATCCACGCAGGGATGCATGCGTGTGCTCGAGAGGATTGTTTCATATTACCATGAATTGCCGTGTGACTGCCAAATATCAATGTGGTTCAAAATCCCTTCTAGATATTCCAAGTAAAGTGGCAGCAGAGAAAACGAGTGGGGCTGGGTTTCCGGAGTTAGAGGTAGACAAATAAGATACTTCCACACGTGACGTCAAGCTAATATAGACCCCCTGAGCTTGCCTGGAAATAGATTGCCATCTGTAGAAAATAATATTTGCTTTTGGGCATTTTAGATTTCAGTGAGACTGGGGAGGGGTGTCCTCTGGGGCATCCGTGCGGTAGGCAGTGCTGTGCTTTGGATGGAAAGAGGCAGAAGAAAAACTTGCTTCTGTACCCTTCATCTTTATTATAGTTATTGAATTCGGTTCAAAAGGAGCCGACATCAAAGCGTTGCTCGGAGATTCATAATTCAAGAGGTTCAGTGTGTTTCATTGTGGATCCAGAAAAGGAATGTCAGAAACAACATAAAAATGAAAGGGTTTTCACACCTGAAAAGCAGGTGTTTCCTGTCGGAGATCAATGCTACGATGAGGCACATTTTCCAGGCGCCGCAGAACCACTGATACATGCGCTATGTAGAATTTCACATCCAATTTGATTTATAAAATTTGGACGACACCAATTTTCAATGCACAATATCCTCTGGCTTGAAATATAAGTCAATCTTCATGGCAAGTATGATGGGGACCCTGAGAAGTGAAGAAAAGGGATCATCTATTCCCATGTCTAGTTACCATAGAGATTATGAGAGAAAATGGGTACTTCAAAGCGGAATAAAGCAGGTAATTATATCCTCACAACCCTTTGAAAACCTATTAGGTCTTTACTGTACGTCTGCACTCATCCCGCACGGTCTGGTTAGGCGCTTGACTTTGATCTTCAAAGCTGACCTCCCTCTCCCCCTGATTGATGGATGGGTCCACCATTGATGCCTGCATATCCATCAAGCAAAGCTGCCCGTGATGAATGAAAGTGTCCTTTATCAACCGTGCATCACCTCATGAAGGATTGTCTGTTTTCACCCAGTGTATTTATCCTTCAGCCAGAGATTGATTAACCATGGAGGTGATTCAGTCAGCAATTATGACCTCTTCGCTAATCAATCTACTTCTAGCCAAGGGACAGCCCTACTTACAGTTTGGCACATGCACTCACATACACTCACACACACAGCAAAGTGTGTCTACTATCAGACACTGATCTGCTTTGCTTTCTTGGATCATGGGAAAGTCTTTAGCTTCAGTGGAATAATGGTGCCACCCAATCAACGTTTTGCTTCTCACCAAAGGCAGTAGAGACAAAGAGGGAAGTGGTGGTGGGGGGAGGGTTAAATGAGAAGCATTAAAGTCTGTCACAGGTCGAACTGTTTCTACACAACGTCACTAAAGATCCACTTCCACCCTTTAAGAGAAGGCGTACCAAAGCATTTCACTTTTTTTCAGATTTATATATAAAGTCAAATGCTAAGTTCACACCGGGCTCGGGAACACACGCTCGAGCAAACTCTTCCAATGAAATGTCTACGTAAACATGCGCACATGCATGTTTTAGCCGTCTACGTTCAAAACTCTTGTGTTCACGCATTGCTGCACATGTTTTTAAGTACGTTTTCAGGAAAATCAGAGGCATTGAACATGCATCAAAAGTTAAACCAGTTGAACTTTGACCAATCAGGGAGTTGGATTTGGTATGGGTAGCAGCCTCTTCAAAATGCGGAAGTGCCAACCATTCAAAAATGGATCGTGAAGGAGAGAAACTGCAGTTTGTGCCCAGCTGGAATTCTATGGCACCACGTTTTTTTTTTTTTTTTTTTTGTACACTTACGTGATTTGCACCACTTTGATATTTTGCACCAAGTCTCTTCCAGCTGTGAGATCACACGCTAGCATCGGGTAGCAACAGTCCAGTGTGAACACAGTATGCCAAAAGCATGTTCAAGAATGCCTGTTTAGCATGCCCAATGTCAACGTAGCTTTAGATGAAAAAATGTATTCTCACAAAGTATTGCAGTAGAGCATGCAAATGTGGTTTACCTTACGGCAAATCCCTTCAAGCGTCGCCACGATGAATCCTTTTTCAACAATTCAGTGGTTTGGCAAAGATTTTTACGCCGACGCCCTTCCTGACACAACCCTGTACTTTATCCGGGCTGGGGACCAGCACAGGGAGACCTTGTGGCTACATAGTTAGGCAGTAGTTCAAAGGGTCTTCCTCAAGGACTCTTATTGGATGAAGCTCAGCGTGCCCCCTGGGAACGAACCCCGGTTTGATGTACGCATGCAACTTCTCTTAAACATTCCTGGAAGACATTAAAATAAATCCTAGAAGTTCTGCAGGATTCATTTGATAAAACATCATATTGCAGCATTCACAAAGTTTTGGTTTTCCATGTACAAACACATTCTTCTGTGAGTTTAGTGGTTCCCACAATGGTAACAACGTAGGTCATGCTGTGCGGGACCTGTGCTTTTGGACCCTACTGCAACTGACTCCATTTATTCTCAATATACCTTTGATTGTTCACAGCAGGTGAGGGCCTCATAGAAGCCAAGGTGCCTCCCCTGGAGGCCCGAAGACCACAAACATGAAAATACAAACTGGAAATCTGAGTCCAGAAAGTCAGATGTGAAAATTGGCCGGCTGAGCCACAATGACAGAGGTGTTAATCTGCAGAGAGCCCTTTAGGGTATGAACGAAAGACCACCAGAACAAAACCATCAGACAACTGTGTCAGATCAAACCAGACAGAATAAACTGCCTCCCATGTGCCTTCTGCAACACAATAATGTGTATTTTATAAAATATGCATTAGGCTCTTTTGCTCTTAAACATGTGCCTCAGGAGAGCTAACAAAAACAATTGAGGATGCTTGTAACGCGTGATAGATCAGCGGCTCCAATAGTTTATGAGTTTAATAGCATAAATACTTTATGAGGAGAAATAAAACAACATCTTTCTTACTCTAGTAATATGGACCATTTAGCTATTTAAATAATGAGAAGGCATTTTATAAAATAAAAAACTGTTATTTGTGCCAAAACCAATCAAACTTTTGGGATTTCATCTTTATCTCCAGGTCTTACAAGCAGTTGAAATCTCGGCTCTCCTTCAAAGATTGTCGTGATAAATTGTGTGATTGGTCGGCTTAACAGTTTTTCGGCTGAGCTCCCATATCTGAGAAGAATCCATCTGCCACCAAAGATAGGCCACATCATCATGAAATCTGGAAAAGGGAAGTCCACAAAGGAGACAGTCCAGGTAGGAGTCTGGAGTTCTGTCCTCATGGAGCTCCATGTCTCTCACTTTGTTCACGACTCGATTAAAATGGCGCTCCCAAATCTTTCAGGAAGGCTCTGAATGGTCATAAATAACCTTCATATTTAAAGAACAGTTTGTTAAAAAGCTTTAGGTTGTTTTAGTAGGACAAAAAATCTTTTTTTAAATACATCCAACTTGTGGGAACATCATCATCTGTGTTGTGAAGGGCCAGATTTGTTTTTAGACTTTATCCCTTCAGGCACGTTTGTTTGAGAAAACTGCAGTTTATTGTTTTGTAAAATATATTCTTTGCTGTTTTCTTCGTGAAATAAACTTGTGGATGAAAATAAAAGTTTTGAGTCTTGAAGTCAGTAATGGGTTAACCCGGATCTCCAACTGCAATGGACCACAATCCAGCAGAATTTGGAAAATTCGATCAAAATGAATAAAAGGAACTTCAAATACCAAATAGGTAAAATGTATCTTCTGATGGTACATTCATTTGTGACATTAAATGATGATAATAATACTTTCTAACAGGCTTTTGAGTCCACAGACAAAAAATACAAACAAATGACATGAACGGATGCACAAAAAAAACTCCAAAAACCTCGACATTCATTAAAATGAAGAACACCAAGAGTATCAAGACAAACATGGAGGAAGAAAACTGTGCTGCAAAGAGTTCCATAGCAAGATAAACAGCAAGAAAATTGCCAGAAGCCTCTAAAATTAAATTCACAACAGCTGCAATTGCTGTTCTGAATGTCCGACAGGTAAGTTGTTTTTTCCAAGGATGTCTCAATCAGTTATGAAGTTAAAGCTCCGTCCGCCCCCACCCGACTCAGTCAACAATCATGCCTGATGCTGCAGTAAAATGGTACCAATTTCACATTAAATCTTCTGCAGAAATATAGTTGGAACAATAACAGCACTTGGCCACGGGAATTGAAAGATAATTGTATGGGCCTGTGGCATTGTTGCTTCATAAGCTTCCCGCTCCATCTCTGATTTTCACCCAAAAAGACGCTTCTTCTTCTTCTTTTTCTTCTTTCTCCTCCTCCTCTGCACGTGTTTATTTTTGACTTAATTCCATTCTCCGTTTATGTAAAATCACATATATTTCTCTGTCCTTGCAAAATGGAAATCGGCTCTGTAGTTATCTCCAGAACAAAAAATGAAAACAATGCGCGGCGCAGTTATTAGGAGCATAACAGCATCTTCAAAAGGGCAGTTTGAAAAGAGAGGGCACACCGATGCTTGAACATGCTGTTGAATAAATACATTCATTAAAAGGGGGGCGATGTGTTTGGCGCACGAGTTGGCTTGCTTTCAAGTGCCAGGGGTTCTCATAAATATACATTTAAAAGACATGTGGCAAGATCAAGAAGTAACCTCTTAACAGTGAACTTCTGTATCATTGTCTCTGCTGTGAACACCTACCACGCCGTCGAGAAAAAAACCGGAAAAAAACACAACGGTTTGACTTAATATTCATGAATGTAAATTCATGCTTTGTTTATTTGAGTTGAGAACTCTAACAAGTCATGGGACAAAGTCTGTTTCATTTTTAAACCTCAAGACGAAGGCAAAAATATCAAATTCCAGGGACAGACAGGGCTGTCGCAGCCACGTGGGATTTCCACAGCCACTGATTTTCTATCATCTACTTCCCATTATGAAAACACAGCTGCATTTTAAAAAGATAAATAGATAAATTACTCATGAAAGCAGTCCATAAAGCAATAAAAAAACGACAGAGCCCAAGTTGTTTTTAGACACATCAACATTAAAGGTCGAGAATCGTCTCGGCTCTACTAATGAACGGTTCCCCAAAGATAATGGCTGGTTTTTACACGAAGCACTTTGTACAGAACTGCACTTTTTAAAATGAGCACTGTATTTGGACAGCTTTTATGATGTATGGCCGCGCTCAACAGAAGTGACATTTTTTATCTTGGTTTGCAGAACATTTTGAATGCAGATGCTTTTAATAAATTGGCTCAGTAATGCTTGACATCACTGATGGATGACAGTGAGGTGAACGCGACGCACGGACCGTCTGCTTCACCGAGAAACGTCCGCTTTGGTCCACTTTTGAGAAAGTTCAATAGTCTGGAGGATTTTTGGGACTTTCTGTTCCTATTTTCCAGAAAAGTTTGATTCTTTGAAAACCAAACCCTAAATGATGAAAAGAGGACTCTGGTTTAAACATTTCTTTGTAGGTGAATGTCCAAATTCCATCGGGTATTTGTGTAATTTTTGGGTAAAGAACATTGTTTCCATGACATTATGCAAAAGTTAATGCTTCACTGCAACCGAATGACTTCTTTTAAGAATATAGGTAACACATCTGCCAAAAGAAAGTGAAAATTCCACAATATTTAAGGTGTGAGGTCATTTTATCCCAGCGAAAAATTACCCGTTTGGTATTACTGTCCTGTAAAGAATTTGCAGTTATTAAAAGCATGAAAACTATCCAGAGTTTTCTTTTTAAGCAGCTCTATGCTTGAACAGATTTAGCTGAAAGTCATGAACTTCAACCTTTTCAATGTCCTCGGTTTTGATCAGACATCTATGCGTCCTGAATGTGTTAGAGACCGAACGCTCCACCACAGCAGCGTATTAAAGGTTGACTTTCCTCCAGACGATCAAGCAGAACCTCCATTTTTACAGTTAGGTTTTTCCTTTCTATAGTACATACAGGATATCTAAGCCATCATATTATTCCGGTTCATATGGTCGAATACAAAGCCTGCTCAACAAAACCTAAAGGCAGTTGTAGAGATTTTGCTGCGTAAGCGAACCCAGCAGAACCTGAGCCCAGTTTTTGTTCTGATGCTCCAGAAACCATCAACGTCTTTTCAATAATTGTGCTTTTCAGATTCAAGTCAGAGATTTTTTTTCTTTTGTTTTGTTTTTTCTGCAGGGGAGGGAAGCAGTTTTTCTCGTATTATTTTTAAAAACCACAGCTTAACATGTAAATTCGTCTCAGGAGCCGAATCACTGTGGTGGGAGGAAGACCCCCCCGCTCCAAATCTTATTCCTGCAGCCATATTTTATGGTGCGACGGTCCTCTTTGCCCAGGGAGGGTTTCCAACACCCACACCCAGGTGTTTGCTGAAGCCCCGTCTGCTCCATCTGAGCCGGGGAGCCTCATCATGGCGGCAGCTGAAACAAAGAACGCCATCACAAAGTTCACAGCGGAAGATGAGCTTCTTGCCTGTTTCTATGGTTGACATCGTAATTTTTGTGATTAAATCTCCACTGACGTTGATTTATACAACAGATCTCAGCTTTATGGGACGTGTTGAAGTGGACATGCTCACGTTCGACCATCAAGGTCAGATATGAACAGTAGTGACATCACTAATTGACAATAAACAAAGCAAATGATTGTGCTGTGATCTGCCAGCATTGGCTGTGGCGGCTCCTTTCATGGACTGTGCATTATTTTCGGCTCCCTCCTCACAGATCAAGGCTGCAGATGACTTCTGTCAGCCATCAGCTGTTGTGTGGCAGTTGCCACAGCATTTATTGTCACAGTGATTTATTGCTTTAGCATGACCACAGCCACGGGGAGGAACACACAAAAACCCCGGGCCGCGGTGGCGAGGAGCTCCTCAGCGCCAGCTTCTCCAGCAACTTCCATGCATTCCCTCAGAGGACGCCGCGCTTCGCTTCTGGTTATTGTTCAGCCATCTGCTGTAGTCCAGACCTCTCCACTGCTTTGCTAAGCAGACGTGGAGCTGATGCCAAATACTGTCACCTTCCTTTTGCCCCCCTAATTCAGCCCTGCTGCGAGACTTCTGTACGAAAACACACAGATTTGCTTTGGAAGCAGAGAACTCACAGACTAAAATGTGTCCTTTTTGATTGCAACTACATATGGGAGTGAATTTGTGTGAATACTGAACGCATGCAGAACGATTCCCTTATTTTTGCTGTTTGTCAGTTTAAAGGTCCAATGAGTGGGATGTAGCTAACTGAAAAAAACATCTGGATAAGCTGCATTTTCCTAAAACAGCACGTTAAAAGAAAAAAATGACTGTGTGTGTCTGTGTGAACATAGCTGTCAGCACTTAAGTGTGCTTTCTGTCACCTTTCTGCCCTGGGAAATTTTCTGATGTAACATGTTTTTTTGTGTGGAAAATGTTCCCGCTGTTCAGCGAGATGCAACAAACTCCAGCAGCAGTTTGACAGCTTAAAGACCCACTCCAATGGAAACAGGGCTTCTTTCATTTTAACACATTCTTGTAGTTTTTGTATTTTATTTTAAATACATTAGGATTAAAACTGCATTTCTGAGTATTTCTTTTTTCAAATTGTTGTGAATGAGGAGCAGACAAAAATATAGTTTGATAAAGCTACGTAGCAACTACAAACGGTGGGCCATAAGCTCCCTGCTCCGCTCCATTCTGATCATCCTGCAGACAAATAGATCCACGAACGTCTCTGTTTTCCTGGTCTGAGCTGGAATCTGGATCAGAACTGGACGGATGGATGGATCTGATGTTGATCACCATTTTTGTTGCACCGCTATTGTTAGATTGGGGTTGTGAGGGCTGTAAGCTGGCGGGAGAGTGTGTATACAGGCAGATGATGGTAACTGTCCTGCCCACAAGTCAGAGGTGAATTTCTAAAGAAATCATGCCGCTCTGCAGAAACTATGTCCTAGAAAACGACACAGGTTTTTGGATTTTGGTTAAAAACGCCATTCAGAATTAAAAAGAAAACCCACTGGGAACAGTTTTACACTAGATCAGGAGATGATTGGAGTGGAATTTTGAGGAAATCAGTTTGTGTTTTATTGTGGAACAGCAGTCGACTCTGACAAAAGACCTCAGGAAAACAGGAACAAACTGAAACCTTTATTATTTCTGCAGAAAGCTCTGACCTCCACAGAGAAGAAACACTGAGATCCCATTCAAGACTAATACTCTTTATCCAACTCTCAGCTTTTTTCAAATAGATATTCAAAACAACCACAAGGCCAGTGTTGAAAAGCTCCTACCGTCAAACAACAGTGGAGAGAGTGTGAACAAACCTGCTTTGTTGCATTGTTGTCAGGCTGTCTCACCTTCATCTCCCCCCGAACATTAAAACAGACCCCGGCGTTCATTCAGCAGCGAAAGCGGCGCCGTGCTTTCAAAAGCAGCTCCGGAACATTTCCGTGGAAGCTGAACTGGCTTCAGCGGACTCTGCAAATGCTTGGCTGCCACTTAGGCCATGTCCGCTAAATGACTTATGATAGCACGGCGCTGCGCGGATGTTTCACCTTCAAGGCTGACCTTGCCATGCCTATTCTCTGCTGATGCTTGCCAGAGATAAAAGCTATGAGCCCTCCTCACCCCCCCATGCCAAGGACACACGCATCATTGCTTTACTGGCCTATCTGCCCAGGTGATGCATGGCTCCTATAGCAGTCAGTCTGAGGCAGTATTTATAACAAACTGTGTGAGGCAGCAGCCAACTCATCACAGTCCAGACTCAGAATCCTTGCTCTGCGCCTTCATCGGCCCGGGACTGGTGCTACGCTGCGGCCCCGTCATAAATTCTTGTTTCCTAATCCGTGGGAATGTAGATTGAACGTCAGAGAGACGAAATCCGGTAAAGATAGAAAGCAATATATTCAGCTAAAAAGGATGTTTCCGTAATTCCGTCACGCATCCTTAATCTTTAATGAATGCTGCAGAAAAGACAAATTTTGGCTCTCAGAGGGCGGCTGAAGTGGAGCCAGGCTTCAGAATAACAGAGTTATCCCAGAAGATACTTCAGTCCAATTTACTGCAAGTCTGCTAAAGAAGACGTGTGCATTAGTGAAGGGCTGGAATCAAATGAAGGGAGAGATAAACGCTCCCAACCTGCAGCATGCAATTTCAAGAAGAAAGTGGGAGGAATGCGCCGACTCAGGGCGTCCTGTGACTGGCGGGAAAGTGAACAGCAAAGAGCAGGCGATGCTTGAAATTCATTAGGAAGCAGTGGGAGACAAAGCACTGACAGGTGTTTATGCAAATCACCAGCCTTTAGATTCTTCTCCCCACAGGGAAAACAGCAGTCCCAGGATAAAGTGAATCATATCCACTTGAGACGTTATGAGCATATTGTGAGTCCTGCAAAGAGCAGGGGTCAGGGGTCACAGAGGCGGAGTTCCTGTTTGCTGAGAGCCTCTTACAGCAAATGCCCAGAAACTCTCGCGGCCTTTGAAATTCCTTTGTCGCACCAGCTTGACGTGGATGCACTTTTTCCTTCTTTAACAGAACAGAAAGAAAACCTTTACATGTCATTAGTTCTCTGTCAGGAAAAGCTGTGAAATGCTGCTCCAGCTTCAAACTCAGAGATGTCCGAAAAATAAACGCAAACTTCGTCGAGGGCCTAATCCAGGTCTTAAGGGGTGGGAAAAAAATGGGACATCTTAACCAAAAACAAGTGGCAAAACAAAAAAAAAACAAAAAAGGGGGAATCCTCTTTTAGTGTTTTTTTACACTATCACTAAATTTCTGGCGAATAAAAATGTAAGGAAAGAATTTCCTGCACTATAATGTTATATATGTTTCTACATGTTCTGCCATAAAACTTCAAGCTCAATTTAATTTGTTCCAGAGCTCATTTTTGTGGCTACAGGTGCACAGGTATGGGTAATAACCTGAGTTTTAAATATGTTTACCCTGATTCAGGGTTAGAAGTCAATCTGATTAGAGTTACAGTTTAGTTTAGTTTTTATTTATTTTTTTTTGACAGTGAAAACAGTTTGGTAATAACTTCTGGAAAAGCTGTTTAGTTCCTGTTAAAATGGTTCCACATTGGAGAGGCCTGACCACAAGTGTGACCATGATGGGGGTTGGATTCCACCAAATATTATTATAAATCTCATCATCAGCTGATGGACAGTGAGGTGGGTTTTTTTAAGAGTAGTGGTCATTTCTCTGAGTTGCTCAGTTGGCCGTTGAGAGATAAAAAGCAGGAGAAAGACATGTGCATTTGTACCACGACAGACCATTATATGCTACAGTCACATCTCCCAGAATGCAGCGCGTCATTCTAAATGCACGCATGTATACACGCTGCGCTGCAGCCGTGCAGGTTTAAGCTTTTTGACGCCTGTTTTTTTTTAAATACGCTGATCTTGAAGATTCTGCCGTTGCCTCCCCATCACACGGTGGCAGTTGTATTTGTGAGCATGGCCTTAGAAAGAACCAAAGAATGGAACAAGACTGTTACAGAACCTTTAGTCAAACAGATGGAGGGTCATCTGTGACATTTTGAAGCACCCATCATGAGGTTCAGAAGACCTGAGCAGCTGTGAGGAAGCTGTGCTGTACTGTGAAGCCTTTTTTTCTGATGAAAAATTTAAAAAAATCATAGTAAAAGTTAACATTTTTTGTTGTGTCTCCATTGCAGCAGGCTGAGATCTAACATGAGCAGATATATATGTGCTCTTTCAATTGAGTTCTCAGTATCTAACATGTAAGTGTGGATCTAATGTTCCCTTTATGTTTCATAAGCCTCAAAGTCCCAGATCCAAATATGAAAGAGAATAAATGAAACACAAAACGACAAATGGATGTAAGTTGAAGTGTGAAGAAAGTGAAGTGAATGTTTTTCTTTCACAAAAGATCTTTGGCTGAGCGCAGACAGCAGCTTGCAGAGAGTACACAGAGCAGACAACAGCCAAATGCTCTGGCCTGCTGTCAAATTACTGGAGGAATTAACATCGATTAGTGGCGAGTGATATGACCTGCTGCCGGCTACATTTGTCATTTTAACCAACAAATGTGACAATCAAAGACAAAGACATCAGCACTGCACGCCCAGCCACAAACTGTTTGTGAAATCTACTTCATTTCATAAGTCAACTCTAGGAATGTCTTTTCATAATCATTCTACTGTCCCAAACCCACAGTCTTCACATAGGTTGTAGACAGTTTGTGTCTTTAGTGTTGCAGATGAATCCGCGCTGTGTGAGACGATAAACGTACTTTTACAGATCATTAACTGTCTAGCCTGAAATAATTTGTACTCTGGAACATTTTTACTGACAATAACTTTTAATGTCTGCTGGAACGGAAATGACACGGAGGCCCAGGAGGTAATACGACCACGTAGAAAATGTGTCATTATCAAAAAAAAAATTCTATTTATTTTAGCGTCATTCCATGTATTCCCAAGTTTTGTTTTTTTTTAGTTTGTTTTTTTTCCTGGTAGTTTTTCCCTCAATGAGTTATTAGATTGTTAACCTCTTAGTGCTTTAAGTTTAACTAAAAGATTTCTTGTTGTTTCTAGTGAAAGCCTGCATGGATTCTTGGTCCACATGTGGACATTTTGCCAACTCTAAAAAAAAAAAACATGAATTCATAATTCTTTTGTGACCCGTCTTTACATGACAATGCTTCATCAGTGGGTCATCCTTTCCATCACTTTAATCAATCCACAAATCCAGCCAAGACCAATAAAAAATTAATGGAGATGGAGATAAATAGTCTCCACTGCAGAGCCTTACAATAATAGAAAAAAGAAGGAGCAGCAGACAGATTATCTGGAAATAGACGGATACTTCAATTTAAATTAGATGGACAGTTTTTCTACCAGCACAAAGACAACAACTCTAGATTTTGAATGACGCTGAAAAAGTACATCACACATCTGTAGAAGGTACTGGATACAGTATATACAACATATACGTATAAAATAGTATTTTCTCTGACTTAAGGAGGATAAACTAATTTACTACTCTATCTGAGCTGTGATTGATCAACCTGAAAACTAAACCCACGTAGGATGGTCAAGTTTCCAGTTTAACGTTCAACGAACAGTTTCAATTGTTTATATAATGAAAGAAAAAGAAAATTATTCAGGATTTTGATGAGACGTCTGAAACTTTTGTCAACACGGGTTAAGATGGAGATCATTTGATTTTTTTGATTTGAAATGGTTTATTTCAAGCAATTAAGATGAAATAATACACAACAGCAATATAATCATCAGTTATACATTCATACAGTAACTAATCAAACTACAGGATAATTAGTCATTTTAATAAATATTGCTTGAAAGGGAGTGGAAGGAAGCGAATTTATATAATCCCACCCCGTTATACTATAACCATTTTATTACATGATTTATCAATATCCGGTTCCTAGGTTTTATCAGACAGAATTAAAAATCATAAGATATCGATGAAGCACATGACAAAGATGAATTACTTAAGTATTACGTCAAAAATAACTATTTTAGAAATCAACATGGCAAATGCAGATATATATGGAGATTATGTTACTTATAAAAGTCGTTCATATGAATAAAATATAATACTATATCAGTAAAGTAGACACAACACTGTTTCAGGAATTTTCATAGCAAAATTTCATCAATTATCAAAAGTTAATAACATGTGCAAAATTATGCTACATTAGGAAAGATTTTTGAATCAATTTATCAATTTTTGGAGAAAGTGAAGTAATATCATTAAAAGTCAATCAATTTAACAATTTTCAATAAGTGATTAATCATTTGTTTTACTTTTTTAAATATTTATTTATAATAAAGTAATACTGTAGGGGAAAAATAATCATCGCTTACATGTCCATCACTGACATGCAGAAAAGATCAAAACTTTAAAAAAAAAGAAAGGTTTTTGCTCCTACAATATTTTATCATTTATTAAAGTACTTTAGTAAGACTAACAAAAAAATTAAGAGAAAATTAAAATTAAAAAAAGTCTATCCTTTATTTTATCATCATTCCATGTATCCCCAAGTTTTTTTTTTTTTTTTTTTGTTTTTCCTTCTGGTAGTTTTAACCTCAGTGAGTTATAGTTGTTAACATCTCAGTCCTTTTTTTAAAAAAATTTTCACAATAATTTATTGGTTCTTTAAATTAAAATGCAACTGTTGAATTTTTTTATAGTTTTTTCAAAATTCCCTTTAGACTTAATTTCAGTAAATGTGTTGGAGAAGTAAAGCTCAAAAATAATTACTTAGTTTGTCCACAGGTTTCTCTCTTTTATTATGATTTATAAAAAACATGCTACCACAGCTAATGTAGGATACCAGCAGTTGTATGTAGCAGTGGTTTAGGTTGGTTGGCATGGCAACGTTTAAATTAGGCAGCAGTTAGAGGGGATAAGTGTGACCTCTCAGTCCAGTTCTTCGGTACAGATTAGGGTCAGCATCATCAATCTTTCTAAAGGTCAGATTCTCAGTTGTTTTCAGAGCATCTATGCACCAGACCAGGACCTGAGGTTAATCCTATTTGGTCGTGATTAAATCCTATTTATAGGTTACATAAAATGTAGCTAAAATTTAAGGGATGGATTTCTCAACATTAATGAAATTAACAAACACGATCAATAAAGTTTATAGGCTGAATTCAAGTTTTTTAGAAAAACACATCTACAATCATTTCCATTCTGCAGTCAGCTAATCAATAAATCACAATATTAACGGAAAATCATGAAATTATTACCATAAAATATTTTAATTCTTGCCTCTTACTATTATATATACAGTTTCATTTATTCCTGCCTCTCCATGGTGTTAAAAAGTCAATTTATTTACTGTATATTTAACTTCCTAATTAGTCATTCTGTAATTCTTTTTCATTCAGTCACAGATGGTAAACTGATTAAAACAAGAACTTCATCACAGGAATTTTCTTTCTTTAAAAAAAATTAAGAGTTTGTTTGTTTATCACAAACCCATAAATGGAAAACCCCATACATTTCTACAGACCACCGGCTAAACAGCCATGATATTTTATGCTCCTGCACTTGCATGTTACCATTGAAATCTCCTATGAACGATGTTCCAGTGTTTTGGTTTGTGTCTCTTTCTGTGATCACATCTGTTTAAAGGCAGACGGCCACCATTAAAGCTCAGTTTGATGATTGCTCCACATCTCCCTTACCTAGGGGTTAGTTCTGGAAAGAGATGATCCACTGATCCACCTACAGTATGTGGTTCTGAACAAAAGTTAATGGTTTGGTGGACACATCCCCAGCTGAAAGGGCTTAATGCCAAAGGTCTACCCTGAGAGGAGACGTGACTTTAAGGATTAACATTCACATGACAAAACTTCAACATAGTGGTTTTCTGCCGTCCTCGAAGGCCCAGAGAGCGTTCCAGTCCCAGTCCCACACCTGAGTGGGACACTTTAAATGAACAACGGACCACTGAACATTTTCTGCATTTTATTCTCACGTAAGAACAGCGGTGGATGAAAACACATACAGGTAATTTCCCCGTAACACCGCATTCTCAGCGCTCCTCAAAAACTCTTTTTCCTCCTTCACGCTGCTCTGCACACTCCAGCATGACATCGCCCCTCCTCAATGCTAGTTCAACCTGCTGGCATTTACCAGTTCTAAAACATTTTTAACAAAGCCACAAAACAATTAAGCAATTTTGAAATGAAACTATTATAAAACACACTTAACAAGGGGAGTGGCTTACTTTTTACTGTCCTTACACATGGACATTGACACACTGATGGCGGCGCCACTGCTGAACACAGGCCCAACCTATAACCACCATGAGCAATGTGGGGTTCAGTGTCTTGCCCAAGCACATGTTGACATATGGGTGGGCAAGGCGGGAACTGAACCTAGGGTCCTCCAATGAATGATTGACGGTTCTACCTCTGCCTCACAGCCACCCTGGAACAACTGCCCTTCTGCCTGTCCTCCAATTCTCTCGGTGGATCTCTGGGAAACTCGCCGTCACATCCTCTCTTTTTGTGAAGGTCTTCTTCAGGTTTTGACATGCCTTTGTTGTCTTCCATCTATAAGTTTTGTCTTTTAATATCATGTTTAGACAACAAATCATCCAGCCTTCTGTGGATCAATGTGTCAGCGTTCTGTTCCGGCCTTTCAGAGATGCTAAAACTCCATCATCTCTTTGATGTAGGACGTTGTTTGGACCGTGTCCAGTCTTTGCTCGTTGACCACGCAACATCCGAGCGATGCTAAAAGCTACAGAGTGCCAGACAGATTGCTCTTCCTTTTAATTCACTCTTAACTCTTAAACATTCTTGCATTCTATGGATGTCTGTACATTGGAGTCCATTGCTGGGCATTAAATAGGATCTCTCTCAGACAAAGACAGAGACATGGTTTTCAGCCACCGGCTGGAACATCACAGATTTATTGAGTGCTGGATTGTTTTGTTTAACTAATCAAGACAACAAATTATCAAAATCAACCAAGCTTGAGTTAGCAACCCTCCTTAGATCGCCTCCAAGCCAACACAACTACAATTACAATGTGTGCACGAAGTGCTGGAAGATTAACAAACATATTGGCAGCTGCAATGTAGCAGCATCAGTCAACTCCAATGAGAACACATCTGACGGAGGTAATTGCTTTGATGGACGCGTTCAGTTAAATCACTCTGGAAAGAAAATGTGTTTTTGCCACTGAGCCACTCCACTAATCGAATCTGAATCAGTGAATTCAGAGTGGGGGGCATCCGGCGCTCACTAAATAATTATGGTCAATAAGCGGATGTTGAGCTCAGCCTGCATCTGCATATAATCCCCCACCTCAACCCCACTTCCCCTTTCGCTCTCACTCTCCATGATCTTGTTTGTCTCTCAGTGCTTGGCTAATTATGCATTTGGATGTAACTTTGGCTCACAGGAGAATGCTCTTCATTTGCATAATCTGGTTTCCAGGGCTACAGTAGTAGAACGGCTCCAGTCGGAGATGCACCACAGAATCAACACCCAGAGACGTGGTGCAAATGAAGAGTTCGCTTATTTCAGGGCCATTTAAATGCAATGAACTTCCTTTTTTTTTTTTTTTTTTAACAAATCGCTGTATATAAATGTGAATAGAGGCTGCAATAAATATCAATTTAAAGGATGAGAGAAAGACTAACATGTGACATCAGTTTAAGAAACAAACTGTGATCTTTTATGTTTTGCTTAGAAAAAACAAAGAACGATTTCTGGATTCCAAGATGGGAATATTTGGGAGTCTGGGGTAAAGCAATAAGTGATAGAGAATCATAAAGCACGGGCTAAACATCTAAACCCCCTAGCTGCTGTAATCCTGACCCAGGATTGATCCACTGCTGGCCAGGAGACCCTGAGCCTTAACCTGGCTCCCACAAGCGATGCTCAGGACACCCCCAGACTCAAAGCAGCCACTGAGTGAGGGCGGAGAACTTTTCTTTGCATGTCAGCGTTACCGTGTGTGCTGTACTGCAGCACACACACTCAGAAAATAACCATCATAATTTAACTGTTCTATTGTTCTTTTACATGGAAAAACAAACTGAAAGCAGAAACGTACAATGGCAGGTGTGGATATTGACGAGGTGAGTGTTGTGCTTTTGTGTGCATTTCAGCTCTATGTACTCCATACCCTTTTGTCTGCAGGCACTTCACAAGCCATTTGCCAGCCAGCAAAACACCAGGTACAGAAAGACTGTAATATTACGTACCCTTCTTTCACCTTTATTCTAGGCCAAGCAAAAGCAAAAGTAGTGCTGCTACAGAATTTAGACCACTTTCCAGAACTCTGTTGTGTTCCGCTGCCCTGACTTCAGCAACAACACGTCTCTGTTTCCTAACTTTACTTTTCAGGCAGAACCTGTTAGTTGATGACATAAACATGCAGCGTTTGAGGACAAACGGTCAAATCTACCTGACAGCTAGACTTGCTAAATGAAGACAGCATTTAGATGGGAGAGTTCTAGGAGAAAGACACTGCGGAGCAGCAAGAGGACAAAGAAACATCTGGATCACATGTGTCAAACTCATCATTGAATCATAGAGATGGCCCACATTATATAGTGTACTGCTAAAGCTACAAATTCCAAAATACTTTGCTAGTACGTTGGCGCGCAATCAAAACCGGCAAGTGCTCCTTTGATCTGTTGAGGGTCACTGACAGCAATGCTCCAGTCACATCGGACAAATAAATATCACCCTCCCCAAAAACGGCCAAACGAAAGATGGACAACAGGAGCTTTGAAGACACGTGGGAGGCAGATTATCTGCTCACGAATATAAAAGAGACCTGTTGGTCTTGTGGGGGGAGCTAACGTGGCTGTAACAAAAGAATATAACATAAGAAGACAATATGTGAAAAGGTTAAACATTACACATCAGTTAATTTTTCAATAAATGTTGAGTTTGGCCCGTGACTTTAATTCAGTGCCTGTTTTTGGCCCACTGTGAATTTGAGTTTGAGACCCCTGATCTGCATGATCCACAAAACCTCTAGAAGAATGATCAGAGGAAACACAGAAGGAACATCGGGAATCAAACCAACTGATGCTGTGTCCCAACAGTTGCTGGGATAGGCTCCAGCAACCCTGTAACTCTGAAATAGATTGAGTAGGTTTGGAAGATGAATGGATGGATAGAACCATCTAGATGACAAGATGACCCCCCCCCCCCCCGCCCAGTCAATTAGCCAAAAATGATGGAATTAAGATTTCAATAACTTCTCTGAGAATCTTGAAATAGAAAATTGGACTTCTTCATGCTCCAAAGCACTGTACAGCTGAATTATGCCCTTTCTTGAATTATTTTACTTCAAAGTCTGATTTTTGTGGGATCTGGCATGTGCACAGTGCATAAACAAAGAAAATTAACTTTTCATTAATGCGCAAATGTCTATAAAAGAGAGGGAAAGTGAGATCAGTATTATGAAAAGTAATAAGTTAAAGGGATGAAAAAATGAGAAAGTGTAAATCAAATATACATTTAAATGGATTTGTAACCTTTGCAGTCACAGTTGTTTTTTACTCCTTTGCTGTCCCCTCAGACTTCAGGAGAGCCGTTTGTGATTAATTGGTGATGGGGTGACAGCAGGATGAACACAGGGATCTCTGCAGGTGCAGCTGCATTCATTCAAATATCAACCATACCTGTGAAGGCTGCCAGAGTAAACTGATGCTTTTATGCACCCAGTCGTCCTCATTAAGCTCCTGCCAAAGACTTAACCCTCATCATTTGGATTTGGTGAGAGGAGTGTGCCGTTTGGTTTGGTTGATCTCATGTTTTTTTGGTTCATGTTGTGTTCTGTTGTCTTTTCTTTGTCAGTCTCACCTGCTTTCACTTGACAAACATCCACAGCTGTCATCAGTTAGGTCAGTCATCCTTAGTGTCATTTTGGTTGTAGTTACTTCATCTCTCTTATTTATTCACGTTAAGAGCTCCTGCTATGAAACCTGGCCTCCGACACATTTACGTTCATTCAGCACTGCCCCCCGACCTTTGCTGGAGCTTAACCCTTTAACACCAAAGCTTTATAGTTCCAGTTTTTACATTCTTTCCACTACCACAACCTTCACAAATGTTTACACAATTACTGTAATTCCAGCGGCTTCTGAAGCAGAGAAATGAAGCCATATGCTGATATGCAGCACTTTATCGTAGTTAAGTGTTTAACAATCAGCTGATTCAGTTGTGGAGGATCAGCAGATGATGCAACACTTCCCTAACATTCAGTGTTGAAAGTCAAAGCCAATATGAAAAGCTGTGTCACAATCAGCTGAATTATGTCGACGGCGTAAACAGTTACGGGATTTTTAAGAGTGTGTGTTATTTAAGTGTTGTCTGTGACATATGCTGGGTTAAGGGGTCAAGTGGAACAGGTTTATGGACCTGTACCAGGAAGACCTTACCTGAAATAAAAATGTTAAAATGATTCCAAAAGACCACAAACAATGGAAATCCACACGAATAATGCTGCCATGGTGTTGAATCAGAAGGACTCCTCTCCTTTGATCAAAGTGGAAGGTCATGTTTAGCCATGGCTAGGAATTGGACTAATAGGATCCGGTGTGAGTTAGTTGACAGGACAGACATTCAAACAAAAGAAGAATCCGCCGTCTTTCTTCATCGTTCCAGTGCTCAGGAGGTCAAAAGGAATCACTGAACGCATTTCGCTGAACCAGATTCCCGACACTTTCACAAATCTAACCTGCAGTTGTAGCATCAAAGATTTATTTATGTCCATTGTTAGCTGAAATGAAACAAACCATCTGTTTCACTCTGACAAAAAAAGTTGTCACTTCTTTAGTGATGAAAGGAAAATGCAGATATTCTAATGACTAAAGGATACAGCAAAGAAACAGTCGCGGTAAAAATAAATGAACAAAAATATTCAGAGTTTTCAAACTTTGAGTGATTGGGGTCATTGCATAGAATAGCAGAAGAGTTAGGGTTGTGGAAAATAGCAAGACGACACTTAAGTTAACCGTCAATCATTGGTTTCTTTCTGCCTCCTCCGGAGAGACGGACACACAAACAACATCCTGAGTCAATACTGAAGTTTAACCGATCGTTCCACAGCACGCCTGAGCTTTCCGTGTGGATGACAGAGAGAGGCACTCACCAGGAAATGTTCAAAGACAGCCCCCCGTTGGCTTATGTGTTATATTACATTAATAACACCTCTGTCCTGTGGGTGGTGGAAACGTGACAGCATCCAAGTCCCAGGTTGTCCACCCCAAGCTGCTGCTGTTTGGGGCTGAGTGGCTCAGCGGGAGAAAGCCGAGCAGCAGGTGTTAGGACGATTACAGCAGGATTCACGCGCTGCCTGGCGGTTTACCTTTTAGTTCAACAGTTCCTTTAATGTCCAACTCTTCATTAATTTAAACTCACAAACAGAATACGTTAATGAAAGCTGGCCCTCCCAGGATGAACGGAACCTTTTCTACTTCACCAAGTAGAGTAAAAATTCAGACTAAATGTTACCCTATTATTATGAATCCATTTAAGTGCATAAAGGAAGTTTTAACCTATTTCAGCTCAACAATGGAGACTCCCTGGCTGTAAGCGAAGACTTGAGCAGAAAAATAGTCATTTACTCTTCATTATTAGCCAACACAATCAACAAAAGAGGAAAAAGTGTTTAGCGTTAGTACAACAAAAACCACCACTAATAGGTCCAATCGTGTCTTTTGGTTTGATTTAGTTTTATTGGAGAGATTTGGGGTTTTTTTCTGTTTGACTGCTAAAGTCCTGAAAATACAGCAAAATAAATAAGGCAAACCTTCAAACTTTCTGATGTATGGATCCCGGCTTTCATCCACTAAAAGTTCAGCTTTATTTGATCCCTGATGGACTGTTAGCATGAAAATCAAGTGTTACCGCTTTTCACAGCTGCAAATAGAAAGCACCTCACAGGGTTTTCTCCTCTCCTCTGAAGAAAACATCCATCAATACTTAATGGAGACATAAGCATAGTTTCTCTTACCTCCCTGCAGCCACACAGCCTGTTGACTGAAACCAAGGTAAATTGCCTCAATCCAAAGACTTTTATGAGGCAAATATTGCAGGTTCATCATTTCTTTGAACAATTCATCTTTTTTGTACTTCTTTTGTGCTGTGCTGAGCAGCCTGAGGCTTTTAGCTTGAAAGACTCGTCACATGTTCTGACTTCATACAAAAGTGGATGTAGAAGTCCACCGGGTTGTCCTAAACTCTCTCCTTGGGACGTCAGCCACAGTGATGGTAATTGCACACATTAATCAGCTGTTATCCATCTGCTCACTAATCAGTTTGTCAAAGTCAGCCAGGATTCTTTTGGAGACACAGCGGCACTTCCAGTACATCGTAGCAGCATTTATTCTTCTACTTGGCTTGCTGAGTTTTACCACAGGCCTAACAGAGATGGAGGATGCCAAACTCGGGGGGGGGCGCTACGACTGTGACGCTGTCATTGGGGGGTTAGAGTTACAGTTGTTGAGACACATGCTTCAGTGTAGTTGTTCTGGCATCTTCCTCTTCTTTATGTTGTTGCCAAAAGGTGACGCAACGAGATAACTCACAAACTTACAACACTTCATCAATATAATAGATTGGTCTACCGTTGGGTCGGGATTTAGTTCAAGCTCCGGGCAAGCAGCCCATCTATTATGGTCTCTGCTAATTTTCTAGATGTTCTTTTGTCAAAAACACTCACGCACACTCAAAGGCACACTGTGTTTGTGTATATGGATCATAAACACGACTATCTTACATAACTATGTAAGAAAGACAAATGCAACTAAATTCATACTTTACTGATTGAAAAAGCACCAACTGTCAATTTGGAAGAAATAATTAAATTAAAAAATATAAAACAAACACCAATCTAAAAACAACCAAACAAACCACTCCTCCAGGGGAGGGGCCAAGTGCGGAGAACAAATTTCAACATCTTTAAATGAATCTTTAATGATGGACAGGATTTGGGACACATTTTACCTTCAACAACAATGCTGACTTTCATTTGAAATAGTTTGTGGTCTGGGTTTCTGTTTGATACAGAGTGAACACATGTTTTAAACATTCTAATAATAATTAAGGAAATAATTGTTTGTTGGTTGATCCTCATGTAATGATTAGAGTTAATGGTGGATATATTTCTTCTATCAAAGCGAAAGAATGAAAGAATGCTTTGGATCACTGAAAGTGACGTTTAGCTAAAAAATACTTTTCTCTGCTGGTTTGTCCTTAGACGCCAGCAACAACGCTTGTGCAGGCTTGGTAGCTGTTACCATGACAACGTGTCACACCGCGTTTCGAATAGTCCACTTCTGGTTGAAAACGATTTCCATGTAAAAAAAAAAAAAAATGAAAGTACTAATAGTTGATTTAATATTTATTTTCTTTGTAAGTGACCGTGCTTTAAGTGGAAAACTGCGCTTCGAGGCGTCCATTATCAGAAATTAATGGACTTTGAAGAAGCGTCCATCGTAAAGCGGAGGACGGTTCACGCCTCCACATCGTACATTAATTTCTGGCAATGGACACCTCGTCAAACATTGACCATTACTTATCCAAGTAGCTTTCATCTGTGTGGAAATGCATGAAGTTTATCCACTCAGAACCTTTGTTCTTTTTACAGGTAGAGTAAGGAAAGGTCCATTTTTGTTGTTTTCCATCAGATTTGCTCTGGACAGAAGGAGTTTTTCTTTGAGGTGTTGCTTTGATTCTGTGTCTGCAGACATGAACGTGCTGCTGGACTTCTGCATACGGAAGCAGGAAAACAAACACACAGATGTTGAAGACTCCACACGGAGAGCAGGGACACAGAATCCCAACCCTAATTGCATGTCTGCTGGCACACAAACAATGTGATCACAGCAGCAGCAGTAATGATGCTGCAAACACTGCGATCACTTCTGTCTGAATCTATCTGCTTATGGGGCTTCACACATGACAGTAGGCTAATCAAACACCGAGCAAATATGTGGCAATGAGTCAATAATAACTTGATTGTGTTCTTTTCCTACCGCACTTTGGAGAAAGTATTAGAAATGGCCAGACTTTGGACATGCCTGGGTTAAACAAAGCATCAGTTCAGGTAATGTTCACCACTTACCGCTTGTTTATTTGAAATGATTGTTTTAAAGAAATTCAGTCTAAATAGTTCGATTCCTCCTCGTGTCTTATTTCCTTCGTCTTAGACTCTTTTCCATCTTTCTCTTCTGCTGCATCAGTCTTCAAAATGATCAAACAGGTTAAAGGAAACTATGAATCATTCGTCTGGGGAATAAGGCATGATAACCTGTGCTTTTTATTATTCATCTTTTGTTTCAAATACATTCTATGATAAAAAAGTATATAATAGTAATATTAGTAATATCAGCTGTATCCATACTAGAGGGCTGCGTTCTTACTGGCTGCATTTGAAGGCTGCTTACGTCACAGCGCTGCCACAAGTTCTGTCCAAATTCAACGCCTCCTTCAAATGTGGCCAACGAGTACGCTCGTCTTTTCCCAGATTTCAAGGATTCGTCTGGCGTTTCCTTCTAAGCTGTCCATAACCCATGATGCATTGCGGCCAAACCCAGAGATTTTCTGACAACAATGGAGGTCTGGAAATAATTACATCTTTTTATAATTGCACCTCCAAGATTAACAGTTGGATCAAATAAGCCAGGAACATTTTGAGCTTCTTGCCTGCTTCACTCCTCCTCTCTGTTTGGGACCCACGGTTGCTAGGCGACGGGACATTCGCCGATGTAACGGCTGGATTTATCTAAAGGCTAGACTCATCCGACTTCACAGCCGTTAACATCCGGCCCACCCGCTCGACGAAGGACCCGGCCAACGTCGCCCGGGAAAGTCGCGGCCATTGACGGACGCAGCCCTCAAATGTGGACACGCCCATTGTGTTCTGAGTAATGTTGAGTTTCTGTCACCAACCAGCGTTCAGGCCAGCGCAATGATATAGAACATTTGAGCTATGTGACCGGAACTTCTTTTTTACTACTGTGTGTTCATTGTCACTGTGGTAAATCACACCTTACAGCCAATCAGAATCGAGTATTTACCTGGACTATGTTATAATAAAACAAAACCAAGATTCCTATACTTCTTTAATTGACTGGTAAAGCAGAAGATTGAGTTCTTAGTATATTCTCTGGGTGGCAGTTTAGCTCAGGCGGTAGAGCAGGTCGTCCAACAACAACCGAAGGGTTGGTGGATCAATCCCCACTCTCCCCAGCCAGTCGTTGCCCCCCGAGTGCGGCTAGCCCGCGGCTCACCACTCCCCCCAGGGGATGGGTCAAATGTGGAGAAATAATTTCCGCATTGAAGGATGAATAAAATCAAATTACAGTGATCCCTTGATTATCGCGGGGGTTACGTTCCAAATAGAACCCGTGATAGGCAAAATCCGTGAAGTAGAAACCTTTATTTTTTTTACAATTATTATACAATGAAATACACTATTATACATTGAAAAGAAAGAACAAACCATTTAACAGGCTAAATCAATTGTTTGTTTAACAAATAAAAGTACTTTAGAAACGTTTTTTCAACAAATAACTTCTGTAGTGTGCTGTCAAATAATAATTTCAATCATCGATAAGAACAGAAGGCTTTAAATTGCGGAGATTAGCCCCGCCCACCGCGACCCGAGTGGATTAAACGGAAGAAAATTTAAAATGATTATGAAAAAAAATAAAAAAGTACATTGGGACAGATAGTGACTCCGGTC
The DNA here is from genome assembly GCF_053564925.1 of Oryzias latipes. Classification (NCBI taxonomy): domain Eukaryota; kingdom Metazoa; phylum Chordata; class Actinopteri; order Beloniformes; family Adrianichthyidae; genus Oryzias; species Oryzias latipes. Next base: position 28,880,725 of record NC_136256.1, read on the forward strand.
TTCTTTTTCACTGCTCTTCCTACTGAGCCGCTGCATCCTCTGCAGCGTTTTTTCCTTCTGAAGCCCGCGGTGCAGCTGCAGGTGTGTTTGTTCGGGAGAGGAACATAGTGATAGGCAGTTGTTGTCGCTCTTTTTTCTTCTTTGCTATAAGATCCTTATACACCGACATGCCCCCATCGATTATGTTGGAGAACTGTTATGAACGGCTCATCAAAGGGTCCCATTCTTGAGCTACTCGCTGAGTGACTTTTTAGCCAATCAGAATGCAGAACACAATGCACAATCCAAATCCGTGAAGTAGCGAAACCGTGAAAAGTAAACCGTGATATAGCAAGGGATCACTGTATTATAATTATTTATTACAACTATGTTTGTTGCTTTAGGTCAAATCGTTTCAATCTTCTCTTAAAGATCTTTTGCAGGACTGCTGCCTTTGGGCGTCATTTAAAAGACCGCCCTGCCACCCCCCACCGTCATGTAAAGACGCAGAATGGAGAGGTCGGGCTAACCGGACGGATAAAAGCAAGAAATGGGATTGGCTCTAAAAGCTGTCTCCTAAAACCCCTCATTTCTCAGCTCCCGAAGAAACGTGAGCATCATTTCATCAAAAGAAATGAAATTCATGAGACGAAACATAAAACATCTCGGGTTTCCTTCCATCTTTCATAAAATAAAAAACGGAATTCAATGGAGGAACAGATGAGAGTCACGTATATTTGCAATCTAATCAGGCGCACTTTACTGCACGGCTTTGTGAAGGACACCAACTGTTGATGGACACACATCTACCTCAATGCCTTTGACCTCTTTGTGATGAAACATAAAAGCACAAGGTCACAGAGACTCCGAGCTTCTCTCAAAAGCGTCTTTCTTAAATACAGTCCATCCAGATGATATTACAGGAAAAATAAATCACTTTGGTTCTTTCAGTATGACTGAATAAACCCCACAAATGATCACAGCTGGTCAGAAAAATGATGACCATCAGTTGAAGGAAAATGTTTTATCTAAATTACTTTGACATTGTACACAAGCGCAAATAAAAGACCTAAAAATGCACAAAATCTTTCTTTTAAAAAATACTAACTAGTTACTTCAGAGAAAATATTTACCATTTTCTGGTTTTACCATTGTCTGAAGAAAATTGTGATCTGAATAATACAAAAATAAATAAATTGATCTTAATATAATTTTGAGTCACCTAAAATACATCATGAAGAATCATGAGACCTAATATTAACAATTAAAAGGATAAACCAACACCAGATATTTCTGTTTTTCTTACATGATCCTCGATTAGCATCTTAGGACCAGTCGGTACGGATGACTAACACAAACATCTGCAGGTGTGCGAAGGTGAGGACCCGATCTGACTGCCTCAGTCGAACTTAAATCTGGTAGACCAGTACGGACGGGTTATTAATTCTACTGAAAACCTGCTGTTAATTAAGAAAAAAAAGGATTGTGCGGCATAAAAAAGAAAATATTACATAGAGGGAAAATTGGACAATGTGGCTGTGACATGGGAATAAGCGTCTCTAAAACAATCACTGCAGTGGGTTACAAGATGACCCCTGATGGAGATCAAGGTGTTCACTTAGCTTTACTTGCTTAAATAATTTATGGCATCTGTAATTACTAATCAGGCACAGCCAAGTATGCAAACCCATTTCTAAAGTACAGTGAATGAGAGCGTAGAGTGTCCTGCAGTTGTGGGTCCCTCTGGAGTGATTCTTCTCAGAAGTGCTTTAAATCTGAGTCCTTTCCAACAATGGACCCATTTATTACCGTTTTGAAATGTATGGTTTATTCTGTAAAGGTTTCATTTGGAATCATTACAATCACTTTTAAGCCACTTATATGTTTTTAGAGTTTGATTGATGTGAATTTTATTCGCTTATGTAGTTTATATTCATATTCCTTCTTCTGTGCTGCACGTATGAGAAAAACAGTAACCATTGTTTTTTTTTATGATTTTACTAGTTGGCTGTGAAAATGTGGTTCATATTAGACCAACAATGACACATTATGCTTGTCACTGCACGCCACCACACAACCTCCAAATGTGTCTGGGCGACCACTGATTGATGTCAAAAAACGTTTAATTTGAAATCTTAAAACTTTCCGGTTGCTGCACGCCGTGTGAAATGCGACTGCATCTGCTAATTTTGCTAAAAAAACAACTTGCATTTAGGTGGGTGTTTGGTGGCATTTTGGTATATGGTCTAGGTTTTAAGGAAATTCTTTTTCTTTTCTAACCAGGGATTAAACAATTGGAATTGCCTTCCGTGATTTTTGCACAAAAAGTGAAAAATTAACAATGACATGATCGGGGCTCAGTTTAAAAGTGACAGTAACCGTGTATGGATTTGCATTAGCGGGCGTGTCCCTGCTTTCGTTTGGCATTTTGAGTCACAAAACAAGAGCTATTTATTCAAATCACATCAGTGTGGCTCAGGAATGGTTTGCCACCTTCTAGCAGCTTAGGAAAATCCAATCCTTCAATCACATGCAGATGCTAGAGCCTTATTTACACACATATTCAGATTAATATGAGACTAATGCGTGACTGAGAATCAGCAAATTAAAATGACTTATTATGTGATTAAATGTGGTGGATGCTCCCCAAAAGCATCTTGTGTAATTCTCTTATCATTTCCCAGATAACCCTTTGTCATTGCCTCAGGGAAATACTTGGCTATTTTGTGTATTAGTGCTTGAGGAAATCCCATTAGGAGGTAGAACTTGCCAGTTTTCCACTACAGACAAACCAAAAACAGATTAACTGCAACACAAAAAAAGGACTGTCTGCCAATGTTAATTATTTAGATAATTGCAAATTTGTCCAATTGAACAAATCCACCACATCTTAGCATCTTATCTGTTACCTGAGGGGCTTTGCCGTGTTGTTTTTCATTTTACTTCATTGACAATTTTTTTTCCGTTTGTTTGCGTTTACCGTGATTTTTCATAAACTTGTACTATTTTAGTAAACTGATTAGACTTTGTGGGCTAAAAATACAGAAAAAAAGATGATTAGCATTTGATACAGATATAGCAGCATCTTCAGTTTGAGCTTAACCTTTAACCATCACTCCTACAAGCAGGCTCCACATCTCTCAGGCGTTCTATACGGTGCGTTTCTGAGCACAAGCATGGACACAGCGCAGAAAATTACTAATCTATCTGTAAATCGTAAGGTGAAAACAGGACGAAGAAGCTGCACTATAGAGGTGAGTCAACAGTATCTGAGAGTAAAGACCAGCTTTTGACAATATTTCTAGAGAGGGAATCAAATCTACTCTGTGCGTTTTCAGGGTCGATGTACAGTCGTAAAATAAATGCTTGGAAACCGAAGGTTACTCTAGGAGGAAAGACCTCCAGCAAGGCCAGCCGTTTACGCCGTTTCAGTGAATGTGGACCCAGACATGGCAGATTCCTTCATTCATTGCCAATGCTCCAACTATTAGCCAGATTTAGTGAAATTTAAGGCCCTTTTCATTGACGAAAACACTTTTAACTTGGATCTGAATTGGTAGAACATCAAATAAGCATCTGTATTTAAGAAAACAAACAGTTTTTCTCTCAGCGCCCACAATGTGACATGCAGAACTTTCATCAAATCCCTTTATGGACACAGTGTGATACTTGAAGGAAGAAATCTTTTCAGCCGTACTACACCAGTTTGAACCCAGTGGCCTCACATTTCTGCCTGGGATAAGCAGCAGAATCCACTGATATTCATGAAAGAATGCAGACATGAGAGAAATTGGTGACAAGTGAGGAGAAAATGAAAGATGTGACACGAGAGGAGTTTCTGTAAATGAGTCACTGCAGTGCTGATTCTCCAAAGTGTGGATATTAACTTGGAAGCAGCGGCACAAGAACTCCGTGTCAGACAATACCCTGATGATTTCTATATTGAAAAAAAAATGCATGTCGCGTTAAGCCGACCAACAGAAGCTGCATTCAAACTGAAGGTCTACACCGCGTCCTTTCTCATGAATCGAGGTTTGGTTGTTTTTTTTTTCTGGGGGGGGATCTGGAAATCACCAGGAGTGCTACAAAGGCCTCTGGGGGCCCTAACCTGGGGCAGTTCTGCTTATGTTCACCACCCTTAAGCCATGTTCACACCGAACACAATTTGTGTGGCAGATTCGTCCAGTTTCAATGCTAAGTAAGTGTATAGTTGCGATCAGGGGTCCTGTATTGTGTTTCGTGTTGCAGGCCTGTCGGTCTAGTGGCAGCGGTGAAGTATTTTCGTCAAACTATTTTTGTTCAGATTCAATAAAGTACAGTGTGTCAATAAATTAAACTGAGCACTTAAATTACACCGGTTTGTTTTTGTTAAACGTACCAACACGTTTCGGTGGAATACCTTCTGCCTTCGTCAGGGTCAAAATTAATTGAAGTACTCCATTTTTGTTCATTGCTGTGTTAATGATGGGATCAGAAGGTGGAGTCCAAAACCAACATGGATCGTTTTCCTTCTGAACTTTACGTTTTTCTAATTTTTGTTGAGACATTATTAAAAAGGATCCTCTCATTTTATTCTTAGTTTTTTTCCCTCCTCTGACTAATGCTGTGACTGTAAAGTGCTTTGTCCTTGTAGGTAGAAAAGTGCTATTGAAGTATACGCCATTTACCATTTACCAATGCTGGACAGCAGATCATCAAACTGGATCACAGAGAGACAGAAGGATCGCAGAAAGCGTCCGTCACTCAGACGCAGCTCCTGGCGTCGACGGTAAACCTCAACGTTTTGGTAGAATCTCTGTCATGAACCCAGACATGGAGACGTGAATACCAAAGCTTCTGTAAGACACTTCACAATGAACAAACCTGATCTCTTTCTGCACTGCAAATGAAATAAGCAGACATACAGTCAATCCTTCCATGTAGCGATAAGGCTTAACGCTTTAGACCGTAGCTCCTCCCACACTTTAGGGTCACGTTTAGGAACAAACTTTTGGAAAAGCGTCGAGGAGCACATTTGATTATATGAATTACTGGTTAGTGCCCTTTTAGGAAGTCTAGTTATAATTTTGACATTTCTGAAATGCACTTAATTTGGCAGATTTCTATAATACTTTCAGTTTTTGCTGTGTTTCATTTTTCCAAAGCATCAAAACGTTAAATTCTGAAAATCCATGCAGGACTTTTATAGAAAGTACTGACAACATACAGTAACAAAAAGGTTCTGGATTCAGAACAGAACAATTGCTGGTAGTTATTTACACACAGAAAATACAAAAAGAAAAATGACTACGCAAAAAACACAACAAAAAACAGAATAATTGTCAAGATCCAATGTACCATTAGCGTGGTATCAGTTTTACTTTTCTTCAGGCTTTTTTTTCCCATGAAAGATGCCAGAGTCCATTTCTTCTTATTCCACTATATAATGATTTAATATTCTTCCTTTAAACGTGTTAACGTGTAATGGATTATAGATGATTTTTTTTTTAATAACACAAAATTGATTTAAAACAAAAAACAAAAAGAGCAACTAAATTAAAACTGACAATAGGAATCCAACCACTATCTCATCTGATTTGGGGGTATCTGCATATTTTTTGTAAAGATCTAACTTTAAAACATCTAAATGTGATGTGATTATCATTTCTGTTGATAAAAAAATAAAATTAAATTGAAAAAAACAAAACTCATGACTGGCAAACAAAAAGAGAAGAAAGAAAAAGGTGGTCATTGAGATCTTATGATTCTCTGAACATAATTTCCATATTAAACTCCTTTTGAAGAATTTCAGTCTGTAAACTTTTCTGAATAAAGTACATTTAAAAAGCCTTTCCATTAAAGGCAAGAACACCTTAAGTCTTTCATTCAGCTCCAAGAGATGCCGCCTCTTCTGGTCAAGAATGGACCAGACGTTCAATCTGTTATTTTATGAAATATATCATTTCCATCATAATCTGATTCAGACACGTTTAAATCCCACGGTTCTGGAAGATGTGACAGAGGCCAATCGGACAAAAATCTCACAACTGAGAACATGTAATTGTAAGATTCTTTTGGTTGTTATAGAAGGAGAACATCCAGAGATGCTGGATTTATTTGAATCCTTTAAGGTTTGCTAGAAGTTCTTTAGATGCAGAAACAAAAACCTCCAAATGCATCAATTATTTTCCACTTCCGGTTCTGACCACAAGGTTTTGGTGAAAGACAGCTTCTTGGCTTCTTTCTGCAGCAATTACGAGTTTTATTCTGCCTCTGTTGTTTGATCAGTGACAGCAAACAAATGTGTTTTATTGAGGCACCAAAAATATGTCAAAAGGCAAAAACTACATTTGGAAAAAAAACACCATAGTAATTTTGCTTCTTTCTTAGAAAATGTCATTAAAAATACACAAATAATTAGTAATAAAAACGAATTGAACAATCAACTCAAGAGTGTCGAGTACGCAGAGATGATCCTGCATAGCAGTAAAATAACAAACTTGGAAAAAACATGCCAACTTTAAAAATAAAAAAAGACAAGAATGCGACATACTTCTGACCTTGTCAGAGACACCACTGTGCTTCCATTTCTCAAATAAAGAAGAAAACTATTTTTTCAGACATCTGGGGTCATCTTTGTCTCTAACTAGTTTGTTAGCTATCTGGCAGCTGTCAGTCTTGATGTAACCGTTTCCAGAGGCCCCAGCTGGACACCTCAGCCTTATTTACGGGATGAAATTGAGCCTCATCCCACTCACCTGTTCCCATGCTCCCCTTGTTATCAGTTAATGTGATTGGATTGATGCAATGATGGAATATGATATATTATTTCTCTGGTTGACTAAAGCGTGACTCATTGAGCGGAGTTAGTCCAGCTTCTTTTTGCAACAAATGAACAATAATTTAGCTTCCCCCCCCCCCCTTTATTTTCTGATGTTTAGATATGTTGTTGAAGCAGTTTTGATTAAAAAAAATAGAAAACACAAGACAGCTTTGATTTATCTCTGGGGTTTAGAAAATCACAACAGTGACAGTTTAGTTCAATTGAGTTAGTCATAAAAGAAAAGTAAGCTAGAAAGGGAAATAATGACTCTATGCAATCAAATTGAATCAAATGCAAATGACCGACATGGTCATTTTGGCCATTTCTAGATGAAATTCCATCAAATGTATTCACATTTTTTTATTCAATTCTGCAAGGATCTGTTTGGAAACAAAGACAGCATTAAAGATGGTTCCCATCGGCTTCTCTAATGAATCAGGACACACGGATCACAGCAGTCCTCTGCCATTACGTCAAAACCAGATCCTTTCTTCTCACAGGAAGTTATTATTGGAGTCACATGGAAGTGAGCATGATCAAGAGTTATCGCAGCAAAATGATAGGACTGTAGCCAGTGCCTTTTCTAAAGGTCACCAGCGTGACATGGCTGATTTCCTCAAGGATGAAATGCAGCCACTGTTTGACGCCTTATTAGCTTTTCAGATGTCTTGTTTAAAGATGTTTTAAAGGGCTTGACTAATTAAATTAGTTTCCAAGCAGCTGGTGGATTGGAATCTGTCCTGCAGAGACGCCTCTCTCCACCAGGTGACAAATACCGGCTTCCTGAATGTCTCCATAATGACGGAAAGTGTGTTTTTATCTGTAGCTGAACATTTGATTTATATCAATATGATGAACGACAACAACTCCCGCGCAGATGCATGGGCATATTTCACACTTGTATCTGTTTTGAGTTTTATTCACATGACAAATGGCAGCTGGAAAGGTCATGTTGCCGATTAATTTGAGAGACAGGAGTTATTAGAGAACGGATTCATATGCATGACTGAAAAACAACAAAAAAGGAGAATACTATGAGAAAAACAGATAGTCTCTAATTTAAATGTAAGCAGTTCATCTATAAAATGCTAAACAAGTCTAATTACTGACTATTATTTGATATACTTTTAAGTATTTACCACTATGAATAATTTAGTAAAATATGGAGTTTATTAGAGTTCTGAAGCATCTGGAAAGTCATTTCTTTCCTACTGAAGTGCACAAGAGAGACCAAAGCATCTTGATAATGTGAGCACAAGGAAATGCTCACAGCAGAGGCTAAGAAAAGGTCACTTTGACAGAAAAGAATTACAAAATGACAGAAATGTCAGGAGGCATTTTTATTAAAATGCCAATATTTTACAATATCAGTCCAAACAGGTCATCAAGATAAGACCTTTATACTTTTTTGCCTTTCTGTCAAGTTCTGGCATTTTCCACAAGGAGAATCATATAATCTTGTTTCTTTATGGCGAGAGGAACGTTTGCCTTCAACACGCCTGTTTGTTGGGACCAAATGAAATCAGCGAGTTATTCATATTATATCCTAAACCGCTCCTTTCTTTACATATTTGGGGGAAAACATTGTGTCAAACATGAAATTGGTCATTTTTTTTGTGTCAAACATGCTCTTCTGTTCAATTGATATGTTCCTAAATTCATGTGCAGTTATTAGCTTCTGGTTTAGGACCATTTCTGGGTGGTACACAAGCCGCTCTGTTTACCAAATGAGTTATTCATACATTTTATTACCTCGCAGGTACATGGAAAATTGATGGAATATGTGTCAAATCATTTTCTGACATCTGCTCGTATCCATCAGTCTCTAAGTTTCTTGCATTGCTTCCTTCATTAGAGAGGTGACACAAAACTCCATCCAAACTTGATATCCCCCCAGCACCTGAGCTAAATTGGATTTTAAATAAATGTCAGACTGAGTTTTACATTAGCACTGGAGAGCAGGTACCTGGTTTGAGGCGGAGACAGCCAGTTTGTGTAAGATAATGCCTGCTAGCCACAGAAAACGGCATACATTACAAAAGTGACAGAATGTGGCTTTTGTGTTATCTCTCGCTGCTTTAAGGCGGCCTTTTTATACCTCAACTTTATAATTAATCACCGTGCGTTCTTAACACCCTGAGTGAGTGTTATGCCCCAACACATTATGTTAGGATAGAGGTGCTTAGAGTAATTGAAAAAAGACAGAGTTGGGTTGTGCTGCGTTGGATCCCTCAATTGTTTGAAATGGAATAAGACATTTAGAGAATTGAACTGACCACAGCCATTCTGCAAACATTTGGGACTGATCAGTGGTTCAATTCCCACCTTCATTTCTACCCGTTTGTGAGTTCCAATGGATGGAGGAGTATCGCATGCATCTGAAGCTTCGTCCCCCAGAAACAGTCCTCTCAGAATATTTCATTTATAGCAACTTTGTACATAATCCCAACCAGTGCAGAAATTTCCATGAATTTGTTCATCTTAGTTTTCAAAAAATGAATGAAACCGATAACCAGGTAGATAAAGAAAATTGGAGAAAAAAAAAAAAAAAAAGGTCAGAACAAAATTAAAATGGAATCCCAAAATTGTAAACCATTACTAAGAGAGTGCAAAGCTGCTGTGGACAGTAAATAAGCTTATATATCCACTCATGATTGAGTGAGCGAGGCTTCTGCAGAGAAATTGTCTAGCGCCCTCCCAGAAGGTCAATCCAATCACCCAATTTTCCACAGTTTTAATTCATGTTTTATTTCATGGTCGCCGCATACTTCTCATTTTATGTGTGGAGAATGTCTGAATTACCTTTTGATGTTCCATCTCCTCTGATCCAAACAGCAATTACTCCAGAAGTCTAGTGACAAAAAGAAAGAATGAAAGTACAGTAATGAAAGAGAGCAGAAAATTACATCTGCAGAAAGAAAAAAAAAACTGATTTGTTTCTACAAATATTCAGCATTTTATCATCACAGCACAAAAGGCATTTGTTGATTAAAACAATAACAGAGCAGAGTAATTGTCTATAATAGTGTGTGACATGGAATAGAGTTATGACTTCTAAAGTCAGAGGAATGCGTGTTGTGGATCCTAAAAGGCAGATTTTCCTGTTTTAAATCTCCGATCATCATTTTTAAAGAATGCACAGATTTCTGGACGCTGCACCTTTGATCTCCAGATGATTGCTTTGTATGCCGTCCTTTATTCTGTTTGCCTTTTATTGTTCTATAACGTTTAGTCTCTGCAAAAGGGACTAATAAATAAAATGTGTCGTTGAGCTTTTTATAGCAAGGTTTAGTGTTTTTTTTTACCATGTTCTGAAAAAAGAAAGAGTCAACATGCATGTAAAAGCGACAGCACAGACACTATATAAAGTGCTCGTGCATTACAGTGAATTTCTGTCCATTATTTTCTCATTACAGAACAGTCACCTCTGTAATGAGAGCAACAAAGGAAAGGCAAAAGGCTGATTTGGCAGCAACCTGAACATTGTTTTCTGTCTGTGCTCTGCTGCAAAAGGATCTTATTTTCTGGTTCATCTCAATGAACTGCCATGGAGGGTAGGCAGCCCAAAGAAATGTAGTATAACTAATAAGAAACTGAAGTGGGATGACACGCTGTAAAACATATTTAATACAGGCTTCCTTCGGTCGATAATACATTTGAGGTTTCAGATGCTTTTGAAGGTGGAAAATGTATCCTCTATTGTATATATTTGGATTTACTATTAATGTTGCTGCCCATCCTAATTTCTGACTCTAAAAATGAGCCACTATAATTATTTTCTGTGAGACACAAATGCCTCCACTCCTTGAGTGTGAGTCAACCGCTAGAATATCTAATCCTCTCTGGTAAGCCTGCAAAACCCAGACTTTGCTCATTTCATTTCTTCTTCCAACTGTTTCAAGTTCTTTCAGACCTGAAAGAGAACATTTGTGGGACAGAACCACATTTTTCCAACAACTACCTGCATTAGGAAATAGAAGAACTTGTTAAAGTGTCCGGGGACCGTGCACGCGTCTAGTACTATTACTCTTCTGTCAAAGGGTTTGATGAGTCTGCCATGCGTCCCACACTGCAGTCTGCATTTGTTTCCCTCTAATTATTATTTATGATCATATTGTCCATGAAGAACAGCTGAATTTGGCCTTCCTTATGTTTCCATTCCTCCTTAATGAAGTGCATTTCTCTGCATTAAAACTAATGAGCCAAATCAATTTACTCACTTAGATACAAACTGTTTTGCAAATGAGGCTCAACTTTAACTAACGCTTTGGAAAAAATACAGAAAGAGTGGCGGATTTGTTTGCCGTCTCAAAATGCTGCTGGAATAAAATAAATCACTAACACCGTTTTTCTTCTTATTACCATTAAAAATATTCCAAAAGCAAAATCATTCACAGGTCCTTCAAAAGAAATATGATTCATTTAGTTGAAAACTTGTTGCAAAAACTGCCACTAATGACGTTTTGTGACGAACGTCTTTGTGAACATATCACGTTCCAAAAGAGGATTCTCAGGATAAAGAGAGATTCTGCAAAATGCATTTATAAATACATGGACGTGTATGTATATTTCTCCTGAATCTTCTAGCTTTTTTGTGATTCTTGTGGCACAATAAAGTAAAGCAAAACAAAAGTTGCAACTGTTTTGTCAAAAACTTGATAATCAGGAGGACATACAGATTCTGAAGAGTTTGTTATTCTTCAAGTTTATAGGGTCAAAAGAAATGTACACAAATCAGTGAAATGTTTGATTAAACTGTGATTTGATCAACACTAAAGCAAACTTTTTTTTTATGTTTGTTTGAAAGCAACTGTAAAACCTTCTCAAACATATAATAGCAGCTTGTTTAGTGAGTTCTACACAGAAATGACCAACTTCAGACTGAAAGTGAAGCCTGACACTAACTCTGGGAACAGCATGCCTGTGTTGTCCAGTCCATGTTAAAATCATTTCTATTGGTCCAGTTCTTCCAGGGCTTTTCTTATTATGAAGTGGAATTTTGCATTCATTGGCTGCACAACACTGTCTGGCTTTGTTCTGTGTTCTTTGCTTGGTGTGGAGCACGTTGAACTTGTTCTAGTGTTTGTAAAGGGTTCTTACCTTCATTTGTAGTTCTTATAGCTGCGATGTTTCGTCTTTAATCCAATGATGAGCTCTTTGTTCCGAATGATGACTCCTCAGTCCTCGTTTAGTCGGTGAAAACAGCTTCTCTCGTTTACTTCTTTCTTTCGCTCATGGTGCTCTTGAGGTTTTGTAACTTTGGTAATTTCAGAAAACATTCAGAGATGTTTTAACCTCTTCCAGGTTTTTTTTTTGCTACCATTGTCTTTTGCAGAAATAATGTCCAGGTAGATAAAGTATCCAGGTAGATTTGATGTTTTTCCCAGGTTTACTCACAATGTGCTCACTAGGCTTTGATGGGCCTTGGTGCTCTTTCAGTAAAGATCCCAATATCCCACTTTACTTTGTTGATAACCTACTAGGAAATTCACAAATGTTTGCTTGAACAAAAGCAATAAAATATTCCAGATGGATGGCATCAACTCCCCGGGATTCTGGTTGGATTGAGCCGGGGCCTCTGAGCAGTGACATGCCAGTGCAGCCATCTTGGATTCCATGATGTTTATGTTTGAGCCTCTAATGCACCTAATCGATGGCGACCGATTGATGGTGGAAATTGTTCCTAATGAAAGTGATTTGCCAGAGTCAGAATTATTCTTCAAAGTTACTGAAAGAAATATGTGGAATTGCTTGAAATTGTGGAAATTCAACCAAAATTGTGAAATCCTGATGAATCACTTTGTGGTTCTGGAAATATTCCTAGTAATGCAGAAACACTCTCCAACTTCATCACTGCTTTTTATCTCAGATAAGAGTGTCTAAATAGCTGCAGGATTAACCTTTTTCAATTGAAGCACTTTGGATGATGATTTTACCACATTTGTTGTAAAACATGTTTTAGTGCCAGTGAGTGGAATCCTTTCAGATTTAAGAATACAGATCTGTGCATCAGCTGATTAAGAAGAAACAATCTAAGATTGATTCCTCTGCCTCTTCAAGCACATGCTGTTATTGCAAATCTATTTTTATGTCAGAATATTCTGAACAAAACGACCCTGAGTCACTACACAAGTCCTCCCTCCACATGAAAACTGTGCTTCTGATATTTTTGGCGTCATTAATGTGGAGGTAAACAAGCATCAGTGTAAAAGTGAATGATTGAATCCCATCCGCTGTAGTAGCAGTTCACTTTCAGGAGGAGTCAAGACCTTTTTAATTTGATTTTGATGAAAAGATTAGAGATTGTTCTGACTTTCTGGCAGCTTTCTTCCAACAGTCAAAGATCCGTGCTCCATCTGCACATCCGTGTTCCCGTCTCTGCCATCTTCATGCCAAGCTGTTCAGCAGTGGCAGGGAGAGCAGGGCTTTCCGGCCCTCCTCCAGCAAACACCATGCTTTCAGCAGGAGCTTTTGGGTCGCCTTTGTACTTCTGCCAGGTTAAATGATAAAATGTTTGCTGGGTTTTAATGAGACGCTGTATTTTATGGAGTAAAACGCCTCTACTTCATGTTTGTAAAGGAGTCTCTGCTGTACCTCTGAAACGAGACCAACATTTTTTATTTCACTGCTTTTCCTGACGTCTTTTATAGAAAATTAATGCAAACATATAATTAAAGGCCAGCTTTTCTATGAAAAGCTTTGTTTTAATGGCAGGTTTGACATTCAGGTCAAAATTAAGTTGTGAAATAAAATAGAGTGCATGTACTCGTTGCTGAAGGTGGAAATTCTTTTTTTTTTTTCTAAGTCAGTTACTTCAGCACAACAGTAAGGCAAAAAGCTAAATATAAATAATCTAAAAACACAATTCTGCTTTATATTTAAACTAGTAATGGACAGAACTGATTTATTGTTTGTCTGTGTTTCATCATTAGTTGATCATAATTCACAGCTGTGGAAAATACTACGATGGCTTTACTTGAGATGATGTAAGTTGAACTTCTGCCCTCATCGTTATATTTTAACCGGGTTAGTTTGCACTCTCATGAATGAAAACACGATGAACCTTCAACCATCTTACACCTTTCAAAGAGTCGTCCATCCTCACAAACAAAAGCAGTGGATCAGCCTCCTGGAAAACTATCCTCAGAATTTTAAAGGGGATACAATAAAACTAAAATTACGTTCACACACAAACAAAGGGATCCATCCTGCAACCGTCACTGAAAAGTTTCAAACCGACGAAATACGAGTTGTTGTGTCCGAACTGGTTTGGTCCAGCAGCTGAGCAAACAGGTGAGAGTCTCTGCTGTTGGACGGATTTCATTGGTACCAAAGGGGTTTTGGGATTTTTTTTGTTGTGATTTTTGGACTCTCAGATATAATTAGTGTTTGAACCTTAACTTGTTTTGAATTTTTGGATTCTCTATTTAAGTTTAAGGGAGAGGGTAGGTGAGGGGGATGTTTAGGCGGGGACAGGAGGGAAACCAGGGGTAACAGAGGGAAAAGGGGGTAAAATGAGGGAGGGGATGGAAAACCAACAAAAAACAAAAGAAGTGCCAAAAGTTGCTTCAGGTCTGTCATTGTGACAAACACGTGCACATATTCAAGGCAGGGAGGTTTTTGTGCACAAACACAATTCATCTTTTTGCTTCAGTTCTTCTCTAAAGGGGATTTAAAAACTGCCCCGAACAAAACCACACAGCAGCTGCCAGGCTTGCTATAAGCTAGCGTGTGAGTTGTGTTCACACAGCGGCTGCTGCAAAAGCAGGAGAACGAACGTCCGTCTAAAAGGTGGTTTTCAGCTCAGACAGATGAATCAGTCCCAGCTCAAACAGTTATCAGATAGGAGGTCAGTGAGTTATCTTAAAAAGAGCTACTGCTGCATTCCTCCTTTATGCCCACACCACCACCATCTTTGGAACTGTTGTATTCAGCTTTTCCTGAGTGTGTGGGAATGAGGTGCATTCATGAAAACATGTGCTTTACATGCAGTCGTTCCAACAAACACCATCCAGAATTTCAGGATGAGGCGTACAAACAAACAAAAAAGAGGCCCGTCTTTACCTGGGCCTTGTTTTCCTCATATAGCTTTATAATGAAGACCAATTAAAGTGCACAGACTGGAAATGGGCTTGGCAGGAGAAAAGAGAATATATTCTAACATGCCTCGTAGCACCAGGATAATTAGGTGAGCTGGATGCAAGAAAAAGGGCTGTGCACATTTTTGACTGCAAGCAAAGAATTGGCACCGACCTTTCGAAGGTAAGGTATGAGATTGGCAACAGTCACTGGAGAAAATGTTTCCCAAAGGGCAAAACAGCTACAGGCAAACAGAGCCAGAGGCAAGATGCTTCTGAAAAGGAATGAGTGGTACAGAAAAAAGTCATGTTGGCCTACAGGTAGTCTCACATTAAATAGGCTTCCCGCCACACGTACATTCCATTTTACATGTTTATCAGCTGGTAAAAAAATATGGGATTCGGCTGCTCCAGAGGAAACAAGAATCAATAAAATGAAAAATTATTTCCAGTGATCTCAGTGAAAATGCTTCTGAAACCAAATACAATTCTAAAATTAAATAGCACTATACCTGCCCTTGTGGCCCCTTCCTGACCCGCCCCCACTGGCTGTGCCGCTACTTGCCCCTCACTCTCCCCCTCTGCCCCTGCCACCCTGCAGAGCTGTATGTAATAAATTCATGATGGAGATGCTTTTTTCTATTAATAAATGGTGGCTTTTGTGTTACTTTTATCTCCATAGCAACCATTTTATGTTTTGATAGCCTAGGGATGACGAACAGATCTGTGTACATTTTACAGGAATCTGCAAAAATAAACTTTGGGATTTCCTTAGCAACAGGTTTTTCTGTTAACCACGCCCATATTCCTAAAATATTCTTATTTTGTGTCACATCATTTCAGCCAGCTGGAGCCAAGAAACTTTTGTCGTGGTTTTAGACTTAATCTGGCGGTGTGTGAATGTAATTTAGTGAATTAATTAAATTCATTAGGAAAATCTCTCACTCTCACTCTTTTTTTACGGCTTATCCTGCTGTGATATCATTAGTTTTTTAGGGTGGTCATACTCTACACCTAAACCCAAAATTCAATTTCACCGGTGAGTTTTTGCGTGTGTGGTGGGGGTCAAATCTAAGTACAAAGGTGCAGAAACAAAGAACTCTGAAAACAATGTGGTCCAGAACTGCTGCCCATATTTTTATGCCAGAACTCAACTTTGTTAAAAGGCTGCTTTTAATCTGAAAATCCCCCGTTCAGGTGTGCAGGAAGGACAGACGCAGATCCGACACATACAGCTGATTTTAAAATGGTCAACTTTCTTTCACACTATAAGGCATTCGAGGTGAAAGAAAAAACGGTGACTTCAAAGCGGGTACAGAACGTGGAGAGTGACAACAGATTGTATTGACCCTCCCCCAATAAAAAATGACTGTGACAGACAGACTTGAGAAAGAAATCTAACAGGGTTTTAACTACAGTTTTTAAAATATCCGTATCCTCTTGACGAAAAAAGAAACTCTGACTCTGCTCAAACGCTTTGCCTCCACCTCGGAGCAATCTCCTTTAGCAAACGCCAAATTAGCGCTGCAATTAAAAAGGCTGACACTGGCATTAATTATTCCATGCAAAACTACCAGCTTAGTTGTGCAATTGAAAAGAGATAGGAAGAAGAAAAAATCTCCACAGGGAAAAGTGGTCATAACTAAATCTATTCCATCACCAAACAGCAGAATGGATCCTACAAGGACCCCCGATCAGCCCGGCACAAAGGGGCTTTAATTGATTTGGAATTGTTTACAGGATCTCAGGGGAGCTTTCAGAGGACCGCTTGGCTCAGAGCCGCAAAGTGATGGTGACAAAAAAAGGAGTCTGAGGTTCTGGGATTTGGGAAAATAATAGTAGATTCGCTGGATGAGCCCGAGTGCTCACTTCAGCCCTCTACTTAATTGTAGACGGAAGTTTTTACTGTTACAGTGATCCCTCGCTATAACGCGGTTTACTTTTCACAGTTTCGCTACTTCACGGATTTGCATCGTGCATTATGTTCTGCATTCTGATAAAAAGTCACTCTGCTTCTACTCTATCTGTGCGTCAATAACGTTGCAGTTTAATATCTAAACGTACGTAAAAGAGCTTGCCAAATTTACATTAAGTACGTGAAAATCATCTTGCAATTTCGAGTTTCTCTAAAACCCATAGAAAAAGAGCAACAACAACTGCCTCTCACCATGTTCTTCTCCTGAACAAACACAGCTGCACCGCGGGCTTCAAAAGAAGAAAACACTGCAGAGCGGAGTCAGGATGCAGCGGCTCAGTCTGAAGAGCAGTGAAATACACCTGAGTCACTATTTGTCCCACTGTACTTTGTATTTTTTCATTATCATTTTACATTTTCTCCCGTTTAATCCAATTACTCGGGTCGCGGTGGGCGGGGCTAATCTCTGCAATTTGAAGCCTTCTGTTCACATTGATGATTAAAATTATTCTTTGTCAGTACAGTACAGAAGTAATTTGTTGAAAAAAACGTTTCTAAAGTACTTTGATTTGTGAAACAAATGCTTGAGCCTGTAAAATGTTTTGTTCTTTCTTTTCAATGTATAATAGAGTATTTAATTGTTTAATAATTGTAAAAAAAATAATAGAGGTTTCTACTTCACGGATTTTGCCTATCACGGGTTCTTTCTGGAAGTAACCCCTGCGAAAAACGAGGGTTTACTGTACCTATGTGACTTTAATCACTATTGTCAGTGTTGACGTAAAACAGTTGGAGACCAGAGTGCAGGATTACTGATGCGACCGGCTGACCGGAAGATAACCAGTGAGCCCAGCAAAAACACCAAGGAAACCAGAAGGTGGGCCCGAAGGTTAATATAATTAACAGCAACATGTTTTCTAACAGTCAGACTGCAGCGAGGAGCGTGCACGTATCACGTGGACATCTCTAACGGGCTCCTTGTTCGGTCTGCAGGATTCGGACAATTGAAAAAAGCAAAAATCTGTGTGACCCGCCTGCGTCCCCCCACCTACCTCACCCTTACTCACCCTCACGTATTGTACAAGCGTTCACTACGACTGCAGCACGCTTGTGAGAAAATTGTGCTGTAACTCTGTACTCTAAACATTTTCTCCCGATGAGTTCACCGAAGTGTTTACAATGGGAATGTTTTGTGAGAGTCACCAGTCTGTGCAGGTTTGACCATTTTTTTGCTTGAAGATCCACCCATAAAGGCAGATGAGAGTGAGCAATAGCAAAGGCAGCGTTCTGTTGTAATGGCGAATGCCTTCTTTAATCATCAGAATTCTGACTTCCAACATGTTTTCATTTGCAAACTCACAAGGCTAGGATCACTTAATTTAGGAAAGAACCACAATTATTCTTTAACTTTCTATCTAAACTAGTGAATTGGTTCGTTTTTCAATAGAAATATGTCAAGAGATGACGGAGAGCGACGGGCCAAAGCCTTTCAGTGCATTAAGAGGGACAGGAAAGAAGAGAAAGTAAAAGTGGTCCACAGCAAACTACAGAGGGTTGGAGGTTGTGTAAGCAGCTTTTAGCAGCACTTTGGGGATCAGACTCTTACAAGACTAGTGTGATTGACACACAATCAATTTGTTAAACTCCACTGAAGAAATGACAAAAGTTACTGTATTGGATACCAACAATTTCATTTTTACATTATTGTCTTCATATTTAACTTTTTTTTTAAATGAATCTGCAGTTTTTCAAGAGAAAACTTCAGCTGTGAACCAAAAAGATATTTAGCCAAAAACAGGAGGTTCTCCACAGACTGTATCATCTACTATTGTCTCATGACCTGGTTGATGATGCTTTTTAATTTGTTGTTTTCAGATTGGGAAGCCAGCTTTGATTTTGGTTTGTGATGACAATTCATGAAAATGGAGAGAAAAGGTGGCAGCACTGCTGAGCTTTTGGAGAGCCACACTAATTAGATGAAGCAGGAAAAATAAAAAGACCAGAAAAACTTTTGATTTTCTCTTGTGTTACCTGATTTCACTTTTGGTACAGTAAAATGACGGTATTGTTGATCAGTCGCCAGTGTTGGACAGAGATTGTAATTATTGTGATGAGCAGAAAAGGTCTGCCTGATTATTTCCTGCTGGGTTTGTTTGCTAATTGTTTGAAAGAGAGCCGTCATTGTCAGTAGTCTCTGATGGTAATAGCAAAGCCAGACCTCATGAGCACAAAAACACCTTTCATCCCTTTGGGTAGTCTTCAAACATTGCACTTTAAAAAAAAATGCTTTGAATTGTGACATGATTTAAAATAATTCAAACACATGGAGCCCAGAAAAGGGCGACAAAATGCTTCATGCATAAGTCAGCGGATAAATAAAGCTTTCTTGAGAGTTCCCAGGCATCCAGGTAAATATTTATCAACCATACGGCACAATATCTTTAGTAATTGTTTCTTTATTTTTTTGTTCCATAGACAAATTGATGAACAAAAACAGAAAAGTGCATTTATCCAACCACAGCTAGAAATGTGCACAAAACGTCTGATTTCTCATGCAGAAACTGCAAAACTTAAAATGACCCACTCCACATACATAAAGTGTTGTCATCAATAATATCAGACCTTGAATGTCTCACTCTGAGATAAATGGTCTGGAAGAAAAAATATTTAACAGCTTAATTACAAATACAGTCATAACTAAACTACTTAAATCTAATTAAGAGCTCTGTGATCACATTACAAACACTTGCAACACGTGTAAATATTGAATCACATCAGTTAATAAATCCACAAAATAGATTTTAATAGTTTTTGTTTTTAGAACTTTTTTCTTAGCTATTAATAAAAAAACAAATACTCAAACCGTGAATGAATTTGTAAAGGAAAAAAAATAAAAAATTCAGCATCTTCACAGCCTGAATTTAGGTTCAAGAAAGGAGGAGATTTTGTCAGAGACACACTGTTTTGTTTTTCACACAAAAGTGAGTTTTGGTCATGTCAACAATCAACCCACTGTGTTTCATTGTAATATTGTCATCAGCACCTTCAAAACAACCACAAATCTTTCTGTCACGTCTGACTTTAGGCACCTGGCAAATGCAGCAGTGATGCAAGAAAAGACTGACGGAGTTTATGCAAATAAACACCTCCTGTGTTCCAAGCCAGGGGCCTCCAACCTTTTTTAGGCCACAGACCGTTTTCATTTCAGGCAATACTATGACTGACCAGGCTGTCCAAGGCTGAAGTGAGCATCCGCTTTGGTTTGCCCCCAGTGTCTAGTAACTTTTGAGGAAAAGGTTTATCTCACTTATCCTCTGTAAAACATCTGCTCTAAACTTTGTTGGTTCTCTGGATTTCATGTTTTTTTCTTCACCCATAACTGTAAATTGTGGAAGCTAAAAAAGAAATGTAGAAAAAAAATGCAGACCGTCATTTCACAGTCGGTCCCGGTCTGCAGCCCGGTAACATCTGTCCACCAGGTTGTTCTAGCAGGACAGGACAAGATCCCAAAGAATCAATGATGCAAGAAAAAAAAAGTTTGATATTTTATTATTATTGATGAATTATGGCTATAAATACTTAAACTTATAAGAAAAGCCGGGATGTCATTTTGAAATTCTAACGCCTTATCTGAGCTGAGAAAGATCTGGAAGTAAGAAGAGTCTTACTGGTGTATGAGAAAATCTTTGTGCAACATTTGTGCGATGCATTTTCAGGGATTCACATGATTTGTGGATAATTAGAGAAAGTTTGTCACAGATACTTTTTTTTTTTTAAATTTTGACTCACAGAAGCAAAGCAATTGAAGACCACCCACTTTGATACAGTTGTCTGATTAATTTACTGAAAATGTTCACATTTGATTAAACATGGAAGAAACTGCTGCTACTTTCAGAAAAAATCTGTATCAAATGTAATCAGCAGTAGTGTAGACCAGTGAGATACGGCTCAATGCTCAACATGTTCAGCAATCTGAGCGTTAAGTTGGAGGCCAAAGGGGCGTCGGGTCAAGTTATGGCCAACCACCAAAACACACTTTTTTCCAAATTCCTTCATGTAAGAGTTATGACTACAGACACTCTTTAAATCCTTTTGTGTGAAAGAAGCGAAAAAGGAGGCGATCCCGAGGAGCAGGAAGAATATGCAGACCGACACAGAAGAATCGATGAAGAGGAGGCACACGGACAGAAACAACACTTTATTTTAACACTGTTGCTTCACAAAAATCTCAAGATTATGCAATAAAAATCAGAACAAAATAATATTCTACTGTCATTAGAAATAGAGAGGCAGTTATCATTCATTTAAACAAAAATGTGTTCCTTTTTAGTAAAATTATCTTTTTCTCAGACCAAGGTGCATGCACGCCATAACATACGTGATGGAGTCCTATTCCCTTTTGCCAACGCTAAAAAAGTTTCTTTTTAAAGAAAGTTTTGACGACATCACCCCCTAATGTGTTTTTGAACTATGTTTTAGAAATAAATCTGAGGTTTAGAGATGGATCTTCCTCCGTTTGGTTCTCGTTCAGGGACCACTTGACTGTGCATGATTAGTCAAGAGACCCTAAAATGAATCGGACAGTATTTCATCGCACACCAAATGTGACCCTGCATCATTTGCCTTTTTCCATATTTCAAATTACATCCTGTTAATTTGTGGATGAAGCATATTAAATGAAACCTTGAAACCATGAAGAATAGAGGTTGAGACCAAGAGAATCACTGTATTTAATTTGGGGAGCCAGTGGCCAGCCTGAGAAATGAATTAGAGGTTCAGGTTGGCACTAAGTGTGTAATTGTGTTTCCCTGATTTATTTTCAATCAGTAAACTATAAAAAAGGTCACATAATTAGTTTTTTTTTCCCCTTTCCATAATAATTGATCACCCAGCTTTTTCCTGGTTGAGGAAGAATTTGTGTTTAACCCTTAAATTATCTAAAGAGTAGAGGGCTTTTTTTTGCTGTTGTCAGTCCAAATATCTTCCACAAAAAACAACAATAATAATAATAAAAGTTTAATAATCTGAACATTTACCATTTCTGAATTTCTCATGACACGGAGTTCGTTCAGAAAAAGAATCTGTCGGTGAATTAGGTTCAACTGGTTGACCGTGAGCTTTTTAATTAACGAAGGCCTCCCGTACATTGAATAACACGGGGTTATCGTATTTTCTTTGAAACATTTAATGATTATTCCAGCCGTGAAATTACTCGCCTGAGAAACAACACTGTGGAGTGACAGCCACTTTGTCAGGCGTCTCCCTCCCCTCGTGGTCTGGGTTGTCCCTTTGCATTGCAGACTTGGCTGGTATAGTAAATGGCAGCGGCGCTTGAAGGCAGCAAAGGGGGAGAACCGCGGTACAGTAAATGTTAGATTCATGATGGGACAGGCACTGGAACTGTCAGATAAGCGGGGAGCTGAAATTGTGGCATGTTGGCAATCCAGCGGGAATTGCCTGTGTGTCAGTAAGATGGAATAAAAAATGACATGGGGGGGCAGCTCCTCAATGAGCCTCGCAGAAATGTTGTGTATGAACACTAAATGGTGTTTGGATTAAAAATCCTTATCACACATAATATAAACATTTCAAAATTGAGTTATTTGGTTTTATATGAAGCCTTTTTAGCATTTTGTTTGGGCTCCTGGTTCCCATGAGAGGAGCAGCGAAGTGAAGAATACGGCTGATCAAAATATCTGGCCTCTCTGTGCCTCTGCAGCATTTGTGTTTCTACAAGTCCGTACAAGTCGGAAGCCTCTCAAGCGCGGAGCAGATGCCCAATTCTTGAGTGGTGGCAGTAAACATCAGCAGCATTATCAAAGGCTTCAGCTTGCCCTGCTCTCCGTCAAATCTCCGCTCGGCTAATGCCTGCATCTGTAATGTCCCAGAGGCTGCCTTATCTCCCCCGGCCACTTGGATTCATTGCCAACCTCTGGTTCATGGCAAAAGCTCTGATCTGAAGACAAGCTAGTGGCGTGCCAAGGTGGGCAGCAGAAAAAAGTCACCTCCCGCCACCAGCACTCTGCTCCCCCACTCTCCTGCTGGATGCCAGCGGCTCCCATGCACGCCGCGACTGCGGGAACAAATGCTCCACTCTTTAGGAGATTTCCCTGTGCTGCTTTTTGTGTTGCTGTCAGTGCAGTGATTGTGTAAATGTTCACGTTAATCGAGGGGGACAGGACTTAAACAAATGTAATCCAAACATTCCAGGCACTTTTACTACAGATCACCACCACACCTTTACGTTTATTATTCAATTTGACCACAAATGATAAACTTTCAGCAAAGCTGCCATCACACGTCATGCTTCTCTGCGGTCACTGGTCCCACTAGGAGCGGCTCCACCACAGTCTGCCTCGCTAAGCCACCTGTTGAGGATCACCAGTCTCAGCAGAAGCTCAGTGGCCGTTAAGAAGGAGCCCCCTTCCACTTCTATGCACACTAGTGCCCCGTCCACGCAGCATAAAAAATAAAAAATAGAAGCTGGCTTATGTCCTCATATGCTGAACCCCTCAAATGTTTTTGTGATGCACATAAGTACAGGCTCTGTCCACCCTCAAAAGGGCAGTGTGAAAGGACACAAAACAGAGAATTATGTGAAATTATTTGACTTCCACAACACTATTGAGAAATAAACTGTATTTATAAAGTACTGTAAAACAACCACAGCTCACAATTTTTGTTTTATTAAAGACAAAAGCCAACTCTCAGGAAAACCGCCCACTCCAACAGAGTCTGCAGGACTCCCCAGAGTTTTGGATTCAGCTGTGGATCTATTCCAAACCGAAGTGTAGTTTTGAAACATCCATCCATCTTTAGAATCCCTTTTGGGGTCGGGGGCAGTTGGAGCCAACACAGCTACTGTTGGGTGAAGGCAGAGTTCCCCCTGAACAGATCCCGCGTCCGTTGTAAAGGCCACACACCTGACACTTTTTTCTGGTTTTTTTTTAACTCAGGAAAGAAACTGAAAAACATAAATTGGGTTTAAATGAAACAAAGATAACCCAAAACATTAGTATATCTCTAAAAAACAACTTAAAGTTATATCCCAACATGAACAACCCATAATTTGGGTTGAAGAAATAACCTGTGTTTTAAAGGTGCATGCACACCTACAGGCAATTTAGAGATACCAAATAACATATGAAGCATGTTTTTGGAGTAGGAGGAAGACCCATGCACAAACACGGGGAGAACATGCAAGTTTTACATAGAAGGAAGCCATTTGAACCAGTGCCTTCTTGTCGTGAGGCAAGACCTCTTATCACCACACTGTACCGACAACTGCAGATACAGGACAAATTAGGCATATAAGACATTTGCTGGATCCCAACTCTTCAGCTTCATTTATTTTGAAAAAAATTCATGTTAGATTTAGTTTGTTTAGTTTTTTTACTTTTTCTAAAACAGCTTAGCTGTAAACAAAAAGTGAAGTTTCTCCATGACTTTTTTTTACCAAATGACCTTTATAATCTAAATAGTGACTGTACCTTCTAATGCTATGCAGTATATTTTTGTACTTACATAACAGTTTCTTTCTCTAGGTGTTCTTTATATATAAAATACCTCTATTTTCTTATTTCCCTCTTGAGCTTCATCCAGCATCTTCCTCAGGGATGTAACCGAACATCCAGGCCGTGAAATGTTCATGAAAACACCGAACAGCAGAGATAATTGTGTGGAAAGAGGCCCTGATCTCACCGCGGTTCAGTCACCGGAGTCCTCTGAGGAAGGGCCAGAGGTCAAGAGGGCTGCTTCGGACATGCAACCTTTATTTTTCTCGGTTCAAAAGGATGAGTGAAAAGTCGGCATTATACAGCACATTATGTATTTATGTGAATTAAGTAATTGAGACGTCTTGTACAAATTAGAGGAGCTGTTAACTGAACAGATAAATGTTGGTTTGACGTTGAGAATCCATCTTTCCATTTTTTTTTTTTCTTCTTTTGACTTATGTAGGGTCAGGCAGCAGTCGAAGCAAAGACACCCAGACTTCCCTCTCCTAGGCCACTTCCTCCAGCTCCTCTGGGGGGAGACCTTTGGGGCAATACCAGGCCAGCCAATGAAGTTTTCACCAGCATGTCCAGGGCATCTCTGGGGTCTCCACCCAGTGGGACATGTCTTGTAGACCTCCCCAGGGAGGCATCCAGACCAAATGCCCAAGCCACCTCAAAAATTCCTCCCGATGTGGAGGAGCAGCGGTTCCACTCCGAGCTCTCTCCGGGTCACTGAGCTCTCAGGGAGTGCCATGGGCACCCTCATTTCAGCTGCTTGAATCCAGTACCTCTTTTATTTGGATCGTGACCCAGATCTCATGACCACAGATACGTGTTGGAACAAAGATCGACCTGTGAATCATCTCCATTTGCACCACGATGGATGAGTACAACGACCACATGACAGCAGACGCCCAACCGATGCACGATTTGAACTTGAGAAGTCAGAGAGAGTCCAAAGTAATGACAGATTTTGGATTGCCCTTTTTGAGTATTACATTCATGCACGGTTATTGACTTGCACATGAAATAATGTCACCAAACATGTAGTCTGTCAGTCGATCGATGACAACAGGTTCCATTATTTATCAATAATGGGTTGGTGTAGGAGTTTTAGGATTACCAAACTTAGTTTAGTAATTACAAGAAACCTAAGAAAGCTGAGTCTGTTTAAAAAAATGAAAGAGAGAAAAAAACAGCAACTACTGTAAAACGATGTCCCGAATGAAGCACTGGTGTAATTTGCTGCTGTCTCAGTCAGCAGTGCATCAGTTGTTGGTAGAAAATGGGCTCTGGTGGATGAGGCTGAAGAAACGGCTCCACGTTAACAAGATGCCTGGTCAGGCGTGTAAACTAGCGCTGGATAATTGGGCACCATCCTGTGAACCATTAACCTTAAAACAATGGATGGATATGGAGAAACCCATCAGGCCGCAGCTCGGTTTGACTGAAGGGAAGACAGCGGAAGGGAAAGCAAACAGGCGGTCCACATAACGTAAGCGATGCAAGATCACCACCAGGCTGCCCAAGCGATCGTTGTTTGGACCGCCTTAAATGTCATCTGCCACTAATTTTACTGTGAATTTTGATAAAGAACCTTTTATTCCAGAAGTTCTCAAAGACACATAACGAGGCAGATGCATTCAAGGACGCCTTCTCAAACGTGTCGGTAAAATGGACTGAAAGGAAGAACTAAAAATGTCCTTCAGAGGCTCGTCATTACTATGACAACGGTAGTATTTTCCAGCATTTTTAAAGTCTTAAAACAGTGGATTAACCTTAATTGTCCTCATTAATTTTTTTTAGGAATAATGCAGGTGTTGTGTGATATTTACAGCCACATTAATTGATGTTTGACATCATTTTCAGCATCTGCCACACACATCATACTTAGAGATAACAGGTTGTAAAGTGTATCAGTGACACATCAGTCTGAATTTATGCTGCTTGATGTGGCAGAAATTCATCAAAGTCAGCAAACAGGAGACGACACAGACTGTTTTTCAAATTGCTAAGGATTTGTTCAATGAGCCGTGCGCACTGGGGACACATTTGCTCATTTTTCAAGGAACCGAGTTGTTTCTTTAACAGCTTCAGCACATGGGAACAAACGGTTGAGGAAGTGCTACAGCGAAGACGGCCAAATTAATAACATTCAGCGTATTTTTCACTCTCAAGTCACTAAATGGTTTACAGTTCTGTGGCATACTCTACAAAACAACACAACAATGAAATAAAAGCAGGCTAGACTATTACTGAGCTGCTCTACTTATTACTGCCATGCTTTAATAGAAACAGATGTCAAACCAACAGACATTTGCTGCTGTTCCCGTGTTCAATCTCTGATCAGTGTTATGGATAGTTTTAATTTGATGCTGCTTAATGTTCTGGTCCCCGTTACATGCAGGCAGTGTTCAAACAGCCAAAGGAAATTCCTTTGGACTGAATCTCTGCAGCTGCAGCATGCACTATAAGCGGCGATAATTCAAGCTGACAAACAGTGTTGTTTGCTGCCTCACGTCGGCCTGATATGGATGGATCAGCAGACCAGAGCAGCTATTTCTAAGAACAATTATCGAGAACATTTCACCTTAAATGCTCCGCCATCGGTCAGTAATGTTCCTTTGGAAGGCTGCTGCACTGCTGCTCTAAAATCTTGTGCACAAACTATTTTTTTTCCTATTGAGAAATCCCACGTGGGAGAGTCTTTTTTAAGCGTCCCTGCATAAACGTTTCACAGGCTTTCTGAAGGTCTGTCAAAGTGGTTCCTTTCAGTCCTTGTAGCTGACCATTCTCCAGCAGATTTGCTGCTTTGTGAAGCCACTCGACATTGGCCTCTGAACCATCGACTGTGGGAAAAACAGCTGCGTCATGGATGAATGCATGCTGTGTGTACGCACACGGAGGTTTTAATATTGGTCACCTTTTTATTCCTTCATTCTCCAGTTATTTCAACTGTAAGGACACTACAGCCTAAATTTTTTTATTTTTATTTTTATTTTTCAATGGCAGCCGTTTGGAAAAAAAACTTTTTAGGACAAAAACATTTTACAATAAAACTTTTTGCACTTGATCAAGTTCAAAGATACATTGGACATGTTAGGTTTCATAATAAAAGCATCTTGCTTTTTATCAGAACTACCTATTATACATTAAAATGCCACATTTATTTGCATTTTCTTTGTGAATATACATTTAAGACTAAATAAATTTGGGCACACTGATGCCAAATCCAAACACCAAACACACTTACAGCTGCTTAACATTTAAAATTGGACTTCATTTTATTTATATCTATGTAAATAGAGACGTTAAACATAAAGATATGTCAGGATAATACAAATACAAATCTGAAAGGGAAATTGAACTTTGAAATATTTAATTCAGATTATTCTGTTTTAGGCGAGGATGAGGCTGGATGAAGAACGATCACAATCATGTTGGATAACTTCCTCGATGACTTTTACTATAAAATATTTTGGATTTATTCATTGAATATTCTTATTAAAATATATATATAAATATACACATACATATTGAGATGTAAGATTTTCATGGGAATCATTTTAAGCTGTGTCCTGAAAACCACACAAAATTCCTCGTATCTTCCTCCAGAGGGCCGTTCCATCTTCAGCTGTTCTCTTCTCAAATAACCATCTTTGCATCTGGGAATTATAATCCAGAAACTGAGTTGCAACATTTCTGTGAACTCCAGAAGGTGTTTAGCCCAGATTTGACCAGGTGTTTGTGCAACACTGAAACAAATTCACTCTGTTCTCATAATTGTGTGTCTCCCATTAGTCTTTAAGTTCCAACCAAAGACAAAGCATTGAAATATCCTGGTGTTACACACACAGTTAATTCATCAATTTACAGTCATTTAATTAATTACTTAATAGTGTTGATGATCTTGTTTAGTGAATGGAACTGTATGTTTGGTAGAACTTGGTTTGTCATTTTTCTGTGAAATATTTGTCTTTGACATGAGTGCAGTGAAAAAATCTCCCTTCCATTAAAAACTCAACACAACAACTAAAAAGGATAAAACAATTAAAATAGTAAATTATTTAATACATGACATAGTAAAAATAACAACACTGACAAGAGAAAAACACACCTGCAGAGCACCCTAAAGAACAATTTTTTGAATGAAATTTTTGTTATTTTCGCAGCTCATATTCCAACCCGGAAATAAGACAGCTTGATGTCTGAGGCGCCCTTCTCTCCTTGTGGGTGTCGCCCATTTCATGTCGTCAACTTTACTTTTACAAAGATGGATGTGCAGATTGTTCAAAGAACATGAAAGCGTTTTAGCCGATCACTACTAGCTCCAAGGACAAAGTGGGTGTGTCTGTTAGCCTATGGGGAGGTGCGGGCAGCGCAGACTCTTCCTGGAAGGGGCAGTTCCTCACTTTGTGATGTCACAATATGAGGACCCACTCGTTTTCCTGGGTTGGGAGGGGCTGGTGCACAGAGAGCAGGTTTTTAGAGGAACACTCAGACAAGCATGAATGGATCCACAAACACAGAAACTCAGAGAAGTGAGAATGGGGCCGAACTGCTTTTGGCCCATCTTATTGTCACAGACTCCTCGTCAGCTTCTAACAAACTGATTTAGGCTTTTTTAAGCCAAACCTGCTGCCTTTGCTTTCCTTTGTATCTTAAAAGCTTCTCTCTTTTTTTTTTTGGTTTGTTTTCAACTTCTTCCACTCTTTAGTCTTTGGTTCCATCGTTGATTCATCTGAAGCATTCTAGGTTTTCTTCAGTAGAACTCCAAGTGACCTTTTAAAAACATCTATTTTTTCCTTTCTTCTATGATTTTAGTATCAGTTTTACTTTCTTCTATCAAAGTTTCTATTATGTGAAAAGGGTAAAAGCAGCTGGATGGAAAGACAACAGGTAAATAGTTTCCCTAAAGGCTGCCGTCTGGGCTTTGCTACCAGAAGATGGGCTTTGACAGCGACTACAACTGTGTACTGACATGGAAAAGTAAAGGCAAACATCAGAGGAGGAGACAGAACAACAGGGCGAATGTTTTGACGTGTTTGGGCAGATGATCTGACAGGAAATGGAGACAACATTTCGTCGTCCCGGCCCTTCATTAGAAAAGCTGTCAGCTGACGCCTCTCCGAATGTTGTGTACGTTGATGGCTGCCACATAATGTCCCGGGAAGAGTGTCACCTATGAAAAATTAAAGCGGTCCTCATCTGCCGTCCTTTAATTAGCAGAGATGCACCACCCTAACCCATTACTCTCTTCTGCCTTCATCCACGGTCGCCATTATCTGTAACAACGGCACAAAAACATCGCAGAGCACAAACATGTCTGTGTCGGTGCACAAAAACAAAGACTGCATCAGTAATATCTCAGGGTAGAGGTTGTGTTTGTAGACGCCATGGACACATTTCAACCCAACTCTTTGGTGGTGAGTTTATTGGTTTTAGTCTTTATATTCCAGGTTTTTATTTGAGATGAGGTTTGTGAAAGTGCCTCCAAGTCGTGGTTAAAGTACACGTTTGTGTCAGTTTTCTGTTAAGTCGGGTAGAAAAAAGATCACATCCAGGCTTCTGTCTTTTTCCCCACAATCTAAACTGATTCTGTAAAAGGCTAATAGATGGCATCCGATTTGCATTTAGATGATTGTGGAGTCTCTGGTGATCTATGACTCTCAATCTGATTTGGTGGTGATGGAACAGCAGGGGAGGAGCTGCTGTAGACTCAAGGAAATTGAGAGGAGGAAGAGTACAGGAACCAGTACTTTGGAAAACAGTTCGGCTCTTTTTTTTTAAAATTTATTTTAATCATGGCTCAGATTATCGGACCTTTTAAATTTGTGCAGAAAAAGTCTCAGATTGTACCAGGTGCTTGTCAGCTCAGGTCTTTTCAGGAAACCGGTCCAATGAACTTTGTCTGAAGACTTGATTCATGTATCAGCGAGCTTTGTTTAGTGCGGTGCAGCTGGGTTGTCAGCTCCCGTTTCTTTTTGTTTTATTTTTATCGCAGTGTCTCACTGCTTCATATTTCATAGTGATCAAACGGCTCACATCACAAACACAACACGTGTGTGCGTGTGTGTGTGTGTGTGTGTTTGTAACACAGATTACCTCCATTATCTTTCTGAGCTGACTTTAGTTTGTCCGTGCAGCTCTTTGAATATTATTTAAAGCAGATTTCATTCTGCAAAAATTCAAACAAAAATTTTCCTATCTGAACTCTTATTCAACTCATATTGCTTTTTTAATACTGCCAACATTTAAAGGTTCACCTCAAACCAATTAGTTCTTTTTTCCTCCTTTTTTTTAAAAACAAACTTATGCATCATTCCAGTCTTGTTTCTACACAGCTCATTTGTTGAGCATATCGTGGTTGGAGTCATAAAGGTATAATGGAGGCAATCCCGTGTAAATGACGTGAAAGATTGCATGAATCATTGTGCCACTGTCAGCCGGGCACATTGTAATCAACTGCGGGACGGGGGCTGTTCGCTGCAGAACGGCGGGCGTCAGGAGCCAGTACCGGCAGCTCTCATGCAAATGATATCGCTTTGCGTTCAGGTCCACTCAGTAACTGCTGTATGATTATCTGCTGCGGTACAGAGTTCCTTTCAGAAGTGCTCATATTTATTTATGCTGGATAACACATTTACTAGCCTGCAGTTTTTTTTTGTTTTTTTTCTGCACATTGTTGAGTTACAGAACAAAGCTTGTATACATTCTCACCATTATAGGTTATTTCCCATAATTTAGCCATAGCTGGTGCAACAACAAAGCGTGGCGCTGCTCTTTGAAGCTGCAGTTTGGATCCGGGTTCACTTCCTGTTGATGCCATCTGTTTCGTGTTTGCTGCAGCGGTTTGACTCCTCATCTCTGCTGAACCGAAGAGATCATGTGGCATCAATGCAGAGATCACACCAAGTCCTACTTCCTGAAAATCCACACAGCACCAATACAATCTGCTGCATCTGCAAATACTTCAACACAACTTTATTAGTTCCACTAAAGAGCAAGGAGGTAACGTTCACCTGTTCAATGCGACAGTAAGGGAATTCATAACATGCTAATTGACCAGTGGCCTCTCACTATCGCAGTTCATTTTCCACGAGATTTTTTGGTGTGAAATTTGGGATTTTTTTCTTACAGGATAGTGTTTCCTGCATCCTGATTGGCTGTAGACTTTGGTCAATCAAACTCCTCTTTACGGAAAGCGTTCAGCTTTCCACATTCACATAAATCTTCAATTATGATCAGATCTTTGTTTTCATTCTGTAATGTTAAGGTTTAAACTTTGAGAGCTTAAACAGGAGAAAAAAGGGTGAAAATGTTAAGTTATGGACACACTGCGCGTGTCACATGCATTCATGGACCTGCGTTCAGCTTGTTCTTGAACATAAAGCCCACGCTTTTCACACTGGACAAGCAGAGAGGGGCTTCTTTTCCTTTTCCTAGCTCTATACCAAAATATGAAAAAAACTGGTGCCCTATAATTCCAGTCTGACACATACTGCAATTATTATTTTTCCTCCATAATCAATATTCAAACAGTTGGCACTTCTGTGAATTAAAGGGGACACCCTCCATCTGTCACCACCAAAGCCGACTCCCTGATTGGTCAAAGTCCGACCTGGTGTAACCATCAATGTTCATTCAATGCCCACGGGTTTGGTACACAGAGCTTCAAAACAGTCGTAAAAATGTGCGTAGTGATGTGTGAACACGAGAGTTTTGAACATGGAAGCCCAAAGTCTGCATTAATGTGTGTTTACCTTTTCATTGGAAGTGGTCGCTTGAACGCGTAATACTCAAGGTGGTGTGAACGTAGCTTTAATGTATGTCTGAGAAATGTGTATAAAGTTTGTAGTTAGGGGTTTACCAGCCTTAATCCTATAGAAAATAAATAAATAAATAAAATACAGAGGATTATTTATTATATAATTTAAAAAATCAGAGATGAAGGGGTTAATGCATCTATAATCATTGCAAAAAAATGATTTCAATGCAACTCCTGCGATAAACGAGGGACCACAGTATATGTACAAAAAAATCATCTCTTCTCTTCCTCATTGTGATAAAAGCCAAAGCAGTTTTAGAACCTTTATTCAGCTTCACGCCTACACCTGAGTAAAGTCACAGTTCACATGAACAAACACGCTACAGACTCCTGATGTTCCCTGTGTTATTCCAGAATCCCATCATTCTGCTCAGCTGCCTTGGATGCAGCTAGGATTTACCTGGATAGATTTGTAGATCAACTCTCCTTAACCCTCTACCATCAGACCATTAGCTCTTTAATTACAACAATTATTCAACCGTCAATCAATTCCAACGGATTCTGAAGCTATTAAAATGATCGTAAAACGTTCCGTATCGATGCAAAGCTACTTTTCTCTGCAGTCAAATCTGTTGGAACCACGATCATGTGAACAATCTAATAAATCAAAGCATTTGTTATTTTGGTTTCGCTGGCAGCTCCAGTGTAAAAGGGTTAACCAGGGCTAACCAGGTTGCTATTTCTAAGATGCTAAGCACCGATGGACGGGTGTGTGGACCGTCTTTGACGGGACAGTCTGTGGGTTTACTGAAGGCCTTCTGACTTAAAGGCGGCGAGTTGAACTGAGTCTGCTCTCAGGTTTCACACCAAAACCAATCACCAGGATGAAGAAAATAAAATAAGCCTAGAAGAGTCTGTAGAATTAAAACGACTATTGTGACAGTCATCAATCCACAGCTCTGAAGAAACTGTTTGATAATAAAAAACAAAAACAAAAATCACACAGATATTCATAATTTTTCATTTTGTTCTTGATTCTGCAATGAATGGTTGCCGTTTGTTCACCAATTTCAGGACTAAAAGGATTTAATTTGATAAAGAGACTGACAGATACAACAGATGTCCCACAGTTTTCAACAGAGAAAGTGGTTTGAAGCTGCAGAAGTCATTACAAATATTTTTTTGAAGTCTTTAATTCTGACATATTTGTTTTCATGTCTATTCAGGAAAATAAACACAGTCAATGCAGTGTAAGTGGATGAATGTGTCCCACTGTGTAAAAGTTTACTGAGATGGTCAGCTAAGCTAGAAAAGCTCCATAAATCAGTCCATTTACCATTTAAGGGGCGCGTCCCTCTGCACACAGCTACATAAAGTTAAACACACCTTATGACTCCAATCTCTTTCCAATCACACTGAAGGGCATCCAGTCGATGGAGGAAGCAGTAAAAGTGACCCTGAGGGTGAGGATGATGAGCTGGATGGATTCAGACCTGAAGCTGTGCCTCCCTCCCTTCACGGTGGAGCCTACAGTACCTGACATGAGTCGACCCAGTCACAGTTTGGAGAAGGCGGAGTTCACCCTGAACAGGTCACCACACACACATACACATACACAACTGGGGGGAGAGGGGGGTATAGGGCCATCAATTAACCTATGAAGCATGTTGTTGGACTGTGGGAGGAAACCCACACATGAATGAGAACATGCTAACTCCTCACACAAAGGTCCCACCTGGAATGGAACCAGGACTTTCTCGCTGTGAGACCAGAGTTACACCACGCTACACCCCATCATGGACGAGTCCCGGTTTTGGTCGCTAGCTCCTGGACGGATCCCCTCCTCCATGTGCTTTTGTTCTTGAACTTCTTCGGTTGTTGTGTCACAATCTTTGTCTTGACTTTGTCACGGCTAGACATGAAAGGATTTCCTGTCTGTGATCAGGCCTGGATGGAGAAAATTACATTTTGGAAACAAAAGTTCTTTAATAAATTAGAAAGAAAAACATGTTTTTACAAAAAAGTGAAGAAACTTCATGTTTTTCCTTCAAAAATAACTTAATTTTGGCATTTAATATTAATTTAATATTAATTCTAACTATATTTAGTATTTGTGATTCATCAAGAATTTTCATTTTGTCCATCTAAAAACATCTGAAAGACATGACTGGTGCTGATATGCTTTCAGCTGCTCTTCATACATCAGATATTTGGAGACGTCTCTGCTAAAGATCAGCGTTGATCGCTTGTGGAGGAACACCGAATTCTCGACACATCAATGCACCAAACGGCTTTGTCAGGAGCTTCTCTCGTCTTCCAACACGCCGCTGAACCCAGATGGAACCAGAACTGATTGCTTCGTGTGTTTCTTGTCTGAGAAAACTTCAGAACCCAAAGACCTCTGTCAAAAAAAGAGGCGTCAGCAGGAGCCGTCTTTTGTCATCCGTGAGCGACGCGATGCCGCTCTCTGAGAGCCGGCGGGAAGTAAGTGCTATCATTTCTAGATGTGAATCTGAATTTATGAATATTTAATCTGTACTTTGGGTCATGCAAGCCAAACTAATTGGAAAACACTTCCACGCGTCAGAGGCGGTGAGTAGAGTAACGCTGAACATCCTTTCCAGTTCTGAGTTTATGGATTTCCTCATTTTCTAAATGATCTGATTTCTGACAAACATAAAATCTTGTTTAAGTTATTGCATCTAATATTTAGTGTAAATATTTTGAAAAGGTGTCAAAACAAAGCTAAGCGCTAAGCCTGCCATGCTCAGCTTTAGTTACATATGTTCTCATTTCCTACATTCCCCTCTTTTCCTCACACTTTAAGGGAAAGTTTAAAATAATGTGAGGCAAATTATCCATTACAGATTAATTAAACGGACTAACCCTTTGTCAATCTAAATCTAATTGACTCCTTATGAAATAAATTGCCTAAATTAATGGTCTAAAGAGTGCACAGAGGAAAATAAAAGCTTGTTCCATTCTGTGCAGCTTTGAGGAGAAAGGTGGGGGGGGGTTTGGTGCATATGGTAACATTATACAGAACTCGCTTTTGCCTGCTTAAAGTGGGTTATATTTATAAGAAGAGAGCAGATTCCTTTCACCACTGGAGCTCCTCTGCTGTTGGGCATTTATGATTAAACCAGAAGTGATTGATTTTTTTTTCCTCTTAATGACGGCTAGCAGAATAATTGACAGCGAGGTAGCGTCTTCCTTTCATTGTGTGCAAAGACTTTCAATAGTTAAACTGAAATGTGCCGAAAAGTCAGCGTTTAAAAAGCAGTGAACACTCACTAAAATGAGGAGAACCTCTGTGGATCCTCCACGAACGCTGCATCATTCAGGAATGGGATTTCTATCTGCCTTAACCAGAGAGGAGGGTCGACCTCTGCTCATCATCATCAGGACGTAACGGGGATCAATAAGACAAGCAAATGATGAACTGCGTTGACAGCTATCATTACTGCAGGAAGCTCACATGTTCTCTTGCAGTTCATTAAAATCAACAACAGAGTTAAATGAAGTTAGAGTCACTAAGAGGTTTCTGCAGCTTTCAGACTTCAGAGAAGCGCAGAGAGATCCATCATCCAAACGGAGGAGAAGCTCTTCAGGAGAAAGATGCTGAAAGGAGTCCAAGAACGAGGAGGACTCACCCGGGAGGTCATGAAAAAACCAGACGGATCGGAGTATGAAGATCCAAATACAGAGAACACTGTTAGGAATGGATTTTCTGTCTTCTCTGACAAACATGCAGCAAAATAAAAAGTAGTTTTTTTTCTTTTACAGGAACGAACAACATTTCAACCCTGAAAAAACTGGAGGAGGAAAACAGATTTAATTACAGGGATTTTAAATCCGGCAAGTCTTTGCACTATATTACGACACAGTAAAGGGATTTTTGCACAGGTTGTATCTGTGCCCCATTTTTTCTTTTTTTTTTCTTCGGTGCACCAGCACCAAGGTTTTTAGCACCACTTTTTCAACGCATTGCATTTACTTTAGCAGTTTTACACGGTCACTTTGCTTTTCAGTTGCTGTCAACAGCATTGAGGACTTAAACGTGAAACAGGGACGACGGGCAGGATTCAGCATGATGATGTCATCCCCCCCTTACGACCATGAGTTAGACTTTTATTACTTTCTGATAACCAGAGCTTAAACTCAAAGGGAACTTATTAACATCATTGACTGAGCCACAGAACGGCTTTGTGCACCGCGACCGCATCGTGGATTTTTTAGGTGCACCATTAATAAATTTAGGTGCAATCAAGAGTGGCACTCTAAAGCCCTGTATTAGGTCCACCATAAAAGGTAAAAAGAACCTATGCATTGTCGAGAATTATGAGATCATGAGGAAAAGTTGTAATTTTACCAGGAAAGAGTCATGCTTTTTGGAAAATATTGATGTGTGAACCGCCTCACCCGCCGGAAATCCACTCCTTGCTGGTCAAGAATCTTCCTCTGAAGAGGCCCAGTTTCCTGAAAATCCTTTACAATGTCCGTATACTTAAAATACAACAATGTTGATTCACTCAAAAGCTTGAAACCAATAAAGTAAGAGAATAAAACGCGCTCTACACCTCTCGTATTAAAACATTGATCCTTTTTGTTGTTGTTGTTTACATTTTTCTTAGTAGACAGAACTTTGCCTCAATAGTTTATGACTTTGTCACAAATTCTCCTATTGTCATTTTTGAAATTATAACTTTACCATTGCAAAATATTGAGTCCTTTACTTTAATTCTACAAGTTTATTCTTGTAAAATTTAGACTATTTTCCTCATAACTTTATGACTTTATTCGCGTCTATGAAATGAAATGTATTTATTCTGTTTTTTTTAATTTTATTATGGTAGCCCTAATACTCTGTTGTACTGAGTAAAAACTAAATATGTAATTTAAAACTATTGAATACAAAGTTCCCCAAATGACAGATATGATCAGGTGATGCTGGGCCTAAGCAGTAACACAAGATGATTGACAAGGGCAGTGGCAGAAATAAACGAGCTCCTCATGTAAAATGACCAATCATTAATTATGTATCTGCCTTGATAAGACGCTTTATTTAAAGAGACCACTCACATCCCAGAGGCATGACCTTTCTCTGGAGCCAAACAGACAGTCTGATATTTATTAGGCATTTAGAGCTGGAGGACGTGAAGACATGTCTTCATAAACTGTAATGCATTTATTGCTCTTTATGGAGACTCCATCTGGCAGTTTCCCAACTGTAATTATTCTTTGAATACTTTTTTATATGTTGTGAACTTTGATCCACAATGACAGCTCAGTTTTTTCATTATGAGGACATATTTCACCTCTAATGCAGCATTTCTCTTATTATTGCTATCTGTGTGCTTCGCTCTCCTCTGTTGAATCCTTCCATTGTTATCACAATGGTGCAATTTACCGACAGGGATCAATAGATTTAATTGGGTTACGCACCTCCTCGTGTTCTCATGCAGTTATATGATCCTTTTAAACACGCAGTCCAACAAAAGGAAAAATGTTCGACTTCTTTCAGGTAATATTTCATCTGTAAGTCAGCGTGGAATCATGGAGAAGCTTGAACTCTGGAATGTGCTGACCTCCAGCTGTACGCACGGCAATCTCAGTAATGAGGGCCCATCAAACAGCCATCCCCCTCAGGTCAGACGTCCACGATTAAAAAGTCATATTGTGTTTGGGGGCACATACATGTGGGATTAAACAGGCGAGGAGACGTGGCACTAGTGTAGTTATTTGCAGCCCGTCACCCTTTTCCTTTTACGCAGCGTCTACTGTATCGATGGATGATTCAATGTGGTTCATGGCGTTATCGTAACTTTACTTGAATGTTTATTTTTTAACTCCAAATTTAAAACCAAAGGGGACACATTTATCCTCTTATTTTTGTCTAAGGGTATGTTTAAGATTAAGATGATGAAGGGTATGTTTAAGATGTTTAAGTTTAAGATCTAACTCCACTAAGGTGAAAAGAAATTACACAGCAGGAGGATGAAGGTCTGTTGCACAACAATCCTTTTTGCCCCCCAGCTTTAATCCTGCTGAATTGTTGGGAATTTTGCGTCTTCCTTAAATACTGTCCTGCAAACAGCTGCCTTTGGAACCCACAGGGGGGAATTTAGGAAAAGTATGGGGCTTTCTGTTAGTTTGAACTCTTTTCTGATGGTATCACTGGCCGTTTAAAAAATGTCTCCAGCCCAACTCAGAGACAGAGATTAACAAGCGGCTTTATTCTTCAATGAACAGAACTGGACTGGCAAACCAAGATTAAACACAGAAAATTACTCCTTTAATTAACTGCTCTTGAATTTGGCGTCTAACACTTGACGACCTTTGTTGTTAAGCTACATTAACAGTTTAAGAATAAAACAGTTTAACCCCTAAGCAGCTTTAAAACAAGCAAAACAGAATAATCCTGTATAAACACACGAGGGTCTCCGTATAATTTGGCTTCCTGATGCGTGCCGACAGCCTGAATTAGGATAGATATGCAGTCATCTCAGACAGACTAAGAATGATTGATGACTGCTGTTTTTTGTTTTTTTCCAGGCACATAAATGTCTACCTGAGCCCCAGAGAGAGTCACTGATGCTTCAAGCTCAAAGTTGTTCTGAAACGACAGGTTTGCATTTGCTTTGCAGCTGATTTTTTTTGTCTGCAGGAAACAGATCCAACAATGGTGAATCTCACTTTTACCAAAAACAATGGCAGATTAAACATTAAGGCCACAAAGGAGCCTCTCTTTGGAACATTTCACAGATTCCATGTGGAGCTTTCTCAGGATGGATCTCTTAAGATTTCCAAATTTAGTTTCCTTAAGCCAAGAACGTCTATCATCTGCCCCCCACCAAATCCACGATTAGCTGAAGAGGAAAAACAAAAGAAAAAAAAATTAACACC
Source organism: Oryzias latipes (assembly GCF_053564925.1). Taxonomy (NCBI): domain Eukaryota; kingdom Metazoa; phylum Chordata; class Actinopteri; order Beloniformes; family Adrianichthyidae; genus Oryzias; species Oryzias latipes. Next base: position 28,919,669 of record NC_136256.1, read on the forward strand.
CATGTTGCGTTGACACATGTTGAGATGATCCAATGAGGAGTGAAAGGATGCATCACCGGCTGGTCTAAATATGTAGACGTGAATCATTTGATCGACTGTTAATGAGAAATAAAAGGAAAGCATTCCTCCTTATTGCTCCAATTGTAGGGATATTTGGAGCTGTAGTGGTGTCCGAAATTGTGTTGTTTTTTTTAGGGAAGCCATAGCGACTTAAGGCTGGGTCTCCCTCTGCCGGTAGGATGATCTTGTGACGTGGAAGAGAAAGGCATTTCCTCACTTGGCTGTGCTCTGAAGCACAGAAGTTTACATTTAAAGTAAGTAATGACATTTTGCAAGACTTCTTAAGGTAATAAAACCAATGTTGTTATGTATTTTCCGACCGCTGGCAGCCACGTAGATGACCAACAGGTATTGATAATATTGTTAACGTCAGAATTCGAAAAAAACCTTTTATTCCATAGGTCTCCACTTAGAGGGATACATTTAGAGGTAGGGAGAAACCAGAGGGATATGGGCAAATTTTCTGACAGAACTGTATTGGTTTAGCACTGGAAGTCACAAACCGGAGAAGCAAAAAAGATTCCAATAACACCAGAAAAAACATCATCTTTTTTGATGATATTTTCCTCTCAAACCATTGTTATTTAAAAAAAAACATATTTTGTTTTTGGTGCGTAAACAATTTCATCTCACAGTCTACAAACATGCTTCTTTGGTGATTCTAGATTGTTTCTAAGGTTGCATTTACACTGCAGGTCTTGATGCTTAAATCAGATTTTCTGACTATATCTGATTTTTTTGATGACCCGCTTACATCATCTTTTAAAAGTGACCCGTATCCTGTTTTTGCATTTACACTATACAATGCTGAAACTGTCAAAAGTAGACGTTCTGAGGACTACATAGCATTTCCGCCTTCTGTGGACCTGAGCACTGACCGCACGGATTTAAAAAATTATATGCGAGCAGGCCCTTAATAATAATCATAACAGTAATAAAAGCACATTTAGAAGATGCGTGTTGGTCCAAACGGCAAATATTTAGCATGGCGAAAAATTTCCCCTTTTTGTTGTGTTTTTTTGTGTGACTGGATGAGGCAGGAGAGGGGATGGGTGGGAGAGGAAAAAGGAGGGCTGCTCAGCCGGCTTATGTGCTCTCTCTGAGTTTTGAATGAGGAAGTGTTTGCAAAAGTTGTGCTGGACTAATAGTTTGATCCAAGCAAAGAAATAAACGGCTTCTAGCCTGTTCTAGAGCAAAGGTGTCCCGCTTGATTAGTTACCGTTTGCGTCCCGACCGGGACCGGACCGGAAATAACAGCGGTTTCCGACTACGGTCTGCCTGAGGCTATAAGGTAACACGCTGATGGGGCTCCAGCTGTCCTCGAACAGCAACATCAGCGCACAAAAACACCTTAATAAGTCATGTGATCTCAGTTGGTGGTGTCCTGAGTTGACGTCACTGACGTACGACTCGTATTTACTGAGGAATATCCGATTTGTCCGCTTACATGGCACACGCAAATGCACGTATCCGATTCATTTCCACACATGAATGAGGCCTGAATCCGATCTGAGAAAATTGGACTCCATGCGCTTTTGTCCTGCTTACACGTTCACCGGTCATATCCGATCTGCGCCGCATGAGAGGAAAAAATCGGAATTGGGTCACTTGAACCATGCAGTGTAAATGCGGCCTATGTGTGTTTGTGTGGGTGTGCGACTCTGCAACAGACTGGCGACCTGTCCCAAGTGAAGCCCATCTTGGCTCAGCAGTAGCTGGGATAGGCTCCAGCAACCCTGTGACCCCCAAAGGGTTCTGAAGGTACAAGGCTTCATGGATGGAAGGATCATCACCAATAGCCTATAAAGATCTCCACATCCAGATTAAAAGACTAAATTTACCTTAAAAACAATACACGGTTAGTTTTAAACACAAGCTTGTTTTATTTGTATTTGCGCTCTGCAAACTCGTGTCACTTAAGCTCCTCAAACTGACAACCCACCTGTCAGCAGGGGGTGAGGCTTACCCATTTCTCAATTAACACTAAAAATAAAACAGCATGTGACTAAAGGTTTAGACAGTAGGACAAGTATCCTATCAGCACACAGGGAAAGAGCAGTTTTCTCAAGTAAAATCAAGTTTGCATTTGGTGAGAATCTTTTTTTTTTATCTCCAATAAACACAATTATGAACATGTGTGGGTGTTCCTGTTGTCTACCTGCTCGAAAACCTAACGGTTTGCATCAACATCTACTCCACTGCAGAAATGATCTTTTTCAGCCCAGAGCAGTAACCCATAGATGCGTTACTTTACTGCATCAGTCATGAATATGGAGAAGGACCATAAACACTGTAAATACAAAAGCTCCCTGTCAGCTAAATGATGAGATTTATTTAAAGTAGCCAATCTCCCCTCTCTGCATGCAATTAAGGGTTCACGAAGTGGAGGAGGCACCAACCATGAATAAATCTGGACCATAACTTTAGTTTAGGATGAAACTCGTACGACTCGTAGTGGTTGATGGGCTGACTTGATATTTGCAGGGAATAGCTGCATAAAACTGAAGTTATGCCGTGGTCATCTTGACAACCAGCCCATTATTCAAAGAATTCTCCAAGCAAACTTATATGTGATAAGCCTGGTATGATGGATTAGAACAACTAGTGAAGAGAACAACAACTTGGAAATTCTTCCCATCAGTAGGCATGTCCAGAGTCTGCAGGCTTTGATGCTGAGCTTATGGGATTATATTCAGGGTTCAGTGACTGCTAATCAGAAACAACCAACAGATACTCTTGATATGCCAGTGCGCTTGTTAAAACATTGTTGGGAGCTGCCACTACAAATATGGATTAAGGAGTGAGTGTGTTTTTGACTTCTGAGACAATCCCTTCAAGCTTTTTTTTTCCAAAGTCCTTCTTTGTGTTCGCTCAGTTGACTGATTTTTTTCTGCGACTGAACTGACAGAAGGTCTGAAAGTCTCACATCAGTGATAAAAAAGTAACAGAATAATAATTTCATTCATGTCATTGTCTTGAAATGCGACTTCCTGTGACCCCTGACAACAACGGCGCTGACGAAGAAGTGAACTGTCACGCTGTTTGAAACGCCTTCAGTCTCTTCACACCAAACAATGCATCAATCGGTTAACGTGAAACACACTGGAAAGGAAGAAAAACTGTTATTGTGTGCAGCAGCAGCAGCCTCTGACAGGCTGGTAATTGTAAGTTTTATCCAGTGAAAGACAAACATGTTTGGATTGTGCGCGTTATGGCTTTCCTGAGCAACCCGATGGTTGTAGTTTTCTTTTACTCCAGTAGCAGAACACAAACACCAGATCAGAAGAAAGACGGGATTTACCATCCAACCCAACCAAACCTTTAAAGCCACAAATCAAATCAGAACCAAAGTGAAATGTAAATCCGACTTAATGTTAACTGCTGCTGGCATCTAAATACTCACTGATGCTCAAATGTGCTGGTTCAGTTCTTTTAAGTGTTGAGCATTTACGTAAGTCCAGCTCCCATCATCTTCTGATCTATTTTTAAAGCGTTCCCAGTGGTCTTTTAATTATGAATATGCCGTCTAAGTACCTGTCGTTTTCTGGGACGCAGTTTCTGCAGAGCGGCAGGAGTTCATTATAAATTTACCTCTGAATTGTGGGCAGGACTGTTGGCATGGAGTGAGCATGCTTTTGTTATGTTCTCCTGCTTCAATTAGAAGATGGAGACATCTGATTGAGCTAATCACCAGCTAGCATGAATGGAGACTCTAAGCCCTGCTAGTCTTCCACACCTTACCTTTGGTCACACGTCCCACCTGAAACCTTCCTCCACCTGCTCCAACCTGTTTGCCCCCGCCTTTCCACCTCTTTCCCACACTCTGTAAGTATAAACACCAGAAAACTGTGCTTTGTATGTATAATATAATAATACTCCGGTAATAATAATACTTCACAGTAGTGAAACTTTAAGATCCTCACTGAGGACCTTCAGGATCAATCCCCAGTTTTTGTTTTTTTGTTTTTGTGGAGCTAAATTCAGTCTGAGCTTGAACCTGTTGGCCTAGTTTTCACTCATTTCACTGGAAAAAAGGAATGATCTTTATGTCTTCACAGAAACAAATACTAATATTCAAATTCATGCTCATAAGCCACAAGAAAGTTACACAAACACACTATTTTTTTGGTTTGAATTACCTGCATGTGGTACACATGCTCACATATTCTTATAGGTGAGTTTCCACTCTACAATTTGCACCATTCAAACATTTGAATGGCACAGATAAAAGGACTGGAGACAGACGTTAATACAAAAGGGGGAGGGGGAGTGAAAGACGCTCCACTAGACTGAAAAGTGCCTCTCTTGTATACTTCAGAGCTTTTCATGTTCATTTCTCCCACTTTGGTCTGCAATTTCACAGTACACAGAGAAGTAAATTTCACCCAAACTTAAGAACAACATGAACTGTGACTTACAGGAAATATGAAATAGCTTTAACTGCTGACAGAAAGATGTCAGGGGAACATGGAAAATACAACTGTGAAAGGTGATGGATGCAGGAGGCTGGTCTCTGTGGTGACTGCACAAAAAAGGCTTTCAAATACTTCCAAATGTTCCAAGATTAGACTCTGGGATTCAGCCTTCAAATTTTTGACAAAAGACTAATTTTTGTAAAAGGATTTTCAAAACGTATAATTTGTCTTCATTTAGCTGGTTTGATAATGCAAATGTATGAAGAGTCTGACCGTCTTTTAACTCCATCCCAGTCTGGTGTGTCGGTTCAATTACACAATTTCTGCATTTTTACCATGTTTTTTTATAGATTTCATTATGAAATGAAGACACAGCTGGGTTAGCAGTGGGAAGTCCAGCCGCATGGCCCATGACATTAGTCACCTCCTGCAACTGTCCCCAAGTAATGAGCAAGAACCACCTCAGGGCATCCAACACACCCCACCTGCCCACCCTGGGATGGCTGTGCTCTTAGTTCAATGGGGAAACAATGGAACAGAAAGACAAAGTCCAGACCCCCTCAGTGTAAATCCTCAACGATGTTTGTGGTAAAGATTTAAATTTGAACAAATTCCTTCACTAATTTGATATTTTGTCACTGTTTTTATGAACTGTGGATTTGACTTTTAAGTGGGTCTGAATCTAAGTGGAATCGTGTTTTTCCAGAAGCGAATGTTGTGATGCTAAAAACACTGCACTTAAAGGTAATACAGATATACTGTTTTATGGATTTCATTTTAGACTTGATTTACTTTTATATATTTTTTTAATTTTCACAAGTTTATTTATTTATTTGTTTTTCTTCCTGAGCTAATAATTCATCAGCACTTTCACAGTAAATCAACCTGATTCTAGTGAGACAGTCGTATCTACACTAAAAATAGGATTATTATCTGACTTCTTGAGTTGCTTAGTTATTACTGGGCCTCTCCAATGCTTCCTAAATGCACATTACACCTGAATTACTGCTTTTTTTAATGCTGTTTTAGAGCATGCTGGTGTAATTGTTGAGGTGTTTGTGATTTAGATTTAACATTCATCTTTAATTTTGTATTTAGCATTTCAACCAGCATGCTTTAAAATGACACATGAAGCACTTTTGTTTGTAGAAACTTCTAATATAAATATAATAAAAAGACAGTAAATATTAGAAAGGTTGACAAACTGTCAGATGTTTATGTACTACAGTTTTTATTTGCTGTTCTTTATCCTCATAATAAACAGAAAAATCATGTTTTATCAAATAATCTCTAGTATCTGATGACAAAAAAAAGAAACAGACTCCAGTTTCTCCTCAATAATCTGATTTTGATTTTACGTGCACCTGTCCGTCTGCTTTGTTTTGTCCAATCTCATCTTAAAAGTTGAAGAAGAAAAAAAAACAGATTGAAAATGGAAGTGTGAATGGAATCCAAAAAGGGCAGATGATCGGCATACGACCGTCATCCATCATTTTCTCTTTCTGGGGTCCAAACAAAGGACAGCTGAAGTGTGAGGTCAGTCATATCTGCAGACCTTTATGAATGGTGGGACCCGACAGACGCTGAAGACACGCCTCATTTTAACAAGATGTGACCTGAAGGTTAAAAAGGCAGCAAAGAGTTTGTCTTCTGGATCTGAGTTAACACTAAACCTGAGAAATGTGACTGGATTGAAAAAAGCAAACTGAAGATTTCCGATCTGCATGGAAACAACTGGTTAGTGCAACCATCAGATTTCTTGCAGTTATCAAATCATTAGCTGCGTTTAAATGGACTCAAGTAATCAGATAGATCAGAATAAAAATGTTTTACGTAAACACACTATGTTGAAAACTCTGCAGCTACTGAGACAGGTGGGTTTTGCCGTTTGTTAATCCGATTGCGGTGCGTTTAAACATTTATTCTGATTGTAGGCCATGACTGTGCTGGCTTTTACGTCATGTGTAGCGCGGTCTGGCTAGCTGCTCCGTGCGAGTGAGCTGCCTCAGAGGGGGCTTTTGAATGCGGGAATGTCGCTCCAAGCAGTCCTGTGAAACAGTCCCAACTATCATGTGAATTTGTTCAAATGAAGGGTCAGACTGCTTCCAGTCTGCTCCTCAGATTCATCCTGTGGCTCCTTGTCTTTGGTGAAAGGAGGGGGACTAAAGTTGTAGACATTCTCATCCTGCCTTCACTTCCTCTTCAGCATATGCCCACATTAACATTGTTCAGCTTTCAAACATGATACATGCAGTCAAGATGCACATCACCGCATTGCCTGCACGTATTTTAAGTGCGTCCAAGTCTAAATGTTGTTGTTGTTGTTGGTTGCACATTTGAACCTTATCCGAACCCTTCCTTCAGGTCCATGCGGCCAATAAAAAACTTGAGCATTTGCCGCATGTATTTGGAAAATTCCATGCGAATAGTCACTTAAAAAAAAGAAATAAACAAAGGCACGTTAGAAGATCGTCTCGCTCCATGTTAACTGCAGTTTGTTCAGAACAGAACTCCGCTACCTCTTTTTTTATGGCCTTTTCCGGTATTTCAGACAGTTCTGCGCATGTCAAAATGACTTATCCCGGTCGAACGTGTGACAGTGTAAACATTGTGATTATGGAATACACAGGTGCACAGTTCAATTCTAAACGTGTCTTTCATCAGATTACAGAAATGTTGCATAAGTACAAGCAGTTATTGTGGTCAGGTAAACAGACGCAATCCTGAGTCTCTTACTGTTCTGGATTTCCACTAAGATTCATTTCTTCTAGAGTAACTCCAAACCGCCCGCTTCAGTCTGGGAGCTGCAGCTTCTCCCAGCTGTCATCTGACTGGAAGCAGGGTTAGAAATAATTTTTGAGCGTAAAAAGAAACCACAGATGACTCATGTAATTCTTTGCTATGTCTCTCCTTATTCCAGCAAATCTGATTGCTTTAATCTCTTCATTATAACAAAAGTGTTTCCTGCAGTGTAATCTCATTGAGAGACGAAATAACCTCCTTTCAAGACTCAAGTGTCATTCAACAAAGGTCATGCCTCAGAAACTATTCACCCAACGACAGCTTGCTTTTTTGGTAGTTTTCACTTCGTTTGCAGTTTATCTCAGTCTATAATGTTAAATCTAGTGTGTCAAAGTGAACCGGCCCTAAAGGGAAATTATGCTTTATATTTCATCCTAGAACTAAGCCAATACCTCATAAGGGTGTGTAGTGATCTCAGGTGATTTTGCCTCCAGAAAAATACTTTAAATGCAATCTGAAAATGAGACAACATTCTGCTGAAGACATCGTCTCAGACGGGCTACTATTTTCTGGCAGAGCTTCGGTGTAATCCTGGCTCATACTTCATGTTAATTGACGCCACCCATGCTTTTTGGTGTGCATGCTGCAGGCGGTGTGCAGCACACGTCGTGCAACTTTGAAAGGTCCCTCAATGATTGTTCAGGAACTCCTTTCAAACCAAACATTGGATGATGCTTTAGGTAAATTCAGGATTACTGGGCCTCATTCACAAAGGCTTAATTAAGATTTTTTAAAACACATTTAGCCTTAAGAAACGAGAAAGATTGATGTCAGATTCATGACGAGTTTGTGAACCACAGATTTAGGAAGCATATTGATTGTGGGTATTACTCCCACCAAGGTAAGAAGCAGCAGGAACATTTTTTTTTTAAATAATTTAGTCTTGGTAGGGTAGTTAAAGGGTTAGAGTTTGGATTATTTTTGGATGGGCTCTCATGCCTCAAACGTTGCTGACCCCCGTCTGTAGACCTCTGACTGTTCATGAGAACTGGACTGAGCGAGCGTCACCCATAGAAAAGGACTTGCTTCCAGCTCCAACCAGTTGCAATACTGACACCGCCATGGTTGAACCCGAAACATCACTAAGCTTGAATAGTCGAGTCGGTCCAAGTCATCATTTTTACGGAAACCACTCTCACCAATCAGGAGTGAGCTTGTTGGAAGGCCACACCCCTACGACTTGAAATTGGGCTACATGATTCTGTCAATCAAACACTTTGAATATTCGATGTCAGACCACCTACTTTTATTGAGACATCTGATTGGTCAGTTTATAATTTGAATAACCTGAAAAAAACGAGGATTATCAAGAAGATGTTAAAGAAAAGGCATCAGATGAAGAATAGTTGTTTGGACCAATAGAACCACTGAGGAACAGCTGTTTATTTATCTGTTGAAGTCTATGGGAATTTGGCTTTTTGGAAACATACATAACTTTTCAGCATCAGTGTTGCACAGAGACTTTCTTTGTTATTTTTTTCCCTCAAGTCCCTTCCCAACACGAGTAAATAACTGTCGGTCCTTTTTTTGTTCCCTCGCCTCGTTTCTGTTACAAACCTCCTTTTTTAATCACCAACTTTGAAAGTATTTCTTTTTTGCGCTCTCTACTATAATGAAATGAATACATTTTCGAAAATAACTTTCCCAGACTGTGCATCATTATGATGAACTGTGCTAACACAGCAGGCATAATATCACCACCAAATTGCCCTTGAGAATAAGCTTTTCTGTAATATATCCTAAAATGGAAAAAAAAAAAACATATAACACAGGCTTGCATCCATTTTCTCCTGAGAATCTGCACTCCTGAGCCAGAAAAGCATCTGGTGGAGAAGTTAAATCCATCCAGCAGCTACTGTCAGAACAGGCCCCACTGGGATGTGTGGGAATCAGTGATAGACATCCACACCTTTAAAACACCTGCGCTCTCCCTGTCCTCTGCCACAGACTCACCACTGTTTATTTCATTGGATCCAGCAAACCAAGACGCTCCTCCAGCCTGGGAGGCTGAAAACAAAGCTTTATCTATGATGTTTGGGAGAACATTGCATCCTCATAAAAGGACATGTATCTCATCTTCTGTTTTCTTGATCAATATTTTCCTTTAAATTTCCCAAATAAAACTGAACTTTGATTTTTTTTTAAACTACATTACCCCCCACATGCTTTTTTGTCACATACATCTCTGCCTGTCTGACTGAGTTTCAGACGTAATATTTAGTCAAACTTCCTCATTTCTTTCTTGTTCTCACCAAACAAGCAAAGGCAGTGAACAGTAACGTTGATCCACGTCTGTTCCTACACCTGATGTGTCAGAATGACCTTTTTTTGTTGTTGTTACACAACCAGCTGGCAGTGGGAACGCTGCACCATACCCCACATCCAAAGTGTCACAGGAGCCTACACATGAGAGCAGCGCTGTTCGATACCTTATGATTTGACTCCTCAGAACCTGGGAGGTTTCAAAGGGAAACACGGAGACAGAAAAGACGGCTGGCAGCCTGAAGTGGAGAAATGTGAAACCTCCTTCATAATGGGGGAGGAAAGATCGACAGTTACTGTGTCACCACTTGTCAGAAAGAGGAGTGCAGGTATGCTTTGGAGCACGAGTTGTTCTCAAAGCAGTTTTACATGGGAGCGTGCGCTAGCTGTCAAAGCAACACTCGCCGTGAGGACGAGTTCGTTAAAGGCTGCAGGTCAGGGAAACCGATAAAGTACCAAAAAATGATCTTCTTTCAAACTTTAAAGTGATGGTGTGCAAGCCTCCAACTCCACATGTTTCATCTGAGGGATTTATTCACTAATCAATGATCTACGTCTGAATCCAAGTAAGGAGCCTGGCTAATTAACTTTGACACGGGGGGGGGGGGTCCATACGGAGGAGGTGGCGGTTAACCGTCTGCAAAGATGCAGAATCTCCTTCAAAATAAAACACATTTTCTTTATATCAGTTTCTTTAAATCTGCTTTCTGCAAACGTTGAATCACAACAAAGTGTTAAATAAATCATTCATTTTACTATAACCGTTTTCTTAGAATGTAATGACTTGATTTAAAAAAGTTAAAAAAAAAAAAAACATCTAACGGTCTCAGAAGCTTTCTAGCATATTCCAAAAGTAACACATTTTTACCAATAATAAAAAAAAAAAACTGGTTTCAGATGACCGTTTGTTTCATGGGTCAAGATTTCCCAGCATGACCATTCATTTTAATCCAATGCATAACATCAAAACATTTTTGTTAAGAATTTGTAGCCGTAGACTTTACCTGAGGTTCAAAAAGAGAAAAAAAAAAAAAAAAAAAAAAACTCTAAAAACAGATTCTTCCTCAGCCAGAGGCTCTGCACGTTTCATGTGTTTTTTTCTTTGCACACCTACAATGACAATATTCATGTCTTTGAAGTTATTTTCGTTCAGAGCACAAACACAGAAAGAGAGAAATACTTTCTATTGATGCAAATCAATAAATCTCGTTTTTGGGAACAGTTCACCTTTTTACCAGACAGAGTGGACTATTTTTCCTCAAAGAGAGCCCAAAAGGTCATGTGGAGCTGACAGAAGTGTCCCTATCCATTTGCTCTGAGTTCATGAGCAAAAATGTGCCAAAGCTTCAGCCCCAGAAGACTCTAAGAAGTAGGAGCTTCTGTCCAATAGGTCAGATATAACCTTGATATTTTTAGAAACGGGCAAAGCAGACGTTGCTACTGAAGCACATCGACATAAAAATTATATATATATATATATATATGTACACAAGATACACTGCAGAGGGTTTGTATTTTAAAAAAAATTAAAGACCTAAAGGTTACATAAAGCTTAAGAGAACAGAAAACTACTAAACAAAAACCACACATGGAACAAATGAAACAGAAGCAAAACAGCAAACCAGAAGTGGAAAATGATCATTTCAGAAGAGGGTTTATGGTCAGTCAGGCCATACATGCATGCTCCTATGTTTGGTGCACCCTGCTGTTCAACACCTGCCTGCCCATCAGGACACAAAGACACAAACCTACACCTGTTCATGATTATTCTTAAATGAAGGGTAAAATGATCACGCAAACATCCGCTTCTATCAACTCTCCACAATCTGGCAAAGCTGTGTTTTCTTGTAACCGTTTCTCATCATCATTTGGTGAAGGGAAACAAACCAAATGTTAAACAAACATGTCATTTTTTATGAAATGCTTTTTTAAAACAATCATTTGGAAGCTTCACATTCTCTTGTACCAGAGTTAACACACATGATTGATTTGAAAGATCTGAACAGTGCAGTTAAATCCAACGTTTAGTGTTTTACAGAGCTTTCTGGAAAAGCTAGAGTTCAAACGGGCGAAGGTCGGCTGCAGCACAGACGGATGGATTAGCGTTTCAGTGAGAGGTCTGTATCGGGTGATTTCTGTTCTTCTTTGTAGAACTCACGCAGCTTTCATTAACATGCCACACTCGTAGTCATTAATCAGTCATTACGGTGATGAGGGCAAGGCCGCCGAGGAGGAAAAAAGGAAATACTGAGTGGTTGGATTTAAGGTCATCTTTAGTGAAATGCATCAAGCCATTACAGGCCAGTGATGAAAGACTGTTCGGCTTTGTTCGTCTGTTAAAAAGATCCTTTTCCGTGTTTACTTTGAGAGATCTGTAAGAAAGGGTGGGACTCATACATTGTGGGTACTATTTTTTAATGGGAAAACGGTAAATGGCGTATACTTATATAGTATTTCTCTACCTTCCTTCAAGGTCTAAAGTGCTCTACAGTCACAGACCCATTCACCTTTTCACACTGATGGTGGCAACTGATCGTTGCATAATGTTGACTAACCTTATTCTTATAGATAAAGCTAATTTTAATGTTGGCTACATTAGGAAGGAATTATTTTCATAATTATTGTATTTAATTTAATATATATATATATATGTATATGTATAAACATATATATATATGTATATATATATATATATATATATATATATGTATATATATATATATATATATATATATATATATATATATATATATATATATATATATATATATATATATATATATATACTATACACTTCTTTCAAAATGGCAGCATTTGTGATGATTTTATCTCCACAGCAACCATTTCATTTCATGACCGTCTGCAGGTGACCAACACCTCTATGGAGTTTATTGAAGATTCTGCAAAAGGAAACTTTTGGATTTTCTTGGCAACTGAGGTTTTTTTTTTTTTTTTTGGCAAACCACGCCCACATTCCTAATTTGTTCATATGGTCTGTCATATTATTTCATTTAGCTTAAGCCAAGGATTCATGAGTTATATTTTCACAATATTCCTGTAAATAATGTGCAAGCAATAGGGAAACATTACCTTTGTGTGCTCGCCACTGTTAACGGCGTTCAAAACAAGTGGCTTCCCTTTGATGCTTGTGAAATTTCCCTCAGATTTATAAGCAGAAAAAAGAAAACTAACAGATGTGTCATGTTTTCTGTTATGGACCAACAATGCTGGAGAACAGGCTTGGAGGCAGAAACTTCTACATTTAATAGGTTTTCATGACAAAACAGGAACTGAAGGAGCAACAAAAGTGATGATCTGACAAAACCCAGACACTTAAATACACCAGGGATCATTAACTGAAATGAAGACAGCTGTGGATGATCGGCAACCGAAACAGAACATGACCAAAACCAGGAAATATCACTGACAAACCCAAACGCCCCACCTGCGACACATGGAAGCACCGTTACTGTGATCAGGGCTGAATGTTGTCCTGCTAGGCTAACGCTGTTCACACAAAGGCTCAGACAGACTGTTTAACATGTTTTATTTATTCTATTTGTTAGGTTTTATTATGTGAATCATTCTAGTGTTGCTAGTAAAAACATGAACAAAATCTTTGTTCTTCAAAAAAAGATCAACGTCCATTATTTAGAATGTCATTGGTGACTAAAATCTACAAAAAAAGGTATGTTAATTGCTTTTGCTCTTGTTTCATTTTCACAAAATGCCACACTAATAAGGCTTCTGCCTCCATAATGACTGTATTTAATGTGGCAAATTCAATCCAAGTCATGCCATGGCAACAGCGTCTCCATGTAATCCTCATGGGACCAAACAGGCAGCAGGAAGCCCGGACGCAGGACCAACTGAATGATCAGAACAGAGTTTTTGCAAAATAACTAATATAAAAAAAATACATTAAAACACCAATATAGAGGTAAAATAAATGCTTTGTTTTATTTACCTTAAAGCAACTCCTCAATATAACAAAAGAAATGAGCTTTGTGGTTCAGATTAGCAGGAAAAAGCACATGGATTGTTTGCTGGGGGAAACGCACACATATCAATGTGTTATTTATAATAGCCTCCTACCTCTCGGCTGTATGTGGTTTGTCCACACATAAAGCAGTTTGCCACAATAAGAAGTTACATAACAAAAATCCACTGATTAATAACATCAAATGATATTTGGGTCGCCCGGTGTAAAAAGAGAATGAAGCCCAGCGGACGGAGTTGCTCTTCATTTCTTCTATTCATAAACGGATGCAAAATGAAGCCGACATGCAGACAAAAAGGCTGCTCTCTCTGAAACATGTAATATGTTCCACACAACTCCCTGTCAGACATCCCTTTTAGTCTGGTTTCAAATCAGCGTCTTTTGAAACATTTGTAGATCGTTCACTGCAGCAAAATCGACGGTATGGAGCGAGAAAACATGGAAGAGAAGAATAGAATATTACAACACATATTGTTTGTTTTTCTCCTCTCATGAACTCAGGGAACATTGAAGAGTCTTTGGAAGCGGCCCGTCTGCTGAGAAGGAACACAGTAAAATACTTTGATGGCCTCTAAGAAGCATAACACGCTCAGATGCTTGTGAAATGAGCAATTGATTCTCCCACTTCCAGTCTTTATCAAGTATTGGGCCAGTGCCTTTTCCCTCCAGACTCATCCTCCAGTCCTACTTGGCGATCCTCGGAGGCTGAATGGGATAAGCGGTACGATCCGTGCAGTGTGTTCTGAGCTTCTTCCAGCTCCTCTTTCCGTTTGGGCACCTCTACAAGAGAGAATCCTGATCAGACACCATCTGGCTCCTCAAACACAAACAGTCAACTCTTTTTTTTGTTCTGAGAAGCTTTTAGTTTAAGTACAATTTTAAATAACGTCATTCAGGTTTGGAGATATTTCTAAAAACACAATAGACTAAAAGGGCTGCCATGATAGAAAAGGAGCAGACAAAGTATTGAGTCACTCAGATACCTACAGAAGCAGTTTGTTTTACCTCATACCATTTTGATTTTAAGCTTTTTTTTTCCTTATCAAATATTTTGAAAAAACAGAATATTGTTGGAAACATGTCCAGTTGGGCCAAGTATGCGGCTGAGTAAATCAGCAGACTTTAATGTCCCAGTATGGTGAAAACACACCAACGGTGCCATCAGACGGAAATATTTAAATGCAATGTGTTTGGTACCACGGTGGGTCGCTTGGACCGGTGCAGAATTTCTAATTAGAATTTAATGACTAAAAATGCTGCATTTAAAAACAGAATTTTTTGTTTTGTTAAAAGTGAAAGTGAATTTATATAGACTGTCAGCACTACAACCTATTCATAGGTCACATACTGAGTTGACTTGAACTGCACTTTAGTCACACTTGAAGTGACCAGAGACGTGACTTTAAGTGTAAATTCAGAACAGACAATTTGTTTTTAAATTGTCTGAATCTCCTATCTTTACTTGGTGATGAAGACATAACCACAAAACTTTTCATTTTCCTTTTAATTTTCCCTTCATTATTGTAACCATGTTGATTTTTGCAGAAATTCAGAAAAAAAAGACTAAGTGTAGTAAATATTGGAAAAATGCAACTGTTCAAAGTTTTACAGTCCATCATGTAAAAACATGATGCTTCCTTATGGTTTGGTCAAAATTGCTCTTACAAGTCGATACGGTCTCAAGAACAAGAAGACGGCTGGATCCAAATGCAGCAGGTTAGTTAGCTCAGCTAAAAGCCCACAAGGCTAAATCAGGGTCAGGCAGGCAGGAGTCAATAACAGGCATGAGATCATCAGAGGAGAGACAGGGTAGTCAGAATCCAGGCAAAGGTCAGGGCAGGCGGCAGGCAAACAAAGTCAGATACAGAGTCAGAAGACAGAACATCAGGTCCAAATACAACAAAGGACGGCAGAGAGGCACAGACAAGACTTAGCACTGAGCTCAGTGCAGTGCAGAGCTTAAGTTTGCTGTGGTTGTTTGAATGAATGAGAGTCCGGTGTGTGGCATCCAAGTGTACGCTGGGGATGCTGGGAGATGTAGTATGGTTAGAGGCAGTTCTAGGCTCACAATGTCCTTTTAAACACTAGCGAATGACTGATGATAAAAATGAAAGGAAGCATGTTAGACCCTTCTTGAGATACATCCTGGAGCATCAACTGTTATTTACTGACTGGTTTTCTTGTTTGTTTGTATATAAAGCTACGACACATATGATTTCTCAGCTAAATCCTTATGATTATGTTTGTGTGTTTTCACAATAACAGTTAGAATGAACAATATTGTCTTCCATTTACTACATTTAGCTGTTGTATGATTTACTCACAGCTAAAATCCAATATCCGGTCTTGGATATGGCTGCATTGTAGAGGAGCAACTGTGAAGAGACAGATTCTCGCTTTACTCTGAGCTGAAAACGGCAGAAGCCTTGTGATGAGCACTTAAATAATAGAGCCTCTTTAGGTTCAATTTACAAGGATCATCAGAGCACAGCGTGCAGCCAAAGTACAGAAAAGAAGTGAAACAACACATTATCACTACATGTTGTTAAGGCTACCATTAGTCATGACCAATCAAATCACCTCTTCCTCTGTGCTTTAAAAGCAGTAATTAGGGCTGCAGCAGCCCGTTTTGGCGAGAACACAGTTTGGAGAAGAATTGCCATCTGGACAAAAAGTCTTTTCATGGTGGGAGGCAGAACAGAACCGGCACTGCTGAGGTTTGGTTTGGAGAACGCTGAACAGCGGCGGGCTGCATGGGGAGGGGAGAAGAGAGCCAAAAAAGCTGCTGGAAAAATGGTAAAATGAAAAATTCCCTTGATTCTCAATCCTTCTTTACTAATCCATGAACTTTTTTGTTTGTGTGTTTGTCTCTGAGGGTTTTATCGAGATAAAGTTTTCACTCTTGGTTCCAAAAGTGAACCCTTTAAAATATGAAGCCAAGGCGTTCAAACGTTCTTGTCAAGAAGAAGACAAGAATGTGTGCCGTTCTGTTTCTGTGCAATCGTAAAAGCCAGCAAGCCACGCCCACTGCAGAGTGTTCTACAATCACTGCTAACGAGTTTGGCGACGGAAAGCAAAACCTCAAAGCTCAAAACTGAAGCTAAAGTTAACAATTTTCAAGAAAGGAATTCAAACTTTCTCTCCAAAAGAGCAAGAAAGCTGTGATGACATTTGGAAAAAGATGAAAGGCTGATAAAACTGCTTTTGTCAAATGAATCCTGTGAAATTGTTTCTGAGCTTCTGCTGTTAATCAGCACAAAGACGTTTTGTATAAAATACATGAGAAAGGAATAAAAGGCGCAGAATTATTTGATTGTTTAAGATAAATATTAATGGCGGTTTCCGTTGTTTTCAGCAGCTTTGTTCAACACAGCTGTAATCCAGCGTTTAAATTATGTTTAATTACTCCAGTTTCTACGTTCTACGTTACATCAGTTCTACATGTTGTTTAACTCCATAAAATGTCTAAAGAAACAGACTCCTTTGGATCTTTGACTCAGCCTCCGTCCATGAATATCAATCTATTAGCAAAATAGAAGCTTCCTTTCAAGTCACTTCCTCCAACAAAGAGTCCACTTCATTTATTTCGTCCTGTTTCTGCTCTTTGATGAGTCACTTTTGTTGTAGTATTGAAGCTGAACTGGTACGAACGATGCGCTTTTGTTTCCTTGTAACGAAATGGTTTCGAGTGTTCGCCTGAAAGAACGCTGAGAACGTCACAGAACATCAACAAAAAGGAGGAGATTGTTTTCTAAACGACATAGAACAGCGTGATGATGAGCATTTCACACACCAGAAGCCTCTGAGAACCAAAGGTTTGCATGTTTACAGAAAATCAACCCTTTTTTGATGGGAACGGTTCCGTTTGAGGTCATTTCTGAATCAAAGAATCTCCCTTATTGAAGCCTTTCAAACTTGAAGCATGAAAATCAGCCGAGCGTAAGGCCAAGAGTTGTGTTGTTGTCAGGAACCTTTACTGAGCTCGTCACGCCACAGCTTTCGGTCGTGTAGTCTGACATATTTTTTCTACAGCTTTCTCCTGTCCTAAAGATGTCGAGTGAAGCCATGAACTGGTTTCTGAGTGATGACTAATTTATTTAGTCACAGAAGGCTTCAGACGGCTGCGGGTTAAACAGGGCTAATGAGACAGCGACTCCGACACTGACAACCTGTGAAAGACTCTTTAATGCGAAGCCCCAAAACCTTAAACAGAAACTCTCAGCATTCAGGAGTGGCATCTCTTATGAACCATCTGAAAACCTCCATTAAAAACAAAAGAAACAGAATAAGTTTCATCTTTGGAGCTTTTTGTTTCATCTTTTTCATCTCTGACCAACAAGCCCTTGCATGGCTTTAACCTCCCTTTCCTGCTCAGCCTCATCTCTGCTCCTGAAGCTCCAAGATACTGTGCAGCATCTCACTAGACTGCTTTAAATATTTCAATGGGTGTCTCAAACATGAACAGAGAACCAACAGGAAACTGTTCCTTGTCGAGTCTCATCAGCAGGAACAAGAGTTTGCAGTGGGGCCACCACCCAGAGACCAAGCATCGGCCTTCACAGCTTCGGCGAAAGAGACACGCCTCATGTTTCTCCTGGATTCATCTCTATAAGTGAACTCAGGGTCAGAAATTCAACAGATGAACAAATGTTCTTGTACACATTTTCCCCCTAAAAACACAATTCCCTTTGACGGATCGCCAATTAGAAGTGTCTAAAAAAATCCAGTTCAAGATAGAGACGTGTGTCTCAAGAGTCCTACAGGAAACAGGAACTGTTCACATCCTGTTGGACTTTCAGAATTGTTCCTCTTAGACAGAAAACTTCGTCGGGGAACATTTCTCTCCAGAAAGTGATCAAATGTTGATAAACCTCTCAAAAGTAGGATTTTATTTCTTGATCCTGCTTCACCTGGAGGAAAGCCCACCTTCCCCTTCTGTAACAGTTTTGCAGATGAACCTCAAACCTGGGGGGGGGGGGTCTTTCTCGAAGTGTTTACTTACACTATTTGGTGAAGTGATGGACAGAAAGCAATCCTTTTTGAAGGAGCATGACTGTGTAACCTGTAGAGTCGAAAGAACAATGGTAGATTTAAATGTTTGGTTAATTTAAAATTGCATCTTCACGGACATTTTGGCAAATCCAACATTTGTTTAAATTTAAAATCAAAAAATCTAAATACGAGGTCTCCCTACACAATCTACCTTTAAGGGGAAATTAAAAGCAGTTGATTGTGTCTCTCTTTCTTTAGTTATTTTACTTTGTATCTGTCACATTTAATGGTGTTTGTCACTACTGCCCTTATGGCTGGATATGGGCATTCTGTGAGTGAAAACTGGTCAAACCTGTGCAGGGCATGCAGGTGACCCACACGAAATATCAAGGTCGTAGACCGCTCGATGAATACACAGAATCTTCTCTACGTTCATGCTGGGGGTGACAGGGCGTGGTGAACACTTCTACAACACATAGGAGGAAGTGAGGGGGAAACGGGTGAGACGCAGGCGTGGCGGTCACTATTCACAATGCATCACAGAGAAGGAAATAACACCAAACCATGTAAACACAAATTAAAACTGACTACAGATATCCAAAACTCAGTCAACTTTTGTTTTTAATACACAAAAAAAAAAATGAGCGTGGCAGCCGGAAAACACTGCATGACTTAGAGATTTCTCAGAAAAAACTGTGGACATGAGATAAAAATAAAAATGATAGCAATAACTAAAACAACACACATAATGCTGAACTAACATTAAACGCTTCCAAGCACTTACAATGAACTATTGACAACTTTTTAAAAAAAGTGCAGACACAAAGTCAGGCACGTCTCTCCTCGTCCATAGTCCACAGCATTCTATGCGGATGCTCGCCAGCGCGTGCTACATGAATGTGGTGATCTCAACTACTATCAGACATACAGGTACAAGGTTTAACAAAGAGAACTATTTACAAAGAATTTGGTGGAGCTGAACCACTAAAAACTCACTTTTGTCATGACGTCCCTTTAGGTGGTCGTATGAGCGTTAAGGGAACCGCAAGACACACCAGCGCTTCCCTTAAGATGCGGTCGCTTTTCTCTGACCCTCCATGGTGCCCACAACCCAAATACCTGCATGTGACTAAGCTCATTTTTCATGTACCTTTTTTTGAACAATAAGATATAAACTGCAGATATTGTTGCAGACTAAAAATATGGACCATGTTTTCATATAAACGGTTAATGGTGCTTTTCTAGCTACACCGCCTTTCAGTCACAATCCAATTCACTCATTCACACACTGATGGCGGCGCCGCTGCCGAACACTGGCGCCAACCTACTACCAGAGGCAAGGTTGGGTTCAGTGTTTTGTCCTAGGACTCTTAGACATGTAGGCGAACACGGCGGGAATCGAACTTGCAATCTTCCGATCAGAGGTGGACCGCGGTGCAGTGGTAAGGGTGCTGTGGAGGTGTCAATTCTAAGCACCTTAGGAGAACTTCTCTTTAGGCCACCACAATAAGCTGTTAAGAATTTCAGAATCTTTCAAAAGAAAAACTTGCATAATCATGAAATTGGCTCCTGATTACGATCCCATGCTGAAACCAAATGTCTGCAACACGTCATCAACAGGAGCTTTTCCTTGCAGAACACTTCCATAAGTGACAGACTGAGAGAAGTGTCATCTCTCTTGGTTGTGACAGGAGCCTCCTCTGGGCTTTTCCTGTTTTCTCTTGCATCTAACACTTTGCTCTGCTCAGAAACAATCTTGTTCTGACTCCTGCCCATTAATGGAAGCAAAATGCTGTGAGATTCTGATTTAAATGAATGTCTCAGACTGAGTGTAGACCTGCGTCCTCCAGTTAATCATCGTTCCTGTGGGTGTGGCAGTGGCTGTAAATATTCCCAAACTCCTCTGTACTGTGAGACGGATGTCCTCATATGATAGATTTTGTTGTTTTTTGAAGCTTTTGTTGTGAGAACATCCTCATAGAAAATATAGATTTTCAGTGAAGAAAACCCAGATGTGAGTGATGATGCCTTAAAGACATATCTGCTACCAAGCAGCTTGTGTTCAGGTGCTTTTATTTTGTACAAACAATGCTTCTTGGTTCGAACCACATAAAAACAAGAACTAGAAGGATGTGTCCTCTTAACCCTTGTGCTATCCTAGGGTCTTCAACATTGGGAGTGGGGTCATCTAGACCCACTAGACAGTGCTCTGAACCTTTTTTCTTCAACGATTTGTAATCTTCACTGGTGTCCATGGATTACATGAAATCTTTCCACCTTTATCCACCTTTGTCATGGTAGGGAGAACACGTCAATTGAAGGGGGGGTCACCTAAGATAGCACAAAACAGATTGTCCACATGTCGGTGTGTGTGAGCTGAAGGATCTCATCAAAACCGATGGACCAGGTTTATCCACAGAAACACCCAGTATTCTGTTTTTCAATCTACTCCTTTCTCCAAACCTGGATTTGATTTTCTTTTTGACTCGTATTTATATTTTGCTCCAAAGAAAAACACTGATCAATACTTTGAAAAAGGGGATTTTTTTTCTGATCTTAACTTCAATAAGACAAAAAATTGGGGAAAGGAATCAAACTACCACGAAGGCACAGTCAGTGTGTTTCACTTTGGTCTTGTTGGAAATAATTGTTTCTTCCAAACATTCAACTCCCAGAGTTTTTCAATTTGAAGATTTTTAGCAGCTGCTTGACCGAATAATCCAAACTCTCTGGGGAAGAAACATAACCAAGTACCTGAAAAGTTGCCTTTCTCCCAGCACCAGTTCAATGTGACTTGAGAAGCTGAAGCCTGCATCATCTGCGGTTTGACAAAACCACCTCTTTTGCTATCATATATCAAATGTACAGCTCTCCCTTTCAGTGTTGGTCACTGTGTGTGAGCAGCAAACAAACAAGCAGCATGTTGGTTCAGCTGCTCATTATTTTGGATTGAGCTGCTCTGACACTTTCAGTACATCTGCAAGGCCTGACAGTGCACACAAACACCGGTTCTTACAGATGTTGTCTGAGAATTTTAGATTTCCACTTAATTATAAATAACTTAGGACTTTAAGAAAGGGTGTGTTGTTGTTGCAAACTTTTGTATGAACCCTGTTCACACTTTTGATTTGGCCACAAAAAAGCTGTCAGAGATGGAGAGATAGAGCATCGAGTCTCCCAACTGATCCGAGCTGCCAAATGACCTTGGCTCAAAGTTTTGAAGTTTGCATCTATTGACACAGTTGTTTGCTGTTTTCCGTTTCTGTATTTCTGCTTCACTCTCCACACAAATTACAAATGCTTCGCTAAAGAATATGGAAACAGCCGGACAACAAAACACATGGACAAAAACCCACACTTAAACCTCAATCTGCCCAGACAGGCAAAGGGAATCGCATCCCACCATTCCTTGCACTGCCAGATGTGGCAGCAGGCCCCGTTTGCCTGTGACCATCACTGGAAAACTTATTTATATTCAGTAATTCAAACAGAAGTCCTGTTCAACTCCATCTGGTGTCTAGGAGAAAATACAAACCAGGGTGAAATGACACTAAGTCAACTCAAGTGTGAATATTAATTCTTGTGCAGACTAGAGCAAACTGCTCCAGTTGTCTCAGGTTTCTGGAACCCGTCAAACCTGAAACAACTGGAGCAGTTTGCTCATGAGGAGGGGGCCAAAATACCTGTGGACAGGTGCAGAAGGCTCATTGACAAATACAGAAACCGTTTCATTGCAGTGATTGGCTCAAAAGCAACAAAATTTTAAGTTATGGGTCCATCATTTTTGTCCAGCCCTATTTCATTAGTTTGTTTTTTTAAATAATTCTGTTAATCAACAACTCAAAAGTAATGGCAGATTTTGATTATTTAATTTTCAATAAATTTTAATTTATTGTTACTTTTGAACGTTTCAAGTCATTTCAGTGAACATTGTGGACTTTCTTTCTTTAACTGAGGGGAACCAACTATTTTGTCCACCACTGTAAGTTATGATGGCAGACTTCTGGTGTATTTTCCTGTTGTCTCTGTTTCTAACCAGTCTATTCTTTCTTCAAAGTTCTGGTTCCTCTCTCATCTCTTGGATATTACACTGAAAAATTAAAGTCAAAGCCGTGTTTCAAATCCTTCTGTTGCTGTTTGGGATGATTTGGTTTCAAATTTGGGCCAAATAAAGCCAAATGAGTAAACGTGTGTCTTGGCGGCATGACGGTGACTGAAACCCAAAATGTCTCAGTGTAATGTGGTGGAAAAATGTTGAAAAATGTCTTTTCTTCAGCTCAGAAACAGCTATCATCAGGTGCACAAACGGGCTTCAGCTCTGTGTGTTGAATTCTGGATTCATTTACTAAATCTCCCATTCTTGATTGTGACATTTCTGTTCATCATGAACTGAAACAGTGAATCAATGTGCAGTCAGAGAAATGGAAAGATGTGTTGATGCTTCTGCTGAAACAATGATGAGCTGAAAACAAGCAGCCTCGCCGTCTTCAAGTAAACAAAACTCTCAAATCAAATCAGATAAAATCCAACCAATATTAGTGTTTAACTATCTGTTCCACTCCAGCAGGAAAATAGCTGCAATGTTTAAAAAAATGTAGCAAAAAAGTGTATCCTTGGTTTCCAGATGGTAAGAGATGTTTTCATATGATCTCTCTAACAAGCGGAGGAAGAACTGATCTGATGTCCTAGCCGTGGCGAGAACTGTATCAAGAGCCTATCAGATGCTCCGCAGCAAACAGTGGGCAGACTCCAGCATTCCCCTGGGAAGGTGATGGAAATCAGAGCTAATAAGCGGCAGCAAGGACTGTGGAGGTGAAGGCTAGTGCAGCGTGAGGTGACGCTGATGGGAGCTGGCACAGAGAATTGGGAAAGGACCAGGAGAGTCTTCTTACTCAAGGAAGCTGCATCTTCACCCTGGAAACATTTGATTTGACGTAATGGAGTCTTCATCACAAAAATAAAGATAGTGTGAACTGGAAAAATTCCGTAGTTCCCGAAGCAGTTGGCTAAAATGATTGCTGTTGTGTCTGCAGAGCTGTTTGGACTGCGTAACGACAACGTGATTACCCTCCCGGGGGAGTGAACGGCAAATAAATAAATACTAATTCTATGCAGAGATGTACAAAATTGCCTCCTTTCTTCCTTGTTAGTGAGGATCACGCAGACCTTTAGTGGTGCACATCCACCCTGAGCTCCCATGTAAGTAAACACACTGAATCCCCCCACCACCCCCATGTGCACGTGCAGAACCAAAGCACAAACCAGCATACAGTCAATCCTTCCTCTCTCAGTGCCATGAGCCCAACAGGGGGGGTGAAATATGAAGACTTGGCCTGTGCTCTGGGAGGGAGGACACTTCCCCGCTTGTTTGGATGTTAATGTTGCCCCAAATGCATTTGAATGTCTGTGTTACAGGGAGTTTGGGGTGATAATCTATTCAGGCCGATACCAGCAGGTAAAACCTGAGCTCAGACAAGGCTGGGAAGTACAACTACAGCGTTTTCTAAATTATTCATCCGCTACGAGTGTGTTTGAGTCAATCGAGCGTTTGTCTGGTTAAGCTGAGCTGAGGATGGATAACCGGATCCCCCCGTGATGAATTGTTCTCCCTCTGTTCTCCTCGGCTGAAGTGAAATGTTGTCTCGCTCTCGCACGCCGCAGGGAGACTAACTGCATCCAACACGTCATGAGAAGACAGGACAGAACGCCTGGACCGGCCGGAGGATGAAGATGTACGTGGTAACCCGCCCCAACTCCATGATGAGGGGCTTGTTTACAAGTTTAGGCCTTCATCTCCTTTATTCTGCTGGTTTGGGAGAAGAACAGATAGCTGACGGGTTTTGGACATCAAACATCTCACGCTGGATGAGTCAGAGAGGAGCTTTCGTGCAGTCACACAGTTCACCCTCTTCTTCAGCCTCTAAGCCCCCCTGTTTCTCTATTCCTGTCTCAACTGATGCTCACTGGGATGCAAGGGCACGGTTCCCCTCCCCCACCCTCTTTTTTTTCTTTATCGGTAACTTGTGAATGGCAGCCAATCAGGGGCAGAGTCGCCTCAGCTTCAGCCTCGGTGACATCCACCGCCACAAGTGATGCTCTGCTAGGAAAAGAAGAAAAAGCAGAGAGGGAGGGAGGGGACAGCGCGGGAGGAGGAGACACAGAACGAGAGACCCAGGGAGAGCAGAGCAGATGAGAGAAAAGAAAGTGTAGAGGAGGAAAGGGGGAGAGGAACCAGAGAACGGGGAGGAGAAATGGAGCCAGGGAGGGAAAAGAGAAGCAAAGAGTGAGGGAGTGGAGCCGGCAGGAGTCTCTCTGTCTTCAACACACACACAGACACACACGAGCGCTCGCATTCGCACCAGCTGTGCTGTTGTCAGTCCTGGAATGTAAGCTCTGCCGTGAGGAGGCAGATTCTCCGCCGCCGCTGCCGCCGCCAAGCACGGCTGAGGAGCAGCACTCAGTGACACAGATGGATGCTAAGCTGTGAGAACCAAAGGTAAGTCCTTTCTCTGCCCTCAGATTAAGGCTTGATGCTGAATTCAGATTTGACTCTGGGCTGTTCTGTGACAAAGGGATGAAAAGAAGTGCTGCAACTTCAAAGAAAACATTGACTCGGCTAGAAAGCCATTTGGTTTGGTCTTCAGCAGTCAGCTCTGAAGCTGGATAATGAGAGAGGTATTCAAATAAAATGCTTCTCAAGTTGAACTTGTGCAGTTGTCAGGATGGTCAGAATTCCTCCCTGTGACAGAAGAACTTGAGGGTTTGCGTCATCAGTGCATCAGCTTTTTGTGTGCACATGCACCTGTTTACGTGCACACATGCAAGATGAGTGACTGCCTCTCCAGCCGGGGTGGATCGTACTCGTGATTTGCTCGGGGCACGTTTGTTGGACAGGCGCCGTTCCATTCATGTCTGTAAAAATGCTGGAAGGTGGTTCTGGTGCTGCTGGCGCGGGGGCCGGCGGTGCTCACAGTGCACGTGCTCCTCAACTTGATCCACAGCCCGTTTCCCGCAGCCTCACTCACTGATTTATTGGGGTTCAGTGGCACGCTGAGGGCCGCCCATGCAACGCCATCATTGTTTAGTGCAAATTAGCCATTTACATGCAGCTTGAATTATTGTCATCTGTGAAGTGACCTTTCAGCACTAAAATAAAGAGAGGTGGGGATCCAGTCTCCCACGCAGCTAAAGAGACGGTCCTGATCGTCCGCACAGCAGGTTTACAGGCTCAGACAGGAAGATTCGTAGAAAACTGGATAAAAACAGCTCATTGCTGTTATTTTCCTGCATTTTTGTGGGTGGGGGGTCCATCTATAGGGGCTGCAGTAGTTGGGCAGACTGTATTAAGGCCCTGTTAAAATGCACCCTCCCTTCAAAAAGCAGCCAAACACAAACTGTGAGAGCTTTTTTTTCTAAATAATACATAAACTGGATTGTATGTTCTCCTTTCATTGTCAACATGCCCTTTTCAAGAAAGCACCCCCACCCCCCAGCACTGTAGCTGTTCAAAAAGAAAGTGTGCACTGTATCACCAAATTGCTTTGAGGATTTCAAATATGAGCAAAGCTTGCTGAGGTTTGCCAAAGACCTCGTCTGCTGAAGGCCGACTTGGAAAGGTCTTGGGCTCCACCAAGTGGAGGTTTGCTCAGGTGCTGCATGCTGGTGCATCAACGCCCCTCATGCTAGATTTATATTCTGTCAGGGCTGTCAATAGCGTCAAGCAATCACTGGAGCCGCTCAAAGTGCCAGTCAAATAACACTGCTCTCTAAAACTCACCGGGCACTTTGGTTTTGTTTCTCCCCCACATAAATGATGCATCCACGGGCTTTAATGTGGTGGGGACTCTGCAGAAACATCATTGGGAATAATCAGGAGCTACGTGACCTTGTCGACTTCATCATTAGTCAACCTCTGCATCTGCACAAGTCAAACCCATATTCACTTGTTGAATCCTTCCATCCCACAACTAAAAAAGCAGAATTTAGATGTTTGTTTGGGGGGGGGGGGGGGGGGGGGTGGTACATCATTTGCTTGGATCCTTTTTTTTTTTTAACCACATTCGTTACCAGCTTTTCCCGCTGTATTTTATTACATTTATAAAAACCTGACACCTGATGCTAAAGGCGTGGAGACAGAATCCACAACTACAATTTTCAACTACATTCTGGAATCAAATGTCAGTTTTTAGGCTCCCATATTTACAGGATTATTCTGTATGCAAGACCTCCGAAAAGGGGTTTACAGGCTGAATTTCTGCTGCATGTTGCACTTACAATCATTGTCCTCCTGAAGCCACAGAATCCACAAAACTGCTTAGTTGCAGAGCTGAGGAAAAATATTTTGGGTTGGAAGCTTGAATGTACAATTTTTAGATGCATATGCATGAAAATTCATGCAGACCGATGTGCAAGGCTGCGTTTTTCGAGGAAGCATATCCTGATGAACAGCTCGTTCATATCTGATCAAAGATATTCTTATTCAGCAAAACAAGAATGTATAATTTGCAGATTAGAAAACTAGAGCACAGCAGAGTTGTTGCCAGCCAGAATTTGTCTTTGCCAAGATTAAGAATAACACCCCTAGACGGCCCTTTAAAGCATATTTAACTATCCGCTCCCTTCTAGTTCATGTGTTTTCATGCCAAGCCGCATAAACTTGCTAGTTCTTCTAGTCATAAACAACTTTTAATTTTTCTTCCCAAATTACACCTCAGTATTTAAAAGGTTAAAGCAAGTTGAAATAATTCATCTGGGGTCTATAGAATCTGGTGCAGATTCCGGGTGCTCATTTATCCTTTAATGGGGTGTTTGGACGGAATCTGAAAAGAAACCCTGGCCTGATGCTTAATAGGCGCACCGCATCAAAGATTAATATCCAGAATGCTATTAAAGCTCAAGGACAGGCTGGAATGATAATTAGAAAATGCAATCACAAGCATCAGACAGGATTAATTGCAAGGCGTCGCTTTTTGACAACGCGTGTGTCACATTTGTGTCAGAGGAGGGAAAAAAAAGGAAAGAAAATGTTGCAGAAATAAAGGATTTCCACCACGACTTCAGCTCACTTTGAGCACTTCTTCATAGGGCCGTTATTTGCACATTAAAAACTCATATTCTTCTAATGATGAACATCAGCAGTAAATCCAGTGCAATGACAGAATTTACTTTACTGACCTGATTTGAATTCATGAATTTCGCCCTACATTTATGTCATCAATGGGACCATATTACTAATTTTGTTCATAGACAGCAGCAGATCCTTTGTTCATGCAGGCTTACTCTACTGACACAACAGTACTTTGTAAAGCTGTGAACAAAAGCAAAAGTGTGCGTCTCTAGAAGCATTCCCAGAGGTACACAGCAAGTGCTTGTCAGGATAATTCGCGTACTCTAGCCTTTGCACAGGAAGCCCTTCTAAATGAGTTCCTTTGCAAAGAAAGAAAAGATTTATTAAGATTAACTTTCAAAAAGAGCATAAAATATGCATGCACACCCAAATTACCTATCGGGATCAGTCCTGCTGGGGACACGGTCTCAGTGAAGTATTGAGAGACGACTGCCAATAACACAAAACCGCTTATCGCAGGCACAGGGCTTGACGGATACCTGGGGTGGTTTTGGCAATTCACTCCATTCTCAAATGGATTTTCTTCTTTTAGAGAACATTGCAACATTTTATGGGCAGAAAAATCAATGAAATAACCCATCAGTAATGGATGCAAAAAAAATGAAGTGGAGCTAAAAATTGTGAGGAGGTGTGGAAAGGGAGATGATGAAGGAGATGAGAAAGCCACGTCCCTTCAGCATGACAATCCATTTCCTGGTGGTGGTGGTGGTGGTGAGGGGGGCTTTGTGTAACGGCTGTGACTGAATGAAGCAGGACATAAAAAAAAAAATTGTGTTTGCATGGAGCGTGGAGTCTCTTCTTCATGTCAGAAGCACTTTGCTCCCACAGACGCTTGTGCTGAACTATTTAAATGTGCTCACTGGCTTTGAAACACACAGTTGGCCTAATTCAACTAATAATTAGTGAAATGCTGCTCACTCCTATTATCCATGCATGCTAAACTAAAAGTCATCCGCCTCCTCAAAGTGGACTGTTGCAGAAGAAGCCATCACAGACGTAACGGCCAAATGAAACCGGATTTCTGTTCGATGTTTACATTGGAAAGGATCAATGCAGCAGCTAAGAGAGTCACGTGAAGAATGTAATGAGAATACATTAGCAGGAGATCAATCATTGCTTCTGGAAAATAAAAATCTCATCATAAAACATTAAGACAAAACCATAATGCTGTTTTAATACAAGACAAGGAGCGTGAGTGATTAAAGTTAATTGGAATTTGACATTCACTTTGTCGGTAACACACTCAGAATATTGCAGCCATTTGATGATACTGCAATAGCTTGAAATTCTTTATATCCATTTTTCCTACAGTCACGCCATTTCCTCTGAAGTTTCTCTAATAAGTATTGCTGTTTTTGCTTCACAACATTTCTTATAATTTAGTAATTATTTAAAAAACAGACACTGAAGTGGGCACCTAAGTATGATTTGAATACTTATCGCTTCCTCGTGGTGACAAGTCATGCATTGACAATAGTTTAGTGCTCCAACACAACCGTCGAATGAAGGACTTGTGAGTGGATTGTCCCCCCAGAAAAAAGCTTTTGTGACTCCCCATTTACCCTCAGAGAGAAAAGCTGAAAGAGTAACAGAAGACACAGTAAAATATCCCCAAGCTTCTGACTTCACGAGTGTTTCCAGCGGTGTGGATTGAGTTATACATTCATCTTTTATGAGTCTTCCTAAATTCAGTTTCTTTTTTTTTTTCACAGAGCTCCACAGGACATCAGGAGAGGAATACAATGCCTCAATCTTCTAGTGCTGATCCCCTCAGAAGCTTCTTTCCTTAAATTTGAAGTCGCACAGCTCGGATACCATGATAACCAATCAGGTTCTGCTTCTCCTGATGCTCTCTGTCCTGTGGCCCAGCACTGCCCTCCCTTTCACTACTGGGAATATTGAAAACCTGTTTGGGAAGCCAGAGAGTGATGGGCGCGTTCTCCAGCGCTCCAAACGTGGATGGATGTGGAATCAATTCTTTCTGCTGGAAGAATACACAGGAAACGACCACCAGTACGTTGGAAAGGTAAGGAGTCCGGCCACTCTGTCTGCAGACTAATTACAGAGCTGTGTAGAGATGCTGCTGGATGAAATTAGGGGGAGATGGATGCTCTGCCAGGAATCTGCTGTTAAAGGTGCAGATATCAGATACACGAGTGCAAACAACAGCTCTAATGCCGGCTTTCCAGAGTCTTGTTCCACACTGAAAGTGTAAGAAGAGACTCGCACAACTTACACTGTGAGCTTGTACTGATTAGTGATAGTTAGCATCAGCATACGCATCAGCCTCTGTCTGCTTTTTTGTGCAGAGAAAAAAAAAATGAAATGAGGGATAAAAAGAACTGTCATCTTCAGAATGAAGCATGTGCCAAACGCCATGAAGTTACACTCCTTCTTTTTTTGTCTGTGTTTTGACTTTACCGCACAATTTAAAACAATACTGGACAATACAGTGTTGTAATAAAATAAAAAAATAGGCAAAACAGAAATGTAAACAACTTTATTTTTAAACCAAGTAACCGGGGAAAGCACAGTTTATTAAGGAGGCAGGCATGTCCAAAGTCTGGCCCATGGGCCAAATGCGGCCCACATTCAAATTTCCACTGACGTTCTAGAAGCTTTGCGTATGATTTCTTGGTTTGATAGTTAATTCTTATTATAAGCCTGCTGCATCAAAGTAGCTGGATCCTTCTGTGACACGCTCTAACCCATTTCTAAAATTCTGACTTTAAACGAAATGAACAGATTTGTTTCTGATTAAAACCACAGTGGTTTGCACTTCTGAATAAAATAACCATTATGGTTATTTTCCTGTTCTCATGATTTACATTTAGAAGTTTACAACCTTTAACAGGGAATAATATGTAACATTTCATGTGAACCCAGATTTAATGTTGAATAAAGCCCCCCCACAGACAGACTTATTATTATTATTTTTTTCTTATTTTGGGGTTCTCAGATATGAAATTTAGAGTAATTCTGGTGTTGTCAATGTTTTAGAAATAAAAGTAAACCAGTTAATTTGCATTTAATGTCATTATAAGGGTTCAAAGAATGCAGGTGGATTGGTTGGCCTCTCAAACTTTACCAAATCTCGCCCTCTTTGCAAAAAGTTTGGACACCCCTGCACTAGGGGCTACGACTTTACCCAAGGGTCTAAAAACAAAAGATCCCAATCAATAAACAAACCCTTCCTAGTTTTAAAAATATTCCTTTGCATTATTAAGAACCATCAGAACCACCTTATGAATTCATTTATCTTAAAGACCCACTCTGATGAAAATGGGGGTTTTAACATGTTCCTGTGGCTTTTTTCTAATGATAGACATTTTATAAAGATAAGATTAAGCTCAAAATTGCATTTCTGAGTAGTTCTTTATTCAAATCGTGAATCAGCAGCAGACAGAAAAAAAGCTGTTTGAAAAAGAGCTACTTTGTGACGTGGATAATAAATATGCTGGGTGGGTCACAAGCTCCCGGCTCCGCCCCCTTCTGATGCATCCACTTGCTGACAAATAGATCCAATCACGGCTGGTTGTCTCGCTGATATTGCTTGTGCCATTGATCTTGCTGCGGTAACGTTAGGTTGGAGTGTAAGTGACTGTAAGCCTTTAGGAAAGCGTATAAACAGTTAGCTTGGTAAAGGGTGATGGGAAGCTGGGCGGAGTTGCTCTGCATCAACAGTCCCACCCACAACTCAGAGGGGAATTTCTGATGAACTCTTGCCACTCTGCAGAAACTATGTCCTACAAAATGACACAGATTTTTTTTTTGGCTAAAATGGGATTTTTGGGGATTTTTAGGATTCATCCTTTCGTTTTTGTTTTTATAGTCTAGTATAGAAATTAACCGCAAAAAGGTGTGCGCTTTGTTTTTGCCAGGTAATGGTCAAATATTCTTCCTTTTCTTCTACCTCTTTGTCCATTTAAAGCAGGCCAGAGAGAGCTATTTTATCCTACATCAATGAATGGATAAAAACTGCCTTCAGAGGAGCCACGTGAAAACCACTGAATAGAGTGTGAAATCTCACAAAACAGAACTGCTGCTGAAAGTCTTCCCCATGCATTCTACGTAAATGTGTCAAAGAGAAGTACATCCGGACCCTGAGGTGACCATATTTGGACGGGGAAAAGCCTTTTTATGCTGTCTGAATCACGAGCCGTCGTTTCCTTTGGCCTGATGACTCAGCTTGTCACCAGCTGAAACTAAATGAATGTTGGAGCCTTTTCATCCAGGAGGTCTAAACCCGACTGCTCAAAAACAGCCACTAGATGCAGAAAAACATGTATTTTAATGTATTCATAGCCTGAAGAAACAACATATATTGATTGGTTATTCAGAATCAAGTCAAAGCTAGAAACAGCTTATTTTATTTTTATTTTTTTTATTATTTAGACTACATGTAGATGTTTTTAACCAAATGTGATAAAAGTATAAAAGCACCCAGAAAGACAGAATTCTGCTGGAGTACTGTGCTACTCCATCCCCATTCACCCAGATCAGAAAGGTTCCTGTCAGCTCACTCGTGCAGCCACTATAAAGACAGGTGTGATGGGAACGCTTCAGTTATCAACTCGCAGGGAAATGAGGTGACTGTCGACAGCCAATTTTCTCGGAGGAAGCTCGCTTTCATCACACACCGCATTCTCTGGAGTAAACAAGCGTCTCGTGAAAGGTTGAGTCGGAGGATGACAACTTCTTTTGCAGAAACCGTCATCCTGATGTGGATGAAAAGAAGAAAAAAAATCCAGCAAATAATAAATGGAGAAAAAAAACGCAGGGAGGAACAGATCAATCAAAAAAAAGCCAATGAATTCACCTTCTTCTGATAAGTGATGATGCAGCAAAGCAAATTCTGAGTCTAAAAGAGGCTGTCCCATGACATGTCAATAATGGGTGAGATGTTGCTCTTTTCTCCGCTCTTTGAGGCTTTTCGCCGCCCGACTTCTGGGGCGTGACAGCAATCACATTTACCGGCTCCACACTCATCTGGTTTCCAATATCTCACCATTAAACTGTCAGGAAAACACAGGCTGCAGATTAATAGTGGTGGGGTTGGGGAAATGGGGGACATGCTGGTATTTATGCTTTGCAGAAGAATGTGGGGTGATGTACGTTCCTAATTCCCTCAGTTTAGTTTTGGAGGTTTAACACCCAAAGCTGCCTCCAGAGGTAACAAAGGACCGGGTGTAACGTGTTGATGAAGAATGTTTTTATTTATTTATTTTTTTCAGTTTAGTGAGATTTTCATTAAATCAAACCAAGGTTTCATCATTTTCAGTTCTGCTTGGACCTCTGATAAAGTGTTGGGTCAGCAAATGAGATAGATTTTAACCTTTTGGATGCACTAACATTGTCATTTATATACAGACTGAATACTTTGGGTCCTAGGAAAGACCCTTGAGGTACTCCAATATTTGGTTTAGTGCTGTTCATTTGTTTTAAATAACTTGTTAACCATTGAAGAACTTTCCCTCTGACACCATATTTATTGTTTGGACAAAAAATTGTTGAGTGAGGGTCTTGGATAGTGTAAAAGTGACACTATGGTTTCTTGCTTGGTAACAAAAAATTAAAAGAAGAAGAAGAAATTAACTCATAGAAGTTGAGTGTTACTCAATAGATCTCATTGGCCTTTTAGATTTTGTTTTTACCCTAAAGTTCAATCTTCAGGAGTGACTGTCAGTGCCAGGGGTTTATACAAATATACACCCCATTTGTCCAACGTTTTAGAGCCGCCTCTGTCCAACACTAGAGACTTTCAGCTTTCATGTTTGCTCGGTTGCTGAATACAGAAGCAGTTAAAGAAAAAGAAAAAAAGGACTAGGACTGGGATTGACATTTTTCAAAATGTTTGATAAAATTCATGAATGAGAGAAGACAAACTCTCTTTTGAGTAATTCCTTCTGAAAAGTAAAATCCAAAGAAAGGAAATTGTAGCAATTAAACTAAAACTAAAATCATTATTTTTTGAGTGTCTAATAGACAAAAGAACAACTGGACCAAGAGTCAAATAAAAATGTAATGTCTAGCTTTTTGTCATGTAGAGCCAGAGTTCTTGACGTCATATCTATGGAGTATAGTGCTCTAGTGCGTTAACGGTCATACCACACCTCAGCCCTTTTATTTCTGCTGGCAGGCTGGTTAAGCCACCTGTGGTGTGAGAGGCTATAGATGCAGAGTTGGACCGGACCGATCTCACTTACCAAAGGAGACAAACCTTGAAACCCTTTTGTACTGGGTACTATACAGATTTAACACGGCCTTAAACAATGGACTGCCCAGAGTCACCTTTCCAGCAGCTGGGTTAGTGGGATTTGGAACACACATCCGGGTCAGACCTGTTCTCCAACCAGAACAGTCTGGTCGTTCCATATTGATACTTTGGATGGCCTTTAAAGAGTTTCGTTTCAAAAAGGTTTGATAAAACTCTCAGAACTCCAATGGAAAATTCCTTCAACACAAAAGGAGTTCATTGTGGAGTTTTCACAGAAACAACATTCAAAATTATTCTGATTTGGGTTCCCTGGGGAGTAAATTATGCGCCTAATATGCAACCTAAATCTAAACCATAAATGACATTTATTTTAATTCAATCATAACAAAAGAAGGATGGAAGAAAGAAGATAGTAAAAGATAGTAGAAGATAGCAAAAAAGGAGGAAAAAATAACTAAAAACAGACTTCTATGCCCAAAACAAAGCCATCTATTTCTCAACGGTCTCCTAAATAAAATCACTCCATGGTGTTTTGAAATGCCCTTTGGGAAACAATGTATGTTTCACATCCAATCAAGCCTCTCCAATCACCCCGCACACACTCACTAACCCCCACTTCAGGTTGATTTCCTGATTATGACAATGAATTTGGATGTAAAGAACATTTCCTCACAACCAGACATTTTGCTTTACTGGAAGGGAAAGCAATGCTCAATAATAACTGTAGTTCATGCTGCTTATCGCAGCGTTCAAAAGACGGCGGGCTCCGAGGCTTAGCGCGCCGAAAACCGTTGACTGACACCTCACAGAATGACTGAAGAAAAATAATTAGTAATTAACTGACTGAGACTTTGAGCACAGCATTTCTTACACATCAGAAAAAAAAGAATTACATCACACAGGTTATTTGCAGGTACCCACAAAGTGAACCCCCCCCTAAAAAATCTCATTTTAACTGGCTTTCACGGGGCCATTAGTGAGTGTGAGCCCTAGCTGTCTGCAGCTGTTGTGCCCTACTTATTAGGCAGAGCTGTGAAGTGTGAACACTTGCAACGTTGGGCAATGCAACTGCAAACTTTGGATTCGGGAGCATTCGAGTGTTGTGTTTGAAGTACACTAAATCCTATTAAATTCTTGCCTCCCTGCATTGTGTCGTGCTTTGTAAACAAAATGTGCTGCCCTAAATTAAAATATTCAAGGTAGCGTCTTTGTTGTGTTAATATTTGGGCAATGGGTAAAGCCTTGGGAATAGGCAAGGTCTTGTTTGATACGTCTCTGCATAAATTTGGTGTCAGTAAAGGTAAATATTAACCGTGGCAGCAAAACAGTAATCTATTACTGTAACTTGCCTATCTCACAAATATGTTACTGTGCTCTTGTGGTGGAGAAACCCAGGTTAGGACTTAAAAGATGCAGGCAGGGAGGAGAAAGAATGATTGTTCTCTACCGTTCTGCAGCCTATTTTGCTATCTCCTCTTCGCAGCAGCAAGCAATGCTTACCAGAGACCTGACAAGAATTGCCAATGATTTTGCTGCTTTACTGACAATTCCTCAGTGTTTGTGCAAGGCGCTTTAACTCATCAAGGCTCTCTTCTGTGCTGCTTGTGTTGTGAGGCCTTGAAAAGGCTGTGTTTGTGCTGCAAGGCCTTGAAAGGAGAATCACTAAATCTCTGCAAATATGCCGTAGTAGTGCAAACATTTGACTTTGATAGGGCTAGAAAAAAAAACCACTTCGTGCCACAGTTCCTGGAAGTATAAAAGGATTTTTCATTTCAAACTGTAAGAGCAGATTTTTCTGAAATCATGCACACATGTGGACATGGGAAAAATGATTGCTGACACTTGTCGGTTATTTCTGTGTTTGGTCCTATGTTTTAAGGAACTTGAGGGAATGGTTCCTGCGTGGCTCTCTTACGCTGTCGCAGCACCTAAATGATGGCGAGCAGCAGCATTATTACGTTTAGGCTGCATTTCTAGCTTCTTTTGCGTGGTTGTTCTGTCTTTGCTGCAGCAGCACTCTAAAAACAGATATGGCCGCGGGTAGAAAAGTTTTACCCATATGATTAAGAAATCACAATATGAGGACATCAAATAGCTGGTACAAAGAATAAGGTCTTGCAGGCAACCGTTTGGACTGACAGAGGGAAAAAACAAACAAACACCGATTGTAAAACTCCATTTATGCTACAGGCATTGTGAATACGTAGGTATACATTCCTTTGATGGATCTGTGTTTGTTGTTTTTGCTTGTAGGATTTTCTTTATAAAGGATTAACGACCGAGCCTGGGAAATATGGTAATGATCAGATAAAAAAAACTGCTGAAAAGTATAATCAAAAAGCTTTACAAAAAATGCAGTTGCTGTGGTTTGAAATTGCACTGGTCTAATTATCATAGCGTTGGCCCAGAACTCTGTTTGAACAGTCACAGTTGAATAGCAATGATGAAATATGTTTTTCTCATGTGGCTGAGGAGTTTAGTCGCGCATAATGAGCTGACCTCCTACAGACAACACAAACGACATGAACAATGAGTTCCAAAGTGGAGAAAAGGTGACCGTGAAGTTGCGAGATTGGCGAGGAAGAGTCATTTCAACCTGCTGGGGCAATAACCACAGCATATCTCACTTAAGAACCCTTTCTTTCAACTTAGCCTGAAGGCCAATTCCATGAAAAAGATCTAGTTTATTTCATCAAAGTGTGTTTCTTAATTAAGTGTCAAGAAAAAAAAAACACCAGCTGTGAAAATGTATTGAAAAAATGCTGAAAATATTATAGGAGCAGCAAACATTCTTGAGGATATCAGTCAAATTAGTTCACATAAAACAATAAGAAACACTTGCATTTGTGTGTGTTAACTCACCAGTCAATTGAAATTTATCTCACAAAAATATATTTTCTACACACAATTTTCTGTTTCAGCAGCACTCTGATCCAGGCCAATAAATAATTTAAAAGAGGGGTGCCCGACTCCAGGCCTAGAGGGCCGCCGGCCTCCTGCTAGTTTTCCAGAAACCCTGCTGTTGACAACCTGGATCAGGTGTGTTCAGCCAATAAGAAGCTGCAATGGCAAGTGGTTAGAAAACATGTAGGACACCCTACACTGCTCCAATGAAAAATGCATTTTTGGTGTTTTAAACATGTTTCTGTGGTATTTTAATGATGATGGAGGATATATAATAAGAAAATTAAGCCTGAAATTGCATATCAAGGTATTTTTTTATATAAATCACTGTGAATCCGGATCAGATGAAAAAAATCCAGGTCCTTGCTTTTAACGCTCTCCAAAAAATATGATGAAAAATCCACGGGCTGTGTCGTGATTTATGTGCCCCCTCTCTGTGCCAAACTAAAAAACCCAAACTACAACAGGTGACTGGTGCGCCTAATGACGTCTCAACTTATCACGTGACAAAGGAGAATTATAAATAAACATGATCATGGCGGCTACAAACCCCTCATATCTGTTTTTGCTTTCGCTGACATCCTGGTTTTAATGCAACAAACAAGCCAGAAAGACGTATATTCAGCCATCACAGCTAACGGCACATTTGTTGTCTGCTTGACTACTGCATGGCACTTTCCACTTCCTCAAACTCAGAATGAAGTTGTGTGCAGCTGTTCTGTCAAGGGCCTGGGAGCCGACATCAGTAGGAGCCGTCACGCCCATAACGCGTCCTAAATCCTCGCTTTACTGGCCCTAAGCTCAGGACAGAATTCAAATCCGCAAACACTGAACGGTGGAAATCCCGGCAGACTGACATTCTTCTTTAATCGACTCGGATAATGGAGTTGATCTGCATGAAAAGACTTTCCAATGCAGTGCCAGAACGGGCAAGCATCACTCATTTGAACTTGACGGCATCTGGTTTTTAGCCCCTCCTTTTTAAATGCTTCTTCTGCAAAGCTGACAATACATTTCAGCTCTTCATCCAAAGTTGTAGCGTTGACATCACTCCACAAACTGTGTGAGTAATAATTACTTCCCTGACAGCACACAGGCACCAAGAAGAAGAATTTGTTGAGGCACATTCTGCACCCCTAACTTCCTGTCACTGCTAATGTGACCCAATGAGGTAGTGCT
The DNA here is from genome assembly GCF_053564925.1 of Oryzias latipes. Lineage (NCBI taxonomy): Eukaryota > Metazoa > Chordata > Actinopteri > Beloniformes > Adrianichthyidae > Oryzias > Oryzias latipes. The sequence goes on from NC_136256.1 coordinate 28,957,627, forward strand.
CCAGATATATCAGCTGACAGATCAGGTGCAGTAATGAGCTTGAGTCAGGTGTCTGTTGCAGAGAGCTGCCACTGCTGCCGACTGCTCGGTGTGACGGATGGGTCAGAGGTGACTAATTTTAGCAATTGTTGCTGTGGGTCAGGTTTTGGTCATTTTTCAAAGACGCTATCTGGAAGAAAATCTCTGGCTAAATTAGCTGGTAGTAACGGGCTTTGTCTGACCTGACACTCTGAGTGTCTGAGGCGTTAATCTGATGAAGGCCTGACTCGTACGGTAGGGAAGCGTTTCTGTCGCATAACTAAAACTAAAAATCTATACCAGAGATGCTTTTTCATTTTAATTTTGAGTCAACGAATGCAGCTTCATTTTAAAAATGACAAAGCATTTCTGATAGTGACTTTTAGTTATGCTACAGAAATGCTTCCATAGTGTGGTTAGTTCAGTGTTTACGTCAGTTTCCATCAGACATTAGTGATTCTGGATGGGAAGATTAGCTTCAGTGTAAATTAGGGAAAAAGAAAGACACCAGGAACTGCATTACTTTAGTTTTAAATTACCTACAAAGGAAGAAAAAAAAAGAAAAGAAGTATAATTGCAAATTCAATCATTCTTCAGTGGACGGACTGACAATGGCTGCTGCAGTTGGAAAGCAGGCTTTTCTGGGTTCAAGGGCCATTTTCATTTGGGTAATTGATTTATTCCCAATAGAATTTAGATTTGAATGGTTGTGTATTGTTGCTAAGGTTATTCAGAGTGAACCTGTGACTGAGAGCCGGAGCTGCTCTGCTGAGTGCCTGACAGCCAGCAGCATGACAAATACCTCATTCGATGCCAGAGAATTTGCACAGTTCTGAGACTCACTGTACCACTGTGTCTGATGGCTCTCTGGAATTTTCAGCTGCACTCCAACATGGACAAAGGTGACGGCACCGTGAAGTACGTCCTGACCGGAGACGGGGCAGGAACACTGTTCCTGATCGACGAGAAGTCCGGGGACATCCACGCCACCAAGAGGCTGGACCGAGAGGAAAAGGCCATGTACACGCTGCACGCCAAAGTCCTGGACAGAAACACAAACGCAGAACTGGAGCCAGACACAGAGTTCAACATAAAAATTCATGACATAAATGATAATGCTCCAAAGTTTGCAAAGGAAATTTACTTTGCCAGCGTTCCCGAAATGTCCGAAGTTGGTAAGTTTTGTTTTATCTTACATGGAAATTCATCAATTTCATCAATCATCAAAAGGTTAAAAGTGATGTGACGAGTCTAACGGCAAAGGAAAAAAAAGACAATTGAAATTGGTCTTAAATATATTTAATTCTGCTATTAAATGTATTTATTTGTTTCTTTTTTCATTTTAATTGTGTTTCCTAAACCAATTCATTTTATTGTCATGTTGCAGGATACTATTTTTGTTGAATAGTCCAACATTTAAAAGATGGCTGACAGACAACATAAACTTAACACCTATTATTGTCAAGTTAACACACACACACACACACACACACACACACACACACACACACACACACACACACACACACACACACACACACACACACACACACACACACACCATTTAATTCAATTCAATTTTATTTGTTTTGCCCAAATTCACAAGTCGTCTCAATGGGCTTCGTACCGGTAATTGTGAAGTAAACATATAAAGGATCATGAATGCATAGACTTCAATAGTAAATACTAAACTGAACTAACGTAACAGACTAAACTCAACTGGACATCCCTGCCCTTAGACCCTCTTTTTTAGTAAAACCCCTAAAAAAACAGATTTCGGAAAAAGAGAAGAAACCTCAGGGGGGCCCACATGAAGGAGGGATCCTCCCCCAGGACGGACAGGCGATTTACCAGAACTCATAGAGAAGAATTAGCTTATCTGACTCTACAACTACAATGCTTAAATAGTCCAGCAGACGGGCTTCATCCAGTTGGGGGACGGCTGGGGGCGCCAGACGAGCCAGAGGTGGGGGGATCCACAGCCAAGCACAGACGAGCTTCTGCACTGCTGCTGCTTTAGAAAAAAACCTGCAGCTTTCCCGTCCGTCTCTGGGATTCGAAAGCCGAGGCGTTTCAGGCGCTCTGATGTGTTCGGAGTCATTGTGGTCAAACGGCTAAAGCAAAAATTATTATTAGTGGCAGAAACTTTTATACTCCTATTTTTTATGCAGTAATCTACCATGTTATCATGTATCTATGATATCGTGACTATTTCATTCCAACCGTTTACACGGATATGTCAGTGAGGTTAAGACTAAAGCATTTTAATGTCCTGCTTTGACTTTAACCCTGATCCAGGTAAATACAGAACAGACCATCCAGTGTGTGTTTACAGAGCTCTCCTGTTGTTGTTCCCCGTTTTGTTTTTGTTGTTTGCGTGGTCAGCCTCATTAGGCATTCTTAACAAGTAATGCCATTTGCCATTTTAATAGGCAGCACAAATATTGAAAGTTTAAATTGTCACAGTCTTGCCAATTAAGTGCTTGCTTCATTGCACTCCATCCCATTCAAGTAATATAAATAAATCATTTGGCGTAAATATACAAACAAAGCTTATGAAAATAATGCATGCAGGCTGAAATCAATCCTCAATTATAGAGCTGCAAATTAATACACGCTAGCAATCAAGGGTAAATCAAAACCCAATTGCCTATATGACAGATAACAATGCTCAATTTGGAATTCATAATACGGCGTCCTCAGCTTCCCGCGCTGCATGGACTCAGGAAGGAGGTGGGTCACGGTCACCACTTCTCATCTCTGGACTAATAAACGGCCTCACATGTTCAGGCTGAGAGCGCTGCTTTATCAAGCCAGTCAGCCATGAAAAATCAGCAGCTCCTCTTTACACTATCAGTGCTGGGACTAAGTGGGACAGATGTTCAAAGGTTCATTAGTATTCACAGAGACAATCAGACCCAAGCAGGACACAACAGAGGTCTCCTGAATGCCAAGGACAGTATTTACAAAGTGGAGTCACTAAAACGCTTCGGTGGATAAAGCAGGGATTTCAAAATAAGACATTTCATTTGGGACTTTCTTTATAACAACAAAAGCCATTTCTTTGCATGCAACAGATTACAAAATTAGCAGTCTGATTAAAGCTGTCTTTTTCAAAGGCTTCATAAATCCAACAAACTCTTTTTCAAATTAAAATTGTAAATGCTAGACTTATTTTATTTACCGACATTAATTTTACCAAAGGGCAAAATCAAAGGCTTTAACCGAAGAGGTGCCAAAAATGGATTTCTTTTAAGAGGCACGCTCCTTCTGTTGTTCTTTTTTATTTATTTATTTTTTCTATCTCAAGCAGCTTTTCACTGACATCACTGGCTTTTTTTCCAGGCCAACTAATCACATTTCTTTCAGATGCCTCAGGTTTGCTTTGAAAGTTAGAGATTAGTCACTGGCTACCGGTTGAAAACATGACTAATGTTAGGCACTGCTGGTTTGAAAAGCTGCCCGTTTGAGCTGCTGCATGGATGAAAACCTCTCAGGCCTGCAGGCAAACCGTGGAAAATTGAAAGTGAATGAAAATCTGTTGCCTTCGTTTTCTGGATTGGAACTGGGACTTCATATCTCAGTCAATTAAATTAGATTCCATGTTTTTGTTTGATAGGTACGTCGGTTGTCACCATAACTGCAAGTGATGCTGATGATCAAACCTACGGGAACAGCGCCAAGCTTGTGTACAGCATTTTGGAGGGACAGCCCTACTTCTCGGTGGATTCAGAAAACGGTGAGACGGTCTCAGAGAGACAATTACAACATTCTGGGTCAGTTAAAGGAAAAAAATCAATAGTTTTTGTTCCCAAATCAAAATTCTGTTGTTTCCATTTGGAGAAAAAAAAAACAAACAGTTAAACTAGAACAAGTTTGGTTGAGGCTCGTTACTGTAAATTTTATCAATTTTTTTTTTTGTACTCATCTTGAAAGAAGGCACTCACTAATGAACCATCCAATTCATCTCTGACTCAAAAGCCTGAAAAGACGGAGCTTTTTTAAAGGTATTACTCACATTATTTGGCCATAGATTGTCTACATCTGGCTCTGGCTGACTTTTTGGGAGGTGCGCTGATTGGCTGGCGCATCACAATTGGGACGATCAATGCCAATTTCTTCACCACATTTTCCTCCCTGATTGCATGAGCTTTTAACAGAGCAAGTTGAATGCAGAGGGGGACTTTTTGGCTCTTTCAAAGTGAAATTCCTGCTTTGCAAGCTGTGGTATCTGACCTTTTTATAAGATGAAGTAACATAAAAATAAGATCATAGAATAACTGAGCTGTGTGCCGTTTAAAAATTTTCAGTTCTGTAAAATAAAAAAAATAATTTGATGCATGGATCTATTGTCCATACACTTTGACTTTATTAAAGTCAAGTAAATAGTGCAAGTAGTGACAGGGTGCATAAGTGCCCTTGGGAGAGGTACGTGCGTAGGATGTCCTCATAAATCACACACTGATTATCTAAAGTCCGTGAACACGTAACCCCGTGAACAGCACTAACAGGCTCCTTGTACAGTCTACAGAAGCTGGTGGGGGTTAAAGAAAAAAAAGAAAAAATGACATCTACTTCCCTCTTGCTAACCCTTACGCGCTGTATAAATGATGGCTACGACCTGTCACCCTCAGCATACCCATATAAAATTGTATGGCCCGCAGACGCAACCCGACTTCCACGCCCAACTCTACGCACCACCGCCCTCACCGCCCTCACCGCCCACTTTTGATGAAGGCTAGTCAAAACTGCATATGCTAATTATGCTAACTATGCTAGCTATGCTAATGTGGCTAAAAGTGCTAGCATAGCGATCAGCATCATCAACTGACTCAGAAAAACACATTACCTAAAATGCTACTTATGCTAACTATGCTAGCTATGCTAATGTGGCTAATAGTGCTAGCCTAGCGATCAGCATCATTAACTGACTCAGAAAAACATATCACCTAAAATGCTAATTATGCTAACTATGCTAGCTATGCTAATGTGGCTAAAAGTGCTAGCCTAGCGATCAGCATCATTAACTGACTCAGAAAAACACATCACCTAAAATGCTAATTATGCTAACTATGCTAGCTATGCTAATGTGGCTAAAAGTGCCAGCATTGCGATCAGCATCATTAACTGACTCAGGAAAACACATTATCTAAAATGCTAATTCTGCTAACTATGCTAGCTATGCTAATGTGGCTAAAAGTGCTAGCATAGCGATCAGCATCATAAACTGACTCAGAAAAACACATTCCTCCATTGGTGAAAGCTATATGTCATGAGTTGATAAAAAAACAACTTTTTCCAAAATGGCGGCTTTTCTGTTGATTTTATCTCCATAGCAACCATTTTATGTTTTGGTCCCCTCGGGAGGACGAACAGATTGACGTCAGTTTCGGACAAATCGGTAAAAGTAAACTTTTTGTCGTCCTTAGCAACAGTGGTTTCATGCTAACCACGCCCACATTCCTTATACGTCCATATCCAGTGTTTTTCAATGTATTCAGTATAAGGCCTTAATGCATGCATTCAAATTTCACAGTGGTCCATTAAAAAACATAGGAGTTATAACAGTGCGCCACTTTGCTAGCTCGCCACGTGCACGCCGTTCAAAATCTACAACTTCTAATTCCAACATTTTTTCCACAGTAGCTTGCCATTGATGCCCAAAAAGTTTCGAGACGATCGATGAAAATTCCAACGACAAGTTTACGTTTGAATCCAGTGGCACAGGTGTTTTTTATAGAAAATTCAAGATGGCCGCCTTTTCCCGAGGTCAAAGGTCGACGAAACTCCAGAGATGATTGTAGACTTACGCTAGGGACATGCGAGTCAAATTTTGTGAAAATCGCTCGAAAAAAAAGTTCCGTTTTCCATATTGTGTAAAAACGCGAAAATCTCAAAATGGCAGATTTTGGCACAAAATGGCCGCCAAACCGTAGGTCGTGTCGCCATCACGTAATGATTTCAAAACTTTGTTTGGATATACCCGACAAAGTTATCTGGGTTTCACTAGCCAATTTTAAAAAAAAAAATCCGAATTTTTTTTTTTTAGCCGAGTCGGCACATTTTTTTGCGACGGTTTTTTGCTTACCACGTCCACATTCCTTTATCGATCTTGTCGTGCGTAGCATCGTTTTGTTCAGCGCGGGCCAAGGAATCGCATATTTCCTCTTTACGACATTCCGATGAAAAATGTGCGAGCTAGCCAAGATGGCAACGGTTGCTAGCTCGCCACGCGCACGCCGTTCAAAATCTACAACTTCTAATTCCAACATTTTGTCCAGAGTAGCTGGCCGTTGGTGCCCGAAAAGTTACGAGACGATTGATGAAAATTCCAGCGACAAGTTTTCGTTTGTATCTGGTGCTAAAGGTGCTTTTTTGAGAAAATTCCAGATGGCGGCCTTTTCCCAAGGTCAAAGGTCAACGACACTTCTGGGGTGTTTGTAGACTGGAGCTGGCAGCAAGTGTGTGCAATTGTGTGAAAATCCTTCAAACAAAAGTGTCTTTTCCCCATATTGTGGGAAAACACGAAAATCGCCAATTCTCAGAGTTCGCCACAAGATGACCGCCAAGCCGTAGGTCGTGTGGCCGTCCCATAATGATTTCAAAACATCTTTGGGATATCCCCGACACGTGTGTCTTGGTTTCGCGACTGTATTTTGAAGTACATTTTGTTCGGCCCCATACGCGATTTTCGGCCCATTCATTTTTTTGACGGGATCGCTGGCCGTGATGTCATCGTCTTCAGGGGGGTGACGTTGACTTTGTGGAAAATTCATTTGCAATTTATCCCAGGTGTGTGCACATTTTGGTGACTTTTCGAGCATGCGGCTGGGGGTCAAATTCTCGCTGAAAGGCGGCGAAGTCGTCGTTCCAACTGCGAAAACAATATGGTCCTTGCAGTCAGTGACTGCTGCTGCGGGCCATAAAAATGTGCATATTTTATTTCGAGAGTGGTCTACGACCTTGATATTTTGTCCAGGCCACCTGCATGTCCCATACAGGTTTGACCATTTTTAGCCAGCCCATTTCCACCTGTAAAGCTCAAGAGTCTGCCCTTTTTCCGGAAAAAAAGGACCGAAAAACCACTTGGAATGCGCTGTCAGACCTCCCAGAAACCATGAAAGAGAACTTCACTCTAGTTTGGCTTCATGCTGCCAATGTGAATGCCCCCTGTGATCTTTTGTTTTGCTGATAGCTCGTACCTCAAATGTGGCTGTTTTAGGCCAAAACGAACCATTTCCAAAATTCTCCTTTATACCTTTTAGAATTTCAACATCAAACCCATAATAGACTTCAAACCAACCCTGAGAACTGTGACTTTCTATGCAGACAATAAAGAGGAGCGATCCTGATTCTGGCACAACATTGCTTTAGAAATAAATCTAATCAGAAATTTGATTTCCTTTAAAAACAGGCAAACTAAATCAGTCGCGCATAAATGTAATTGTGCTGGAGACATAGATTGTAATGGAGACAGATTGATCTTGATCATATCACATTTTCAGTGAGACACTAAATAAAAACGAGGAACATATTTCAGTTAGTAAAGCAGATGCTTTCCTTCCAGGCACCATAAAGACAGCCCTACCTGGCATGGACAGAGAAGTCAAAGAAAACTACCAGGTGGTGATCCAGGCCAAGGACATGGCAGGACAGATGGGAGGACTTTCAGGAACCACCACCGTCAGCATCACCCTCTCTGATGTTAACGACAGTCCGCCGCGCTTTGCCAACCGTGAGTAGCTTTTCCTGAACATACATTTTACATCCCTAAAACAAGTTGGTGCCACTCTCTTGAAAAGATTTTTCTTACATCTCCTGATTACATTAAGCTCGCTGGCAGATACGTCTGGAATGAGTTTTCCTCCATTAATGTCATGCTCAGATTCCTTCCGCATGGCTGCTGTGGAGTCGACAGAGATTGGTGGCGCCGTTGGACGAATTAAAGCTGATGATCCCGATGTGGGTCGTAATGCTGAGATGGAGTACACCATTGTTGGGGGTCACGACACTTTCAACATCATCACTGATCAAATGACACAAGAAGGAGTTGTCATTATTAAGAAAGTAGGTCCCCTTTTTGCTTTGAAACCATATTTTCTGTGACTCGCTATAAAACTGACATTGAGCAAAAGATTCATTAAACTAGAAATGTATTTCTAAACGTGCTTTAGCCACACATATTGCTACTTCTGGTGAAAAACAAGTCAGGAATCTAAGGGTGTGTTCATACTGGACACATTTAGCTCTCTTAAGGGCAATCAGAATTCTTTCCGTCAATAATCCGGAACATATTTTCTGTCTTAATACACCAAAGCGGACCCTAGTCCGGGACCAGGAAGTGCTCTCTGACCCATTTTTCTAAGTGGTCTCTGTTAGTTTCCAATAGGATTTAGCTTTGCTTTGCTGAGTTTCTCAGTTTGAATGGGCCATGTACTCAGAATGGAACAACTGGACCTAAACGGCCACTGTAGCCGGGCATTACGAGGTTGTAGATAGAAAAGAATGTAGCAAGCATGACGACAAGAAACAGCAGCTCATTGAAGTGTGGTCGGAGGAATGCAGGCTAGTTAAAACAACCTTTAGCATGATCCACATAGATTCTCACGCTGTTTTCCCGACAATCTATCTGTTATAAACACTTATCAACGTACCTTCTTGGCAGTGGTCTCCTCAGTAACCTCCTTGCACATTCCTCTGCCATACCAAAGTAAAAACTGTTGAACCTGACGTTGATACAGACGTTCAGTGACAAGAATTGCAAAGCGCAAGAATTCCATTATTCTTTCTCTCATTACTTTGCCCCACCCTTGTAATTCCTGGCCATTGACTAAAGATATCTTTAGTCTTGTGGTTTTGTTAACAAGCTTTGGTTAGAATCATTAATGTCCTGTAGACTGTAGTCTGAATATAGACTACAAACGCACGGTTCAGGACTCAATCTGGACCAAAATAAACACAGACTTGGCCTGGACCAATGGATTTTCTATACACCCAAAAATAAGGAAAAGCCATACGAGCTTCACAGTAAACATGGAATAAAATCAACGCATTTGCAGTGGCTTTGGTCATGTCAGAAGTAAAGGTATGTCCTCCTTTGGTTTTCCCTGTTTAGTCAATATTCATCCAACTATTATTAATCCTGAACACGCGGGGTCTACAAAACCCTTAATGGGGAGTTGAGTCTAAACTGATTGCACGTTTGAAGGGAAGTCAGACTTATCACCTCATACTTTTTCCTTTCCAGTAAACTTCCAAATCAGTGGAAGCTAGTGAAAATTATTAATAAAGGAAAGATATGAAAACCTTTTTTTTTCTTTTTCTGAAAATCTGATACTATAAGCCCACAAAATGAAAAATACGTATCAGTCTTATAAAATAAACTTTTCATAGTTTTTCTTTAAGATCATCCAGACCCTGACTTGGATTTGTAGCTCTGAACTTAGAGGCACACGAAGACAAAGGCAGACAAACGAAATGTGGTAAATTGCGTATCAAAATCCTGGAGGCGGCTGCTCTTCTGGAAAAGTCTACAGCTTTTCTCTTCTGGTGTTCTTTCATCCTTAGACGCTGGATTATGAAAGCAAGAGGGACTTTGAGTTCAAAGTGGAGGTGAGAAACACCTACTTGGATGCAAGGTTCATTCATGGTTTACAATTCAAAGACTACGCCGCGGTCAAGGTGACGGTGGAGGACGTGGACGAGCCCCCTCTGTTCAGCATGAACCCCTACATCATTGAGGTGCACGAGGATACAGCAGCTGGCAGCTTCGTGGGGGTGGTGTCGGCCAGGGACCCCGACGCCGATGACAAGCCTGTCAAGTACGTTGCACTGAAAGCGGAGTGTTAAACTCGACAGTGTGCCAGACGCAAACAAGTAGACTAATAACTTGTAAATGTCCTCAAGAGTTAAGTGGGCGTTTTAGCAGCATTTTGATTGTTTCAAAGCTTATTCTTCCTGCTTTAATTATACAGGGTAAAAAAAATCAATTCAAACACCAGAGAGCAGTTGTACATAAAGAAAGTCTTTCATGCGCTTTTATAGAGCGCTAATAAAAATGTGCGCACGCTGGTTTATCTAATCCATCAGGCAGCCGTGTGAGCTCAGAAAAGAGAAGAAAAGCATATTATTCATGTGTCCCTTCTGGTGATTTCCCCGTGGAACATGCCGGCAGTCCTGCTAAGTGCGTACACACACTGTTTATTTCCCAGGATTATGTAAGCCCTCTGTGGCTCTGCACAAAGTCAGAGTCTAATTTGCTGTATCGGTTCACACAGCTCAGAGCCGCCGTTCTGCACATATGGCGCCCGTCGTCTCCAACACAGAGCTGTGTGCTTCTCGACCCATAATGCACGGCGCATTGTGATGCATATTCACTACTTCACATTTGGAGTGAAGGGTGACTATGACAAATGAGCTGGCTCAAGGAAACGCACAGCATCCTTTGTGGATGGGGGGGCTAGAAAGAGTTTAGTAGAATAAACAAAGATGAATTTGATGAGAACAAAGGTTGTTTTCTTGAAAAGGCACATCAAGTGCATACATGGAGGTAATGATGCTGATGTTGCTGTTGCTGCAGATACTCCATCGATCGGCACACAGATCTGGAGCGGCTGTTTAACATCGACTCTGTGAACGGCACCATCACAACACTGAAGGCCCTGGACAGAGAAATGTCCAAATGGCACAACATCTCTGTGGTGGCCACAGAAATCAGTAAATAACCATTTCAGTTATGTTACAAGTACAATTATTATTGCCCACTTTAAACGTTTTGACCAACTTTGTTGCAGACAACCCTCGTCAGACCACCCGTGTGCCCGTGTTCATCAGAGTGCTGGACGTCAACGACAACGCCCCCGAGTTCGCCATGTCCTACGATACATTTGTCTGTGAGAACGTCAAAGCAGGACAGGTGCTTGAAACTCACAGCCTATGAGTTTACCCTCATATCTGCTATGAAGCAGATATGAGGGTTTGTTGAAAGGAGGGAAAACATGGATCAGTCCAGGAATTGCCAAAAGACACCTGAATTCATATTTATTCACACACCACTCTTAACAGACGTTACCGTGCTGTAAAATAAATAAATACATAAAAAAATACACCCCCCCTCTCGCACAGGATAACATTAAACATTAGCCTGATCACGGAAAAGCAAACAAAGTAAATGGGTGGAAACGCTAATAGTAAAAATTCCTCTGGGGGGTAGATGTGTAGACAGCTGAGTGCAGCAGCCCGGGGGGGGGGGGGGGGGGGGGGGGGGGGCAGCCTCACCACAGTACGGGGGGAGATCCAGGTCCCAAGCTAGAGCTGCAGCAGCTGGTACAGTGAGAAGATTCAATTGAGAAAAAACTGGTGGTAAAAACCTGACGTAATGTTTAAAACTATTTAAATGGAAATTGTGTTTTTAGAATTTTAACACGTTCTTTTGTAAATATGGAGGACATACAGTATGTAAGGAGAATTAAGCTTGAAATTTTATTTACAAGTATTTCTTTATTTAAAATTGTTGTGAATCAGGAGCAGATGAAAAAAGGCATTTGAAAAAGCTGATAGTTGTTATGGACAAACTTCAACTGGCTGGCCACCAGCTCCCTGCTCCACTCCATTCTGATGCATCCACGTGCAGACAAATAGATCCATGAACGTCTTTGTTTTATTCGTCTGAGCTGGAATCTGGCTCTAAACTGGACGGCTGGATATCGCTTGTTAGGTTGGGGGTGTGAGGGGCTGTGAGCTGGCAGGAGAGCATGTAAACAAAGGGATGATGGGGAAATATGGGCAGGCTTACTCTGCACCAGCAGTCCCTCCCAACCCAGAGGTGAATTTCTAATGAACTCCTGCCGCTCTCCAGAAACTATGTCCTAGAAAAAAACACAGGTTTTTTAGATTTTGGCTAAAATCTGAATTATCATAAATAAAAGACCATTGGGATCGCTTTGGAAAGAGATCAGAAGATGATCGGAATATAAAATGAACAATATGTTTAAAATGTTATTTGTGTAAATCAATAGAAATAATGAAACCTAATGTACACAAATATAAGAAATATGTTATAAGTTGGATTAAGAAGGACTTCTTGAGTCAGGTCCTCCATCAGGCTGCTCCCAAAACACTTAAAGGAAAACTTTTCCATAGGTTTGGTTTTTTACAGTGGGAATAGTTAACAGACCGATTCTGGAGGAACAGGTCAGAAATATAAATGGGAATATTAAGATATTTGAATACTTGTAAAATACCCTAAAATGTGTAGACAGCTGAATGGGAATTAATCCATTGATTCACATCAAATGCATTGTAACTGAGCGGGGTGTCCAGCTAAAAGTATCAATGGAAGTTTTTGCAGTTCATTGACACAACTAGAATTCACTTCCACTTAGTGTTTAACATGCAACACTTTGGTGTTTAAAGTCTTTACGTGACAATTTGGTGAAAACGTTGTACGCGTTTAATCGTGACGACTTCAAAGCTTCACAAGCAGAGAGAGACTCAGCGGCTGCAGCAGAATCTGTACCTGCTGTTCCAGCTCTAATGGAGTATCCGTGCTCTTCTGCCTCTTCAGGCTCAGATTGGTGGGTTTTCTGTGGGTGGGTGGGAGCATATCAATAACAAGTTAGCAGTAAGATGTCAATGTCTGTGGTCGACCTGATCCTTTCAGGCTATGTTGAACTTGTTTTAATTTCTGTATCTACTCCTCATACTTCTATTCCCATGACTGCAGTAGAATGTAGCCTCAGCTTTGGTGAATACTTGAAACCATTAAGTCTAAATAGGAAATGTGATCATTCCTATTATAAACTATAATAATTAGACTTTGATGTTTCTGACATCTAAGCAGTAGAATAAATCGCTGCTGTCTGTTTTAAGTGTTTTTGTATAATAAGTAGAACTACTGACCTTTAGTTCTTTTCTAATGTCTAACTAACAACTCATTTATGTTTTTTATTTGCATTTTGCAGCTCATTCAGACAATAAGTGCTGTCGACACAGATGAGCCTCTCGTTGGACAACACAAATTTGTCTTCAGTATAAGTGCCTCCAACCCAAACTTTACAATCGTTGACAGAGAAGGTACGATCTGATCTTCTTCCTGAATCATCTACCGATTATTGAACCAAATCCTTCAAATCTAAATGGTGAAACATGACATACTTGATGCATCGCCCAACTGCAGAGCTTCTGCGCTTGACTAGCTCATAATGTTCCACAGACAACACCGCCAATATCCTGACGAGGAGGGGAGGTTTCAGCCGCCGTGAGATGAGCATGTACTTCCTGCCAGTAGTGATCTCTGACAACGACTACCCCATCCAGAGCAGCACGAGTACCCTCATTGTGCGTGTGTGTGGCTGTGACAGCCGTGGAAACATGCAGTCGTGTAACCCTGAGGTCCTGCCCTTCTCAGATGGTCTCACGACTGGAGCTCTGGTGGCCATACTGCTCTGCGTCATTATTCTGCTGAGTAAGTCCACTCAAGTGTGAGCAGTGACCTTTGACCTCTGCTTTTTTTGTCAGCCATAAGGGAAATCGCTTGGAATTGTTTCTGTTTCAGCTGTTTGTTATCTGCTTACCTTAACTGGGTTATTTCTGCGGGGAATTTGCATGTTCTCCTGAGTCATATGTGGGTTTTCTCCAGTTTCCTCCAACAGTTAAAACAGGCTTCATTAGTGATGATACAGTCTTCGTAGATGTGACTCTGAGAGTGTGATTGTTTGGACAATAGACTGGTAACCTTTCCAGGGTGAACGATGCCTTCACCCAACAGTGGATGGGATAGGCTCCAGCATCCTTGTGACCCTGATGGGGATTCAATAGGCTTGGGTAAATGGATGAATAGCGTGGTCAGAGGTTTGACGTGATCAGTCATGTTTCCACAAGACAGTCACACAAGACAGCAATACCTCCAAAGACAAGTTCCAGTCACACAACGTAGATCCTCAGTCATCTCTTCCCTCCACATCGACCAACATTACCATGACTAAAATGATTGCCAAGCTGCTGCTGCTCCAGACAGGACTTACTTCCATATGCTTCATTTTGCAGCCAATTCAGGGTGAAAAAGTCAATAGCATGGACCACAGAGAGTTGCTTGCTGGAGGACTTGCTGCTGAGTGGCCACATGGAGGGTAAATCTTTGCTATTAAAGGTCCATCACTACAATCAGCCGATCGATTAAGAGCCTGGACTGCCAACTTACTGCAATCAAAAAAGAAATGCTAGTATAAAGATGTGATTCTGTCAGTGATCGCTGCTGCGGCTGACAGCGGCTCAGCATCGGAGTATATTAAAAGAATGTTTAAAACATTCAACACAATGATGAAAAGAAATGTAGACCTCAAACAACACTAAATCACTGCACTCATGAAAGATTAAAGCATCCAATAAAATATCACTCTTTGGTAAAATAATGATGAAAATATTAACCAAAGGGAGGTGAAGTGGAGATGCCTCACAAGGCTCACATTTCAGGGAAAGCTTTATTTAACTCCGTGCTTGATCACCTTAAAGAAAGACCAAGTGAGTTCTATCCTAGTACTTTCTGATTTGTTCGTTTTTTATTTGTTGTCATTTTTCAATTAATTTTGTTTTTTTATATTTTTTCATTTACAATTCAGGAAAATAAGTAAAATATTTTGACTTCATAAGAAAAAAAACAATACATCTCTTAACCATAAAGGGAGCAGACAGAAGCAAACTTATATTATCTTTATGAGCCACTTCTTTTCCCTTTAATGTTTTACATTAAACACTAATCGGCATAACATGTTTAATTTATTTTCATTTGAAAAAATCAACTTTTAAATTAACTTCTCTTACTGATGTACTCTTCCTTTATTAATATTCAGAATCTCCCTTTTAAAATTTTTAGCTTCCTGTTAAATTATAGTAAATAAAACGTAACTATCAAAAGTTGTTGGCTTGTGGATGAACCTACCATTTTCAATGGGAAGGAATTACAAGTAAATATATGAACATGTTCTGAGGTTTAGACACAAAACATGTTAATATATTTACTTGATAGTTTAGACTCCCAACCATCATTTTTGTTAATGTTTTAAATAGATTGAGTTTAAAAAAAAAAACTGTACACATCACAGAAATCCTTTAAAATAGGCCAAAATTTAAAGTCTGAACTCCTAGTTAGCTTATATGTTGATGATATGCAAGTATTTTTTGGATGTTAAGTAATTGATAACACAATGAAATTTGATTTTGTTTTGTTATACAATTATAATTTGTAATGTAATTGAAGCAGATCACTGACTAAACATCATGTTGGACGGCTCCTTTAACATTTAACAAGACTTCTTCGACTTTATCTGTTAACTGATTTAACTCTTGACAGTTCTCCTACACGCATCATTACAGCTTTTTGACCCAAAACAATATTTAATCTTACTGGGAAAATTCAAAGACTGACTAAATGGATAAAATGTCAAAAGTCTTGTAAAAATCAAACTGCAGCTGCTAAAACTAACCACACGCACTTAAGATGTACTTCAGTTTTTGATATTCAGAACTGTCATTAATTAACGTGATGTAGATAAGAAATCACAAAAACACATAGACATGGTATTCAGTCATGTCTGTGGATTTAAATATCCATAAAAAGGGTTTATAGTAGATGACCAGCATTATTTGAAACACTGGTGTGGGATAACTAAAAATAAATTTGGAACTCTGATGGTGTAATTCGACTGAATAAACAGCCGGTTGCAGCCAAGTCCGCCTCAAGTTAACTGTTCACAACTACTCCAATATTTGCTGTAACTTTTATTGCTTAACATATAAAAGCAAATGTTCCAATAATTTTTCCTCGTAAAATCAGAACAAATACATGCTTTTGGTCAAGGACAAAATTATTTTATAAGTCCTTCACCCAAAGCAGAACTTCAACCATTCTGAACCCTCATAAATATTGTGGATGTAAAAGTGTAGACAAACACAAAGTAACAACATTTCACTAAAGTAGATGTGACTGGTGAACCATCCAGGATGTAGCTCGCCGTTGTCCTTCAGTAGCTTCCCTGTGACCTCCAACACGGAAAAAGGCAGCTTTAGTAAACAGATATTTATTGGATTTTGTAAATGACAGTGGTAAAGTCATCAGTAACAAATTAAAGGAGTTCTTGCTACCCTAATGCCAAATATTTGTACATGTTTTATATGTTAAATGAAATTACTAGAAGTCATGGATTCATGGTCACATTTTATTGATCTCAATAAATAAATGCTCTTATGTTGGTAATGTAATTAATGTTTTCTATTCTTTTTTTAACGCTTTACTTTTTTTTTTTTTAAATGGGTTTTATCTTGGATTCATTCCTGCACGTTTTCTTTTATTGAAGGAATGCTTTTTTGTCGTAACATTGCTTTTAGGTGGTGAGAATTAAAACTATGTGGCCAAAGGAGGATAGCAAAGCATTTGTGTAAAAGCTTACACAAAGCAACAACATAATATGAATACAAAAAGTGGCAACACAAATTTATAAAACAATTCTAGAGATACGACAATTACAACTCTATCACCATCATTTGGAAAATGTTATCTGATGATTATTTACAACTCTATGTATATATAAGAGTTAAACTACACAAACAAATTCATAGTCATTGATGCACATGAGCAAAAAAAGCTTTAAAAAATCTGAAATAGGTGTTGCTGCTTGGTGATCTGGTAGAAAATCCTCCGATTCTGATATATTGTCAAATAATCTGTGCATCTTTTGGGTTTAATAAACTTCTTCCGACTGAAACTTGACCCAAGTCTAATGTTCTACTTGACTGACTGAAGAACTGACACAAGAAATTCAATTTCTCCCATCTGTCCATCTTTATTTCAAAATACATAAGTCTGCCTCTGCTGGGGAGTAGATCTCCTTCAGCATGTAGGTGCACTGAAGGTTACACTTCATGCTCTCCTTTTGAGCAAAATATCATGACATCTGCTCATTATCTGATGCTTTTCTGTGCTTGAAGCCCCCTGACAGACTGTCTCTCTCACCTCTGTTTGACTCCGATGGGCCGGCGCTGAGCTGAAACGGCTCGCCATATCTGGCAGATTTCACAGCAGGCTTTAACACTGTATGAACCCAGGCGATGGTCAGTCCCATACTTTTATAAAGAATATTTTAAATAGCCACCTCCAACCCCTGCTGGAGGCAGTGTAATCAGCACCCAGGTGGGGAGGCAAGTAGGCAACTGGCACACCTGCTGTGAGAACAAAACATGAGGATGAAGAAGAGGACCTCAGGTAAAAATAGATTTATCCCGGTGCTGAATAAGAAGCTGTGTCCTCTTTACAGAAACATCACGGCTTTATTTTCAAATGTGCAATCACGTCATTGCACGCTGAGAACATGTGTGCTCCGCATGACTGTCTTTTATGCCCCAGATGAAATGAGGCTTGAGTCGCTGAAGTGTGTAAAAAGGGATCCTCCAACCGCAGAGCACTTTACAAAGTGAATGTGCCATTCAGGAGGAAAAGGCAGAAAAAGCTTTCTCACTGGTTTTTTAATAAAAGAAGGTGAAGACCTTAGGAAGTGTGAGGGATTTGTCGCTGCTAGCAAATGTGTCTTCCCCACGCGACTGTAATCACCCTCCCTAATATACATGACGTTAGGAGGCACAAAACTTATGCTGCCCTCCCTCTCTCTGTTTCTGTGCAGTGATCGTGGTGCTGTTTGCTGCCCTGAGGAGGCAGAGGAAGAAGGAGCCTCTGATCATCTCCAAAGAGGATGTCAGAGACAACGTTGTCAGCTACAACGATGAAGGCGGAGGAGAGGAGGACACGCAGGCCTTTGATATCGGCACGCTACGCAACCCAGAGGTGATGGAGACTAACAAGCTACGCAGGGACATCATACCCGAAATGCTGTTTCCTTTTCGGAGGACATCGCCCATAAAGGATAACGCTGATGTGAGAGACTTCATCAACGGGAGGCTTCAGGAGAACGATTCTGACCCGACAGCGCCCCCTTATGACTCTCTGGCCACGTACGCCTATGAGGGCACTGGTTCGTTGGCTGAATCCCTCAGTTCGCTGGAGTCAGCAGCCACTGAGGGCGACCAGGATTACGATTACCTCAGCAACTGGGGACCGCAGTTCAAAAAGCTGGCCGAGTTGTACATAGGTAGGAGCCCCGATAGAGAGACCTAGACCAGCCATCAGTCTCTCTTTTGCCCAAAACCATCTTCAGTGTCCGTTTAACTTACTAGCATGACAGCTAGCTGCGTCTAGTTAGTTAGCTAGCCAGCTAGTTGACTGTCTGTCTACTTATCTATCAAACTATCTATCTGTCTAGTTTGCTAGCTAGCTCGCTAGTTAACGGGTTGTCTCTTTGATTTACATAGTTGTGTGTGCACATGCACAAACAGACGTGCACGCACACATTGGATGGAAACCAAGACCTGAACTGAGCTTGATTTTTTTTTTTTTTCCATTCATGGACTAAATCTATAAATCTTGCTGTCTTTGGTCATAATCAGTACAGATGCCTTTAAATTTTAGGATTTTTGTGAACAATGGTGTGGACAATGTGTTTTGTATTCAACCTGAGAGATAGTAGTATTGTATACTATCGGTGTTCAATGGTACTGGCTTGGTATGGGGGTGGGGGGGTTGTTAGAAGGCTTTTCCAGCCAACTCCATTAACTGCTGTAAATGTACAAAGTGTTTTTAAATGATGGACATCCTATAATAATATTTGCTATCTCTGTTTGACAAACAATGTTCATGTGAATGGTTGGTGCAGTTTATTTGTCAAACTGTGAATTCATTTCATCATATAGGTGTAACATGTAATGGAAAGTGTATGTTGTAGGAAAGGTGTCATACACTGATTTCATGCTGTTCGAATGCCAGGTCATACTGTTTTATATTTATATTTTTATACTTATTTTTCTAATAAAATAATATGTAAAAAAAAAAAAATTCTGTCACATACATTGATTTTCTGTCTAAAATCCCTTAAATGTACCCGTTAGTTACTATTCCTTTACATGTCTACATGTCTAAGAACATAGATATTTAATGAAGCATTTGTAGAGTGTGTGGATTTTGCAGTTTGGTTTGGTTTTCCGGTGATGGGACCTTCACACAGAGAATGATATTATTCAACCCTTTAACAGGTGAGCTTTAGCTCCAATGTTGACATTCCTTCGACTACCGTAACTATTCAACCGTTTACGCAATTAATGTAATTCCAGCGACTTCAAAGCAAAGAAAAGCAGACTTGAGCTGATATGCAATACTTTTACAGGAGTGAAGTTTTTACGGAATCTACGTAAATCTGTTTTTTCTGTCTCTGATAAAAGCGTGTTTTCGCCAACAGCTTACGTAAACTATTGCAACAATTTAGTAACCCTTGTGCTATCCTAGGCACTTTAACATTGGGAGTGGGGTCATCTAGACCCTCTAGACAGTGCTCTGAACCTTTTTTCTTCAATGCTTTGTGATCTTCACTGGTGTACATGGATTACATGAAATCTTTCCACCTTTATCCACCTTTGTCATGGTAGGAATCACATGTCAATGTAAGGGTGGAGTCATCTAAGATAACACAAGGGTTAACCCTTGTGCTTTCTTATGGCGCAAAGCCACTCAATAACATGCTGAACGCGTGTTCTTGAAGGTGCATTTACCTCACTGTATTCACACTGGACAAGCTGGGAGGGGTTATTCTTCTTCTACAGTACTTGTTCTTTTCCTACTGTTTACTAGCGCATGTCTGCCACCTACAGTTGGAAGAGGCCTCGTGTGAAATGTGGAAATGTCTTTCTAAGCTCCATTCCAGTAACTGAAAGACTTGTTGACGTATAATTCCGGCTGAACACAAACCACAATCATTAATTTCTCCTCGATGATCAATTTTAGACGCCATCCATGCATCACTACCAAAAACACATTTACATGCGTTTTCTCTGGGGGAGGCCACTTGAACTCACGTGGCAGAGGGCGATGTGACTGTATCTTCTCAATCCGCTGATTGTTCATGTATCGGTTGAAGATTTGCGGTATGACAAACAGCGTGTGGTACGTAGGTGTCACAGGCAACATCTCAGGTGTTAAAGGGTCAAAAAGACTTGTTCATCTCTGTGGATTTTACCTCTTCTGTGATCTTATTTTATTTTTCTTGTGTTTCTTTGGTCTCTGGGACAACCAGGGTGCACAGGTAGAGTGGTCGACGTGTGATTGCAAGATCACAGGCTTGGTCCCTGCCGTGTCTGCCCACCTGTCGAAGTGTCCTTGGGCAAGACACTGAAGCCACATTGCTCCTGGTGGTTATCCCCTTTCCAGCCAAGAAAAAAATAAATTCCTCTAATGTTTTTGCTTTTAAGTAGATGCTACTTTTAGGATTTTTTTTAAAGACAAAGTGGTTTGTTGCATATTTGTGACAACAGGCGCTGAGTGGTTATAGGCTGGAGCCAGTGTCCGGCAGTGGAGCCGCCATCAGTATGGGAACAGGTGAATGGAACTGTGATGGTAAAGCGCTTTGGGCCTTCTAAAAAGGTTAAGTGCTATATATATTCATGGTCGCGATGACGAAACAGACCCAGTTGCTGAAACCCGGAAGGAGGCTAGGACTCAGGGACTTGGTTGTAAGTTTAATTAATATTAAACTTCCAAGGAATAAACGTAGAGCACGAGAGTCTGGTAGGAAGTACCAGAGGGGTTTCCAGAAGAGCGTCTGTGGTACAGCGGCGAGAATCCTGTGAGCGCGAGGACGCGCAATGGCGGATGATCCTGAGCGCAGCGAGGAGGACTGCGTGGCTTGAACGGCCTGAGGCGTGGAGGGACCAGCGGCACCCGTGGAGAGTAGAACCTGAAAGCGTAGGACAAGACAAGGTAAGAGCGTGACTTGACTTTGGAAACACGAGACTTAGCTTGAAGCCAGGCATAAGCACCGGAGAGAGTGTAACGGACTGGCATAGACTGCTGGGATGGATCTCCTTATGAAGGTCTTCTGGTGATGAGGTGATGAGGTGCAGCTGGTTCCAATGAGCAGAGTAGGGAGGAGGGAGGCAGCTGACGGAGGACCCGTGACAATATATGATGGGGGCGCAGCGCAGTACCACCTTTCACAGCTATACATTGGGCTTGTTCACCAACACAGTTTATGGCTCCAATATGGCTCCAAAATATCCATCGGAATTCAGTTCTAATGGACCTGGGCCTTTCACTTAATGGTTAATGAACTCTAGAGTTGAGCAATGCAAGATTCCAAATATTAGCCCCGCCCCCTCACAGCACCAAATGTTCTGTTGGTGCCGTGAGTCAATTAGACTTTTTGTCCATCACTCCTTAGTCTGTGCATCATGTGACCAGACTGACACGGCAGCTGCAATTATGTTATCTTCTTGTCTCGTGTTACAAATTTCTAGTAAGTAGAACTAATCGTTTGGCCATAAAAATGCAAAAATGTTTTGTTAAACAGATTTGCTACTAAATCTGATTAAGTTTAAACAACGTGGTCATATTTCTAATTATATGACACATCCAGAATGTGCAGTTATTGGTCAGATGCGCCTGTGGAAGCAGCATGAAAGTAATTAAAGGGAGAGGGTTTTGTGTTCAGAGCTATTGTAAACGTCAATGACACAAACACTGCTGTGAAATTTTACCCAGACTAATAGCACGCTTGGCTTTTGCTCTTAATTGTCTTAATTAAAAGTGGAAGATCTCAGGCAAAACAATAACAGTTTAATGGCCAATGTCCTCAGTTAATACATTTTGAAAACAACAAACGGCCTCTTTTCTGCTGCCAGATGAGCATGGAGCATGTCAAACACACAACGAAAAGCATAATATTTCAATCTCCTCTGAAGAAAATGTCAAAACACCTCTGCCTAACTCATCCGGCGTTTCCTTTCCTCTCAACATGAAATCATTGTTAAAAAACGGAGAGTTGCACTGGCTTTGCAACGCTGAATAAGTTCACTGTGAAATAGAGTTTCTGGTGTTAAGTGGTGATTAGTTACACCTGCACAAGCTAATGCATCCAATATAACAGCCAAGCAATAAATCTCATCCCTGTGAAGTTTTTACCACCCAGTCATCAGGAAAAGCATTAAAGTGTTCGTCAAGAAGTTTATGGAAAAAATATAATTTCCACTAGATTTGTAACCTCTGTAAACATTTTTTAAATTGGATTTTACTCTAAATTGTTATTTCTGGTTTAATAGAGCACGTCCCTTTCTTTGTGAACTTCGGCTGCATTTGAAACAGATGAATGTTTGCAATAAATTAGAGGAAACCTTTGACTGAAAAAGAGCTGACGGACATTTCGATCCAGGTCAGCCAGTTTGCAGTTTGAAAGGACCAAGACGGCGTCCGCCAATATCAGTAGGTTGAAACTGCCAGAGTAAAAACAGCTAGGTAACATCACTTGAAACGGCCCCACAGCTGACTTTCGTAGTCTTCAAAAAAATCATTAAAAGGAAGAGAAAGGACAACTTGTTCATTTTAAACATGGTAGAAAACATAGCTCGATTAGGCTAGGATGTAGAAAAAGAACCTTTCTGATTTTTGGCATTTTAGCTTCTGCGTTCAGTTATACTAGGCTGAAAGGGTTGGTCTTCCTTAAAGATGCTTTGAAAATAGTAAATTCATTAAATTGTGTATTTTTTAAACAATATTGTTTCTGTTCCACACAGTTCCTGCCAATCTCCTGACTACCTTTGTGACATTAATGTGCTGTGGCATTCACACGTTTACCTTTTTGATGACCAAAACACAATCTGTTCTAGGCCTACACAATAAATCGCAAATTTATAATTATCGCAATAGACTCCGTGCACGTAACTAAGGAGTTCTACTTCCGCCGCCTTGAGTGTGAGGCCGACCATTTCCGGCTTGCGACTTCTATAGCAGCGACACAGCAGATTTTGATTGCGAAAGATGGCATATTTCACCCGTTGTCTACAAGGTCTCCCGAAAATCAACGTGAACGACATCTACAGGATTGTCAACCAGTGCGTGGTTACATGGGCAAAATATCGTGTCGAAAAAATATAGTGTTGAAAATACCGGAAGGGAAATGTGTCCCGTTGTAAACAAACCTTTGCTGTCACATATATTTATGCAGCAGCTCGGTTATATACGAGGAGATCTTCCAAACGTGCTTTTATTAATGTTATAAATATTATGAAGGGCCTGTTCGCTCATCATTTTATATTTAATCCTTGTGGTCAGTGCTTTCTTTGTGGAAGAAGTACGGAGCTGGAAGAAGAACCCAGTGTTAGGCTAACAACACGGGCTAACAACATTCGCCTTTTGATGGACACAAAATCCAGGACAAACCATGCGGGAAACGCTGCAATCCTGGCTGCACGTAAATGTCTGGGAATAACATCAGCCTTTATTTTGTCGGGGCACAACTAGAAACGCAATTCCATGTGATTTTTTGAACAGTTTCTTAGGACTTAGCGGCATTTCTGCTCTGAAAAGCTAACACACGCTGTGTGCTCTGCTCTGTCCTCGCAAGTCCGGCAGCCGCTAACCCAGAGCGGCGGGTCGGCTCGCAGTCCGAATTCTCACACATAACAAAACAACAAAACGCACATGTAACAAAGCACCCTCCCCTCAAACACATTAATAAATCCAGCTGCTCTGCTCAGAGAGGCACCGGAGCCCGAACGCAGAGCTCGGATGCCGGGTCCAGACGTCAGTGGACACGCATCCCCCCGCATCTCCCTCGTGAGGGGTGTAAGAGAGCCGAAGAGCCAGCGGGGCGAGAGCGGAGCGGCGCTTTACGCGGGGCGTCCGCAGAGCAGCTGGTCGGTCCTGTATGAGCTCCAAAGCTTTCTCTCAGCGAAACACCGTCTATGCATGACGTTAAACCAGAGCAGTAGTGACACACGATCGGAATGACCGTTTACATGAACAACGATCGGTATAACCCACCTATCTCGATCGGAAAGAAATTTTGATCCGAACGAGTCTGACCGGGGCAGAGTATATATATACGCATTTTCTTTCCGATACGCATTTTCTTTCCGTTTCTTTCTTTTCCGATTGCTGCAAATACGAAACACGACTCGTCTTGCTTGGGGTGAAGTCCTCCCGCCGTGTTCACTGTCCATTCGGCTCTCACCGACACATATACTGGAAAGCCATGAAAGCTTATAGTACTGTTGTACTTTGACAAATTCGCACACGGGTACACAACAATGTTGTGATGTCTTTGTCACGAGTTGAAACACCAAACGCCTGTCTTTTACCCGAAATCCGCTCCTATTTACTCAAAACTAGCAACTCAACAAAATTCCCCACAACAATAACACAACCAACAGGAAGTTGTCGTCCTTACACTCGAAACACGGAAGTTAACCGGAAGTTCTATCGTGCACGTGGGCTATATAAAGCTGTGCGATATGCAGTTACTTTACATGTAAATAACTGCAATAAATGGTTACTTTAAATGTGCTAAAACAATCGTATGGCAGCTTGAAGTATTTAACGTATCAAATAAATCCATTTATGCATTTGACCAATGGAATGGACCTTTTTTGTCAGATGCTCGCCTCCCATGTAGACTAATATCATTTAAGGTATGATGACTCTTATTTAAATTAAACTGCAGTGAAATGGAAATGATGTATTCAGTTGTTTTGCTATTTCTACATGTATCACAAGTTATATCGTCATCGCAATATTGATCACAAATACCACAAATCACTAGTTTCCCTCACATCAGGCAGCCATAATATGTTCCAACTGGAATCAATAGAATCACAGCAGGTTTCACATTTTATGTTAGAACATTCCCCTTTGGTCATTATTGTCTTCCACCGTTTGCTCCACACTTTAGTAAAAATCCATGAGTAAATGCATAAAAGCTGTTTTGTTGAACATTTGTCTCTAAAACAGGAAGTAGGGTCAATGTTTTCTGGGGTAGGAATAGAGGAGGTGGGTTCTTTGCTCAGCGGCTTGGATGAAATGTGCTTTATCTGACGTGCAGTGCAGGGACCTATGAGCTCAGAGTGAGGTGTTAATCTCTCATCATTGCATTGATGCTGCATCACAGTCAGGTTTCATGTGTTCCTGCTAATTTGACCGCAACGACCTGTCCTGAGCGCCGAACATAGGAGGAGGACATCTGTTCTCCTTGGTTTCTGATGGGTTTCTAGGCAGACAGGGAGATGATTTTTACAAACCCTGCCGCCTGTTGGCATGGCACCAGTGGGGGAAATCTAATATGCACAAGTATCTACATGTCACACAGAATAATGCATAATTATGAACAACTAAAGCTTTGTACGCTGTAGTCATTTTTAAAGAAGAGAGTAGACAAAAGGAGACAAACATTTGATATGTTTTATGACTGACACATGGTACACGGCTGCAGCCAAGGCTTGGGTTGCACTGACAGCCTGTTGGGAGCTCTGTGATATTATCCAGTAACCTGACACACCAGATGGTTTGGTGCACAGATCAACCTCATATCCCCTCAGTAAAAGGGGTTTGGAGAAAGGAGGGTGCTACCAAACCTGGGATTTATCAAAAAGTAGAGACTGCAGAAACACAACCTCAAATCGGCATCACTTTGATGCACATTCAGGTCCTGTGAAAAACAAGCTACCAACTGGTTCTAAAAAAAGGAACCCTCCCCATCAAAATGCAGCAGAGTGCAACAAAACACAGTGATGCATTTTTTAAAATGTGCTTTTTGTGCAGCACTTCTGTTTTACACTTTGGTTCTCCAGAGTCGTCCAATTTCCCACATGTTTTGACATAATCCCCAAAATGGTTTCTGCATTTCTTCTCCTCGAGAACAAGTTCAACTAACATCCAGGCCACAAACCAAAACCTTCAAATGGTTCACGCCGTTCCCGAGATTTGACCCTTTTTAGCCTTTATCCTGCTGATGTGGCACAGAGAAAATAGGCGGAGGGGGGAGGGAGGTTGGCGACTTTTGCCCACCCCTCCACAAGCCTCCTGTCTTAGTTCATAATGCATGATGTTGTTATGCGTGTATTGTGCCTTGAAAAAAAAAAGACTTAAGAGACACAAAGTAGTGCAATCAATAATGCAGGTGACATATTGGTATGCAGACCAGATGTGACAGCGGCAGTCGACCACGCTCAGCTCCTCTTCCTCACGCCAGACTCTCCTCATTCTCTGTTTTCTCAGACAAGTTACGAGCAGATCACCTTTCATATCAAATCCGCTCAACGCGGCTAACAAGAAGTGAACGGTCACTCTTTATGGCGTGCTGCAGTCACATAGCTGTCCATTTGTTTTTCTGTACAGCTTTGGCTGCCCCCCCCCACCCCACCCCTCCCTCGAATGCAAAACATATTTTACCACAAAATGACTTTAAGCATTTGAAACAGTCACATGCCAACACAAGTCGGCCTCCAAAAACACACTTTGGGGAATGCATATAGTTATAAAAAAAAACATCTTAAAACCACTGATTATTCTGGCTACCCCTCCCCCATTCCCCCTGTCCCCCTTGAGTGGCCTAATAAGGAGGACTGGAAGGCTTAATGAGTCCTGGGGTCCTGAAATGTGATGACACCTGCCTCGGTTCTTCCACCCTCAGGATGAGCTTCTCACAGAGCCTGAAGCTCCTTTCATGACTTTTCTGTGAAAAGGAACTGAAGGGATTTGACAAATTAAGCTACATTTCAATTCAATGAAGTTCATTGTGTCTCCAAGTTTAAACTGAGTTCTTAAATTATTTTTTATCGGACACGGTTTGTTTTTGTCAAGCGTACCTTACATGTTTCGGAGGAAAACCTTCCGCCTTTGTCAGAGTCGTCATCAGGCGGTGGTGATATGACGTCTTTAAAAGCAGATGGTTGTGATTGAGGCGGAGTCACCTATCAGATTTTGACAAGTGACTCCGCCCCTTAAGCAAGAACACAAAAACACCATAAATGATAAATGGATCTGCAATCTATCAAAACGCACCCTATCTAAAGCTTAACGCAGCGTATTGTCATACGGATTAAACTACGCCATAAACCCAAAACAGATCCCGCATGAGGAGTTCATCGTAGCCACCGAATTAGCATGTTAAAGAAAACGGGACCCAGGAGAAAAAGCAGCATTACGCAACGAAATATCAGGCATCCTCAGAACCGCAAAACTACCACCAAGCAACGTAACCAAAAAAGAAATGGCAGCCATCCACAATCTGAAAAATAATAGATAAATCACAATATTACCAGCGGACAAAGGCAGAACCACAGTCATCCTGGACACAGAACAATATGAAAAGCAAATGAATGAGATGCTTCAAGACCGGAACACCTATGAGGTCTGAAAAGAGACCCCACAGAAGCAAAGAAGAGAAAACTCAAGACTATACTGATAAAAATACAGGAGGAAAAGAAAATAGACAAACAAACCTACAACCACCTCATACCGACAGCCAGCATTATCCCCCGGATCTATGGCACTCCAAAAATACACAAACCTGGAGCACCACTGAGGCCCATAATAGACAGCATGGGATTAGTAACATACAACCTATCCAAATTCATCACCGATATTTTGAAACTCAATTCAATTCAATTTTATTTGTATAGCCCAAAATCACAACAACAGTCGTCTCGATGGGCTTCGAAGTAAAACATGAACTCAAAAGGATCACGAATACAAAGAGTTCAATAGAAAAATACTAAAATGAACTAACAAACTGACTAAGCTATACTGGCATCCCTGCCCTTAGACCCCCCTTCGCGGTAAGGAAAAACTCCCAAAAAAACCGGATTCCGGAAAAAACGAAGAAACCTCAGGGGTGCCCACATGAAGGAGGGATCCTCCCCCAGGACGGACAGGCGATTTACCAGAAATCTTAGAGAAGAATTAACTTATCTAAATCTACAACTACATATATAAAAGTCCAGCAGACGAGCTTCATCCAGCCGTGGTTGTGGGGACAGTCAAAGGCGCGAGTCGAGCCGGAGACAGGAACCACAGCCAGGTGTAGGAGCTGGAGCAGAGACGAGGTACTCGGTCAGGTACAGAGCAGAGACGAGCCAGAGATGAGCCAGAGGCAGGATCCACAGCCAGGTGTAGGAGCAGGAGCAAAGGCGAGGTAAACGGTCAGGAACTGGAGCACGGATGAGCCAACTGGAGTCTGGAAGCACTCCCACTCCCCAGGAGGGGAAAGGGAAAGAGGGACAATACATGAATCACTGCACCAAACAGAGGCATGGAGAACTAAATGATAAATGATGATCAAGAATAGTGGAGAGAGGAAGGGTAGAAGTAAAAAAAAGGAAAGAGGACAGAACCCCAGTGCACCATAGTTACCCCAGCTTCAACTTCTAGCAGCCTTTTAAAACAAATAGTTATTATTAAGTTTAATTTAAACAAATTAACATTAAGTTAAATAATCTCTGAATACTAACTAGTCTGACAATAAGCCTGTCCAAAGAGGAATGTTTTCAGTCTAGCTTTGAATGTAGAAACTGAGTCGGCCTCTCTTACATGAGCTGGGAGTTTATTCCATAAGACAGGGGCTTGGTGGCTAAACGCTCTACCTCCAACCGTACTTTTACTAATTCTAGGAACCACAAGCAGTCCTGCATTTTGCGAGCGAAGTGTTTTCATTGGATGGTAAGGGACTATGAGGTCCTTAATATAGGACGGGGCCATTCCATGTAAGGCCTTATAGGTTAACAGGAGGATCTTGAACTTGATTCTAGAATCCAGTGAAGTGAAACTAACACAGGAGTGATGTGATCTCTTCTGCTAGTTCCAGCTAACAATCTAGCAGCTGCGTTCTGAACAAGCTGGAGACTTCTTAAGGAACTCTTAGGACACGCTGCTAACAAGGAGTTACAGTAATCCAGCCTCGACGTAACAAATGCATGGATGAGTTTTTCAGCATCACTCTTAGAAAGTATATTTCTGATCTTAGCAATATTCCGCAGGTGAAAAAAGGCAGTTCTACACGCCTGAGATATGTGAGCCTTAAATGATAAATCCTGGTCAAAGAAAACCCCAAGGTTTATAACTGTGGAATTGGGGGCTATACGTATGCCATCCAGGGAGACTATCTGAGCAGACAGAGCATCTCTGAGGTTTTTAGGACCAAGTATAATGACCTCAGTTTTTTCTGGGTTCAAGAGGAGGTAATTAATTGTCATCCAGGTCTTGATGTCACTGATGCAGGCGTTCAGTTTCTCTCCTCTCTCCTCCTTGGAAACACAGACTAGGCAGAAGAACTCAAAATCATAAAGATTACAAATAGTGCAGGAATAGTTAACAGCAGACAAATCGCTAAGGAAACGCACAAATCTCACAGTTAACGACACCACACTTCTCCGTTTAATCACTACATCCACGTATTTAGAATTCCGCAACACAATCTACAGATAGAAGGAAGGCTTTCCCATGGGCGACCCACTATCAGCCACAATGTGCAGTTTCTTCATGGAGGACCTGGAAAAGAAAGCAAAAACATCTGCACCAGAGCACTGCCGTCCAACCCTATGGAAACGTACGTTGATGACATTCTGGAAAAGATCAAAGCTGGACGCACACAGGAGATCACAGACCATCTGAACACTTGGACGATACGGGAAACATCAAATTCACACATGAAGAGGAAAAAGACAACTCCATCAACTTCCTCGACATAAAGATCACGGACGCCGAAAACAGGGACGTAAAAATAAAAGTATGCAGGAAACCAACTCACACAGACCAATATTTATTATGGACCTCAGAACATCCCACCACCCACAAAATATCGGAAATAAAAATCTTGTTTGATCGTGCAGAACTGGTAACGGACGGGGACGACAAAACGGAAGAGAAGAAACACAAACAAAATGCACTAACCAGGTGTCAGTATCCCCAATGGGCCATAAAAAAGGGACAAACACAGGGGGAGCAGAGAAAATACAAGGAAACAGAGAAGAAGAAACGGACTAAGAAATCAGAGAACAGAGGAATGGTCACATTGCCGTACATCAGAGGAGTAACAGAACGCATCCAGAGGGCCTTGAAAAAACATCACATTACCCCCCCAGTTAAACTGTATAAAAAACTCAGGCAGCTACTGGTTCACCCAAAAGAAAAGATCGAACAAAATAGGAAATGCAACGTCATTTATGAAATACCATGAAACACCTGCAATAAAACGTACATCGGAGAAACAGTAGGCACCTTCATCACAAGAAAAACAGAACATCAAAAAGAATGTGAAAAGGAAACAAATAAAATACTAACAAGAGCCAGACGACAACAGGCAGTTCAAGGAAATATGAAATCAGCCATAATGGACCACTGCAAACAAGAAAACCACATCATGGACTGGGAAAAGGCCAAAGTCCTCCGCACTGAAGACAACAGACACCACAGACGGATCATGGAGGCGGTGGAGATACGAAAGTGAGCCCACACTTTCATGAACAGGAATGAGGGGGCCTCACCGCTCTCTCACACCTGGACTATTGTCCTCCAGCAAGAAAAACTGACATCAAGGGGCGGAGTCACTTATCGAAGTCTGTCAGGTGACTCCGCCTCAATCACAACCATCTGTTTTAAAAGACGTCACACGCAACCACCTGATGACGACTCTGACGAAGGCGGAAAGTTTTCCGCCGAAACATGTAAGGTACGCTTGACAGACACAAACCGTGTCTGATAAAAAATGATTCAAGAAATCAGACTACATTTCAGTGACCAAACACGTTGAGTGTTTTCTTTTTTTTCTTTTTGAGAAGGGGCAGTCAGATTGATTTTTGTTTTTCACAGCATTGAAATTATTAATTCTAGTTGGGTGTTTCCAGAGGAGCACACAGCTGAAGATGCTCCTCTGCTGATCACCGTGGGTCACATGATGCTGCAGGACTGCATCATGTCATCATCAATAAATAAAACACAAACATTTCTCTTTGGCTATAAGGCTATTTTAGGTTATAAAAAATGTTCCACAGTCGTCAGATGGTACATTGAACTGTCGCACAAACCAGAGGAGCTCTTGAGTTGGTATTTGTCTCCATCTGCTGGATGAAGCACTAACAACAAGCTCACTTTGGAATAATTCAATGAAGGAAAACATTTTCTACAAAAACTAATAATAGATCTATAAATAAAAGCCTATTTTAAAGTAAAAATCATTTCATAATAAGCATATAAATGTTGATGGAGCTGCTATGTCTAACAAATACAAAAACACCCTTTATTTGGGGATGAAAAGTTGCCGCTTTCTGCACAGTCTGGTATCAGAGGTGGTTCACATTTTTGGATTTTTATCACCACTTATTATCATTTATTGTTTTCTTTTGTGTAATTCCTTTTTTGAAATCTTTGAGGCTATAGGAAATGTCATGTCAGCTTCTATTAGGTCCTGCAGATGTTCTTTGTGTTTTTTTCTTTTTCTTTTAATTGCAGCCGACGTCTGTTCAGATGCTCTGAATCAACATCTCCAGGGTTTTTATTATCCTCTACGCTGTTTCCACTAACTGCTCTCCTGTTACTTTCAGTCGTCCGGGTGCAACAGCCTGTTAGGATTCTGTCAGCTATTGCGTTTAGAAATGCAAATTACCCTTTTATTTCCTTTATTAGGTGTCTCCAAGCTCAAACTCTTTTGGGAAAAAAGGAAGACTAATCATCACAGTGTTATAGGTCACTTATTGAAATAACAACAACAACAAAAACACAATTTGCAGGATTTGCATGAAGTTATAAACTTTTCAAAGGCTTTTGGGTTTCGGTTGTAAAACGGTTTGCATCCTTCCAAAAAAGTTAAATACAGATATGTGTTGTTTTTTTTAGTATTCACACACAGACCTACAGACACAAACTGAAGTAACAACCTCCAAATTTGTCAGGAAAGCTCAATCTGATCAACCAATCAGCTCTGTGCTCCAGACAAATACAAAAAAAGGAACTTAGACTTTTCAGCATTGATTACAGAAACATCCAGCAGATCTTCTGAACGTCTGTCTTTGTTCTTATTGTTCAGATTTCTGACTGAGACACTTTTTATACAATGAAAATAACACAGAATAAATATGTGTTTATCAAATGAATCCTAACATATTGTAATACAGGATTTTTTGGATGGTTTTAGTGGCACAAAGTCCAGAATAGATCAATTTGGACACAAATTTCTTCAAAACGTTTTCTTCTTTGCTTTAAAAAAACTTAAATGACCAAAAGCATCAACATTTCCTTAGTATGGTTTATGTAGTTATTCAGTATTTATTTGAACAGGGAACATTTGGGTGAATGTGCCAGTATGAGCTGCAAAGGTAATGTTCTACTGTAGTCTTTGTGCATGGTGTAGGTTTGCCAGCGACAAACACAAAAAACACAGAAAACGGACAAAATAAATAATGCAAAAGGGCAGTTTGGAGGTTAAATCGGATCGTCTCTCTACACAGTATATTGCAAACTACATGTAAATGCAAATTAAAATATATCTTGTAACCTGTCATGTTTGTGGTGGTGGGGTTGTTGTCTTACACTTCTGGGGGGGGCGGGGGCGGACATGAGTTGTAAATAACAGAAGTTTACATGTAACTTTATGAATTTAAATGGAATAAAGAATCATTCTCAGACCATCAATCTGATCTGAAAAGAGCTGGCGGTCTGCTGAAGACAGAGACCTCCAGTCACAGGACGCTGAGCAGCAGCAGTACCCTCCTGAGCCAGCAGGGGTCACTGCAGCCTCACTGCTAAACAACAGCACCAACAATGGCGGGGGAACTGGAACATGGAGGCTCAAAGTATAAAAGACAACATCGCACAGAAAAGTAGAGACTTAATGTTCTTGACTCAAAGGGAGTCACGCTGCACGAGCAGTGAGGAAATAAGACAAAATGATCAATCAAGTCCATAAATGAAATGGGAACGAAGCAAAGTGAATCCACAGCAAACTTTAAACAAACTCGCTTAGATGAAAATTGGATTTTCCAGCTAATGGCGACGAGGCCCTTCAGGAATGCGAGGAGGTCCTGGTCCAAACCAAGATGTGGAAGGAGTCCCTGTGTGGAACCCCCTCCAAGGGTAAGGAGACCTGGAAAGTCTGCTGAACTTTATCAGGACTTTTATAAAAGTTTCTTCCACTTTTCAGTTTGACACCAACATGTGCAGAGAGAGCAGAAATAGACAGAAACTAAACATGTTTTCTTTCAGGAACCGACTCTGTGCATGCTAGTAGGCTTTCTCATTTCTTTTTGAAATGAGTGTAGACTAATGTAGACTAACATATATGCAACTAAATCAACAACAGAATTTTTTTATAAATAAATATATATATTCATTTCTGCCTTATCCGTATATTAAAGTCTACATATAGAACAACCTCATTAGCAGGTTACAGCTCATCTGCACACCCTCCCCTCTGACCAAAATGCACCAGCTTTTCATTTGGGTCCAACTGTTTTCTTGGAAATCTGTCTAGAACTCTTCAAAACCTCCAAACACAACATCACAGCCTGATTCACATTTGTCATCTTTAGCTGCCTTCAAACGGGCGAATGGCCTCTTTTTTCAAACAGATACGATTGCTGTCAGTTTTATTTCTTATGCTTTCTCCCTCCATGTGGATCCTGTACATACTCTATACTTTGAGTTGATCTTTAATGTAAATGACATGATTTCTGACATTTGTAGGCTACACTGATGAAGATGGAGATACTAAAAAATGATAAGGATGATTATTTTTACCGTATGTTTATTGTGTTTAGAACTACACATTTTGATGTTCCAAATGAAAAAAAAAGCTCTGCTCAAAGTGAGTTGTTTTAGGACTGATCATTAAAGGCCGTGCCAGCATTTGACACGTATCCCAATGTTCATCCTCTCCCTCTCAGATAATCTCTGTCAGCAGCCTCGTGCCTCTGTGTCGGGTTGTACCAGAGGTCAGCGCTGATCTCATCTTCCATTTTCTGCCTTCGTTAAGCTACATTCTGCTAAGCGTGTCCAAATTGGGTAATTCTGTGTTCAATTAAGCAGGGCAGACACAGGACATTCAACACAATGTCAATGAGATGCCACTAAAAGTGAGCTATCAATTTGATAGACAGTCAGAGGGGTGGATAATAAGCTGTTTTGTGTCCCCTGGTTCTGCACCACCCAAGGCCATCCGTACAATTGAATTACACCGCTGACTTGCTAAGTCACAGCTGATAGGGTCTCATGCATTGCAAATACTTCCACGCAGTCGCTGCTGAATTTGTTTTATCATGGCGTGATACGCTGCAGCCAACATGGCAGCGTCTCCCTCCCATCTACGGCAGCAGAGCCAATTGAAAGAGACCCGCTAGGCCACACAAAGTACTGCAGTTGGCTTTAGGCAAATGGCCAATGAAAGAGAGAGGGCTAAAGATGGGAATTATGGGATGGGGTGATTCTGCTATGAGCGGGGAGCCAAATATCCCTGGGTCACCTGCCAAGTGGACAGGAACGAGGATGGCGTGCCAAGAGAATGCCATCCGACCAGGTTGCAAGGCCAGATAAAATGCTCCGCAGGTTCCCCTGGAACAACACATGCATCCTCTTCTCCTCTGTGCTGCAGCTCACAGCAATACAAATGTCCTGAAACTGCTGCCCAAAAAAAGCCGTCTGTGATCTTGATAGAACTCCACCCAGGTGTGAAAATAGCAGTTTAGCTTTGGGCTGACGAAACACCGGAATCGGAAATTCAAAGTTTTGCTTCTGTATTAAGATAATGCCCAAAGCAGGTACTCTGACATTTGTTGTTCAGCTTCTGCAGAACATTCCCTGAGGTGTCCACACTTCTACTGACTGCATCCCAAAGGAAAACCGAACTAGAAGGATGAAGCACTTCAGAAAAACTTTTAGTCGTGTTCAGATCAAAGTCGACCATCCATGTGATTCACATTCTCATGTGCAAAGTGACGGAAAAGGCAGCAACTCAACACTTTCAGAATCCATTACTGTTTGGTGATTAGTGACAGGGCTTCATAATTCTTCTAAATGAACACATTCCCTTTGCCATTTTCCTATCAGACATCACCAAAACAGTTTGAATGTGGCTCCATCCAGGTGAGCTAAAAGAGAAAATCCATGTTTCTCTGACATGAAAGACATTTTTCTTTGTGTCAACGCTTTAGCTAAAAAATAATAAAATAAAAACCTGAACATTGATCAAATAAACAGAAAACTTGTTCTCTTTTTGTAAAAATCCCAAGATAATATAATTAGTGCAAAAACTGTAAACTATTTACCCTAAAACACTGACTGCATTTACACTAAACTACACCAGTAATGCTGCAGCCCTGAAGTCAGACCAAAACCGTCCCCATCACTTCCCACGATGCCGGAAGTGATGGAAGGAGCACCGGATTCTAGACACAGCGAGCTGGAAATGAAGCATCTTTTCAAAAAACAAAGGTGAGATGCATGAAAACACAAATAGACAGTTTACACTTCCTCTGCAGCCAGTGACATTTGGAGCCGAGAAGTGTCACATTCCGGAGCTGAAATCCCTTTGCTGCTTGTTGACCTGTCATTGATGTAGATATGTGAGAAGTGCCCCCAGTCGTTAGAAAAAGTTGATTCTTGATTCACAGTTTGACCTGCTTTTTTACAGAATACAAACAATCTCTGCTCAACTAAAGTTTAACAACAGGAGCTCAATGGAACACAACCATTTGTTAAACTTTTACAAATACAATCTTTCTGTGTGTTTATTTTCCCTAAACTCCCAGTGTACAGAATTTCCACCTGTTTTTTTTTTTTACTTTAAATTGGATGATGCACAGATTGTTCTAGGATTTGCCTCAAATTATGTTGAGTTAACAATTCGTAGTTTCTTACATAGTCTGGCCAGGGGTGCGACTTATATGTGTTTTTTAAAGCATAAATAAGCTCATATGTACATTATTTTTCCACTAACAACCAGCTTAACCCTTGTGCTATCCTATGACCCCCCCTTCCATTGACGTGTTCTCCCTACCATGACAAAGGTGGATAAAGGTGGAAAGATTTCATGTGAAGATCACAAATCATTGAAGAAAAAAGGTTCAGAGCACTGTCCAGTGGGTCTAAATGACCCCACTCCCAATGGTAAAGTGCTTAGGATAGAACAAGGGTTACACTGTCGTTTATCAAAAACAACCGGTTGCCCTCTAGTGGAAGTTTTCCACTAGCAACCACTAGAGGGCACTGTGGATGTGTCTATCATACTGACAACAACACAGAAGAAGAAACGCCATCCAAAACAAACGTGTTGGAGAATCTGATCGTTCTCCTGGACTTTATGATATTTTTTTCTTATTTGCATCAAGACCTTATTATTGTATTTTTTTTTTCCTTCATGCTGGACAGCGAGTCTCCTCGGAAATACCACAGAAAGCGCCGTCTTTCATACGCAGCTCCTGCAGTAGATGGTAAAGTTCACCATAGAAAAAACAACACTGAATGATATTATCAACAGTCACAGAGATGATGCTTTTGTAGAGCAAATGAATCCAATCTCATCCATCTTCCATTATTGTAAATGAGACAAACAGTCAGTGCTCCCATAACTAAAATGAAGCTAAACACTTGACGGTAGCTCCTCCTACACGCAACTGGAGCGTCTAGTGTAAGAACACATCTTTGGAATTGATGTGCGTCGAAATAGAGGCCGCCGTCACGAGTTTGCCGTTAAGCCAGGCTTGGCGGATTTGTTGGAGGATTTGTTCACTTTTCTCCCAAAAGAACCGGAAGGACAAGTGGTGGCAGAACCAAAAGAACACCAGAGAGGCGGCCTCTCTCAGTGCTCCTAGCTGTCCTGGGAATGCCGTCCATTGTCCTCTAAGAGCCAGATGATGGAGGCCTGGACCTTTTACCTGAAACCACCCAAATCCCCAAAAAAGGAAGGATTGAAAAGGTCATTTATATGCTTCATATAAAGATGTTATTCAACTTTTTTCTACTTATTTTGTTGCAGCATTGTATCTATTTACAAAAACCCTTGAGTCCCTGATAGAAAGTAATATCTGTAAAATCTCCTTGTTTTATTACCGCTTAAACATCACAAATGCAGACAAAGTCTATGATTTTGTTTCAAGTTAATATTTTTGGAGATTTAACCAACTCACGGTTTGGTTTGATGTTGTTTTCAAAGAGAAGATGGCAGACAAATGTCAAAGGGTTCAGCCAGAGGTTGGCAGGACAACAGCAGGAGGCTGTGGAGGATGAAGCCGTGAGTGACAGAGAAATTACCACACAGAGGCGTCGGAAAAACTATAATTTTTCCGTGCATGACACCAATGTCCTTAAAAAACCCATGATTCATCAATAAAAAAGTGAGAACCTTTTTTTTTCTCCCTCAAAAGACTAAATAAAGGAGATAATGGGGGGGAAGGGGGGGTTGCTGAGATGCATTCTGCCAAGTCAGCAAAAAGGTCGTCCTGAGAGCTTGTTCAATCTTTCCATGTTTGTCTGCTGTCACGCTGTTTTCATTGAACTTAAAGGAATACTTCTTTAGAAGATCCTTTTCAATTTTAAAAAGAAATTACAGATTACTGTAAATTCCATCTTTTTTTTTTGCTTTTAATATGTTTTAAATACAAGTAATTTTGTTTGTTATCGTTGTTGCTATTAGTTTTATTGTTAGTGAGATATTGTCTAAGACCTCTGCCTCACATTCCTGTTAACCTGCTTGTTTCTTTCCTGTGGTTGTGAGTAAATTATCATAAAAGTTATCATTTTCGCCCGATTTGTGTCCAAGTTTAAACTGAAGCTGTTACGGTTTGGTGCATTTGGGCCAATTAAAACGATCTAGAACTCATATCTCTACTGTTTCTTTATTCTCTTTAAAGCAACATTTGTTTCCGTTTCTCTGCACAGCATTTCACACAGAAGATAAACAGGTGGATCAACACAACGTTGCTTTCATTTGAATCCTTTACAGAAGCCCAGAGCTTAAACCGTGTCCCACATCCAACAGTGGTTGAAAAAAATATATAACAACTTTATCCAAAAGTTCAGATTTTACTCTGATCCTTTTTCAGTTTGTTCATTTGACCGTCTCCATCCAAGCATCCACCTTCACATGATCAGATTTTTACACCTCAAAGCCACCGATGGTTCTGAAGAACAGTCTCATGTCCCAAACTTTTTATGCGTGGACCAACTCCACAGCACAAACATGAAGCTATAATGCAAATGTAAGCTTTGAGAGCCTCGAATGAAAGTAATAATACGATCTAAGATCAGTGTGGAGGGGAAAATCAAACTGCATGATGGGAAAGCAGCTACATCTCCAACTCTGTAAATCCATCTCAGGTAGATTTGTATGCTGATGCTCGATTAAAAGCAGCAAAGAGGAAAAAGTGTTGTGAAAATTAAACTTGGATGTGTTAGTCTAGAGCACAGGTGCCCAAATCCAGGCCTTGAGGGTCGGTCAAGTTTTCCAACCAGCACGCCATTGAAGCTCCTAATTGGCTAAAAACACACCTGATCATCATCAACAGCAGATAAGGCAGGTTTTCTATGCAAACAGTAGCTCAGAAGCCATGGCTTTGACTTCAGTTGAGCAGAAAACCTGCTGTTTTTTCCTCCCTTTCTCTGGTTTTGACAGTCTGAGTGGAGCAGAAATTATTTAGTTTTCTTAAATGACCAAATGGGTAAAAAAATTGGCCAAAGACTAAATAAACTTTATTGCTGCAGATGTGTTGAGAACCTTTATGAGGCTCATCAATCACTCTGTCCCTAACTCATCAGCGGAGTGTTGGTCTCATTTTTGTTGAGAATGTAAATCGTTAAACAGTCATTGCTGAGTTGTAGTTTGGCTAAAGGAGAACGCTCTGCTGATGCCATGTTATATCTGTCATGTCCGTTCCTGTTTTTGCAAACCATTCAGCCTCAATGCTCTCAGAAGACCTCATCTCTTCAACTTAATTCTATGTGCAACATTTTTTTTAAACCAACAAAAACCTCTTTCCATTACTGTGACTCAATATTAATGCTGTGCAGCAACAAAACGGATTTCTTCTGTTCTGTTGAATGCATGAAAAATGGCCTCAAACAGCCTCAGTTATTGTGCTCCTTGTCATGTTTAACATTAAAATATCATGAATTTTTAATCTCCATGGTTGTAACAGTTGAGCGCATGTATCTGTAACGTGCTATGTTTAGCACTCAGCTAAGCCAGGGCAACAATTCAGCTGACGGGAGGTAATATGACCTTAATGTGTCAGACCCAGAGACCTCACCTGTCAGAGGTACAACAGGATCAGCATTTTTTTGAAACATCGGGCTTCCCCACCTGAATCCCTCTCCCTGCTCTGCGGCAGAACTCCTGCCTCGCTTGTATTCTTCCGTCGCCTTTCGCCTCCTCAAACATCTTCTTCAAGACCAGCGCGCGTTTTTCAGGCTGGCCACGATAAGGCCATGTCAATATGAGATTTATTGGAGACAGGATATAAAAGATGGTGAAACTAGTCAAACAAAGCAGCTTGGCACTTGCCATACATCAAAACCCAGTTATCAGCAACCACATCAAATTGCTTCTTGGATATTAAACAGCAGGTCCAACTTTAAGGGCTGAATATGCTGAATAATTAAGGTCTGACCTTGGTTCAGTCTCAGGTAGATCCTCCTGATGCATACCTTATCTCTTTAAGTAATCAGAACACAAGTTTTCTTGTCGCCTTTATATTCATGTAGAGATGTACCCCAGCTGAGGGCACAGCATTCTTTTTAGGACCAACAGACAAACATTCATGGATAATAAATGCCTTCCAGCCCCTCAGCCGAGGTCTGACGATTGTTCCCTTTTGTTTCCTCACTGGGACGAATGCTCACCTTATAGCAATAATCATCAGGTTTGGAAGTGCATCCGACTGTTTTCAAATGTTGGGATGCATCTCATTTGGTGCCTAAAAAGTGATGCAGCATTTGAAGTCGGAGTCATGCTGTGCTTATAGCTTTGAGCTGGAATTCTGCAGACGATAAATGATTTTGAAGAAGTTTCATTACCTTCTGGTTCGTAAAAAGACGACGGCTCCTCTGCAGCTCTGTTTTCTGCACTCAGGAGGACTCTGAGCAGAGGTCATATGTGGAAGTCAGTAATCCAGTCCTGAATCAGGATTTATGGCCCCTCTCTTGTGTCTGGTGCTCAGTATCGGGGCACACATGCATTTTCCCTGCAGTGCGATCACAGTTACAGCATCCCACAGTTTTCTTGCCAGGCTACAGCCCCGGCAGGTTTGTCCAGGTGAACACGAGCCACGTCTGGATAAATTGCTTGAGCGCTGAAGGTATGAGAAACTCCAACAGAGATGAAGCACCTCTGCGGAAACCGTACCAGGCTGCTCGTCAGAGTGAAGCTCACTGAACACCTCTGCACCGCGCTGGAACATGCAGGACATGCAAAACAAAGAGGAAATGGTATCATCTCCGTTTGGCTATTAATCATTTATCACTTATCTTGTTCTTGTCAAAAGAAAGGCAAGATACATTATTTACAATTACAGAACATCCAGAAAATCTTCCTCATCTTATATAATTTCTCCTGAACCTCGTTGGGATGAACTACAGTCCTTTTCCATCACCATATTTTTTTCTTTTTTAAGAAAAAAATGTTGAGCCAACGAAAGAAAGAAAAAAAAAACATATGAAATGATAGAAAATGACATTTAAAAAGGTGAATTATGTCATGATCATGTTTGGAGATTAGGTAGTTTTACTGTAATTTTGTTGTCCTTCAGTTTTCATTTCATTCCTCCAATCATTTAGTTGTCTTTTGCCTTCCTTTCTTAATCTTTTTGAAACCATGAACACATTCAGTAATTATATATAAATAAGTTGCTAAACATTTGTCTATTACTGTCCAAAAGTCCTTTTTCTTTTGACAAACAGCCCTCTGGTGACTTTAATAGTTTGAAAGCCTCGGTTGGCCTGACTTGAAATGACCCAAAAATCTGTCCAGTTGGAAGTAACTTCAATTTCACAAGCAGAGCAACAGAACACGTTAGTTTGGTGACAGGAGGAGAAAGTCTGCAGAAAAATATCGAAAAAAGTCTTTTCAGCTGAAAGAAAATAAAAAACAGACCGAGTCCCATGAATGAAAACGAATGTTTGCCCTTCTGCACTGAAATAAAGAGCTTTACCATGTTTATTAGTCCATGCTTTATTATATTCCAGCAGATTCACGCGGCAATGCCCCCCCCCCCACCACCACCACCAAAAACAAATAACATCTGCTTCTGTTAACGCCACCTTCACCACAGCTGTGTTGATTCCCATAATCCCCGAAGAATAAGAATACACCTTCTGCAGAACTGTTAACACACAAGCCGTCAGTGTTTGGCTCATATTAATTCATTTATTTAATATCGGACATCAAATAAACCTGACTTAGTCCATCTCCCCATGACGTCATGCTTTTGCTTTCAGATGTTGAGGGAAAAGTCAAACATATGTTTCAGCTGCTCGGTTCCGCTTCAGAACAGGGATATTTATTTGGCAACAGTCAATCATTTGTTTGCAGTGTGACAGCTTGGAAAGCAACAATTATTTTCTTCAGGACACTTTGCTTCTGCATCTTTAGCCATTGAGGTTCCTCGACTCTGGACTGCAGTTTGTCAGGACAAGATGACCCCTGCTGCCATCCGGGCCAACGGATATTTCTGTGAAATTCTTGCTCAGCAAAGACCTAATCCAATGTGCATTTTAGCTAATCTCAGATGAACACACATCACCTCATATCCCCTACGTGTAAAATGCTCAGAGCATTAGATATATGATCCTATAGTGGCTTTCTGATGCATGCAACCTCAAAACACAGAGAAAAAGACCATGGTTAAATGCATCAGTATGTGATGCCCACTGCTGATTGCACCTCGCTGAGCATCGGCTCCTATTTGTGATGCACTTCCGTGCTTCGACAAGCAGCCAATTCCCACAGCACTCTGTAAATTGGACAATCAGTAATGGTATTTGATGGCATTAAGAGCAGAGATGAAAGGAAGGACACTCCAGTTATCAACAGAATAATGGGGCTGCTGCCTTGCACTTTGTGTCCAATAAAATGAGACCCAGTTAATTATCCTGGCCATTAATTGGACCATCCCATCAAGGAGAAAGTGGTAGCCCTCCACAGACAATACACCGCATTATATTGAAATCCTGTCATGGAGAAGTGTGGGCTGTTTGTTTTTGCATTGAAGCAGGTACATCCTCACAGAGATTCAAGCCTGTGATTAAAGCTCAGAGTACAGCACTATGTCTGCGTGTGGAGAGCAGAACAGAGTATAAACACACACCCAAAGAGGGCACTGCAACTTTTAGATGAAAATCTGGCACATTTAGGAATTATTTCCGCTAACCCTCCGTACGTGTGATGTCGCAACAATAAAAACTCAATTATTCATGCAGAGAAATTAAAAAAATCTTCAGTTTTTAGCTCCAAGCATAGAACAAAAAAAGAAACATAATGCTGGGTTCACACTGCAGCGTTGAAGTGTCGCTAGTGTTGCTTCCCATCGACTTTGAACGAGGTGACATGAAGCACTGCTGAGCTTATATCAAGTCCTGTGAGTCTTGGGGAATGTGATACTCTCTGCCTCAGTTAGAAAAGTTGATCTCAGTTGTAAACACGAGCATCAGCCAATCAAACTGCAGCTACGCCATCCAATGCTGTAGGCCAATGCAGACCAGTTTCATGCCAGATGATATTTTCACGGAGCATCCTGTACGGGACTGAAGAAGGCGTCAGATTTTTTCCCTTAACTTTTAAGGGTAAAGTTTATCTTCATCCTCTGTAAAATATCTGCTTTTAGCTTTATTAGTACACTAGATTTTATAGAAATCATTAAATATGATTTAGCAGCATTCAGCCGTGTCCGACCTTCAACGTGCGACAGATTAAAAAAAAAGGTCACTAAAAGTGGAAAATTTCAAATATATTAAAAACATAAATCCAACACATCTTTGTTGCCAGTCCCCTTGTAACATTAGACAGTTGATGAATATTATGAATTATTATTATGGTTATTGTAAACAACTGTCGCACTAAATCTGACGTCCGAATTCCTTCCCTACTCACTCTATAGCGCGTTCTCCATGTTCTAGTGTGTCTGAATCTACAATTCCAAAATCCAGAGCCCTAGAAATTTCCCAGAAGTCTCTGTGAAAAACCAGTGTGTATCAATGCTCACTAGATCGGTGAATATAGACCACAATGCATTGCGTCTGAAGAATTTTTGCCAAAAAAATGTATTTAGATGTATTTGTATGTATGTATTTTTTAAATGAACCTTCAACGTTTTTATCTTCTGAAGACAGTGGACTCGTTAAAAACTGTGTCAAAACTTTCATGTCAATTAGATTTTAACTTTGTGAAATTGATGACGTCATAACTGCCGTTTAAGTAGTGACCATGGTGTCTGAATCGCTTTTAAAATTCAGGGCACTACTTAGTGCCGCACTCTATAGTTATTTAGTAGTTATGGCTTAGGGCAGGAATTCGGACTCAGCCCATATTTTGGATACAAAATTCTTGATTTCTTTTTTTTTATGTGGAAGGCTCTTCTTTTGTTTCCCCATTTTTGGCCAAAAGAAACTTTCGAAATACATTTGTTTTTCGTTCACTTTGGAGGTTTCAATTTAGCGGTTAGTGCAGCTACTTTAAAAGAGCGGCGGTTGATGTTTTTCTTACTCGTGACTGAGTCTCCTGACACGCGTCAAAAATCAGTCGAAGGTGGTGAGGAGAATCCAAAAGTTTTCCAAAATAAAACTTACATAAACTTACTTAAAATGGAAAACGAGTGGGTTGTTTGTTTTTATCCCTGCGGCCTGGAACCAACTGTCCCACGGACCGGTACTGGTTTGTGGCCTGGGGGCTGCTGTAGTTTCCAACCTTATTGTGTGTTTGATGGGTTATTAACAGTGTTTGTAGTTAAAACATCTTTCCATGCCTCCAGATGAATGAGTGACGCATCAGTAGCCCAGAGTGTTGACTCACATGAATGTCGGTTACCTGCCGCGGCAGAGATCCAACGCTTGCTCTGCACTGGCAGATGGAGCAAAAAGAAGTTGGCTTTTGGAGCTGCTGCCAACTTCACAGGAAAAAAAAACTGACTGTTTTTACTTGAGGGCAATGAAAGTTGTTTGCTTTGTAGCCAGCTGCTAAAAACCACATACAAATGTTAACTCGAAGTCGTTCTGAAACTGACAGAAGTGCTTTGAAAACTCATTAACATTTGGAGGTGCAGTCACACCGTGCATATCTATAACGTGTTTCTGTCAGGTCTGCGCGGCTGTCAGGTCCTACATATGTTCCTGCAACATGGCGTGACAAAACAGGCGGAGCTTTCCAACCTCCTTTGGATCTTCGTCTCATTAGAACGAGAGCAACGGACTTCATTTTGACTGACAACCTAAAAACTTACACAACAGTCCTCTGGTGCTGACGGTAGAGGTGAGACGTGTGTAAATCATTACGCTGAAACGAATGCGGGCTTAAATGTCAAGAATCACAGCAGTGGAGTGTTAAATGGAAAAATCCCAGGAGGGCTAGATTATGGAGCATTCTGCAGGAAGCAGCACTTCATTGCTTTAGTTCTTTAGTTTGTTTTCTTCCTGCTAGATAATTCACGGACAGAACCGAATCTTGATCATGTAAATCCATGACCTGCGACCATGTTCACAATTTAAATTAATATTTGCCTCAAAATACAAAAGAAGAGAAATTAGTCTTTTATTTATTCTTTTCTTTATATCTACTTAATTTGAATCATTGAACAAATGGTAATATTTCACATCAATAATGACTGGATGGAACTCAGTAATTCAAAGCTGGAGAAAGAAGCCATAAAGAAGACTTTATTTAGTCAGTGAAACAGAAGCTGACCTTCAGAGT
The DNA here is from genome assembly GCF_053564925.1 of Oryzias latipes. Taxonomy (NCBI): domain Eukaryota; kingdom Metazoa; phylum Chordata; class Actinopteri; order Beloniformes; family Adrianichthyidae; genus Oryzias; species Oryzias latipes. Next base: position 29,002,446 of record NC_136256.1, read on the forward strand.
GAAGGACGCTTAAAAAGTACTTCTAAAGAAATTTACCGGGTGAATTCATCTTAGTCTAGAAAGACGAAGAAAATCTTTCTACAGACTCCAGACAAACACAGTGATCCATCCTTCACAGATGGAGAAACTGGGCAGAGGAGCACCCGAAAACGGTATTTCACCACAGCTCTGTTCAGTTCCTGTGAATATAAACACACACAGGTAACCAAGAACTGTTAATATCCCAGAGCCCAAAATAAAAAAAGTTAAGCCAGTTAATCCGCCTCTGAGTTACAGCTACGGTGAGAAGTCAGCATTTATGACCTTGAAACAAAAACTCCCAGGAATCAAAGGTTCCTCTGTGACACGTCGGCGGAATGAAGCTTTTATTCTGACTTGATCAAAGCTCATCCCTCCAAAGCCTTGATGAAGTGTCTGTCCTAAAACCTTGCTGACGTCACATTGAAGTGATGTGGAAGCTGGGTTTTCTCCACATTTACCTCCATTTTCCTCCAGCTAGAGGCTGGTAATGCTATTGTCCTGCTCCACGGGCCGTATGACACACGCTCTCAAAAATCTTTTGCTTCTTTTTCCATTTCACATCACCTTGACAACACGGTGCAGAGAAGAAAGCTATAAATAAACAGAGCGATGCTCGGTGTTCAGTTTAAGTTGCCAGCAGCTCCGTGGATTCCCTGTGGACAAACATCAGGTGCGTTTTCTGGGACTTGTGTTTGTTTCAGAACATGAACAGCTGAGAACAAAATCTTTGGCACTGATCGAGTCAAGAAAAGTACTAACTAGTTAAGGATAAGTGAGTGTTTCAGGTCACTCCTGTGAAAGCTGGTTGATGACTTTTATTTTACAATTATTCTGAAAGTACATGAGCTGAGAAGACATTACATTTATGCAAATGATCTGCTTTCTTGTCAGTGAATCATCGTGGACCACACGTTGGTGAATTTAGAGCATAATGTGACACATGTTTCAGATGAAAAAGTCCTTTTTTCTGCATGTTAAATCTCAAATGTTCCTGTGTTGTAAGACAGTCTTCTTCAGGGAGAACCCAGGAGATGGACAGACATGGCAATTATAATAATGAAAGGCTCATGAGAGGACTCCAATCCTTCCACTGACATGCAGATATGTTGCCCCAAGTGGGCTGCCAAAAAATGGGAGAATAATTCATTTTTATTATCAGCAATCAAACAGGGTACACTGAAGGCTTCAGAGCTTCCCTTTATGTCTTCAATTTATCAGATAGCGCTGTGTGCAGATTGGTACACACCCAAGCTGCGATGAAAAATGCAAATTGACTAGTTCAGAGGGTGTGGTAACTTCACTTGCATTTCTGCACAGACTTTATGACACGTCTCTGCTTTAAGGTGGAAAGCACTGTTGCTTGAAACAATAAACGTATTTTAATTCAAACTCAAATTAGCCTCTAGACACTTCAGAAGACTGTTTTTCCTTATCTGTTCTGCAGGAATCACTCTCCCAACCCCAGGATACATTATATATTAATCTGGCTACATGTTAGGAATTATTATTAGGAACAAAGCAGCAACCCAAGGCAACAGAAAAGATTCAGATTTCCAACACATTGCTTGATTTATGAGATTATTATTTTAGTCATCAACAAATGCTATTTCTTAGTGTTTAAGTATTTGAAGTTAATGTAATGAACATAACAGGTCATACAAGTATTTAAATGAGAGCGCTACTGTCTTAGGTTAGTTGGTGAAGACACTTAATTTTCACTTAAATGCAACTGTGTGGTCTCTGTGTCGTCCTGGGAAGGACTATCAGGGTGAACCTCAACAGTAGCAAGAAGAGTGAAGAGAAGAGCTAACAAGAATTAGCGAGAGTTAACTTTTAGATTTCCAACAGAGGTTTTTAGGTTAACCACGCCCAGATTACTAATACATTCATATAGTATATCATATCGTTTCCTTCAGCTTGAGCCAACAATTCATGACCTACATTTTCACAATATTCCAGAAGAGTACAAACAACTTGGGAATACCACTTTTGCAAGCTCGCCACTCTAACGCCGTTGAAAATCTGCAACTTTCAATTGCAACATTCTTTCCCAAGTATCGGTAGCTTTCCAACTCGAGGAGTTAGGAGGCGATGGATCCGAATCCCTTGGAGAAATTCTAAAGATGTTTTTTTTTTTAAATTCTTTTTGGGGTCAAAGTTCATGCAGAGAAAGTTCTGTATTTATAGATGTAACCTGGTGGGATGTGTGTAAAATTTTCTGACGTTTGCTTGAACAACAGTTTTATTTTCCCATATTGTGAAAATGTGTGAAAAATCACCTAATTTTACATTTTGCCACCAAAAAAGGCCGCCAAATTGTAAGTCCTGTGGCCATCCCATAATAATTTTAAAACTTCACGTATTTTGGTTTTGTGAGAAGATCTAAAAAATCTTTTGAGCCTCATAAAAGATTTTGGCCCCATTGTGATGTCATCTTTTTATTTTTTTAGAAGCCCAAAATTCATTTTCCCCGCGTTACTAGGTGTGTGTAAACCTTCATCCAAAATGTTCAAACCTGAAAGCTCAGATCCTTAAAGCTCAGATCCTTTTTTTAACTTAAGGTATTTGCGATTTCAATTTGAACAAGTCATTAAAAAGCCGTTTAACATTTTTCTCAAATGCTCAATCAAAGAAATGATGAGCTGAGACGTTTCAGGAAACTTTCAGCAACATGACAGACGTCTGGACAGCATCTCGTTGAGGTTTGACACATTTTTGGGAGCTGAATTTTCTTTGTGGTCTGTCTTCAGAAGGCACATCCCAGTCAGATACCCATCTAACCCACGTCCACAGTGGCGTTGAGAAAGGTTCCACTGCCTTGAAATGAAGAATGACCTGAAGAGGCTAAGCTAAAAGTAGCAAAACTGAGGAAGACATTGGATTATTTCTGAGATACACCCACTCATCAGGTCAAACTATTTGTTTCCATTAACTCATTCCGTGTCCACTTCAGCTGATCATCATTGGGCCACACAAAGACACAATAAATGAGAAACACTCCAAAATTAAGAATCTGAATCAACCAAACTCCCATAAGAAGGAGGAGAAGGTAACAGGCACGTCCAACCATCAATGAAAATGAACCCAGCAGGGATTCAAACCCACAGATCCATGCTGTGAGATGACTGGGCTAACCACTGCAACACAGTTTATTTGTTCATTTCAAATGTGTTCACATGTTATTAATGCATGTGCTGAAGTCCTGTGCAGAACTCTGCAGGGGTTTGGATCATGTCTGCTCCAGCTGCACGTCTTCGTTCCCATTCCAGCATCAGCAGAGCAGCGTTTGCTTTCTAAAAACACGGCCGGCAGAGAGGAAAACTAAAGGATTTGTTAGTGATGCTGACTGACAGAACAGCAAGCCGCACAGTTCAGATCACAACTTTGGTACCAGGCTTACCCAGAAGTCCCAGCCTAAGGCCGATAAAACTAAATGTAATTTGTCGAGAACATAAACACATCAGCTGGTGAGTAAGCAAAAGTAAATAAACAGGGACGTGTCCACTTTATCCTGGATTAGCTGTTAGTAAAAGTAGCAGCTGCTGCTGCTCTACCATCCTTCTCAACAGTTTGCCTCTGAATTATTCGGCTGTTTAGTGTTTCCTCTCATTTTAAGACAGAAACGTTTTTTACCGTGTGAAACCCGTGCATCTGCTCTGATCCCTCAGCTGTAAAACAACAACCTAAGAACTGTGTTTGCATGCAGAAATATTAACAGCGTGTCTGACAGTTTATAAACACAGGTTTTGGAATTTTAAACGGAACGCTGAACAAAAACGGACCGCTGCAAACGCCTTTGAAAAGTTTCACATTAGGGACTCCTCCCCAAGAAAAAACGTGAAAGCTGTTAAATTCTCACATGGTTACACATTTTGCTTTGCTTTAAACTTGGGCCGGGAAGCATCATGATGGTGTTCAGCAGAATCCTTACAGCTGCAGACACTATAGTCAGTTCAGCTGCTGCATTTATCCCTCTAAATGAAGGCAATAAACATGGCTTCATGTTCCTGGTGTTTTCATTACATGAATCATTTCAATCACTGAATGCCATCAGGGCAACAGAAATTGTTCATCTCTATTGTTGAGTATGAGAAAGTTCCCCGTCTCCATGGATGTCACCTCAGCAGCAGCTGCCGCAGCAAATAAAAAAAAAACTTCCATTTGACACCTAAACGCTCACTTCTTCCTAAAATAGTGTGAAGTAATTCACTCTCCTGCTGAGGCAGCTGCATAAGCAGCAAATCCGACATCTGCCAACACCTGGACCCGATATTCCCTCAAGTAGTTAAAATTAAAGATTCATTATCTTTGCATCCATAAAATACTGAGAGTATGAAAGCAGCCTTGGAAACTGCAGTGATGAGAAAACCTGCAGGATTTTAGAGCTTTATTGTGGTGCCACTTTTCAATATAATAATCCATCCTTCTAAGAAATGGTACAGTATGCCAGAAATGACCATGCATTTTGTTTTTTGGTTAGGGTTGGACTACAGTATGTTGGGGATGGGCTAGGGATGTGTGTTGTGTTCACTGCACATCTATTAACTGTTTCTTTTTCACAGCACTTCAAGCAATGCCTGAATAAATGAATATGACACACTTTATTTAACCACAGAGAACAGAACTATCTTAGGGTGTATTCAGACTGGAAAAATCATTTGGTCCGGACCGAGTCCGCTTAATTTGGTGCGGATCTAGTCCTAAACCTTGCCTTTCGTCTGTATTCAGACTGCTGTCAAGCGACGTGTAAGCAAAACCATGCGACTAAAGATTTCTTCAGTATTGGCCAGGAATTATGAGGGCGCGGCAAAGCAACTAGAGGCAGAAATTATGGGAGTCCTACACGTTGCAGTCCTTGTTGGAAAAATTCCCGGATTCAAACTTTTTATCTTATTGACCAATTTTGAACGTCTGTATCAACATCTGGTACAACTACTTTGGTCCTGCTGAGGCATCCTGCAAGGGGGGGGGTCACTGAGGAGACGGCTAAGAAAGTACGGTATGCTGCTAAGTATCTATGACATCTGACATACAGATCGTCAGGAAAATGGTGAGAAGCAATGTGTGTCACGTTAAAAGTTGTTTTAACGAGTCTGCATTCATCCAACCACATTTCAATGAGTTGCTGTCTCATTGTTGTGGTGTTATGACAGTATTTCCAGAGAATTATGTTAAGGAAATACAAGGTAGATTTCAGAATGACGTCACAGAAGAGGTAGTAAGTTAAGTGTTGGTCCAGTTGTTCCGCTCAGAAAACAGACTGAGGAATCTCAGAGCAAACCGAAGTTCAGTTTGATTGGAAACGAACCGAGACCGCCTCCAGGGATGGCGTCAGAGAGCAGTTCCTGGTTCTGGACCAGGGTCCACTTGGGTTTTTTCAGACTGAAATTTGTTCCATATTATCGGGGATTACTTGGTTATCTTTAAGCGAACCCATGTGTCCAGTCTGAATTCACTCTTAACCTCTTGAGACTTGCTGTCCACATGTGTGGAGATGACTTTTTTGGTTATATTTCCACAGTAATACATTTCCCTTAACTGGGTTCCTGTGACCTCTTGTTTAGCTCAAATATTGGCTCGGGTCTCAAGAGTTTAAGGACCCAAAATGCACATTTTAATGTTTGAAGCTCTGATGTCCTTCAATAATACATTTGTAGATTGTATCCATTTAAGTGAAAGAACATTGTATTGCCATAAAAGTTAGTTGCCTTTTATGAATCGATGTGTGGACCATGCATGGAGATGCACACAGAAAGAATCATGTGAGAGGGAAATATATACACCCCTAATTAACTTTATTTTCTACACGTCTTTCTGCATTGCAATGACATTTGTACTTGAATTTTGACCTAGTATTAACTTTTAAAACGTCTTCATATATATGATTCCAAAGGTAAAAGCTTTCAGTTCCTATTTTACATGTGAAGCACATGTCTACACGTTGGTGTTCTGATGCCCCTTTGGGTGCAAATATTGGACCGTATGATTATTTCCTAATGAAGCTGCGAGAAAACAGATGCCATTGCTGATGGATGGCGTCAAGCTCTGCACTCTATGATTCAATAAGCAGTCATCGCCTTTCAGCAGCGTTGAGTCTCTTTGTGTCTGTCTTCCTGCATTTTCCCCCAAATATCACATTCCTCTCATGCTGAGAGAATGGAGTGACCTTGAAAGTGTTTTCTCGCAGTCAAAACACACGTAATCATTCACATTTCTCTGCACACAAGTGTTTTTTGACAAGTTATCACATAAGATCCCCCTTATGTAATTCAATTTTACACTTTTTTTTCTTTTTTACCCAAGAACATTACGCCCGTTTCTGCGTAAAGATATTTCACCTTGAGGAAGACATTTAAAAAAAAAGACAAAAATGACATTTCACAAGATGGACGATTGCAGCCTGCAAACCGCTTCAAAGTCACAAACCTTAAAAGTGGAAGGAAAAAAAATGAAGACGACACCCCATCAGTGGAGGATGACTTATTGCTGCGAGGCAGCCTATAGACAATCTGTACAGCACCATAATATGTGTGTAAATGATAATGTTAAAGGTTATTGTCATGCTTCACTGGTAACTCAAAATACATTGCCTCTCTGGAAGCTCCCTGATCATTAACTCAAGGTGTCAGGAGACACACATTTGCTCACTGGCATTCTCCAAAGCCAAAAAAGGTGTGTTCTAATGCATTTTCCCCAGAGAGAGACATGAAGGAAATTGCTGCAGTTGTCTGAAGTACAACAGTGCAGAATATTTCAGAACTCTTCCTTTCAGCTTCTTCAGATTTACTTAACCTTGGGAAGACCACTTTTGTTTCTTCTACATTATCCAAATCTAGGTGTTACATTGTATATGTTCTGTATACATTTTCCAACAGTAATTTAAGCAACAAAAAGCTTCCAATTTCATAGTTACAAGCAAATATTGACTTAATATCTAATTAGAACACTGATCGACAGCCAAAGGTGAAACACAAAGAAGACATTTGTCAAAATCAAGGCTATTAAGAGAACATGGTGTAAGGAACAAGAGAGCAGTAATTATGGGATGTAATGTAACATTGAGCATGACCTTACCCAGTGATGAATGGTGCAAGGAGTATCTATGACATACAAGCAAAGAGTCATCAATGTTTAAGGTAACTGAAAGGCAGACGGTAATTAATCATGCAACATGGTCCTGATTCTAATTAACAGCCAAACATGTGCTTGTGTGTTTTGAGGGAGGCAGGGGGGGCAGACAGAGCCTTTGTAGTGTAAAAGCATCATTTGCTGAACAACACCCTGAAAGAAGAATCCAACCTTAATAATGCTTTACCTTCAAAAAGGTTTGAAATTCAGGAAATTCTGTATGACCTGAAAAACACAGTAAACCTTTAGTCTCATCTAACATTAATGAGGCCCAGTCATGATTTGATTTAAAAAACCTCTAGTGGTGGGCAGATGTTACTGTCACAACCTATGCTCTGGTGAGCAGTATCTGTGCTATCCAGCTAGACAGTTTAGATCCAGAATCCAGCTCAGGCGAGAGGATAAAGGTATCACCAGACCAGCCAAATATCGGTCTTCCTACCACCCGAGGTCCTGGGCGAGGCTCCACCCATCCAAGAGTCCCTACAGCCACAGACAAGGAGTCCACCACCAACTGGGAGCAATTTCAATCTTCATCATGAAAATTAAACACGAGGAAGAGAAAGCAACAGTCTCCTAAATACAGTAATTAGAGGCAAAATGGGAAATAATCTCAACAGCATTTCCCTTCCTGAAGAAATTATAGATATTCTCCATAATGACAATACCAAAGAACCAATAGACTCTGCAGAACAAGCCCTCAGACTTTCCTTTCTATCTAACCGACCAAAAGCATTTTGGCAAAGTAAAAGCGGCTTTTGCGTTTAATTACAGTCGAATGTTTTGGGGTCAGGACTGTTCTTGCTCTGGTTCTGGTGGTAGGCTGATGCTCACAGCTTCTACAGTAATGTAGCCCCGAGGCATGCCTTCAAGCAGAAATGAGAGGAGAGGTGCCGGAGTCAGTTTGGCTTTCTGCGTTTCTTTTTTTATCTTCAAATGTGTTGTCCTCAAGTGGCGTTTGCTTCAGGCAGTTTATTAGATTTTGCACAGCCCCACTGGTACCACCAAATACATTTCAGGCCTTTTTTATGAGAATTCCCCTGTAAAGGGCCGCAAACAACCTCTGTTGTAAATATTGTCTCTTCGAGTAGATTAACCTGTAAAACGTCCACACTTGACTGTGAAAAAACTGGTCAGGCAGGACATGATGTCCGCGCCACTGTGTTCTTTTTAGGCTTTGTTTCTTCAAGCAAAATAACATTTTCGATGAATTATTTATTGCACCTAATGTGGTTTATTAACAACTGAAGGCACCTTATGGTCGACTGAAGATGTAAATCAAGTACGATGGTGCATAAGGGCCGGCTGTGGTGCAGCGGTAGGGCGGTCGACCCATGATCATAAGATTGCAGGTTCGCCCATGAGTTGAAGTGTCCTTGGGCAAGACACTGAACCCCACCTTGCCTCTGGTGGTAGGCGGGCGCCTGTGTTTGGCAGCGGAGCCGCCACCTGTGAGTGAATGTGTGTGTGACTGGGTGAATGGGTCTGTAACTGTAAAGCGCTTTGTCCTTGTAGGAAGAAAGGTGCTATACAAGTATACGCCATTTACCATTTACCATAAAGAGCAAGATTCCTTCATGTGTTTGGACAGCTTGTGCATTTTTATTGACCTTTTTGTATTTGTAATCCTGAAGAACACAATATATATATATATATTTTTTAAAATTTAATCATAATTGAAGTTTAAGCCTTATTCACATGCACCTGGTGCTGTGGGTTTGACCCCCACACACGGTTTACCACATAGAGGAAATACGCCTGCCGGGCAACCGCGTCTGGCTCCCAGACCAGGGCCAGCGGGTCCCCCATAGGTGCCCCCAAACCCAGAGAGCAGAGAGGCACAGGAGCACAGAGAGTGGAAGCTCCAGCCCAACCAGAAGAATAACCCCACCGCACCTTGTGGCCCAGCACGGGGCCCCGCCCCGGAGATCACTCCCCACCCCAACCCCAGGTTCGAGCCAGGCCCCCCAAGGGAGATCCATCCCGCACTCCAGGCATCCACCCACCCTGCCCATAGGAGGTCCAGGAGAGAGCAAGGCAAAGTAGACAGACAAAACAGAGGTTTTTTTCTACAAGCGCTGACCTGGCGCCCCTTTTGAATTGCTGCCAAGGGGCAGCTGCTCATACCTAAAACCATTACTGCCCTCGAGGCTCGTACCCTCTCAAGGGCCGTCATGAAAATGGACTGTACCATTGTTGTGCGTGTGGTAAGTGTACCGTGAAGTATTTGTAAGGATTATGGAAGTTGTATTTACAAAATTGTCCAGGTCCTATACTAGGTGTGACACAGGTTCCTGGACTTGGCGCCTTTACACATTTCAGTCAGCAGCTGAAAACATCCAGTAAGTGTCTACTGTCTACAGCAAAGTCTTCTGTCTGCAGCAATAAGAACCATGCAAGTGTTGGACAGCAGGCAGAGCCCTGAGCAGGTGGACCACTGAGTCATGGCGTGGGAATAATGGATTTCAGGAAAAACACGGGACGCCGTGGTGTACACATGAACAATGGGCTGAAAATACAGCAATGCTTACAAGAAAGCCAACAGTTCCTGTGGAAGCTGACATGCCTCTGTGTGAGCAGCGCAATCCTTCATGTCTTTTATAAGTCTGAGCAGAGTGCAGCCGTGGAAGGGGGCAGCGGTGACAGAGTCAGTCAATCAGAGAAACCAGCGCACCAATAAATAGGGCTAGCCCTGTTCTGAGGACAACCAAAGAGCCCCTAAACCTGACACTGAAAGGAAGAATGTTACTGCACCTGCAGAAAATAATGGGCAACACTGAGCACATTTTTCTCAACATCTTTAGCCTGGTGCTTTTTCAGACCCGCTGTAATCGGAAACAACAGGGGGTCAATCCTACTCAAAGCAGGGCTTTTAAATGATTTCAAGGATAAAAGTTGAATTTCAAAGATGAACTCTGTTTCGGGAAAAGAAAACCATTTGTTTTGGTCAAACTCTTTTTTTTTTTTTTTTTAACTTGTCCTGTCCAACAGCTGGGCAGGCAGATGAGAGCTGAGGGCCTCTTGTGTTGGACATATTTTACTTTAACAATAGGGGTTATTAATCTTCAGACAAACCAGAGGTATGTCTGAATAAACCCCTTTTGGAATTGAGGCCGAACTTTATTAATTTCAACCATGTTTGAAAATTTTGGGTGTTGGACCGGACGGAAAAGGAAAGAAGGGAAGAAAAAAGGGAGGGATGTTAGAGAGAGAGGGGGGTAGGAGGGTGATAATGGAAGGGTAGGGGGGATAAGACCATGAAGCAGCATAAAGCAATAAGTTTACTGGTTAATTATCATTACGGTAAGGTTCAAATGTAGTACAAAAAGGGCGGGGCCTGTCCACACACACACTCCAATGTTATCAACACACCTGTTAGTTGCAAAAATGTCCACATGTCGACATGCACACAAAACAGATAGTGTTCACACACGCATACTTATGCCTTAAAACCAACTAGTGTGAAATATTTCAGTCATTCAATCATGCAAACTGTTAGTGCAAAGGTGAGCTAACACCTGTGCTCAGGTGAGTGTTTATGTTCTTCTAAAATGGATGGTGGAATGTGAAAAGAAGGAGGAAGAGTGCCCAACCCCAAGACCCCCGCCGCAGCATTAGCGGCAGCCGGAATACCCCCAACGCCACACGGGAACCGGCAGGAAACAACCGCCCCCCGAGCGACCAAGACCGCCACCCAGGCCAGGGCCAGCAGGACCGCCGCGAGGCCCCCAGAGCCAGAGAGCAGGGAGGCGCGGAGGGAAAGAGAGTGCCGCCCCAGCCCAACCAGGAGAGCAGCCCCCCCGCCGCGCAGGGAGAGCCCAACGCAGGGCCCCACCGGAGAAGGACGCCCACAGCCCCAGACGAGCACCCCATCACCACCCAGGAGTTCCGGGCATCCCCCCGCCCCAATCCCAGGTACAAGCCAAGACCCCCCAAGGGAGACCCGCTCCGCACTCCAGGCAGCCACCCACCCGGCCCACGGTTGGTCCAGGGAGGAGCAAGGCAGGGGCCCGCCGCCCCCGCCCAGGAGGGGGGAACCCCGGGGAAAAAAGGGGGCCCACAAGGGGTGTTGTAAATATGGCCTGACCAGGCTCCGCCACAGTTGGAAATTTGGCAGGGCCCAGCACTCTGGGGCAAGGACCAGGACCCACCCCCCAGGGACACGAACACCCCCGGCTCAGGTGTAATGTGAACCCCCCCACCGCGCGGAGAGAGCACCGCCGGGCCCAGGAAACCAGGACCCAGGGGAAACGGGCGCCGTCGCCAAGGGGGCCACACCCCCCACCAGGGAAGGGGTAGGGGACAGATGGTCCTAGGTCCCACCTTCCTTGCAAAATGTGTGTGCGTGTATGTGTGTTTGAGAGGGTGTGTGTGTGCATGTGTGTGTTTATGTTGGAATGTATATATTGAAGGGGGAGGGGTGTGTGTACTAAGGGGGGTGCAGTTAAAATTGGCGGGTAGGGCACTAAGGGGACATCTCCTGATTACTCACAGTGATGTCCCCTCACCCTCCCCACCAAGGGGCCCTAAATGTCTAAGGTGCGGTTAAAATTGGCGGGTAGGGTGCTAGGAGGACATCTGCTGCATGCTGGCAGTGACGTCCAAGCACCCCCCCTACCAAGGACCCTACATGTCTAAGGTGCAAATAAAACCGAAAGAGGGGGGGCCCACTCCATACGGCAACCATAGGAGGGGGGCCACTGCCAAGTAGCCCCCCCCCAAGGCGCATTGCAGGCTAAACCCCCCACCCCCTCACCCTAATATGAGGTTATATGAGGAAGGGGGTAAGTTGGGGACAGCTGGTAGACTGTCCCCCGGTGGTCAAACAGCTGTCCCCCAACCCCCCCCCCCCCCCCCCCAGCAAAGGGGCCAGGCCCACCCAGCCCAGGGGCCCCACCCCCGGAGGCGGCGACACCCCAGGCCCGGCACCACCCACCCCACACAGAGAGACAGGGGCCAGAAAGCGTCGCCCACCCCGGAGCAAGCCCAGGACCCCACCCCCAAACGCCGGCCCTAGAAGAGCTCTGGTCAGGCCTCGACGGGACCGAGGCAGCCAACCGGCCAGGGCAACCACCGATTGCCTCAGCGGAGACCCCGACCCGTCAACCCCCCCGCCCCGCACCAATAGTGCCCCCCCCCCTCCCCCCTAGAACGCCCCCCCACAGGACAGGGCCGACAAGACCCCCACCCCACCCCACCCCAGACCCTGCAGCCGAAGCGGATGACACCCAGAGCGACCGGGGGCCCCGAGAGGGTTGTCCCGTCCCGTCCCAGAGCCAGGGAAGGGCCGATCCCAGCCCCAGGTGTAGATGGGCTGTTTTGGCCAAACTCTTAACACGCTTAATTTCTCTTTGGAATCCGCTGTATTATTTAATTTTAAGATTTTTGGGCCCAGGGCAGACAGAGTTCTTTGTAACTCTCAATTTGCATCATAAAATTATTATTTTGAAACGCTGTCAAGACCTGTTCCAAAGCAGACCCAGTCCTGCAGACTGCTGCACGGAATGACTTTCACTGCTCAGTGTTTTCAGCTGTAATGAAAAGTGGCGGCTGCTCACTGTCCCTCCGAGTCTCAGGTCTCTTCTGCAAAAGCGCCAGTCACAGCAGTTTGTGACAATGACAGCAATCAATTCCTCAGATGGACAGGGCAGAGGTATTGATCCTGACATGTGGTGGTCACATGGCTCTGACCAGGCCTGGGTTTGGGCTGAAAACGGAGAAGTGGAACTGCACTCTTCCAACATTTACTGAATGATTGATGCTCATTCACACATCAACGGAGGATTCAAACTTAAAACAGAACCCCCCCCCCCCCCCACACACACACACACACACACACACGCACACACACCCAAAAAAATAATGGGAGTATCGATGCCAGGGTATCGTAATATAGATACCCATACATTACCATATTTGGTATTGAATATTATATTACACCATTGAAAAAGTGACAAAATAAAAGGTCACCTGCCTTACTCCAGTGTTGGTTACACCCCCCCCCCCCCCCCCAGTCCATCAGTCACGTGACCAAAGGAGGCGCAAGTTGTGCGTGTTTTACTCAACAACACATCACGGCATGAGTAGTTGAGTTTAGAAAGAACGGTTTTGGGTTTGGCCAGTTTTTGATGATGTTTGGTTTTAAGATAAGAAATAACATGGTTGAAAAAAATAAGGAAATAGGAAACAACCAGTAATCGCTACCAGTATTTGGTATCATATATTTAACAGAAGTACTCGGTATCATATGGAATCTTATCACCAATTATGAGCCCCCACCTTTAAAAACAGCCAGTTTTACAAAAGGTGGGTAAAATGCCGATTTACTGCATTGGGTCCCCACCTTTCAAAGACGGTTACATTACTGGGAGTCAGTTTATCACATCCACACTATCAGTCATATTGTGGCACCCCAGTCCAGACACTGAGTAAGGACTGGGACACCACACAGCCAAGTTGCAGGTGAAGTTATTGAGCCAAGGGGATAATTGCATCAAGAGTGAAGGTGTTTCGTGTTTTTGTGCTGACACCTGTCTCAACCACAGGCAGCTGGGCAGCTGGAGGAACAGAAGGCCTCGATATGAGGAGAAAGTAGATGTTCTTTAGTTGGCTGACCCTAAAGCTTGAGCCGAATTATTTTTAATAAAAGCCCCATGTCATATCTGTTTAAGATGCAGGAAATGAGTTATGTACAACAGTGGTGCTGAATACTAATGGAAAAAACGTTCTGCTCTAAACGTGAGTGCACAGAGTAAAAAGTTGAGACAACATGAAGCAGCAGATGCATCACTTTCAGCGGACATCAAGGTACTGAACCTGATTTTCAGCAAGTGACATGATTACTGCAGATCTACTTAACCTCTAAGAGGTTTTTGTCATCCATTTATTTCCAACACATAATTGTGCACAAAAAAAGCAAATATCTGACAGATTTGTGTCAAGATGTGCTCCTTTTTTTCTGTTTCAACAATGTATCACCAGCAGGAAATAAAGGACTGAATGATGTGGTTTGACTCCTCAGTATAGCTCAGGTCAGCAGAACAAAAAAAAAAAACTTGTCAGTGCAAATACTGGCAAGCACTTATAAATGTAAGGTCAAATGCAGAAAGGAGAGAAGTGTACCAGTCGATGTCCTCACTGTGTTCAAATACTCAGGGTCAAGTTTTACCGAGTGCCTCCAAAAAACCAAAAACAGAAGGAGACTCAAAGCAATGCGGTTTGAAAAACATGTTCCCTGCAGATCTACTCCAAAGCTCAGCCTCACTGAGGGATCTGCCGACAAATTAGTGTTGGCTCTGAAAAACACTCATGTCTGGGAGCATGACTGTTTTGACTGACATGTCTGGTTGGGTGTGATTGACAGGCTATTTGTGTGAGGCGGGCAGGGAGAGCCATTCACCGGCGAGGCGAAAGCATGTACCCGTTGTTGTGATTCATTTTCTTATGACCGTCATTTGTCTTTGAAGTCAGAAATACATTTTATACAGGCTGTTCTGTTTTTCAGTCGCTTGCTTATCAATTTTTGATTCTAAATAATTGCCCTCTTTTGTTTGGTTTATTATACAAGAAGTCCATCCAGGAATTTCCACTCACACATCTATAGGCGTGTGTGAGTGTGTATATATATATCTATCTATATCTATCTATATATATATCTATCTATATATATCTATATATCATATATATATATATATCTATATATCATATATATATATATATACATATATATATATATATGGGAATATAGATAGATAGATACATATATATATATATATATATATATATATATATATATATATATATATATATATATATAGATAGATAGATATAGATATATATATATATATATATATAGATAGATAGATAGATATAGATATATATATATATACAGTATATAGGCAGCAAACAAGTATGATACAAGACTTCAAGTGAAATAGCTTGAACATTTCTAGAATGCATTTCGTACATTTCATTTTTAACTTTATCAATAATTTACCTGGTTAAAGTATCATTATTTAAATTTATTTTAGAGGGGAGCCAGTTTAGCTCGTGCTGGTTTGCGGCGCCTTCCATCCGTGAAACCAGGGTTCAACTCCGGGCTGCTCCCTGTTCCCTTCTCTTCCTCTGCCGGTTCCAAGCCCGGCTTGAGAAGGTTGCGTCAGGAAGGGCATCCGGCGTAAAACATTGCCAAATTTACCATGCGACTTGTTCGCTGTGGCGACCCCTGATGGGAAAAGCCGAAAGTGGAAGATTTAAATTTATTTTAGAATTTAAAATAATTAATGGGATTGATGTTATTATGAAAAAAATAAAAAACCGCTCTCAAAAGGTAAATAAATACTCAGTTTTAGGAATAATTAGTAAGCTAATGAATGTGCAGATGGATCAGTAGTCTTTGTTTGCTGCAGTGGGACATCAGTTATGGATTTCTACATCAGCCAAAGGAACATTTAGCCATTAGCATTAACCACAAGCCGTTCTGTGGAGCATATGAAAGGGGCTGCTGCACTTCATTAGCATAATATGGTCACTCATTGTGCATCAATCTGTGCCCATTAACATTGCTCACCTCTTCCTACGTGCAGGACTATTGCAACAGTGGGACCGATGGCGAGGACAAATATGACTGCTCTGCTCATCAACTTTGAAGTGGGGGTGTGATGGCAGATGGCAGAGAAATGGCAAGCTACATGACCAAGCATGCTGATTGAAACATAAAAAAATGGAAGTAAAAATATTGGCAAAGAGAAATAGGAGCTGGAGCTGAAACCTTGACTGGAAGAGTCCAGCTCCATTCTGGATGTGGGCATACGTCCTGACAGTTCTGCCTTTATTTACCTTATTTGATTATCTTGATTAGATTTGTTAATTTCTGTCTGCAGTCTCGTAGCATATCCGTTACATTACCCTCACATCTGGCTGTAAGCTGGCAGGAGAGCCTTGCCTGCACAGAAATTCAATAATGCAGTTACAGGGTTCACAAAGGATCTAATTTCATGCTAGACCACTCATCAAATTGTTGAATAAGCTACTGTAATTTCAAAAGCACCATTATCCTTTGAAGGCATTCTCTGCGGTGTTTCCAGTTCAGTTTTAGACTGGAAAGCAGATGTGCTGGTCATCATCATAACATCCCTGATTGGTTGCCGTTTTATTCAGAGCACACTTAATGGGAAGCCATCAGTTGACAGCTATGGAGGTCTAATCCATCAGTGAAAGTGGAGATCTGGGATGACACGTTGTTAATGTTCAGCTGATTCGACACCAAAGGAATTTGAGCAACACCACCAACCTTCTGACATGGTCCAGACTTGACCAGCAAGCCTGTGAGAGCACAAACATTCCAGAAAGCTTTTACATCAATTAGCTTGTCTTGAAACGTAACCTCAACAGAAAGGCATCTAAAGGCAAAACCTATTTAACCCTGAAAAGTTCACTGCAAAGAGTTGTCAAAAATTAACTAAATAAAAATAAATTCAACAAAGATGCTCTTTAAAACATTTGAGGAAGTCCAAAAAAATAAAAATATATAATTGCAATAACATGTTGCATAAGATACAGATAATATTCATTATGATCCATTGGATCCAGTGTTCAGTAATGAAGCACCTTATTTATTCATTGTCTCAAATTTGATCCATACATTCTGTATATGCTTTACAGGTTTAAAATAATAATTCATTATTAACTAGTTTGTTTCTTCTTTCAATACAGCAAGTAGAAATGCAATACATTAAAAAAATATTTATTTGAGTTCTTCCAGCCACAAAGTTTAGAGAATCAGTTAAACTGTAAGGTATTTTGAAATAAGCAGGACAAGTCCTTCTAGCAGAAAATGGACCAAATTGTAATCAGTGAGTTTTTAAGGACAGTCTGGATCATGGTAATGTGATGGGGGGTTCAGAAATGCGTGTATCAAATATGATACAAAGGGTTATGTAGAACTTAAAATCTCACAATAGCCACATGTAATAATACTGTTATTTTGAAGACAACATTTTGCTTTTTGGCTTTCCAATCACTTACTTTTTGTTTTATAGGAAATGAATGTGATTTGGTTCTGCTGTATTTGACTCCTATAAAGTCATTTGGTTCAGAATGAGCAGTAGGTCCTTGACTGCCAATGGAAAGTTTGCTAGAAAGAAGAGATTCTGTGGGTTCCATCCACAGTCTTAGCTCTTTAACATGAAACACTCATTTGGATAATGAGCATTAATGGCCAATATGAACAATCATGTTCACACCTATAGCTACTCTCCACAGTTTTACATTTTAGTTAACTTATCTAGATTTATATTTGTATTAATTTGCATTCATATTTAGCTTCTAAATGGGCTTCACTTTTTAAGATGTATTTAACACCATCCAAAACATTTTGAAGTTTATAAAATGAATTCATCTTTCCATTTGCGTTCTATTCTCAAGGACAGCACATGGGCAACAGGGAATATACCCAGGGGCCCCTGATGTACTCAGGGCCCTATGTATGATTGTGTCTCATTGCTGCAGCTGCCCAGCCTTGTGGCTTTTACAACCTGAAGGCTCAGACCCATCGGAGACATAACGGTAACAGCGCAAATAGCCATCATTCAAGTCAGTGAGCTTCCTTTGCTGTTTTTATCCTGCAGGTTACAGCAGGGAAGGACCTCCTCCTCATAGAGGAAAAGCATGTTAAGGATTTTACGGCACCACAGAGTGGGTTTAAGATGAGCATTCACCCAGCATTCTGTATGTTTGCTGAATGTGCTGGTCAAGTTGAGGCTGGACCGCAAATACTTGATACGTGATGACATTCCCTTCAACTCCAAGAACGGAGTCACCGTGGAAACGTGATGTGTGTCACCAACTGGCCCAGATGGTGGAGGCCGTGCAGACATCTGCCTGAAATTAAACTGCTAAAGTGGTTTAAAAAAACATTAAAAATGAATCCTATCAGCCACAGCCCAGCGGATGAACTGGTTGATCGCAGTTGAACATATGTGCTAAATTTCATCAGGGACAAAGCCTGCCTACTTTTATGAGTCAAGGGAATTTATGGGTATGTAAAACAATGTAACGACAAAGCAGCTCAATTAAAAATGTCAACATTTAAACAAAATGTAGTTTGGAAATGTGGGATGTCTTTTCTGCTGCCATTGGCTGAAGTCCTACTAATCAAATAACGAACACACAGATGCATCAATTCATTCCACTTAGATGAATCACATTAACGTGTTTAAATATCATTTGATTCTGTTGGTTAGCAGAAGGGCACCTGCCCATTCAGAACGGATATTCAATTTAAACGACAGTCTTTGGCTTCAGTTTTTAGATGCCATTTGACAGAATGTCACACAGAGGGATGCTCAGCACTGTAATGGCAGTACTTAACACTTCTCTCACAGGTGTTATTAGGGAGACACAATGACCTGACTAAAGCGGACCAATGAGGGCAAATCATTAAAGCAACCAGTAAAGATAAAGGATGAAACAGTGCTTGGTATGATTTAATACATTGTTAATGTTACTTAAGTAGCTGTAGTCGTGCTTTTAGTTATCCACACTTATGTGATTTATGCTGTAAAATCTTACATAAAAAAAAAACATTGTTTAATTTGTTGTAAATTCCACCTTAGTAAAAGATTCCAGCAGCAGAGATACATAAAGCATCAGAAACTGGAGGTGAGGAAGCCAAAATGCAGGAGATTGGGCTTGGTGGTAAAAATTAAACATTTCATTAATAAATATGAAAAACCTGCCAAAACCAATGGAGCAACAAAAGAGTGACAAACAGATGCCCTGACAATGAAGAGCTAAAAACTAGACACTTTAACAGACTGAGGGTCTTTAACTGAAAAGAAGACGGCTGTGGGTGACCTGATGTGTCTGATGGGGGGGCAGAAGAACAAAAAAAAGCATCTAGAGTGCACAGTCCTGAAAAAAAGGCAGTTTTGTGTTGGTTTTAGTGGTTGTTGTTCCCCCCTTCGCCATATTCGCCACAGCAAATCAGCTTTTTACAGATTCGCAGAGGTGGTTTGGCAGAGATTTTTATGCCAGATGCCCTTCCTCACAGCCGGCACAGGCGGACCCAGACTTGTGGCTACCTAGTTAGGTAGTAGCATGAAGGGTCTTGCCAAGGACCCAAGAAGGACCCAAACAGTGAACTGTACTATGTGGGGTACCCAGCCTTTTATCTGTGGTCCTTTCAGATACCAAGAGATAATTGTCTCAACTGCAGACCACTGCCCTCCCCCACCACAGTTTGCGTCTAAACGCCAAAGGGCCTCCCCAGAAATGTGATATTTGTGAACGTGATCTCAGATAAAAGATAAAGTTTGCTTAACAGGAGTCAGAGTTTTAAATATGAGGCTGGTCTTTAGCAAAAGATGCTTCCTCATATTCAACACATTCAGCCATCCCATGAACTTTCTAAAAGATCTGATGAAGTTTTATTTTGAAAAGCGTAATGTCTGTTGAGCTCAAGAAAGTAAAAGACAAGAAAATAAGAGGATTCCACCTCCATTCTGTTCAGAATACGCTTTGGTTTTATCCATCACCAGTAACAACCACATGTGAGACAGTCCCAAGAATGTGTTTAAAAAAAGATACCAAAACCGGACTAGGGACATGTACAAGACAAGCTGACAATAAAATCTAAGACAGAGTTCCTTAAAGATTGTGTGGCTAATCAGCAGCTGTGACAGCTCATAAGATTGACAGGTGAATAGGCGGAGTCACAGCCAGCTTGCACAGGAACGCCGGCGAACAAAACAAAAAACAAGCAAATCATGACATTCATCCTTTCATTCATTTATAAGTTAATTTCTGGCAATAAAAATCATTTTTTGTTTTAACTGTATGAACTTTTATCTAAACATCTTCGATGTGAGCAACAAATAATCTGTGCTTTTTGTAGCAGAATAATAAAAACAATGTTTCTTTTTCAACTTGTTTTCATTTTATTTCAATATAAAACTATGCAGCCCCAAAAAGACAAACTGGTGCTGTTCAATAAATATTTTTAGACACTATTTTGCCGTGAATCATACTTGCTGTTTTCTCTCCATGACTCAGATAATATTAGCCTTCAGCCATAAAGAGTGCCAACCACGTTTCATTAATAACCAAAAATGTATGTTTATGTCTGTGTGCAGAAGCAATATGTTTGATGCACCAAACCACTCTAACAAAGTACACACTGCAAAAACCAAACAATAAATATGTACAAGTAAAGAACGCGTTTGACTGAATCCTGAAAGCTGACACTTTAGCCTATTAGAGTCAGCAGTTACAGCAGCAAGAAAACAACATATTTGCATATGCAGGTGTGCTCGGTACCGGTTCTCACCATTCTGAATTGTAGGTGAATTAGAGTAATTATGAAAGCCTGTCTGCACTTCTGAGGGAAATCAAAGTGAATTCCAACCCGAACTGTTCCAAACCGCAGAGGAGCTGCAGAGCCAAACTGTGCTGTAAGCACTTCCTCTGTTTCTGAGTCAAAACCTGTTTAAGTCATGTTGCAGGAGTCTCTGAAGTCCAACAGAAACTGTCTATTTTAGCTTGGCCTAACTTTAAGGTTGAGGCTAGTCGTCACACACCGTGGTGAGCAAAATGTGCTCTCAGAATTTGACCAAACCCCTCAGACACGCTGAGGGACCATTTAGTAGTTTGAACCCCCAATCCTTTCTTTTAATGCCAAGTGTCGAGCATTGGGACAATTCTTACCCGTGGATTTAGACCCACAACCTGCTCTCAGGGGGCTCTGAATGTGCAGGTGGACTCTTTAAATCCATCCTGACACAGGAGATTAGTTTTACAGCTTGGCTGTGGAATAATAAAGGTAAACATAATTAGGAAATTGAAGCCATGATTAGCTGACTGCGTCACGGGAGTGGCTGCTGGCGAGTCACTTAAAGGTTTGTTAGCGTGACCTTGAGGTGGCACAATAACGAGGGGCTTAAAATTAACTACCAAGAAAAATCCCAGATGATTAATTAACAATAACCTAGAAATACTAGGTGTGTTACACACAGTGGGTTTTTGCAGTGTCCATTTCCAAAGACAGAAGTCTGCTTCAGCGGTTTCTGCCTGCTCCATTAATGACCCCCAACCCCGAAGAGAAGGGACTGCAATCAGACCCCCAAATGCTCCCTTCCCCTGCTACCAAAGCAGCATGAGATTTGGCACCTTGGAATATTTTCAGCCGAGAGATAACTCCATGTCTGATTCCTTTGCAAGGCCATCGTTTATGATGAGCAGGGGAGAAGCCCCCGCCCCCCGCGTGGATCAGACTCCCCAGGCGTGCAGCTGGGGGGGATATCAGCCTCAGATCTGTGCCATCAGTACATCGTAACCAGGCAGCAGCACCGGCGCGCCACAATCCCAGCTGGAAAATGAAAAGAGCGCTGAGGCAAACTAAGTCCAATGCTTACAGATCCACATTTAGCAGCGTGACGCTCTTGATGGACACAGATGTCAGTAAACATTGATTCACTTTTATCTCTTTTAATACCATCACTTTGTGACTTGAAATTCACTTTAGCAGAAAACCAATAGTGCTTGGGTTAATTTAGTATGAAAGATAAAAGCTTTACTAAATTGAACTATTTCTTCAATATTGACTTCAGACGGCAGGAGAGAAACTTTCTCACGGTTATGTTTTTAAAGCAGATCAAGAGAAAACTGAAATGTCACCTTCGCTGTTTTGATCCCACCAACAATTGTGGACTTTCACAAGGGGGAAAAAAGCACCAGGTACTTTCAGGTTTTCATATTTTAGATGTTCAGAAGTGATTTATTTTCCTTCATTGGTAAACAGCCTTAAAGATGCAGCTGCATGAAGAACTTCTCTTAAGTAGTTCTCCAAAAGATGATCCACCTTTTACAGACAAATCCATGATGAGAGAGGCACCGATCGATCGATGAGTGACTGGAATCAGACGGATTCTGGTTTGACCGGCCATGACCGGCAGCCGGCCGGTCACATGTCTGATTCTGTGCCGCACAAGTTGAAGGTTTCTTTAATCATGTGTGCAGAAACTGCAGCATGAAGTTTTCTTTAAAAAAGAAATTTGTCTTTAAAAAAATGTGAAAACAGAAATTGCAGCCTTGCTCACCCACTCGTGTCGTCAGTGCAGATAATTCTGCAGTGAATTAGGACGTTACGACGTTTTCGCTCCTCTCGCCTGCGAGAAGGTTCCCGCCGTGCCATCTTTCCTTTTATTTGCATTTTAACAGCATTTTTTAGTATTTGGACCATTTTCCGATTTAATAAGTTGTTCACCTCTCTCCTCCACTGAAAAGCTGGTTTCATTTTCATTTTGTCTGAGCTGGTCACAGTTATAAAAAAACAGTTGGTACTGAGTGGAACTTTTCATGGTCTCAAAACAATGTGGCTGCTTAAATGAAAGATTTTAAAAAGCCTTAATACGCTAATATGTTTCTATATCACTAAAAAAGACACAAAGACCAAGCGGGGGGGGGTATGGACTAAAATGGGAACATTCAAAAACCTGTCTGAAATCTACCCTCATGTACTGCCCTTACAGGTGGATACGGGCTGTTTGGGGGTAAAAAATGGTCAAACCTGTGCGGAGCACCGAGGTAGTTTGTACCAAAAATCCAGCTGTTAGAACTCAGTGACACAGAACAGAGAAAGTATTCATGCACATGCTTTTTCTAAACAATTAATACCCCCCCCCAAAAAATCCTGCAGACTGTAAAAGGAGCCTTTAGTGCTGTTCACGTGATACGTGCACGTTCATGACTGTTAGAAATGAGGAAGTCAGTCAGTGTGTGTGGACGTCCCACTGTGCTGCAGTTGCAGTCAGTAAGGAGCCAGTAGTCGCACCTTACTAGCGACTAGGGGCGTGTGGCGTAAGGACGCCGTACGACAGCATCACCCGTACGTCATCAGTTGGTTTAGCGTCCATTAGCCTCACGACTATGTCACAATACTTTTGTCACGTGCACGACAAACGAGCAGCAAATGGTGGCTTTGTTAGGTGGTTGTTCTACGAGGAAAATGGCCGTGTTTGTCATGCAATGTGAGTTCTAAGTGTGCCTTTGAATTTTAGTTCCTCACATTGAATACAAGCTATAGGATGTGGAAAAAGAACTGACCCATTTTCTGATCGTCAGAGCAATATTCTTTTTTCTGCACAGCTTCATAGGTTTCAATAGTTTTATTTTCCTGTTAATTAATCAAAAACTGAGTTTTGTTTGTGTTGAATCATCCACTGACAGTCCAGTTGAGGGTCACATGGATGCTGGAGCCTATACCGTCCGTCACAAGGACGTTTTGTTTCTCTGCTGTGAAAACAGCATCACACATACAACAACGTGCAGCTCTCTGGTCAGCTTCCTCACAGTGATGCTGTCTTTATTAATGAATTCTCTTTCTGATATTAGAAAGAATCAGTTTTGTGTTGTTTTCTTTGCCTCAGTCTCACCTGGTTTGAATTGCTAATTATCCACAGCTGTCTTTATTAGTGTTAATCATCTTTAGCGTATTTATGTGTCTGGTCTTCAGTTCAGCTTCCTTTTTTTTCTTTTTTTTGTCTTAATTTTTTTTTTTCATGAACTTATTTTGAGTCGAAATGTTTTTATCAAGTTAATTCCTTTGATTTTAAGTTCCCATTATGATCCTGATCTCTGATCATTTCCGTCCTTCACCGTCTGTTCATGACAAGAATCTGTAAAAAGAATCATTTTAGTTGGTATTTTTAAAAGTATCTATTAAATATTAACAAACACAATTAAATTCTTAAAAAGTTGCAGTTTGTCAAAAAGCAAGCTACAAAGAACTTACTATCATTTTCAACTGAGACTTTTTGTTTATTTTAGCTACAAATAATAAATAGAATAGAGCGCAATAAAAAATGTTATCAGCATTTAATTACTTTCGTTCACTAATTATTTTCTTTGAGATAAAAAGCCAGATGTTTAAAGGGATCTGTAATTATAGATTGCTCACCAGTTTCTTAATTTTTCTTTTTTTCTCCAAGATAAGACATCAGACCAACTGTAGCCTCCAGAATACCCAAAAGTCTAGTGTGTGTTGGAGTCCTAGTTGCTCAGATCTTTTTTTTTTTAGTAGTCACATTTTTGTTTTACGTTTTTCTGCACTAAATTTGACACGGCGGGTTCTTCTGCTCCAGCTAGCTCGCTGCCCACAGGGCTTCTGTGTCCATTCTGATTAGACCAAAGAAAAAAATGCAATTAAAGTGGCAGGTAGCTGCTTTTTCTTCTTAGATGAACCTAAAAGAGATGTGGATTGTCACAGGCTCTGGTGCCTCCACTGCTGGGAAGCTCCCAGGAGAACAAGCAGAACTCCTGCAACTGTGCACTCTCTGGCAGTAATTTCTTTGTTATATAATCTGCAAATCAACTGAGCAGACTGAACACAAAGAGGGGGCTTTAAGGATGGGGAGTACAGAAATGTGACATAACCGCTGACATTGATCAGAGCCTGAACCTTTTTCAAGCTTCAGTCACATCTCTGGGTTGCCCTATGTCAAATACATCTTTGAGACATTGAGGCTGAATCACTGGAACAGTGTCCATGCAGGGTCCCGGGGGGGGGGCATTTCAAGTGGACTTTCCATTAAAAGAAATGATGTTAGGAGGAACTACAGCGTTGATTAAAAAATTAAACGAGAGAGAAAAAGAGAATTTCAAACTGTTGAAATTATTCAAATGACTTTTGTTCCTGACTTTATAGTTTTGCTGAGTCAAACAAACTTTAGTTTTTTTTTAAAGATTTGCCCCCAATGTTGAAGCTACCACCTACTGCGTAAATGCAGGGTCTCTATGCTTCAAAAAAACTCTGTGTAGAGATTTATAAATAAGGTCGATGACTCGCCATCAGTCGTCACAGATAAAAAAATATGAGGCAATAAATTATGATTTTTCTAGAGTGAAACTGCTGCTCTTTCTCACTCACATGTTGTCTTTGGTTAAAATAAAGTGTCTTACAGTAAAATAAACTGATGGAGATCTGCTGAACAGGTCTGAACTCAGACTGATCACATCCACGTCCAGCTAATCTGACCGGACAGCAGCAGCGGTCATTAAAACCTCCCATCAAGCCCCTTCGATGGAGAAGGAAGCCGTTCTGTCTGGTTGGAATCCATCGCTAACAGTGAACTCCAATCAATGCAGACGTTCTTCAAGCTGTGGATAATGTTCTGCTTGATGGAGCTGCACTGAAGGGTCTAACGTGCCGGACAGACGCCATTTTTTATTTTTTATCTGGGGATCCTGCTGTCAGCTGTGAAATCTCTGAAGCTCTCCCTCCGATTTTAGGCTCAGCAGGACTTGCTGACTGTTGTGCACCCCCCCCCCCCCCCCCTCATCTATTCCATTGCAAGTTGCAATCTAAATGTTTTTATCCAAAAGATCTGCTTCTCTATTCTAGTTTACGTCTGTTTGTTCTTGAATCCAAGCTGCTATTCCTCATTTCTGCAGGAGCCCTTTCTTTTCTGTAATAACAATCGATAGTTTCGCTTATCTTTTGTTATCTCAGGGAAGTAAAAGCAGAACAAAAAAAAAAATTGTCTGGCCATGTTTGTCTGTGATAGAATAGATTTTCAAGATGCTTTTCTTTATAGGGAATGAAAAAGTAAATCACTGAAACTCTGCAGATGTGACCTTTTGAGGAGAACCTTGTAGTTTTATGAGAAATGCCCTCTGACAGTAATTACACTTGAAAAAAGAAAACACTAAAACTGTTGGTATGGTGCTCCTCAAATGGTAACATTTTGAACTTTGTCATTTGAAATTTCACAAAGAGACTTGATTAAACAGGCTGTGATGAGTGGAAGCTTCTTTTGCCCTCCCGACAGTTGTACATCTTTCATCTGCCCCTGTAGGTTCTGCCTCCGTCTCATTAGCTGCGTTTCCATCACATTCATGCACAAAACTTTATTGAAATTCTATTCATCTAGAATAACACGAAATGATTCAATCATAATTATGCGAGTAAACACAAACCGACTCAGGCGATTAGTCATTTAAAAACATGACGACGGATGTGAACAATACTTAGACAGCAGAGCATTCAGATTTCTGCCACCGCGCTAGCGCTCATCATCATCTATCAAAGGATACATGGCGCCTTCTTCAGGCCGGGCAGCGGCGAGGTCCTTACACGCTGGAGCCACGAAGGACAAAGTCAATTTGGGAAATGGTGGTTGGTGATTTGAGAGAGGAACTGTGGATTCAGCAGTTCCACATGACGCGCTCAACTCTGGATGAGCTGTGTGACGCTGTGGGACCTCTAGTGGCGCCCGCTGTGCAGCGCCCAAGGCCGCCGGTTCCTACCAAGAAGCACATCACCATCCAGTTGTTGGTCTTGTGACTCAAATTACCTTTTTTAAATAAATGCAAGTTTTTTTTTATTGTCGTGTTTCCATTTGCCGATTTTATTATTGCAAATCCAATTTGCAGAATTTCATAGTTGATGGAAATGTCGCTATTGTCTCTCTGCTTCCATTACCAAAGTGAAAGGACACAATTATCAGGGACATTAGTACTTCTCCACTTCACCCACACAGGCTCTTGCTACATGTGCGCTGCAGGTTGTGAATGAGAGGTTAAGATCATAGATACAAGCGGTGGAGACCAGCTTTCATCAGGGGGGTCTCCCAACTCCCAAGGAACTATTGAGATGGTTCAGACGTCTGGTAAAGATGCTGCCTGGAGGGCGTCTTGTTGAGGTGTTTCATGCATGTCACATGGCTATGCGGCAGGTTTCAACACCTACCTGCCCCTGGAGGCCCTGAGAGTTCAGTAGTGGAGGATGGGGGGGAGATGGACCTGAACCTCAGACAGGCAGCAGTAAACTGATGTGTTTATAGTTAAAGTTGGGTTTTTAAATTGGTTCTCTGCATTTGCCCCCTCCCCTGGGGGTGCCGTGAGCTGCAGACTCAAGAAGCATTCGATGGTTTAACCCCCCAGTCCAGCCAGAGTGCCGAGCGTCAAGCTAAGAGGCTTCGAGTCCCACTTTTGGAGTCTCTGGTATGATTGGATTGTGAATTTGAACCTACAACCTTCTCAGGAACAACAATGAATGAAGTGATACGAACCACTTTGCATTCACGTCTATGTTTAATCCCCACAATTTAAAATGACAACCCAATAATCTGTCGGTATAAAAATATGGTAAACAAAGGGTTCAGAGTAAAACTAACTTCATTTTTATTGCTTAATGACTTGACAGGTGTTCTGGTAATTTGTTGAAAGCATGCAGGTTCATAAACGGCTCAGCTCCTCATAAAAAAAGAAAAAAATTAAAAAGCAGATTGAGCTGGTAGGTGCACATTTCAGTTTTTTTTTTTCCCCAACAAAGTCTTAACTGGAGCTATTTTTACAGCTTTCAGCGACGGCTGAGGCAGAAACACTCAAAGCAGTTTTATTGAAAAACTGACAATAAAATTAACAGTCTATAGAGACGACATATGCACGCATCAGCAAAAGCAGGTCCAAAGGAAGGAAGCCAGCACTTCCACTTCCAGAGGAATCAGAGGGAACGCTGTGATGTGTTCATTAATTATACTGAGGCAACGTGAACAGAAATGACTTTTAAATGGCCAAACAACCACCCAGTTCAAAGCAGCGGCCAGCGTCTGTATTGATGGCTCCTCGGCGTGTGTTGCTGTGCTTCAGCTTCGCTCGTCTCTGGTGATTTTGTGTGAATCAGTCTGTCTACAGAGCACTATCTTGTACTATTGCCATGTGACCAAACGGCAATTTCACTTTTAAATTTAATTAGCATTTCAAACGCATAACAATCCCCTCTGCCAATCCGTGTCTCATTAGTGGTCTCCTCTGAATTAGCTCTGAACTTGCTTCATTAACATAGGTAAGTTCCTGCGAGTTTCAGCGGTTCTCAGTGACACTGCTTTTCTCCTGATGCTACACAGAATAATATTAGCTTGTAGACGTGCTTCCAAGACAAAATGTTTTCCTTTTCTGTCAGTTTGTTTCCCAAAGGATCAGAGCACATGAGGGAGTTGAAGCTACACGTGACTGCAGAAGGAACTGCAGACGACTAAACATTTCAGTAAGGGGTTGGAATAGGAAAAACTAAAGGTGTTTTTATTTGAGAGCAAGTGTTTTAAAAAAGTGTGTGGCAGTGCTTCTTGTTGCACACAGAAAGACCCTTTTTCCAACTTTTTTTTTTTTTTTTTTTGGAGGGGTAAATTAACTGAAGTCCGCTCCAATTAAATCCAATCCTATCCAATAGATCTAACAGAAGAAGTCAGAAAACAGCAAATCAGTGACGTCATAGAGAAAGATGAAATAGAAAAATGTGAGAAAACATCTGGACTGAGAAGAGAGAAAGATGTTCAAGCAGAAGTCCCCGTTCTGTTACCCAGAAACACGACTTTCCTCACATCGTCTAGTTCCACCTTAACAAATCCTGTTTATTATGACAATCTTGTCTGGCCATTAGTCTGTCCTTCACTTCCTCCTGGAACCCCCATCATGTTCCTCCTCTAAGAGGATGCTCCAGCATCATAAAGGTCATGTGACCTCAGTTATCCTAGCAGGCTTGCTAAAGAAAAGGATTGGTGGCCGAACACTAATTGTGTTGGCATCTCCACGATGTTGCTATTTACTAGTTTTTAAGTCCCACTCTGATCATCTTTTGATGTATTTCAAAAGCATTATTGGTGTTTCAATTGGGATTCTAATGCAGTTTTCTGCAGAGAGGCAGGAGGTCATTAGAAATGTACCTCTTTGTGGTTTCTCTGCAGAATGCAGAGTAAGCCTGCTTCCATTTCCCATCTGTTTACGCTCTCCTAGCTTACAGCCCGTCACAACCCAAAATTAGTGGGGCAACAAAAACAATACTTTTTGTGATTAGATGAACAAAGCGTGTGCTCTTTTAAAATTGCTGATGGTTTTTAAACTTTTTGTGTAAAAGGTTCCACAGCCTTTGAGCTGAGTTTTTTCTAGTCTTTTTCAAATGCTGCATGATGGAAGCACAGCAGCAAAACCTGAATATAGACTCATTTTTCCTAAGCGTATCCTAGTCAGATTGACTGTAAATACGTTTTCTCACCTCTTCTGTTTATTATTTGTTTGATATACAACAGTCTGATCAATAGTGTCAAAAGACATAAGATGGGAAGAAAACATTCACAGTCAACTTAGATTGAATAGAGTTAATAAAAATACGGTTGGAGCAAAGACAACGATGACCCAACAGCCAAGTCACACACAAACGGGAAAACTGTGATCCAGCAGGGATTTAAAATGATCTCATATCTGACCCGACGTTAGCAGCAGAACGTTCCTCATTCTGACACCGGCCTCACAGTAGACTCTGTGACCGGTCAAAAGGTCACATGTGCAATCGCCTCAGGATAAATTAAGGCAGAATCGTCAAAGCAATGACAATATGCTCCTCATTCTGAGAACTAAGGCCATTAAAGAAGCTTATGGAGGAGGAATGATAAAACACTAAAGTAGCATGAACTGAAGCAACGAAAATAGGTCAGAAATCAGCAGCCAGGATGAAAAAAGGAGCTTAGAGTGAAAAAAAAAACAAAAAACAGCTGTTCATAAAAAACAACAAATGCCCTCAGGACGTTTAAATCCTTTAAAAGTTTTTATTTAGCAACAGATTATATTGTCTGGTTGAGCAGTGATGCTGGTTCTTTCCAACTGATTAATTTAGCATCGGCTGGGTTCACAAAGGGACGGATGTGGACACATGGATTACATTTTTCCTGCTGCCAGATGGAAATCCACCTCAGATCAGAGCCGTCGTTGGTTATGGAAAGTAGACGGAAAACATCAAGTCCCATAGTTCCGTTCTTTGTGAGAAACAGGTATTTTATGGCATTAAAAGTGTCTCCACTCCTTGCTGCTGGTATAACACATCCCCAACAAATGGAAAAAGAAAATAGGTTCATTAAAAGTTTGCATTAATGTTGATGCATTATTGCAAAGTTGGTCTTGAAGTCACTCACCTTAGAGACTCCACACTGAGGAGTTTTCTTATTTAAAACTTCAGTGAGTTTAATGAAGAGAAGTGTGATAAATCGCTAACGTTCCATTTAAATGCCTCTCTGCTCCTCCGTTTGCATGTACTTCAAGTGTTAGTCGAGTTCTGACATAAAAGTGATGAGGATTTAAGAAGTTGTATCCCTGGAGCTCCTCGGTGGCTTCCAGTGCCGTCACTCCAGGACTGTCTGGCTCTTTGCTCTTAAACCTAAGCTCATTATCTCAACGACTTAAAGTGAAAAGTGATATTACCACAGGACCTTTCTCTTTTACATGCCAATTTATAATTCACTCGTCATATTTTCTCCAGAGAAGGTCCTGCTCGCCAAGGACCTGGAGGAGGGGGTAATTCAATTAAAACCAGTTCAATTAAAGGAATGACTGAATGGTGCCCTTCAAAAAAAGTCCGTAAAGAGAAGATCCAGAGACAAACTGGAAACTCTCCCCCCATCCCAGCGCAACAGAGGCTGTTCTGAGTGCGGCCGAGCTGATGAACAGAAAAACAATTTCTTAGGCAAGGCGAGTCAGTGCAATGGGTTCAAATCTGGCCTGGGAAACTCACAGATTCCAATCTCATTTGCTAAAAATGTTGCCGTTCTAAAATAGCACAGATGGCATTTTATTAGAAACAATTCATTTGTGTCATCAGAGGTGGGGAGGGGGTAGTCTGCCCCTGACGGTTGTTGAATAAAGGACAAATCAAGGCAAATAGATGCCCCACTTACTGCAATCAGTGGCTCTTTATTGACATTTCATCCCAGCTGAATTAGAGAAGAAAATAAATAATGCATTATTGATTTTCGCTGCGTTGTAGTTACGTGTTCAGAGGAAAATGGAGGTGAAGCTTATCACTGCAGAAATGGGCTTGTCCATTTTAAATGTCTCCAATGAATAAAGGTGAAGTTCAGCTTTAACTTAGAAGAGCTTCTTTTTTTAGTGCATCCCAGAAAATCCTCTGTTAACAAAATAAAGCCGTTTTTTTCTGGGTAAATAAACCCTTCCTTCATGTCTCCATCCACACATGATCAGCTGAATATCATGCTTGAAGTCAGCTGGGAGAAGCTGCTGCAGCTGCATTCTGGGGATTCCCATCTTCATGTCTCACTGGAAAACATCATTTAGGCCAAACAGAACAGAACCAGTTCTGACCTCCTGAGGTTCAACCACATGCTCCTGCCAGGAATCACTTCAGATGGAGCTAAACCCAGCTTTTATTTTGAAAGAGCACTACTGCTAATTGGAAAGTTTATTAGCATGTTGGCTAAATATTTAGTCAAAAGCCAAACAGTTAATTAGGGCTTTAATATGTTTTTTTTTTTTAGCAAATAAATACTTAGTTACAAAGCTTACATGTTTAGTTTGGAAAATAAATATTTAGGTCAGGTCTAAATATTGAATTGGCAAACTAAATGTTTGAATAAAATTTTATTTTTAGTTTACAAACTAAACATATAATAATAAAAAATACTTAACTTTAAATTAAATATTTAGCTTATTAAGCAGCACTAAATATGTATTTGTTCAAACACACCAGGTGGATTAAGTTTGTCATAATCAAACCAAAGGAATCATTTAATTCTATACATTAAACCCTCTTCTGTGGACGGGGGAGGGAGGGGAGGGGTCCATTAATTGACATTGAAATTAGCTTCAGTTACATGTCTTAAGGCCTTCACCTTGACTTGCAGTTGTCACTCTTCCTGCTTTTATTTAGTTCTGGTTCATTTGCGTGATTGTGTGAACAAGTGTCAGCGCTCAAAGCCTGTGTCTACACAATAAAAAACACAATTATTTGTCATAATGAGCAAACAGTCTGGCAGAGTAAATACATGTGATCTGATTGTCACATGGCAGTTTTCCCATGCAGCAGCAGCTCTGTTTTGGGGGCTTTTGGCAACAATACTGCATAATTTAAAACAACGCTTTATGAAATTATTATTTATTATAAATATCAAAGTGTTGGTTTTCTGTAATCATTCTTTATCAAACGGTTTGGGGTTATTGGATTATTTCAATGGAGTTTTCTTGTGTTTCTAACCCGTCTTTACCGATCCTGTTTGTGAGGCGAGCCTTCCATCCTCGCCACACCGTCATGAATTCCGTCTTCATGGCGGTCAGGAAAATAAAGTGCAGGTCTGGCAGTAATACTGACTGAAACACACAGTGGGGCTGTTTCACGCAGGGCTCAGCTATCAAGCTCGACCAAAACGGATCGTGTCGGGGAAGTTAGACTCCAGTCGATGCCGCCGATTATGTGGTTCTGCGATTACATAAGTCCTGCTTGTTTCCCCCCAATAGGCCTTTTCATGGAGCGGGACTTTAGGGGTTTCATCTGAACCTTTACGTGAAATCTTTACTGACGTGCATGAAGGAAACATGGACTTTCTTGGAGAGTATTCTTGCATAAATGAGACTGTCCTTCAGGATTTAGCTGTGTTTTTATAGATGACACTAACACTGCAGCATCATGGACACTATGCTCTGCCTGGTGCTCCTTACTCATCACGGCATGATGGTAATCAGAAGAAACGCCTGATCAGAATAAAAATACGTCATGGAAACCCGCCGTTCGGAATATTCTGCCCGATCAGACTTTTTCAGATCAAAATTTCCTTCCGATGGAGATAGACGGTAGACGGGTCATGCCGCTTGTTGATCCACGATCGTGGTGCATGTAAACAGTTTATTCCGATGGATCACTACTGCTCTGGTTTAGGTCATGAGTAGATGGTGTGGTGCTCTGAAGGAGGCTTTGAAGCGCCAACAGGACCGGTCTGTTCCACGCGAGCAAACCGTGTCTCTTGACCGAATGGATTTAATTTAATCCACGGCTAAATGTTGTTGAGGTAGGAGTCGTGTTAGCCGACTCCTAACCATTCTACCGGCTCCGTTCCACCTGTAAAAAAAAAGCACTGACCACACGTATTTGAAAAAAATTATGAGCGAACAGGCGCTTAATAATAATCATAACTTTAATAAAAGCACGTTGAGAAGATCATCTCGCTCTATGCCAAAGCTTTGCTTGTTTACAACAGAACTCGCCATTTCTACTTCTTTGGTGGTTTCCGGTATTTCAGAGAGTTCTGGGCATCACCAAATGGTTTATTCTGACCGCGTTTGTTAGAATTGGACAAAGTTTTTCTGGGCCCATGTATTGTTTGTTGTAAACACTATTGTCAGTTGATTGTAAAAAAAATATATATATAATTCTTTTTTACGGTTTCTCCCGCTGTGATGTCATAAGTTTTTATTTCTTAGGTGGGGGGTTAAAATTCCTTTTCACTTGGCACTTTAGGAACTACAGCACAAATTAAACAGATGACATGTAAAACATGTGTTTATCATGTGATAAAGTGTTGGACGGTTTCTGCTCCAGCAGAAGTTAAGAGTCAACAGACATAACACTCTGTAGCAGCTGACAGACAGCTGGAGACGGAAAACAAAACCGGTTGAAATCCATTCCTGCAGTGCACAGAAACCCTCAAATACAGAAAAACAGAGTAAAGACCGAAGCATCATCTATGTAAGCTAAAGAGTCTGGGAAAGTTCTCAGTTCAATTGGAAACAATGTCCTAAACTCTGTAACTGATCATGGATAATGTCTAAGACGAAGGTTTCAGGGTTTCAGACCCCACCCCACGTGGCGAGGTGCCTGCCACCTCTCCAG
The DNA here is from genome assembly GCF_053564925.1 of Oryzias latipes. Classification (NCBI taxonomy): domain Eukaryota; kingdom Metazoa; phylum Chordata; class Actinopteri; order Beloniformes; family Adrianichthyidae; genus Oryzias; species Oryzias latipes. The sequence continues at coordinate 29,036,257 of NC_136256.1, forward strand.
CACACACTCACAACCCAAACCCTGACAGCTTAATTGAGTGCTAAATGATTAATGGAGTCAATCCATCCAGAGTTTGCACAGCAGTCCTGATTAGGAGATTGCACTGACTTTTGTTCATGGTGGACAGTCTGACCTACAGCTGAACCCACGCTTTAACGATTCATGACTAACCTCACCCCTAACCCAACCTCAATTCTCACCTCCCCATTGACCCCGCCCCCACAAATCATGTTTGACTTCATTAGGAAGGCTGCTGCTGCAGAGACCATGACCCAGAATATTCAGAGGTCCACGAGTTGTTTTGTAATAAGTGTGTCTGCTTAACCAGAAGAAGTTGATAATTAGGAAACCACCAGCTAAGGAGTCTGAGAGACGTTCAAAAGCCTCCAGGAGCTCCTTAGAAGCTTGTGTGCAAAAACTGAGGAGCAGCAGAAAAGACTCTTTGGTGGTCTGACAGCCTCTCAGAAATCAGAAGAAAAGGCATCTTATGTTTGAATACTTTCTAGCAAAACTATTTTTCATTCCTCTGAATTTTGAGCTGCGTATAGAGATCCCAGTCAGGTTGGTTAATAACCTGAATTTACCTGAATTAATTCAGTTCTTCCATCAAGTTTCTGATTTTGTTTCATGGATTTTAAGAGAAAAGAGAAAAAATGACCTGATCCATTTTTTTTACTTATTTATTTTTTCTTCCAGATGTCAGAAGCGAATGCTGGAATGCCACTAGAGTCCAGTGTGATACCTGCACCTGTACTATACGCTTAACCATGAAAAACGGCAATTAAACTGAGTTAAAATTAGAATATAGGAGCAACAATAATGTAAATAAGTAGTTTTTCTTTCCCTTCTGTTTGGAGGTTGGTTCTTCATGACCCTTATTTTGAAGGGCTACAGATGTTTCCTCCCAACCTTCATCCAGGAGAGAACTAGGAAACCGCAACCTCATCAACCAAAAGGCCCAGAGGTTGAAACAAACGTCAGAATCTGTGTGAATGTTTTAGTGTTTTAGTAATACTATGGACCTTAAATCACTGACTCTTCCCGGTGCATCTGAAGTCCAGCATTTGGTCGTTACAGATGCTGTCAAAAGGAGAGCATTAACAGAAGGGCCTGCTGGCATCTACCAACCTTCAGAAGTCTGCACTTTGGTGGATCTGACGCTGACTGATGCCCTCCACTCTTAAATGATTGCCCGGCACGCCATATTTAAAGCCCGCTCTCAACATTTTGTGACAGGTTCAGTTGTTATGCCCTCAGAGCAACATCAGAAAATGGTGACATGTCCGAGGATTTGACTGACGGAATCATTCTACATCAACTTAGCAGGTCACTGCCAGATCTTTCTTCTCTTAAAGTTCCCAGATGACAGACAAATGACAGATGATGATAGGAAACAGTCAGATCCTACAGAGTCAGCAAATGCTAACCTGAGCCGGAACAACTTCTTTCTGACTCAGTAGAATCACTGCATTTATGCATAATAATGCACATTAATGCATTTAAAAAAAACATTAATACCTTAAAAGGTGAGAATTTTTTTTTTCAGCTGTCTTACTCTAACATACATGGACCAGGGCTGGACTTTCTGCAAAGGTAAGCGTCTGCCTCGGACCCCCAACACTCAGGGGACCCGAGCTGGACGCTTAATAAAAATGACTAAAATAATCTGTCATGAGAAACCAGATCACTGAAACAGCATAAAACTGCTTCCCTCTGCAGCGATGGACTCTTCTGCAACAGGACGTCAGCAGCAGAGAGAGATTCTTCAAAAAGTTTTAAAACCAGAAAGCGATGAAGCGTAGTCATCTGAATGGCAGTGTCAATGATCCTATTCTTTAGAGTATTGATCTGCTGAAAGACAAAAAAAACACATCCCACACAAAGTTCTAACAATGCACGTTAAATGATGAGAAAATTATTGTGCAGAAAAAGAATCAAAGGAACCTTAAAAGAAGGAAAGAAATACAAGAAGGAGAAAAGTGACAGAAGGGGAGAGGAAAGGAAGAGCGGAAGTGAAGACAGAATCATTGAGAATTTTTTTTGACACCACCCTTTAGGGTGCTGTTCTGATCAATCATTCAAATACATATTTTTTTCTTTTGCCTTTTTTTTAGTAAAACCTGACAAAGTATATAAAAGACAGAAGACCGTCATTTAATCCCATAGAAAGTGAGTGGGTTACAAGTTAGTGCATTCAGAAAATTCATTGTACTTTTCCAAGTAAAAATAGTGTATATAAAATACATTACTTTGATACTTAAATGGGATTTTACTTTTTAAATGATTTTTAAAACATTTGGATTCTTGACATTGATGCTTTGAAAAAGTGGACCATTGAATAAGTTATTTAAAAATATCTAAATATGAATACAAACGCTGCAGAGGGCCCCATGTTATTGCTGGTCTGGGGCCCCTCACTGCTGAGTCCAACACTGACCCACAGCACACCGGCTGCATCAAAGATGGTGGAAAAGACTTGACCCTGTCGCCACATCGACCCCGACCCCAACCTTCCTGACAGTATTTTTGAGGTTTAACAATCAGCATTAGCACTTGGCTCTCAGATTCACTTTTGTAATGACGATTTTCTCCATATTTACCTTCCAGACTACAGTGTTGTTAATCCATCCTCAACAAAAACACAAATAACCGTCTGGTGATGTCAGAAAACATGCAGACTTTTGCTCTTCTGCATAGAAACACCAGGGTAAAGCCCCGTTTTTCCATCCAGACTGGTGTGTGTGTGTCATGTGACTATCAATGGACGGCATTCACAAAGGCCACACTTCCTAAAGCGTCTCCACTGACCGAGCTGAAAGTGCAGGCTAGTCTGGTTGATCAGAGCCTTAACCCTTTCCGCCATCCTCCTTTCAGTCTTATAGCAGAGGGATTTGAAGGGAGATCAGGTTCCACTTAACAGAAGCCAAAAGACGTCAAGTTTCTGGGATCAAAGCCGTGGCAGTTATTCCAGACAACTGCCAGCGATGTTTTATGACAAAACGCTGGAGGATTTGGGCTAAAACTTTACAAAAACAGGCTACATGTAACAGAAGTTTCATTAAAACAGCCTGCCAGAAGACTGAGTCAAATGAGTTTCCCTTTGGCCAGAAAAAAAGAATAAAAACAAAAAAAACTTTTATTTTATTAATATTAAATGAATGAAAATGTTTCAACAGATTTGGGAATAGTGACAGGACCTTCACTGGTGAACAATGTGGGAACTTTGTGTTTGCCAGCAGGTTTTTTTACCCAGTTTGAGGTTTTTAAACCGCGTCAGACTTAAAAAAAGTCAGAAACTCTCAAGTTAAAAGATGGTTAAATATGTAAATGACATGAATCCTAGCTGTGCAATCTGTCAGCCTCTATTATAATGAGAGCTTTAGAAAAGGTAAACAAAGAAAATTAAAAGAATTCTGAATTCTAATTGAGGAAAAAATCCTTTTGAAGTAACTGTGGGATCTGAGAAGCTCTTTTTTCCACCGTTAAGGCTAATTACGGAGCCAAGGCACAGATCCTATTAGAGCAATGCTAATGAGCCTTGTTTTTCTCATCTGATGTCAAAATAAAATACTTTGAAATTCAACGGAAGGTGCTGGCATTAGCATCCTGCAATGGTAGATTTGTCAGCAGTTTTGAAGATAGTTTTTTTTTTTTTTTTTTTTTGTAGTTGCAAACATCCAGACTGGAGAGTTGAATGTGCTGAAGTGTGATATTGTCAAACATATCTTTGAAGAATCCTCAGACTACCTCTATTCAGCGGTTTGAAATTTGCATGAAAATCCTTTTAGCGCGTTTCAAACACACACGTCTGGTTGTGGAACAATTTCATCAAATCTCTGCAGAAACCTGAGCGATGACCGCTGCACAGCTGCCTCCTCGCTGAACCCACCTCAGTCAATTTGAACACGACTTCAAAAGGAAGGTTCCCATCCTCAATGACCTTCAGCAAACACGTCCGGGATAATGAAGGCCTGATTTCCATCAACAGAAAGGGGGAGATGTCAGGCTGACGAGTTCAACATGAAACCCAGGCTCAAAGACGGGAAAACGGTCCGTTCAGGATGTGTGATGAGCTAAATGGAAATCAAAGCAAATATGACAAGAAACATTTCCACAGAGGAGTAAATGAGCTCTTTTAAGAAGCACAGTGAGATCATGATAATGTCTCCGATGTTAATGGAAATCATGCCACTGATCTCTCCATTTAATGGGCTGTTGGGCTTTTGAGAACACATTAAATATTAGAAAAGCTTATTACCAACACTGTAGTGAGCTCTCTGAGGGGGCAGTGAAATGAACTTAACTGGAGACAGAGGCACAGAATCGCCCCAGAATCCTTTAAACTATTGTCCTGGAATCAGTTAAAGAAGGTTCATCAGTTCACTGAAGGCGTCACAACAGGCAATCCGACTATTTCCAGACCATAATCGTCTCAAAGTAGACTAGAATTACACATTTATTTGTCTTAAAAATGCTATGAGTCAAATAGGACTGTAGTTGAAGCTATTCTATTCACAAATGAAACTTCTGCTTAAAAATATCGTTAATTAAAAAAAAAAAAAACATGTCATTTTTCGATATTACTTAAACAAGAAATGTCTTGAAAGAAGATGTTGAATCTCCGTGAAAGTTACCCGCTTTGTCACCAATTAACTGCGAGAAGATATTTATGTTTTTTGCAGATTTTGGGAGCAACAAACAGAGTCTGAACCTCAACCCAACAAACCAAACTGCCTTTTGGAACGTGGGACATGGATTGTTGATGGCTTTAGACCCAGCTGCCTCCTGTTAATGCCAACGCTGGACTTCCTTCCATGGTCCTGGGGAAGTGGTGCTCATGTTGGCTTCCACACTGACTCTGATGTTCCTTCAGGAACGAGCTGAAGCTCTTTCTGGGGTTCAGACTTTTTAGACTTGGCGTGCTGCTGGATGGTGCGTCACAACACGATGACATTAAGATGAAAATTACTCAAACTCACGACGAGAGTAATGGTGACATTCAGATTTTAGCCCTGCTGTGCGTTTAACTTTCAGCCAGCAGCCATAACCAAAGGGATTTATAAAAAACAACATTTCTGCTAGAAGTCTGCTACTGTTGTTCTTGTAGTTTCGTGACAACACTTTCCCTCTCTGCTTTAATTATGACGAAAGCACTGGATGACACCGTCGATCCTCAGCTCTCTGACATCCGCTTGGATCAGGACACAAAGACAGGGCTCGCTGTAACATTTTCCAGTCGTTTTGTTCACAGTTTCTTTTTGAGGATAACATTGAAAAAGGCTTTGCTAAAACCTAAACCTGATTTATTGTTTGCACAGCAGCTGAGAAGCTGAATATTGGTGCAATCTACACACTGAAGTGAGACATTAACTGCTGTGATTTATACAACAGTTTTTTGAGGCTCTCGATAAATCAGGACATCTAATTTGTTCAGGAGTGAAGAATGTACAGTAAGGCCGGCCATTTCTTGTTAGGGAGGATGGCAACAAATGCAGCTATAAAGAGAAAACAATGACATCCTTTAAAGTTTGGTGACAGCTAACCCGGACACAGCCTTGATGCTCCTCTAAGAGGGCGTCAATGTCAAAACAAGATGAACTCCGTGAGGGTAAAAGCACGACTTGACAGCTGCTGATGAAGAGGAGGCCTTTCCAACATGCTGCATCCCACTTCACAGACCAGGTCTGAGGAAAGCTGTGGAGGGGTCACTTACAGTCTGGGCTTCCTTCATCTCATCTTCCTCAAGTGATTGTTCATAGACTGCAGCAGATCTGGAATCAGTGGAGAGAAACACCAGATGTAATTGGCCGCCTGAGATGCAAAAACCAAACCCTAAATATTGTTGTATTTTTGAAAAGAAAAAAAAAAGGGATTCACACATTTTCGATCATTAAATATCATTCTCAATCAAGTTCCTGTCAGGTAAAACCCATGTGGGATTGCTCCGCCCACTTAAAGGTTTACTGTTATTTCATTTTCTACACCATTTAATGTATATTCATAGTCTTGTCCAAGACTTCTCTGGTAATTATGCTTTCGAGTGACTTATTAGTGAACATGATTCCCATGACGCACGTCCAGAAAAGCCGTTTCTACAGTGCCAAGTTCTACGGTGGCCCAGAAGTTTAATTTACATCAACAAATCACAGAACGCAAAAACATTAAATATCACAACAACAATAACAAAAGGAGAGAAAAAAAACAACATTACATTTTAATTGAAACAAAATGCCAACAACATTAAAAAAAAACATTCTAAAATGATGAAACTAGAAAAAGGTAGCCATTGTGCTGCGTTTGCACCAAACGTGATTCGCTTGGCAAATTGGCCTTCTCCACCTCCGTAAACGTCTCCGTACATCCTCCACCTCCGTCCATGTCTCCGTACATCCTCCACCTCCGTACATCCTCCACCTCCGTACATCCTCCACCTCCGTACACGTCTCCGTACATCCTCCACCTCCGTACACGTCTCCGTACATCCTCCACCTCCGTACATCCTCCACCTCCGTACATCCTCCACCTCCGTACATGTCTCCGTACATCCTCCACCTCCGTACATCCTCCACCTCCGTACATCCTCCACCTCCGTACACATCTCCGTACATCCTCCACCTCCGTACACGTCTCCGTACATCCTCCACCTCCGTACATCCTCCACCTCCGTACATCCTCCACCTCTGTACATGTCTCCGTACATCCTCCACCTCCGTACACGTCTCCGTACATCCTCCACCTCCGTACACGTCTCCGTACATCCTCCACCTCCGTACACGTCTCCGTACATCCTCCACCTCCGTACACATCTCCGTACATCCTCCACCTCCGTACACGTCTCCGTACATCCTCCACCTCCGTACATCCTCCACCTCCGTACATCCTCCACCTCCGTACATGTCTCCGTACATCCTCCACCTCCGTACATCCTCCACCTCCGTACATCCTCCACCTCCGTACATCCTCCACCTCCGTACATGTCTCCGTACATCCTCCACCTCCGTACATCCTCCACCTCCGTACATCCTCCACCTCCGTACACATCTCCGTACATCCTCCACCTCCGTACACGTCTCCGTACATCCTCCACCTCCGTACATCCTCCACCTCCGTACATCCTCCACCTCTGTACATGTCTCCGTACATCATCCACCTCCGTACACGTCTCCGTACATCCTCCACCTCCGTACATCCTCCACCTCTGTACATCCTCCACCTCTGTACATGTCTCCGCACATCCTCCACCTCCGTACACGTCTCCGTACATCCTCCACCTCCGTACATCCTCCACCTCCGTACATCCTCCACCTCCGTACATGTCTCTGTACATCCTCCACCTCCGTACATCCTCCACCTCTGTACATGTCTCCGTACATCCTCCACCTCCGTACATCCTCCACCTCCGTACATGTCTCTGTACATCCTCCACCTCCATACATCCTCCACCTCTGTACATGTCTCCGTACATCCTCCACCTCCGTACATCCTCCACCTCCGTACATGTCTCCATACATCCTCCACCTCTGTACATGTCTCCGTACATCCTCCACCTCCGTACATCCTCCACCTCCGTACATGTCTCCGTACATCCTCCACCTCCGTACATCCTCCACCTCCGTACATGTCTCCGTACATCCTCCACCTCCGTACATGTCTCCGTACATCCTCCACCTCCGTACATGTCTCTGTACATCCTCCACCTCCATACATCCTCCACCTCTGTACATGTCTCCGTACATCCTCCACCTCCGTACATCCTCCACCTCCGTACATGTCTCCGTACATCCTCCACCTCCGTACATGTCTCTGTACATCCTCCACCTCCATACATCCTCCACCTCTGTACATGTCTCCGTACATCCTCCACCTCCGTACATCCTCCACCTCCGTACACGTCTCCGTACATCCTACACCTCTGTTTTGTCCAAAATTGTGCTCTTAAACGAGACGCTTCAGACGCGTGTGGGAGGAGCTACTGTCTAGCTACATGGAAGCACTCACATTTCCAGTGACATTTAGAGATGAGATTTCATTATTATATTTAAAGAGTTCTACAAAGACGTCAGTAATTCTGTCTCCACGTCTGGGTTCATGGCATCATTCAGAGGTTCTCCCGTTACGGTGAGGTTCACCTTCTACGGCAGGAGCAGCGTCTGGATGACAGCGCTTACAGAGGTACTTCTCGTACAACTTGCTGTCCCGCATTAGTCCAATGAGGCAAAATGAAAAAATAAAGGAAACATTAGATCAACTTCTTACTATTGTCTCCAGAAATATCTTTAAGTTCAGTAGGAAAACACTCAGATTCTCCTCCATTTCTGCTTTGGACTCCAAATCAAGGTTGGTGTTGATGCTCTCTGCCTCACCTGCAGCTGATCACCTGACTCAAAAAGATGGAAAGAGACCTCGAGGACATCATGTCAAACTGCAATTTGCTGCTTGTAATTGGCATCTGCGCCTCGGTTAATGCTTCAGTATCTTTTAAGAAACAATCTTTTCTTTCTTTCCTGCCAACAGGTGGAGCAGCACAGCTGTCCCGCCTGCATCTGGCATGGAAAAGTCACGCAAACTGCCAGAGTTTCTGCACAGATGGAAGCAATGAGGTGTGAGAAACATTTCTGCTGACAGACGATTGTTCTCTCTGAGCATCAGGCGCGTTTGACACATGAGAAGGCGTCCAGTAAGCTTTATGTTTAACAATCATATACGTATGTTTGAAGGCTTAATAGAGTTTCTATGACAGTTTTTATGTACGACACAAGTGTGACAGAATTTGAAATGGCTTCAAGGATGACAGCAAATCTGTGATCAGACATGGAAAATATGTTTTTTTAAGTTCATACCATTTTGATTTCATGACTGTATTGTGAATGCTTAATTTGGATAATATATTCTAGTAAATGTAGATTGATACTTTCTAGTGACTTATGGTAAATGGATTTAGCCAATTAGGTAGAATCAGGTTTATAAAAAAGGTAAACATTTTTTCTAACATGCTTGAACTTTTCTGTGAAAGGGAAGCGCTCACTCTCCAGGACTACATTCATTTGAAGTTTTTAATTGACATGTTGTCCTATCAGGCTGTTTGTGGAGGCGTGAGGCGAACGACGCTCACACCTCCACAAACACAACACCCGCGCCTCCCAAAAACACAGAAACAGCAGAGCTCATGTAACGGCATTCAGAAACACAATCACGAGCAGACGGCATCATGGGAAACCGTGGCACAGTCACCTATCAGCTCGTCTTTGCAACCCAACAGATGGAGATTACAGAGAGAATACACAAAGGTGATATTTTTACATCGTGCTCACAAGTCACTGTCTCATTGCATCTGAGGAATTACATTGTCGTTGACAGTAGAAAAAAACACAACAATGTAAACGAGACTGCGGCGTGAGCTGAACATTTTCCAGATTTATTTTCTCCTGGAAAGCGGAGTTTTTTCTTAAATTATGAAATGACAAAGCAGCGAGCTGCAGCTTGATACTCAAACATGATGTCTTTGTGTGAAAAAGGAAAACGCGCTGATTTCTTTCACTCTCAGGTGTCCTGCAGAACGTTTGTCCTGAATCTCTTTAGGTGACTCAAAACTTAAACAAAATACTATAAAATAAAGTTCAATAAAATGTGACAGAGGCATCTAAACTGCCCCATTAAAACTGAAAAAAACACTCTAGCTGAAAAAACAAGCAAATGTATACATTAAAAAAAGGGTACTTTTACAGAGTAAACAACTATTTCTGCATCGTGAATATTTACTAAACAAACAGGAAAAATGACAGAAAGACATTTGAAACAAATACATGAAGATGACAGAAGCAGAGTTCTGATCATTTATGTGACAACATTTGGTCAATTTATAAAACAACGCTTTCTTATGTAGACTTTAAAGACATTATTTCCTGTTGTATTTTTTTAATCCTTTAAATGTCACCGAGAATGCAAAACGATGCCCTCTGCTGTCCAACGGCTGTCATGACGGGGAAAACTTAAGTTTACTTTACAGCAGCAGAAAAAAATACAAGAGAAAAAATTCAGTTAAGTTAAAACAGATTAGTTTTAAATGTTGACCTTTTTAACAGTTAAATATGAAACTAATTAGAATAAACTGGCATCGGGCATCCAGATCACCGGATTTTATGGTTTGTGTTGTTGTTTGTGTCACTTTGCTTAGCGCATAAGTGTTAATAAAAAAAGGGGCTCCATGGAGAGTGTTCTGCAAGCGAGCCTCAATGTTCTAAAAGTTAATGCGTGACGTCCAGCCATATCTCTTTAAATATATGAAATCTGGCTTCCAAAAAAAACGCGAAAACTTACACAATTCAACATTAAATCATTAAACAGCTTTTCTTTCTGAGAAAAAACCTTAAAAATAATATTTTCACTAAAAGTCAGACTGAACAACAATGTTGAAACAAAACGTCGGGCTCATGTATGGTGGTTGGTGTACAGATATGCAGCAGAGGAGGGGCGGATTTTCAAAGCAATAACAATATTTACTTTAAAAAGAGGGTAACTAGAGAACAGGCAGAAAAAGGAAATGAAGAAATAATAAATACAAAATCTGCAAAAAAACATAGGACAACTGCTAAACCAGAATAGAGGATCAGTTGTGGAAATAAAATCAAAGTAAAGGCCCACTCAGATCTGTAAAGAAAATTAAGATCAATATTGCATTTCTGAGTATTTCTTCATAATCCAGAACAGGCAAAAAGCATTTGGAAAAATATCATATTTGCAATTTAGAAAATAAGCTTGGTGGGGCCACAAGCTCCCTTCTCCGCCCCTTTCCGATCATCCATCTGCAGACCAACAGATCCATGAACGTCTTCGTTTTCCTGGTCTGAGCTGGAATCTGGATCAGAACCGGACAGATCTGATATTTCTGCCAGTTTTGTTACACCTCTAATGGTAGGTGGGGGTGTGAGGGGCGGAAAGCTAGCATGTAAACAGAGGGATGACGGGAAGTACGGGCGGGCTTACGCCATGCCAACAGGCCCAACTCAAAAGTAAATTTCTGATGAACTCCTGCTGCACTGCAGAAACTATGTCCTAGAAAAAGACACAGGTTTTTAGATTTTAGTTAAAAGTGGCAGAATCATCCTTAAAAAAAAAACTACTAAAAAGGTTTTAAAAATAGATCAAAGGATGATCAGAGTGGGACGAGTGACTAAAGGTCCAGTAACAAAACACGACAAAGTGAAGACATTTCAAAGAAACAATAGAAACCCACTTTTTTGCTGCTTTTTTAAGTTTGCATCAATCATCCAGTCAGCCTAGTTTTTGAATAAAACACAGTGGATCCACAAATGCTCTGCAGCGTTGTAATCCTGGGGCGTGTCACAGCCGCCTGCCTGCATGCAGCATGCTCAGCCTAATTTGCTCTCTTATTTTGTATGAGCTGGATCTGTCCGAGAGTGTGATGCTGTAGTATCGCGAGACCCAGCGAGACGAGTGTGGTGAGTCGACTTGGCGGCGCGTAAGCATTTGAACAAACATTTTCGATCTTGTTTCATTTTTCCGCCATATTAAAATATTTCCTGCTAACTAACACAACCTGTTAAGAGTATTAAGCTTCTGTCAGCCTGGAGGACCTGGAGAATTTCATTGACGAGTGTTTTAATACCTGCAACATGGTGAAGCCCAGAACCGCCACCACCACCCCCTCCGCCAAGCGTGAACGGCCTGAGGACTCTCCCGGGGCTGTGTCCTCTCCGGGCAGCGGAATGAGCGATATCCTGGATTCGATTGACAAAAAGCTCTCCAGCTTTGATGGCCGCCTCAATTTGCTGGAGATCCTCCATAGAGAATTTCAAGGTCTGCGGGAGTCTCTGGAATTCAGCCAGCAGCAGGTGCGGGAGCTTGCAGCGGAGAACCAGGCCCTCAGAGAGACCGTGAAGACCCTGGGCAATGACACCGCCCGTCTCTCCGAGGAGAACCGATCCATAAAGGAAACCCTCCTGGATCTTCAGTCGAGGAGCATGAGGGACAATCTAGTGGTCGCGGGGGTTCCAGAGGAGGCAGGAGAAGACCCCGAGGCCACCGTGAGATCCTTTTTACAGGTCCACCTGAAGCTCCCCCAGGAGGAGGTGCAGAAGATCTCTTTCCACAGGGTTCACCGCCTCGGAGGAAGAAGGTCCGACCACCAGCGCCCGCGTCCTATTGTGGCTAAATTCGAACATTTCAAACAGAAGGAGTTGGTGAAGGGCCGCGGACGGGAACTGAGAGGCACGCATTACAGCGTTAATGACCAGTTCCCGGCAGAAATCCTCCGTAGAAGGAAGATCCTGTTCCCGCTGAGGAGGAAGCATCTTGCTGCTGGTTCGAGAGCGATTGTGGCCGTTGACAAACTTTACGTGGACGGCCGGCTGTTCCGGGACCCGGAGATCACCCCCTGGCTGTGCTGAAGGCTTTCAGATCCGCGCTGAGAACATCTGCGCTGCCCAGAAGAAACCCGCTAAATTTACCTCAATGAATGGAAAACCGGATCATCAATAATCCACACCTCGATCGCAGGAAAACAGTCTTTTTTTTTTTTTTCGTCACCTCAGTCCCACTGATGTTTCTATTGTTGTTTTGTTGTTGTTTTCGTTTTCCATTCTATCTCTTTTTTTCTTTCCTTTACTCTCCCCCCCCCCCCCCCTCTCCCCCCTCATTATATGTAAATCACCTGGAAGCAACTCATCCTCGGTAAGTATTTATTTATGCACGGAACGGGCGCGCGCACACACAAGCGCACACAGGGGCGTGCACATGCGATCCCGCACACACACGCCGACATACTGCAATCACCTCACACAGGCTCTCATAGGACGCACGCGACACGCAGCTCACATAGCCAGAAAACGTTCACGCGCACAGCGCTTCTCAATACGGGCACGCGCACACGGACCGGTACACAAGCACTACTTAACTCTACACCTTTTCAGTCAGAGCAGTTATGAACAGTCTTAACATCGTTAGCTGGAATGTGCGTGGACTTGGCTCTGAGCCAAAGAGACTGAAAGTGTTAAATCACCTGGATGGTCTAAAAGCAGATATAGCTCTACTGCAGGAGACCCATTTATCAAATTCTTTGGATCACCTTATGTGCTGCTTACAATTTCCAGTTATATACTCTGCCAGTTACAACTCCAAACAACGAGGAGTTGCTGTTTTAATTAATAAAAATCTTAATTTTACTCATAAGGATACAGTTACTGACCCAGAAGGCAGATTTGTAATCATTAATATATCCATTCAGAATAAGGACTATTGTATAGTGAGTGTTTATGGTCCTAATGTTGACGACTCTTCCTTCTTTCACAGATTCTTCACCTCACTCTCAGTCCACTCTGACTCCACAATCATTATAGGAGGAGACTTCAACCTTGTTTTGGACCCTGAACTTGACAGACTCAGCACAGCAGCAAACCAGCGTACATGGCGATCTGCAAGTATTCTAAAGCAGTACATGAATGATCTGGGTCTCTGCGACGCGTGGCGCTCATGTCACCCAAGCACTAAAGGGTTCACCTTTTTTTCTCCAGTTCACTATTCACACTCCCGTTTAGACTATTTATTAATCAGTAACTCTCTTTTAAAAAATATTCAAAGCTCCAATATCCATCCAATTATTATCAGTGATCATGCACCAGTCTCTGTAAACATTTCTAGGGAAAAATCCACACCCTCTGGTACAACCTGGAGGTTTAATACGTCTCTGTTAAAGGACCAGGAATTTCTTGAATTCTTTAAAAAAGAGTGGGCAACCTTCTTAGACTTCAACAATACTCCAGACATCCCACCGTGCGTTCTTTGGGAAACAGCAAAGGCAGTCATGAGAGGGAAAATCATTTCTTATTCAACGCACAAAAAACGCAAAGAGAAAGCAGATTTATTAGAATTAGAAAATAAAATCAAAACCCTGGAGACTGCTTATGCTGCTTCTGCACAGGAACACATTCTGAGAGATCTGAAAAATTTAAAGCTGCAGTTAAATGACATCATTAATAAACAAACACAATTTCAAATACAAAGGCTACGACTTGAAAGATTTGAAAACTCTAATAAATCTGGCAAATTTCTGGCTAATCAGCTTAAAATTAACAGAGAAAAATCATCAATCACCTCTATTATGGACCAAACAGGAAATGTCACCCATGACCCGGTCTAAATTAATAACGCATTTGAAAACTTTTATAAAAACCTGTACACACCGCAGATCAATCCGTCAGAGCAAAGTATTGACTCATTTCTTAATAATGTAAACCTACCCAGGCTAAATGAGGATCAAATCACAAACTTAGATTCTCCGCTCTCGCTGTCTGAACTTCATGAAGCTCTGTTACTTATGCCCAATGGTAAAGCACCAGGGCCTGACGGCTTTCCTGCTGAGTTTTATAAAGAATTCTGGGAACAACTGGCACCAACATTTTATAAAACTGTCACATCTATTAATGAGAGCCAATCAATGCCACCTAACATGAACTCAGCCAACATAATTCTTCTTCTAAAACCAGACAAAGATCCCACTAGTCCTTCAAGCTATCGCCCTATTTCTCTAATCAATGCAGATGTAAAAATTATCTGCAAAGCACTAGCACAGAGAATAGAAAAAATCACTCCTCACATAATTCACTTCGACCAGACTGGATTCATCAAAGGCAGACACTCGGATGATAATGTCCGTAGACTAGTTAATATAATAGACTTTGCCACCATTAAAAACCAGGAAATGACGGTACTATCGCTGGATGCTGAAAAAGCCTTTGACAGAGTTAATTGGAAGTTCCTTATTGCTGCCCTCCAGAAGTTTGGTTTTGGAGAAGCATTCATCAATTGGATCAAAATATTATATCACAACCCCAATGCATCAGTTAGAACTAATAAACAGACTTCAAACAGGTTTTTTCTTGGAAGAGGAACCAGACAGGGCTGCCCACTCTCTCCTTCTCTTTTTGCTATATTCATTGAGCCTTTAGCTGCAGCAATAAGACAGAATGAGAGCATTATAGGAATAAAAACCAAACACAGCCATCATAAAATTAGTCTTTATGCAGATGACATATTACTGTTTTTAAGGAATTTACATTCTGTAAATGAAACAGCAATGATCATAAATGAATTCTCCTCCATATCAGACTATTCCATTAATTGGAATAAGTCTGTTTTATTACCACTCAACAGGAATATGGAACAAAGACTCACAATTCCAGTTAAAACAGGAAATATCAAATATCTGGGTATCTACTTTTCCCCCAAACTATCAGAACTGGTGCAGCTAAACCACACCCCATTACTGAAAAGCATACAGGACGATCTAACACGCTGGACCAACCTGCCTTTGTCACTTATGGGCAAGGTAGCCACGGTTAAAATGAAAATCTTACCCAAGGTTAATTATCTCTTCTCAATGATTCCCACACAACCGCCATTAAAATGGTTCAAAACATTAGACTCATCCATATCAAGCTTTCTATGGAACAACAAACCTGCAAGAATTAGTCTAAAAACTTTAAAATCTGCAAAAAACTGTGGAGGATTAGAATTACCTAACTTCCACAAATACTTTCTTGCAAATAGATTACAATACATCTTAAAATGGTTAAAAAATAATCCAGAAACCAACTCATGGTTAGACTTGGAACAGGCGTTATGTGGAAAGATCAACCTGTCACAGCTACCATTTATTAGCCAAACAGTTAAAAAACAGGATTGTTTCAAAAGCATTAATATAAATGCCACCTTAACAGCCTGGTGGGAATTTCTCAAAATATCAAAATCATCAATTCAACCGTGCAAAATGACACCCATCTGGAACAACCCGGACATCCTTATTAACAAAAAAATGATTCACTTCCCAGCTTGGCAAGCAGGGGGCATAAAACAACTAGAGCACGTAATTATTGATAGAAGATTCATAACCCCCCAGGAACTTCAGGACAAACATGGAATAAATAACTTCTTGGAATATCAGCAACTTAAATCAAGTATTACTAAAAAGTATAAAATTAAAGACGACGATTTAAAGCTACCAGATGTAGTTACCACTCTGATTAATTTTTCAATGTATAGAACTCTCTCCAAAATATACAAACTTTTATGTAATTTAGATAACAATATTGCCCTTCCAACAAAAAAATGGGATGCAGATTTGAGCATCAGCACAGATGAAAGCTTCTGGTCAGAACTTTGTCTAAACACCTTTAAACTGACAAAAAGTCCAAATCTGCAGCTAATCCATCTCAAAACTCTTCACAGAATTTACTACACTGGACAGAGGATGTTCAAGATGGGTCTCAGTAACTCAGACATTTGCGAGCACTGTGATAATAATCTACCCGACAGCTACATGCACGCACTGTGGTTCTGCACTCCTGTCCAGGCTCTCTGGCAGCAGGTATGTGCCGATTTATCAGTCTGGCTTAAGGTTTCAATCACTGCCTCACCGTCACTTTGTGTGCTTGGTGACATGAGTGCCATCGATATAGAAGAAGGATTAGCATCTATCATTTTCATAACTCTTTGTATTGCCAAAAAAACTATTTTAATAAATTGGAAAAACAAGAAAAATATAAACATAAGTCAACACAGAAATCTGCTGTTTGATCATATCAGCTTGGAAAAAATGTCAGCCCAAAGCTCAAGTAACTGAAAGAATTCAGTCTCTCTGGTCTCCTGTGGTTGACTCCATGACTTAGGGGGTGGGGGGCTTGGTCGTCGCTGCTCCTTGCCCTTCTGCCGTGGTATGGGGTGGGGGTCGGGGCTTCCGGTGCCTGGCGGGGGCGGTGGGGGGCTCCGTTGGTCGGGGGGTCGGGTCCGGTGCCTGGGTGGGGCGGGCTGGGGCGCTGCGTGGTCCTCTGGGCTTGGGTGTGGGGGTGCGTGGTGGGGGGGTGGGGTGGTGGTCTGGCTTGGCTTGGGGGGGTGGTCCCTTTGCCTGTGCTGGGGGGGGTTGGCGGGGGGCCCTGCTCGGGTGGGGGGGGCCCAGCGGCGCCGGATGGGCTGCCCATCTGCACCTGGGGCTGGGATCGGCCCTTCCCTGGCTCTGGGGCGGGACGGGACAACCCTCTCGGGGCCCCCGGTCGCTCTGGGTGTCACCCGCTTCGGCTGCGGGGTCTGGGGTGGGGTGGGGTGGGGGGCTTGTCGGCCCTGTCCTGTGGGGGGGCGTTCTGGGGGGGAGGGGGGGCCCATTATTAGTACGGGTCGGGGGGGCTAGCGGGTCGGGGTCTCCGCTGAGGCAATCAGTGGTTGCCTCGGCCGGTTGGCCTCCTCGGTCCCGTCGAGGCCTGACCAGAGCTCTTCTAGGGCCGGCGTCTGGGGGTGGGGGCCTGGGCTTGCTCCGGGGGGGGGCGACGCTTTCTGGCTCCTCTCTCTCTGTGTGGGGTGGGTGGTGCCGGGCCTGGGGTGTCGGCGCCTCCGGGGGTGGGCCCCTGGGCTGGGTGGCCCTGGCCCCTTTGCTGGGGGTGGGCTGGGGGACGGCTGTTTGACCACCGGGGGACAGTCTACCAGCTGTCCCCAACTTACCCCCTTCCTTATATAACCTCATATTAGGGTGAGGGGGTGGGGGGTCTAGCCTGCGATGCGCCTTGGGGGGGGGGCTACTTGGGAGTGGCCCCCCTCCTATGGTTGCCGTATGGAGTGGGCCCCCCCTCTTTCGGTTTTATTTGCACCTTAGACATGTAGGGTCCTTGGTAGGGGGGGTGCTTGGACATCACTGCAAGCAAGCAGCAGATGTCCTCCTGGCACCCTACCCGCCAATTTTAACCGCACCTTAGACATTTAGGGCCCCTTGGTGTGGAGGGTGAGGGGACATCACTGTGAGTAATCAGGAGATGTCCCCTTAGTGCCCTACTCGCCAATTTTAACTGCACCCCCCTTAGTACACACACCCCTCCCCCTTCAATATATACATTCAAACATAAACACACACACATGCACACAAACACCCTCTCAAACACCCATACACGCACACACATTTTACAAGGAAGGTGGGACCTGGGTCCATCTGTCCCCTACCCCTTCCCTGGTGGGGGGTGCGGGCCCCTTGGCGATGGCGGCCGTGTCCCTTGGGTGCCGGCTCCCTGGGCCCGGCGGTGCTCTCTCCGCACGGTGGGGGGGTTCATATTACACCTGAGCCGGGGGTGTTTGTGTCCCTGGGGGGTGGGTCCTGGTCCTTGCCCCTGGGCGCTGGGCCCCGCCAAACTTCCAACATGGCCGAGCCTGGTCGGGCCATATTTATAACATCCCTTGTGGGCCGCCCTTTTTTCCCCGGGGTTCCCCCCTCCTGGGCGGGGGCGGCGGGCCCCTGCCTTGCTCCTACCTGGACCAACCGTGGGCCGGGTGGGTGGCTGCCTGGAGTGCGGAGCGGGTCTCCCTTGGGGGGTCCTGGCTCGTACCTGGGGTCGGGGCGGGGGGATGCCCGGAACTCCTGGGTGGTGGTGGGGTGCTCGTCTGGGGCTGTGGGCGTCCCTCTCCGGTGGGGCCCTGCGTTGGGCTCTTCCGGCGCGGCGGGGGGCTGCTTTCCTGGCTGGGCTGGGGCGGCGCTCTCTTTCCCTCTGCGCCTCCCTGCTCTCTGGCTCTGGGGGCCTCGCGGCGGTCCTGCTGGCCCTGGCCTGGGTGGCGGTCTTGGTCGCCCGGGGGGCGGTTGTTCCCTGCCTGTTCCCGTGTGGCGTTGGGGGAATTCCGGCTGCCGCTGCTGCTGCGGCGGGGGTATGGGTGTGGGGGTGGCTGGGCGCTCCTCCTCCTTCTTTTCACATTCCACCATCCATTTTAGAAGAACATAAACACTCACCTGAGCACAGGTGTTAGCTCACCTTTGCACTAATAGTTTGCATGATTGAATGAATGAAAGATTTCACACTAGTTGGTTTAAAGGCATAGGTATGCGTTCGTGAACACTATCTGTTTTGTGTGCATGTTGACATGTGGACATTTTTGCGGCTAGCAGGTGTGTTGATAATATTTGAGTGTGTGTGAACAGGCCCCGCCCTTTTTGTACTACATTTGAACCGTACCGTAACGATAAACAACCAGTAAACCTGTCTGCTCTATGCTGCTTCATGGTCTTACCCCCCTTCCCCTCCTATTATCACCCTCCTACCCCCCCCTCTCTCTAACGTCCCTCTCTCTTCTTCCCCTCTTTCCTTTTCCGTCCGGTCCAACACCAAAGATTTTCAAACATGATTGAAATTAATAAATTTTGGCCTCAATTACAAAAGGGGTTTATTCAGACATACCTTTGGTTTGTCTGAAGATGAATAACCCCTCTTGTTAAAATAAAATATGTCCAACACAAGAGGCCCTCAGCTCTCATCTGTTTGCCTAGCTGTTGGACAGGACAAGTTAAAAAAAAAAAAAAAAAAAAAAAAAGTGATAGAATCATCCTTAAAAAAAAAACTACTAAAAAGGTTTTAAAAATAGATCAAAGGATGATCAGAGTGGGACGAGTGACTAAAGGTCCAGTAACAAAACACGACAAAGTGAAGACATTTCAAAGAAACAATAGAAACCCACTTTTTTGCTGCTTTTTTAAGTTTGCATCAATCATCCAGTCAGCCTAGTTTTTGAATAAAACACAGTGGATCCACAAATGCTCTGCAGCGTTGTAATCCTGGGGCGTGTCACAGCCGCCTGCCTGCATGCAGCATGCTCAGCCTAATGTGCTCTCTTATGAACAAACACATTAGTTCTTCAGAAGACATTTATTTTTGATGCGCTGTCAGACCCCCTTTCCCTCCTCCTGGTTAATTTTCCCCCACATCTTCGTCTTATTAGCCGGCCGATTCTCCCTGGGGGTCTTTTTCCTTTACGGGATGGTGACGGCAAGGTGGCTGGCGGGGCCATTAGTGGAGCAGCGAGGGGTCTGGAGGTTGGCCAACGGCCGCCTCGCCCACGCTCTCAGCTGCCTCTCCAGCCCCCCCTCCACAGCAGGGGGCTCAAGTGTGCCTAATTTAATTGAAGTATACCTCCAAGGCTAATGGACTTGAAATTTTGCTGTTGGTGGAGAAGCTTTGAAGATGAAGAGAGTGGAGCTTTCACTCGACTATCCGAATAATTACATAAAAATGGAAACTAAAAAATATGAGAGATTTGTAAGAAAAAGCGAATTCATGTGTTTCAAGTCAAAGTTCTACTATTCAGATTTTTTTTCTTTAATAAACAATACTTTGTACTGATTTTCACATCCCTTACACTTGAAATGTGAAACAAAGACTGGAGTTTTTCTGAGTTTGGATAGTTTTGGGGTAATCCAGAGGATGCATGAGCACTGATGTTCTGCAGACTGAGTCTTTTGGGTGGGACTGTGTTTGCCCTCATCCAATCCCTGCTGGCCCCTTCATTAAAGCTTTGAGAGGCTTTGACAGGATTCTCAACGAGACGACCATGACAGTGACAGAGTCTGGACAAACCAAACCAAACCTTTCCACATCACAAACTGCAGCTCTAGTCGTTTTGGAGATGGAGAAACAATAACTTGTATGGTCAAAAATACCATCAAAAGCGTCATATTCCAGTTCCACTTTTTTTTCCGATCTCTCCCTGCTGCTGATCGCCTGGGTCAGGCGTCTTCTGCACAGCCAGCTTTGACCACAACCAGCATCTCTGACACTTGCACATGATTGATGTGCTGTTCATTTGTTGGTTGAGAGTCCAGAGAACCCCCAAGGTTGGCCACTGTTCTGTTCTGGACAGACTCATGGAGGACGATTGGACCTGAGGTGGAGCACAATGGAAGTTCTGGCTCATACTTTATCTCCTTCAGGCAGTTGGTGATGGTGGTCGGCAGGGATGGCACTGATGGAGATGCTTTGTCTGGAATTTATCATCAAAGTCAATAAGATACATTTAGAAAACACACATGTTCAAATTTAATTATTTATCAATTTGCAAAAGGAAGATATTGAAAAAGTATTGAAAGTATTAGCTTGTCCTGTGTTTCCGTAAAAAATACTTCAGAATATTTGTTAAAATAGATAGAATTTCATAAAATGACATTTAGTTAGTCTCCATGTAAAGTAGTCTACGGAACAAATAAAAGAAACTAACTCATGATTTGACTAAAGGGCAGAACGTCTGCGTGTGATCAAACGTAAACGGAGTTATTGCGACCCGAAAGCAAAGTTTGAGCGGTTTGCATCTCTGCAGCTTTGAGGTGTTTATCATCATTTCAAATTTATCCTTAGAAAATGACTTCTTAAAGCTCTTGGTTCTGGATCCTTATACACCAAAGCCCCCTCTGGCAGGGGTATTGCTTTTTTAATTAATACAGGACTTTCCCTGTCTAGTCCCATCACACAGCAGACCAAAAAGGCTCTATTAAGCAAAACCACCACAACAAAAGCACTTTAAGATCCCACACGATGATTCCAGAAAGTGAACATGCAAAGACAGGTGCGTGCTCACACACACACGCACACACACACACACACACCCACACACACAGAGCTTCTTTACACAATACACCATCAGGCTGCTAAACAGTCACAATCATAAATTCACAGATTTCATGTAAACCTGAACCATTTCCTTGGGATAAAAATTCAACATATAAGCCAAACAGTAAAAAAGAAAAAGAAAAGAGTAGACTGTTAAAAAAATAAATGTATAGGGATTTCCAACGATATGATCAGTTAGCACTTCTATTGGTCCATAAATGTCAGTAAATAATCCAGGAATTTCAGGAATAACAACAGTTGAAAGGATGGGGGAAGAAAAATGACCAAATTCTAAAAATATCATGTTAGCATCAATGATTTTATCAACAAGTACATCATAAGAAAACAGTCGGGCATTTTTGGACTAACTTTCACAATTAAGAAATATGTATGTAAAAATATCAGGTCAAATGTACGATTTATTTTAATCAATATCTCCACCGCAACTCGTACAAAATTAATTTGAACAATTGAGCTAAAAATCACATAAATCTAGTAACTTTTAACTCTTACAAAAATGTTTTGTTTTTAATTTTACATTAATCTTTTCATCTTTTTTGTCAGTGTTTTACGATGAATGTAAAATTAGCATAACAGATATTTTGCGATCCCACTCTTCTTTTCTTAATTTTTGACCCAAAGGTTAGGACTTTTGGCTCTTACAGTTGTGCAGACGATGCGAGTTTTAGCATCTTCCTGCTTCCAGACTCCAGTGTGCCCAAGTCAAAGTGCAGGAAAAAAGGTTCTCCAAACATTAAAGACAGAACATTGAAGAGATTATTCTGATTTAGTCTTGGATGAAATGAAATGATTCCCCGTTTGTCTTTTGGTTTAAATGTAACGATGATTGCTTTTCTTGTTGCTCCGTCTTTGTGGTGAAGTTGTGTTCATAAAGCATTTAGGTCTGGTTTTTCAGTGGAACCATCACAGATGCTCCTCCATTCATCCGCTTTATTTCAAGTGTTGCCTGTAGATCTTTTCTATACATTCTGTCATTCATGCGCCCATGTCTCTGCTTTAGGCTGTCTCTTTGGTTGGGTTAGGATTATGCAGGATTTTGCTTTTTGTTTCTCATTTAATGCATTCCTAACTTTTTTTTCTTTTACAGTTTTACATCTAAATACAAAAAGCCATAAAAAATACTTTTATCTGAGATATAACTTTATAAAGACCCACCATGTATTGAAATAGCATCAGATTCTTTATTACATGTTGTAGCCTAGGATTGTTTTTCATTTATAGGTTAATGCATCTCTTCTCTGATTTCACAGAAACCTTGTTTTTATAGAAGCAGTGAAAGTAACTTGCATTTAATTCCCTTGAGCTGCGTTTTGGATGGTTTTCTGTCCAATAACATTCATTATTAATTCTTCTTTGAGAGCACAAAAGTGTTTTTGGTGACAGGGGGCAAACTCTGAATGGACTTTTGAGTACATTGAGCCCCCCCTCTCCCTGCACACTTCACAGCATCCTGTCACTGTGGATTTGTTTTTAGAGGACGTTGGTCCCTCGGTGACATTTGTTGCTTCCTCCGTTTACTCTTTGGTCAACGACTCTAATAACCAGGAAAGCGACACTCCTGCATCATGAATTGAAGCCAATGAGAACGCCAAACCTCCCGGAAGAGTAAAACTGAAATGCATCATTCATTTAATATGAATCCCATTTTACTTGCAGCGCACACACTGCACCCCCACACCCCCCACACCATAATACACAGATGGGATTGGGGAGGGGCGGCCGGTCTTCACCCGCCTGGTCCTCTCTGGGCAGCCAGGCGTGTGGGGACCCTGTTAACTGTAGCGGTGGCCGGGCCTGCGGTGCTTGGGGGGGGGGGGGGGGGGGGGGGGGGGGCTGAAGGGGGTTACTGTTTAGCGACGAGGGATGGGGGGCAACCAGAAGAATGTGTGTGTGTGTGAGAGAGTGCATGGGTGGGGACAGGCCTGGGGGCTACCTTGCCAGTACCCGCTTGGGCTCACCCTCCCTTTTGCAGAGTGGGAAGGGCAGGGGGGGGGTTAAGGGAGGAGGGGTTGAGGGATGTGTTGGGTGAGGGAGGCTAGTGTAGTGTAGGTAGGGGTGGAGCTGTGGTTGCGTCGTGATCTCTGGCCTGCTTGGGTCGGGCGCCAGGGTTGGCCTGTGTTGGTGGGGGCTCCTGGGTCCTCTGGGCCCGGGCCTCGTCCTTGGCCTCCGTCTCGGTGTCCAGCCCCAATGGCTGCCGCCTGGTAGGGCAGAGCGCGCTTGTCCTGTGGCCTGGGGGTCCTGATGCTGGGCTCTGCACCTGGCTGGTTGGGTGGGCGCCCCACCCCCCCCGCTCGGGCTGCATGGGTCCCGTCGCTTGGGATGCTCCTGGTCCCCGGGTCTCCCCCTCACCCCTGGTCTGGCTGGGGATGATCTGGTTCCCCTTATGATCACATGGTTCACTTTAGCAGCATGCATGTATCTCCACCCCCATGTGCACGTGCACACTGGCACACTGCTCCCTGTCTGCCTCCCTCCCCATAACCCACAGTGGATTGATGGACAGATGTGTTCCTCTTATCTCAGTGTCAGAAATTTACGTTTGGATGTCATATATGCCTTTCTGCAGATCTAGCATAAATGTTTCACAGTTTCTCCCCCTCCCTCTTTATCTATTTTTCTTTGACCCCCCCACCCCCCACACACACACACCACACACACACACTCACACATATGTATATATAATGAAACCACAAAATGTAACACATAAAATATAATGGAAAAAAAAAAAACGGGGTTCATACAAATTTACAGTCTGGTTATCCAAATATTCATAACCTCTTATTGTGATAGTAAAACGTGTCCAACACAAAAGGCCTTCAGCTCTCATCTGTTTGCTCAGTTCTTGGACAGAACAAGTAAAAAGAAAAAACTAGAAGAAAAAAAAGACATTGTTTTTTTCTGCCACGTCTGTAGATCATTTGTGGAACTTTGAGAGCATCTACAGTTCCAGCATATTGGTTCCAATGTGCTTAAAAAATACATAAAAAAGGCTAGATTTTGGTGTCTCTCACTATCAGTGGTAAAGAAAATCCAGAAAAAGAAGCAGCAGTTGCCCCCCCCCCTATCCAGTTATTTATGATGGCACGAAAAAGTGCAGAATCTTAAAAAGAAGGAACCCCAGAAGAACAGGCAAAGCAGAACAAACGAGGGAAAGAGCAGAAGCAGAGCCCCCCACCCACACTCGGTCGACACACACTTCTCCTTCCTTATTTTTTATTTTTTAACTTGTCCTGTCCAACAGCTAGGCAGACAGATGAGAACTGAAGGCCTCTTGTGTTGGACATATTTTACTTTAACAACAGGGGTTAATAATCTTCTGACAAACCAGAGGTATGTCTGAATAAACCCCTTTTGGAATCGAGGCAAAACTTTATTCATTTTAATTGTTTTGAAAACTTCTGTGTTGGACCGGACGGAAAAGGAAAAGAGGGAAGAAGAGAGAGGGATGTTAGAGAGGGGGGGGGGTAGGAGGGTGATCATAGGAGGGGGGAGAGGTAAAACCATGAAGCAGCATAAAGCAACAAGCTACTGGATGTTTATCATTACGGTAAGGTACAGATAGAATACAAATCTCAAAGGGGCAGGGCCTATCCACACACACTCAAATGTTATAAACACACCTGTTAGCTGCAAAAGTGTCCACATGTCAACATGAACACAATACAGATAGTGTTCACACACGCATACTCATGCCTTCAAGCCAACTAGTGTGAGATATTTCATTCGATCACGCAAACTATTAGTGCAAAGGTGAGCTAACACCTGTGCTCAGGTAAATATTTATGTTCTTCTAAAATGGATGGAGGAATGTGAAAGAAGGAGGGGGAGTGACCAGCCACCCCCACACCAAGACCCCCACCGCAGCAGCCTCTGCAGCACGAAGCCCCCAACGCCACGCGGCAGCAGGCAGAGAACAACCGCCCCCTGGGTGACCACGCCCGCCACCCAGGCCAGGGCCAGCAGGACCGCCACCAGGCCCCCAGAGCCAGAGAGCAGGGAGGCATGGGGGGAAAGAGAGCGCCGCCCCAGCCCAACCATGAGAGCAGCCCCTCCGCAGCGCCAGCAGGGCCCAACGCCGGGCCTCACCCGATACGGGTGCCCACAGCCCCAGACGAGCACTCCATCACCACCCAAGGGTTCTGGGCATCCCCCCGCCCCAACCCCAGGCACGAGCCAGGACCCCCCAAGGGAGACCCGCTTCACGCTCCAGGCAGCCATCCACTAGGCCCACGGTTGGTCCAGAAAGGTGCAAGACAGGGGCCAGCCGCCCCTGCCCAGGAAGGGGGCACCCCAGAGAGAAGGGGGCCCACCAGGGTTGTTGTAGACATGGCCCGACCAGGCTCGGCCACAGTTGGAAGTTTGACGAGGCCCAGCACCCGGTGGCAAGGACCAGAACCCACCCCACAGGGACACAGACACCCCGGCTCAGGTGTGATATGATCCCCGGCTTCTGGCCTTGCCAGAAAGCTCAGGGATCCCCCTCCCCGCGTGGAGAGAGCACCGCCGGGCCCAGGAAACCGGCACCCGGGGGACACTGCCGCCGTTGCCAAGGGTCCAGCACGCCCTACCAGGGATGGGGTAGGGGACAGATGGTCCAAGGTCCCACCTTCCTTGTGAAATGGGTGTGTGCGTGTGTGTCAGTGAGGGTGTGTGTGTGCATGTGTGTGTGTTTATGTTGGAATGTATATTTTGAGGGGGGAAGGATGTGTGTACAAAGGGGGTGCAGTTAAAATTGGCGGGTAGGGCACTGAGGGGACATCTCCTGACGTCTCCTTCCTTAACCTCGTCACAAAATCATACGTTGTCCTGACAACCCTCAGCTGACTGTTTGGGTTGGACTTGACCCAAAAGAGTTCAGGTCATTTCTGAAACAGTCGACAGCTGTTGATCTAACATTTACTGCTGACATGACAGAGTTTGAAGCATTTTAGGAATTTAAAAAATATATTTATTAAAAGAGAAAATCTAAAAGGGAAGTGTGACTGTACTTCCAACAGAGGTTTCCAGCAGAAACCTCTGTTGGAAACATGGTTGAATATTTCAGATGGACTCAGTGGGAAACCAGAATCTCAGAGTGGAATCTTAACATCTCTGCAGGACGTCTAAATGAACAGTTTATTAGAATCCGCTAATAAAAAAAAAAAATCTGTGTTTGATTTTCCAATTTGGAGATTAGACTCTTTTTTTCACCATATGGATAAAAGAAATTAAGGTATTGATTAATATTTCCATTCAAAATGTTTAACATTCTTTAGAATAAAACCTGTTTTTTTATTCCCTTTTGCAGCTTGAATGCAGACATGCTGCTCAGAGGCATTTCTACCTGCCTGTGACAAATTGCAGCAATTACTGTGATGAAGTTCAATGATGACACCATTATGATGATGTAATAACGAGCCCAGACCACCAGACAGGTTCTAATAAGAAAGTGCCGAAGGACATTTCAGTGATGGATGCACACTTCATTGTGTATTTTTTTTTTCTACAATAGCCTTCAATAAACTAAACCCCAATTTACCACCTTAAAACTCCCCCAAAAGCCAAGTCTGGGGTGAAAGTATTTGCTGGAAATTGTATTTTGGTTAAAAGTGTTGTCAGATTGTCTCACTTGATGACTTTGAAACCAGTTTTTTGATGTTCTTGTTTTCTTCAACATCCAGTTTTTGAGATATCCAAAAGTTCCTTTGAGTCACTTCCTCTGAACGGTAGTGCCCCACATAGGGCAATCCTTCAATTCTTTCTGTGCATTTTAGCCGCCGTATCAGTTTAGTCCTGATTTGATCCACTTTGGCGCTGGTTTCCTCTGATGACAACTTTATCAAAGGAGAATGAACAGCAGCACCTGATTAAAAACCTCTGGAGGTGAGGAATACAAACTTAGTTGTTCAAGAATCTAATGTTGTGGTTTTCATTTGTTTTTTATTATAATGTAAAACAATAAATATTTTAAATAAGTTTACAGTCATATACATGACTGTAAATAAGCATAAGTAATAAGTAACAGTGGACAAAGCGGTGGTTTGTGTTTAAACTTGCTACAACTTCACAGAGAACAAAATAAAGTCTGGAGTGTTCAGTGTTTATCCTTAGTCTCATGCACCCGGGACAACGGGGGTTGTCCTGTACAGGTTCTGTGGGTTTTTGGGAAGTCCGGATCTGTGGAGGATCGTAGAGAGGAGTGGCTGCATCTTAAGGGGAGCACAGGTGCGTCTTGAGGTTTGCACGACCAGCTCAAGTCACTTATAACGTACAGGTGATCGTGTTGTCACTGTCCCTACCTCACACTCGTGGTGCAAATGCCTTACGCACGGGGTGTGCACGTGAACGTAATCACCCGTAGGCTGTCCACAAAAACTATACTCTAATTTCTAACTGTCAGGCAGCACTAAACAGGCTACTTGTACAGTCTACAGTATTTTGGGGGGTTGAAAAAATAAAAAAACCTGTCTGACGCGCCTGCATCTCACCTACTTTAGCCTTACACGTTGTACAAGTGTTCACTATGACCTGTCGCCTGCAGCATGCGGTCTACCACCTCGATATTTGGTGTGGTCATACTAACTTTGCCCATTTTTTTGGGGGTGTATCCACCCTTTGGGACAGTTGTGACTAACTCATAAACTGGAGGTGGTCTCCTTTAAGAGAAAGAAAAAAGTCCTCAAAAAGATGTCTGATGGTAATGTTTAACACCGATAAACCAGGGCCGTGCCTATACACTGTCTGATACCTGTGAAGAACCTGACCTGCATGTTTACAACTGTCTCACATGATTTCTTTTACCCTTGACTAGAAATAGAAAAAGAAAGAGCAAAAGTTTTAAATTGCTTCTCACAATAAATCTCCAAGATGCGTAGGTGAGGAGACAGCCAGCCAGCCACCGACAGGCTCGGCTTGCTCAGGCAGCCCGTATTGAAAGCACGCCAGCACATTTACAGCATTAGTCACATCGCTGCTCTTGTGTCTGCCCAACAGAGAACCTGCAGAGAACGCAGTCGACCCATTTCTTTCTCTCCACCCCCTCCATCTTTCTCACTTTCTATGACTCTCACCCATTATAATAGGTCAGCTGGGAAGCATTCATGCCAACATCCATTCAGAACAGAAGCAGCACAAGTTTGAGTTGCAGGTAAATGAAAATTGGCTCAGATTTCTGCGGCTGTGTGTGTTGTGAAGTGAAAGGTGGGAGGATTTTTATGGCTGCTGTTCTCACCGCGCTCATAAAAGCTGTTTACTTTGGTAAGTAGCAGAGTGCAGCATCTATCGTTTCTTTTAGAAGACCCCAATCTCCATCACAGATCAATGTTCAGGCTGACTCACAAAAGCACTTTGCTGTCAAACATTCTTGATGTTTGTTTTACTCTTTGTCACTGACAGAAATATCTGCATGGTGTGGAAATGATTCAGTCTGGAAGATTAGAGGAGCAAACATTCAAAAGCTGGAGAGTCCGATTTGTTACGGCTTCCTCAGTTCCAGAACTGTTTGAACAATTAACAGTATCCTAACATCCGTCCCTGTCTAAAACCCCCTCAGAGACCCCGATTTGCCACCACACTAATGTGTGAAGAAGCTGCTGCTGCTCTCACAGAGTTAAAACCAAATCAGGACCAAAGAGTGTAGATAAATTCACACAAAGCTGCATTTCAGCGTCCGGTCGGTTCTCCTCCTGCACGGAGCGTCAAGTGAAACCTAAAGTCCTGGGTTGGACCGGCAGAGGCTCCTCCCCATTCCCACCTTGATTTTGCTTTATCGTATGGTGTCAAAATAGCGCCTAAAGAATTGCGCATCAAAACAGTAAAACCGCGCATCAAAACCCCAAATCTGTGAATCAAAATGCATAAATTGAGAACCAAAACCCACAATTTGCAACCAAAAGCTATAACCCAAAGCACAATCCTATTTCTCAGCTGGCGATTTGTTTTCTCGCCATTCTGAAATCCTGTTTTTGAGTTGCAGTTTTATTTTGAAATTGTCTTTTTGAGTTGCGCTTTTATTTTTTGAGTTGCGCTTTTATTTTTTGCGGTTTTGATTCTAAAACCTGTCGACACGTAAAAACAGCGACATGTCAGTCAAGGGGAGGGGAGGCGGGACATCCCTCATATCCAGAAGCTCATTGGCTGCCGAATAACACCGAGTCTTACGTCAACAGACCAGTTTAGAATGTGCCGGTAAGTTTTTCATGTTTTTCATATCTTTTACTATATTAAACGATCAAACTTGTACTTTATTTAACCAGAGGACGCCAGCACAGTCAGATGAGGAGCTCCACCAGTAGCTGCTAGTGAAAAAAGATGTTAGAAAGTTAGATGTTGCATGACAAACTACCACCATTGTTCTCCTGTGTTAGCATGCTAGCTAGCTCAATCAATGCTAGCGGGGTTTCCAGCTCTTTTCATGATTTTTATGGATTAAACAAAGTAGATTTTTTACCACAGTGTCAGGATCGGTCATGTAAAGCTGGGAATAATTGCCCGTGGATTGTCACTAGGATTAATCAAATATGTTATAACGTATAATGTTTCTCAATATTTTTCAGGGTTTACAGACAGAGGGAATTATTGAACAGAGCAACAATATTGCTGTGCCATGTTTACAAAATGTATGCGTCTGCACTATGCAGACTGGCAGAAGTCCGTTATGAGTGAATCAGAGCAGAGTAAATTGTAGCAGACCAGCAAAAACAGGCTTTATTCCCCTTAAAATTATTCCAGTATTAATCATCAATAGAATTATTTGTATATTTTTAATTAGTTGCTGGTTTTAAAATGGACTATTCCTGTATGTCTGTTGTTTTCTATAAGGGCCGTTGTTATGCATGCCATAACAAAAAAGGCAGGAATACTGAGGCAGCTACGACGTGGATGTCTACAACTTCTTTAAGGTAATGAAAACAATTTTAATCTTAATTTTTCTCTTCTTTTTTTGGTTAATTGACTATGCTGTTTTTGTTTCTTTCCAGATGCAGGCCCCAAAGACGTCCCAGTGTGATGCAAAGGCTGTCCAGCTGGCTCACAGACATCTCCTGTTAACTGAAAGAGAAGCATTTAACATAGTTGTCCATTTTGACCATGATTGTATTGACAACATGCCCAGGCACACTGTCTGCTTCCTATTTCTCAGTGCCTGCACAAAAACAGTGACTTTTCCACCTCAAGTCTTTTGAGGAGTATTAAAAACAGTTATTTTAATTTCTCTGTATTGTGGTTAAGATTTTCACAGAATCTGATACACTTGACTCTGTGTTTCAAAGATATTTGCAACACCATCAGTCTTTTGTACAAAACACATTTAATGGTCAAACATTAAAAAATGAAGCTTTACAAAATACCAGTGGTGATTATTAGCCATTTATTTTCTTAAGGGGGGCAGTATTTTGTAAGGCAGATGAGATCTGTTCACATTGTTAGTTTTTGTTACATCCTGCTGAGATGACATGCATAGATCAGTACATATATGTTAATGTCTTGGCCATGGTTTTCTGATGTCCCACAAGGGTTGAACAGGTCTGAGAGGAGACAGGACAAGCCACAGAGGGAACAACAACTCCAACAGTTTCCTGCTCTGCCTGGTTTAAGTTAGTCTGTCGTCCAATATCCACAGCATCCTGCACACAAAGAAAAATGTATTTAAGAAAGTTAAAATGAGAATATTATATATATATATATATATATATATATATATATATATATATATATATATATATATATATATATATATATATATATATATACACACACACACACACACACACACATATACACCTTAAATGATACTCAGTAGCTGCATATTGTGAGAGTTAACTTCCTGTATTAACCTGCAATCTTTAAGGTTGAGAATAAAATGGTTTTGGAATACAGTTCAGAATCAGAAAAACTTTATTGATCCCACCCGTGGGAAATTTGCTCTGGTACCTCAAATAAAAATTGTGTTTCTGAATCATAATTTGACTTTTATTTTATTTTTTTAAATAGGGATTAACTTGATCCCAAAGTAGGAAAGGTGTCGCTTTCTTGCAGCAATATGTTGCTTTGTTGTTCAATCCATCTGTAATCCCTAAAGATATATTGAGAAACCTATACATGACTGTACTTCTTGAAAAAAATCTTTGATTAACCCTAGTGACAATTCACGGGCAATTATTCCCAGCTTTACATGACCGATCTTGACACTGTGGTAAGAAACGACTTTGTTTAATCCATAAAAGTCATGAAAAGAGCTGGAAATCCCGCTAGCATTGAGCTAGCTAGCATGCTAACACGGGTGAACAATGCTGATAGTTTGTCACGCAACATCTTACTTTCTAACATCTTTTTTCACTAGCAGCTACTGGTGGAGCTCCTCATCTGACTGTGCTGGCGTCCTCTGGTTACATAAAGTACAAGTTTGATCGTTTAATATAGTAAAAGATATGAAAACTTACCGGCACATTCTAAACTGGTCTGTTGACGTAAGACTCGGTGTTATTCGGCAGCCAATGAGCTTCTGGATATGAGGGATGTCCCGCCTCTCCTCCCCTTGACTGACATGTCGCTGTTTTTACGTGTCGACAGGTTTTAGAATCAAAACCGCAAAAAATAAAAGCGCAACTCAAAAAATAAAAGCGCAACTCAAAAAGACAATTTCAAAATAAAACTGCAACTCAAAAACAGGATTTCAGAATGGCGAGAAAACAAATCGCCAGCTGAGAAATAGGATTGTGCTTTGGGTTATAGCTTTTGGTTGCAAATTGTGGGTTTTGGTTCTCAATTTATGCATTTTGATTCACAGATTTGGGGTTTTGATGCGCGGTTTTACTGTTTTGATGCGCAATTCTTTAGGCGCTATTTTGACACCATATTATCGGATCACCATCAACAGCACCAAAGTACTAACCCTTTAACACCAGGGAGGTCCCTAAATCCCTAAATAACACACGCTCTGTAAATCTAAGACTGGTAATGCGATCAACATGAATCAACTGAAAAGTGTGTCGCAAACAAAAAATGTTACACAACTGTGCAACTTTTCACGTTTCTCTGCAACACAGAATCAGCTGATTCAGCTAGTTTGACGCCCTAGGCGAAACACCAGACGGTGCCACCCCCCATCCCTTTCCAGCCCCGCCCTCAATAACTCAAAGCCTGCATACAGACAAACCCAATAACAAAATGTATCATTTCTCTTACTTTATGAACCACAGAAGCCAAACATACTTGTTTAGTTGAATCTAGTAAATTAGTCAACACATAACACACATCAGTCTGTGTTTTCTTCCTGAAGGCTGCTTCTGGTAAAAACAGACACATTTCTCTGTTTTTCTTGATCTGAATCCAACCCTGACAGCAATCAGGAAAGAATAAATTCCAGTCATTTCCGTTGGCTTCATGAATGAACATCAATGGAAACTAAAGGACATATTCTTCTGTTTTTGTGCGTCAGTGGGACATCAAGCTGAATAAAAAGACAAACGATTGTGAACATTGCATCTGAAGCATTGACTGGATATGAGAACAGAGAAGCTTAGATGAAATCCACCAAAAAGCTAACCAGACCAGTTTAAGTGAAAACCTTCTTTATCCAAATGTTGCTCCAAGTTTGACTCCTCCAACAGTAAATGTGGTCGATTTTGGCGCCTAGCGAGGGTTACGTTTGGACGCCGCCTGCATTCCTTTATCCTTGGAGTCTTTTTCTTCCTCTTCTCTTCTTTTGTTTCTAAACCTGATGTTTGCTTTGATCTTTTGTCCATTTTCCACAACCTTGGAAAGACTTTTCTGTCTGTCAAACACCAGAGTTAAGATGATGGAAACAGATTCACTAAGATGCAGACTCCTGTTTTTTTTTTTTCGTTATTAAAAAATAAATAATTATAATAATAGTAAGAAACTGACTTTGTTGGCTCTTCTACAGTTAAAGGTTGCAGACCCCTGGTGTAAATGGTTGAAGACTTACAGTAGTTGAAAGAATGTCAACACTAGAGTGAAGCTCTGGTGTTACAGGGTCAGATCAACATTTTACCAGTTCAAACAAGTGGGGCTGGTCTGTTCTAAAAAGAGCTTTTCTCACCCAATGTCCAAACCGAAATCAGTGGAAGAATCTTTACAATGGAGTCTCTAGAATCATGTCCTAAAGCCACCAGCACGCAACATTTTCCAGACAAACCGACTTTGCTGCAGCTTAGAATTAAAACTACAGTTATGACGATAAATTTGATCAGCATCGTCTTCTGCCTGCTGCTGGCGGCCATGAGGATGAATGTGAGAGAGGACCCTGTTCGTGGTTACGGCCTTCACAGCTGCTATCCATAAGAAGTGTGGGGGTCATTCCAAACGTCAGCGCTGAACAAGTGCAAACACAGACAAACTGTGATAAAACAGCCAATAGAGACCGTCCTCAAAGCAAGATTGACTTAATAGAACCAATAATTCTTTCAACATTACAGGCCAATAACCTCTGTCCGTTTTCTGAAGTGGCAGCCTGACAATCTTCAGGATCAAATATCTTTTTTTCCTTCCATGCACAGAAATCTGGTGCATGCAAGCTCTCATAAAGCAGTTCTGACGTGG
Source organism: Oryzias latipes (assembly GCF_053564925.1). NCBI lineage: Eukaryota > Metazoa > Chordata > Actinopteri > Beloniformes > Adrianichthyidae > Oryzias > Oryzias latipes. The sequence goes on from NC_136256.1 coordinate 29,070,234, forward strand.
AGGACTCTGGAGCCAGAATGCAGACGAGTGTTAGGTTGGGAAAACAAACTGAGCACGCTTAATTACGCCTTTGCTGCAGGATTTAGCAGATGAAAACATTTGCATTGGACTGCTTAGGCGCTCATCAGTAAAGAATTGTCAAAGCAAAGCTGCTTGTTCAGCAAACGCCTGGAGCAGCACAAGTGAACGGCGAAGAACAAATACCGAAACGAGCGTGTGATTTACAGCGCCGTCTACTCGCTCTGCAGATCAAAGTTTCCTGCAGATATTGACGGGGAACCTCATTTATAAAGACGCCATGGATGTTTGCAGAGTTTAGCGCCACATGATCGACCTGCTACTGAAACATAACTCATGGAACTGAATCTGAAGCTATCTTTCTGTGAGGATTCAGTTCACAGCTCTTAGGAGTTCTAAATCTCCATAAGAGTTGAAATGACAGCAGCCGTCATTTACGAGGCAAACGCCGAACTCTGTAGATGTAAATATATCATTTCTATTCATACTGTGTGTGTATTGAACATCCAACTTTTGCTTATGATTCCTTAGTTATAATTCATTTGGCTTCCATTGTTTCCATAGAAGATAATCCACTCGAAAACCGTCTTTTCCTTTAAACTCCAACAGACTGCAGTAAATTCTATTGTCCGCTCAGACTCCTTCGACTGATTAGATTCAGAATTTCCAAACGCTGCTGGCTGAAACTCTGCACTTACGTTAGAATAACGGTCCTCGGGTAGGTAATCCATCATGCTGCTCTTGTGTTTTACGAGTATTTTGAGTATGTAATCTGAGGCCAAGTCACCAAATTGGTTTATCCAGCAAATTCTGGATCTTCCCGAAACTAATTCATCAGCTGGAGAAAAGCTGAGCTGAGACAGAAAGATCATTGTCCATCAGCGACTTTATGAAGTCATCATTTCTTATATGACATCATTTTTCCCCCTACTTTACTGTAGAGGATCTGTTTTCCCCTCTGCTCCATCACTCCATCAGGAGTAATGATGGTAGCTCAGCACAGAAGGGACAGGGATGCTGTCGGTAACAGGAGGCCGACGTTGGAGCTACCAGGAAGAAGGCCTAGAAGAAGAAGACCAAAGAGGTCCACAGATGGGAGGACATGAGTGAGGAGCATTAAAAAAATACAGAGAACATGAGGTCTGCATGCTTCAAAATGTCAACACAAAAAAGGAAAAGATAAAATCGTCCAACAAAGGTTAAAATGCATCCAGGCACTAAAAAATAAGACAGACCGAAAGAAAGGTGTCGAGACCAACTGATAACTGAACAAATCTATGAAGCCCTACAGGACATTTCAAATTGTAGGTCAAATTAAAAAAATGGAAATGACTGACCTTGAACAGATTTTATTTTACCTTCTCTGTTTTTAAAAGCCTCTTTTTTTTATTGTTCAGATTGTGTTTTAACTAAAATCTGTAGCAGTTCAAAGGTTACTGAAAATTTAACAAGTAGAATATCACTAGAAATTCTTTTGAGTCATTTTCTGATCATCTTTTGATCTATTTTCAAAGCGCTCCCAGAGTTTTTTATTATTTCATTTTTTATTCTGATGCCATTTTTAAAAACCTGTGTAGTTTTCTATGACATAGTTCCTGCAGAGCGGCAGGAGTTCATTAGAAATTCACCTCTGAGTTGTGGGCGGGACTGCCCCCCCTTGCCCTCCTCATTGCTGAGAGCTCCATGTTTACGTGCTTTCCTGCCAGCTTACAGCCTCTCACACCCCCAACCTAACGTTAGCGGTGAAACAAAAATGCTGATCAGTATGACATCCATCCATCCGTCCAGTTCTGATCCAGACTCCAGCTCAGACCAGGAAAACAAAGACGTTCATGGATCTGTTTGGATGCAGATGGATGCATCAGGAGGGAGCAGGGAGCTTGTGGCCCCGCCCAGCATAATTTTTTTATGTCAGAAATAAGATATTTTTCAAACAGTATTTTTTGACAAAATTCGTAGCATTTTACGACTACGTATGACCATAGTCATGTGATCTCTGTACGGTGTATTTGACACAACCTTGAACCTGGATTGGAACCTGCACACTAAGGTTCAGGACCGTCTCCTCGTGTTTGCAATAATGAATTTATCATTCATTCATTTTCTAAACTCGCCTAATCTTCTAAGGGCCACAGGGTTGCTGGAGCCTATCACGGTTTGTCAGTCCTTCGCAGAGCCATGCATTTATGCTAACATGTATTAATATGGATAGATGTGGAAGAACGATTCTCAGATAACGAAAGCAAGATTAACTTTAAAGTTATTAAGTGTATTAATTAAACGACTGTTGCATAAAAATAAGAACAAATGTTCCTAATGTTGTGTTTGAGGCATTTGCTTTTGTTTACTTTCATCTAAATAACAGAAAAAACATACTCATTTTCTCCTTCAACTCTCTAATGTCACATTTTTTTAGAGCATCTTGTTCTGAAGAAGTGAACAGCACAAAACCGCTGACTCGGGTTTCTTCTATGCCCCTCCCCTGTGAGTTTTCTGTGGGGACTTCCATGTCGAACAGGTCACAAGAATCTGACTAATGTAAAAAAAGATATCTGTATCTGAAAATATAAGCATTTATATCACTATTTTCACATTTTCTTAATATAGGATTTCACTGTACACACAAAAGTAAGAAGCTCTCTGCTAAGGAAGCAGATTAAATGAAAGCCAATCAAATGGAAAATGAAATGAATCTCGTATACAAGGACTTCTAAGGAGTAGAATCAGCACAAATTAAATTAATTCTGCCCATAGTTGGGTAAAAGAAAAAGAAACTGTACATCACAAGAAAATAACAGTTTGTTTTTAAGTGTCACTAATGCTGGAAAGTGAGCTTTTCCTCTGAGAACAAATGAATGTAGACACATATAGTTGACTCACAGGTTAGCAAATATCTGAAAGTCAACAAGGATAATCTTTTAAATTAATTTCTGTACATGCTAAACAGTAAAATGCATTGGATTGTATTTCAAAAGAGGACAAAGTGCTCCTCGGTCACCAGATAAACTGGGGAAGGGAACAAAACCCGCCCGGTCTAACGGCAGACAATCACTCAGTTTTAAAGCATGAACAAAGACACCATTAAAGAGAAACACAGAAACCCTGTCTTAGCTTTTGTGTCTCGAGTCCCCGTGGTGATGTGCAAGAGCACTTAACCTTCCAGCATGGCGCTCGGTGGGGTTTCCACCCAAACACAGGGCCTGTCACGAGAGCGAGGTCCACTGGGACTCCAAACAAAAGGCCATGGGCACGCAAGGCCAGGCGCAATCTGTCCACTCCTGCACTTACACAAGCAGACGGCACTGACGGGCAATGAGAATTCCTGTTCTTTAGCAGAGCTGAGCTGCACAGCAGATCTGCCTGCAGCTCAGCCAAACATCTGACCGCTGCACGCCTCTCACAGCAGTGAGGAGAGATGGGGGGCTTTTTCGGGGAAAAAGTCTAAATTGTAGGCACTCGTGAAGGTAAGAATTAATATCATGTCACTTTCAAATGTGCCAGAGGAGGACTCCATGATATAATTATAGCCTGAGAGGAAATGTAGAAAGACTTGTCATGAAACAAAAACAGAGGCAAGGCATGCGAGCCTCAGGGGATGATGGAGGATCTGAAGACTTTAATGTCGAAAAAGAAAACATTTTTGGAAAGCAGATAATTGTCTTCATTAAATCTTTTACAAACAATTATAGAAACTCTAAAATCCGAGTGATGGAAAAGAGAATACAACTGTAAGGCAGAGCTTTGAGCCTTTCACTTTGCCAGAAAGCGTCCATGACACGAGCTGTGTGATCACCAGCACACGGGTGCAAACAGCGGGGATCACACTGCTCCACCCGACAGAAGCAGCTCCAGCTACATGGATACAGATTATCAAGGCCTTCATGTGACAGGGAGAGGAAGGGAAGCGCAACAACAACTGCAGCCCCCGACCAAGCCTGCTGAAGGCTCCTGGGAGGCTTGGCGAGGAGATTCAGCCGCTGATGCTGACAAACTGTCAATGAGGATCCTGTCTTCAGGATGGAAACTAGATGAAATTAGAACAAAGGAAACAAAGGCACAGCACAGTGAGCTCTGGAAGGTGAAGTGACGATGGATCCGCCACAAAAATTACTTTGTCTGATTTCACTTTGTGAAAGACTAACGGAAACTTTAAACCACAAACGCAATAAGGAATGTGGAGAAAGTCTGAGGCTGTGGGTCTCAACCAAAGAAAGGTGGCAGGTCTTCTCCAGGTGGGTGGAGTTTAAATATTGTGGGGGTCTGTTCAGTAGTGAGGGAAGATCAAACACTAAGACCAACAGGTATTATACCGGGCAGTCTTTGTTCCAGTACTCACCTATGGTCATGAGCTTTGGGTCATGACTGAAAGAACAAGGTTCTGGATTAAAGCGGATGAAATGGGCCTCCTTCACTGGAAGGGTGGCTGGGCGCTCCCTTAGCAATAGGATCAGAAGGCCGGTCACCCGGAGAGAGCTTGGATTGGAACCTCTGCTCCTCCACATCCAGAGGAGCCAGTTGAGGTGGATCGGGCACCTGGTCCAGATGCCTACCAGACGCCTCAATGGGGAGGTGTTGTGGTCATGTCCAACTGGATGGGGACCAAAAGGACGACCCAGGACACACTGCAGAAACATAGTCTCTTGTTGACATGCATGGGAGCAGCTTGGGATTTCTCTGGAAGAGCTGGAGGAAGAAGCCAGGGAGAAGGAAGTCTGGACATCTTTCTCTTCAGATTCTGCAGAACCGTGGAGCTTTTTAGAGAACGGCAGCAGCACACGGTAAAAACAATGAGCTTTTACTCTGTTTGCAGCAACTGTCACTGTAGCTCAAGACCACAATTTCTAAGAGTTTCTCATTCATAAGGACACTTCAGGTAAGAATGAAAAAAAAAGAAAAAAGGCAAAAAGAGAGGAAACCAGAGCCAAGTCTGACTGAGCCGCCTGTTCATTAAGCTGCTTTGAAGTTGTATGTATTACTTTCTGTTCTGGTCAGCTTTGATTATCAAATGTCTCAAAGTAAACTATGCACCCAAGTCCGATAAACTTATAAAAGTGTGCAGAACTGGTTTATGGTTGAGCTGTTATGAACAGTTGTTTCCTTTTCTGTTTTTTTGGGGGGAAAAAATCTCCTTAATATTCTAAATGTATCAAGATATTAAGATTCAGTGTTAACATTGTCTTAAAAAAAGCCTGCATGTCTGAAAAACAAAGTTGAAAGCTTGAAGCCCCGCCCACTTTCTCATTTAGTGTCTCTAAATGGAAAAGTTGAATAGTTCAGGTATGTCAGGTGTTTGTTTTTAAGGTGAACCCAGCATAGAAACTGAAGCAGCTGGAAGATCGTCAGCAGAATCCTCTTCCTACACGCATGTCTGGAAAAGACGTCCCACCTTAATCCTTCAGGTTATTGTAGCATGTCATTGACACAAAACCATGAAAGGATGATTAAGATAAGCTAATTATCACAGCATAATGAACAAGAACCACGTCTGCCATGATGCAAAGGGCTGCAATGTTGGTTTTTCTTGGTGAAGAACCTTCCGGGTCTGAAAATGTCTTTTTTTTTAGTTTTAGTTGGACGTGAAAGTGGAGAAAAAAAATAAAATAAATAAAAAATCTGACGAGCTTCGTGTTCTGGAGTTTGACAATGAGCAGCAGATGCTGCTTCTGTTGCAGGAGGAAAAAGATGTAGAAATCATCCGTTTAGAGGCGGAAGTCTCAGATTATAATCAGAGATGATCAAAGTGGGAAATCAGAATCATTTTCAGACATCAGTCATCTGTTATGTGTCATTATGAAAGTACAGAAGAGCACAAGGCCTCAGTTTTGGCTTTTTTTTTTGCTGTTTAGATTTTTTTTCCACATTATCTAACCAGAAAAGTCCCATTGATATCTGCAGATCTCTTCTTCAGGAGAGTCCTGGCCAAGAGGGAAATTACTCCACAACTCAGGACATTTCATACAATTAAAACAGAGAAAAATATCAAATTAATTCCAGTAAGATGTTTCATTTCCAGGTCCTTCAGAATAGCATCAAACAGACAAAGTTGGGAGACGGGCTGAATTGTCCTCTGGTGCCCGATACTGGAATGCCATCGTTCCCTTCTCTCTCCTGTCACTAGGGACCTGCCTCTGGCTCATCTCTGGCTCGACTCTGCTCTGTACCTGACCGAGTACCTCGTCTCTGCTCCTGCTCCTACACCTGGCTGTGGATCCTGTCTCCGGCTCGACTCGCGCCTTTGACTGTCCCCCCAACCACAGCTGGATGAAGCTCGTCTGCTGGACTTTTATATATGTAGCTGTAGATTTAGATAAGTTAATCCTTCTCTAAGAGTTCTGGTAAATCACCTATCCGTCCTGGGGGAGGATCCCTCCTTCATGTGGGCACCCCTAAGGTTTCTTCGTTTTTTCCGGAATCCGTTTTTTTAGGAGTTTTTCCTTACCGCGAAGGGGGGTCTAAGGGCAGGGATGCCAGTATAGCTTAGTCAGTTTGTTAGTTCATTTTTAGTTTTTTTCCTATTGAACTCTTTGTATTCGTGATCCTTTTGAGTTCATGTTTTACTTCGAAGCCCATCGAGACGACTGTTGTTGTGATTTTGGGCTATACAAATAAAATTGAATTGAATTGAATTGAATAGGGACAGATGGCTAGTTAACGTTCCGGGACCAGACAGGCAGAAAGTCCCAAGCTTAACCCTTTCCTCTCATGAAGAAAAGCAACTCTGCACCGTTCTGCTACTCTTATGTTCATGTTGCATAGGCAAGGCAAGTTTATTTGTATAGCACAATTCGTACACAAAGTAATTCAAGGTGCTTCACAAAACAGAAAAATGCATTAAAATCACAATACATCATAGAAATAATCAACATAAAATTTACTTTAAAAGAAAAGGAAAAAAAAAAAAAAGATTTAAAAAGAAAGGAAGGAAAGAAAGGTGCAGATAGGACCTTTCAGTCATATACACGGCTAAACAGAAATGTTTTAAGTCTAGATTTGAACATGAACACAGAAGAGGCCTGTCTTACGCCTTCAGGGAGGCTGTTCCAGATTTTAGCTGCAGAATATTGAAACGCTGATTCCCCTTGTTTAGTTCTGACTCTGGGAATCAACAGGAGGCCGGTCCCTGAGGTCCTCAGAGTACGAGATGGTTCATATGGCACTAACATGTCAGAGATGTACTTTGGTGCTCGGCCATGGAGAGACTTGTACACAAGCAGAGCTGCTTTGAAGTCTATTCTTTGAGGTACAGGGAGCCAGTGCAAAGACCTGAGCACAGGACTAATGTGATCATACTTCCTGGTTTTGGTCAGGACTCGAGCAGCAGCATTCTGGATGTACTGAAGCTGTTTTACAGCTCGTTTGGACAGGCCGGTGAGCAGGCCGTTACAGTAGTCTAACCTACTGGAGACAAATGCATGGATAAGTATCTCCAGGTCTCGCTTTGAGATTATTATTTTGATTTTGGCAATGTTTTTCAGGTGGTAAAATGCCGCTGATGTTACTGACTTGCTATGCCTCTTAAAGTTCAGGTCAGAGTCCATGATTACCCCTAGATTTCTGACTTGATTTGAGGGTTTAAGAGAGAGAATGAAGGTAGCTGCTGACAATTTCTCTTTGTTTCTGTGGGCCAAAAACAATAACTTCGGTCTTGTCTGAGTTTAGCTGGAGAAAGTTGTTCTGCATCCACGCACTGATCTGTTGGAGGCAGTGGTTGAGAGAATCCACCGGCCCATATTCACCTGTTGTCAGTGACACATAGATCTGAGTATCATCTGCATAGTTGTGATAAGATATGTTATTACTGCGTATTAACTGCCCTAGTGGCAGCATGTAGAGGTTGAACAGAAGGGGTCCCAGGATCGATCCCTGGGGCACACCACAATTCAAGCCCATGTAGTCTGAGACACAACTCCCAATTTCAACAAAATATTTCCTGTCTTCTAGATAAGACTTGAGCCAACTTAGGGCAGACCCAGAGATGCCAACCCAGTCTTGGAGTCTGTGCAAAAAGATCCCATGATCAACAGTATCAAAGGCAGCACTCAGGTCTAGCAGGATTAAGACAGAGACTTTTCCATCATCAGTGTTCAGGCGGATGTCATTGGTTACCTTGATAAGAGCAGTTTCTGTGCTATGATGGGGTCTAAAACCTGACTGGAAAACATCAAACGAATTGTTTAATAAGAGAAAGTCAGTGAGCTGTTGGTAGACAACTTTTTCAAGGACTTTTCCTAAAAATGGCAGATTAGAGATAGGTCTGTAATTATTCAGTACAGTGGGATCAAGACCACTCTTTTTCAGGAGGGGTTTAATGACTGCAGTTTTTAAGGCCTCTGGAAATATTCCAGATTGAAGAGACATGTTAACTATTTGAGTAATTGATGGCAACACACTGTTCAAGACAGACTTTAGAAATCTAGTGGGTAACACATCAAGGCAGCATGTAGACGAGCTCAAACGGGTGATGGTCTCTTGGACAGTTTGGTCAGTGACAGGTACAAAGTGAGTCAGCTTAGAGTGAGTAGGTGGCCGTTCGATAGTTATATGTGTTGTGGAGTTGATGGCTTTTTTAATGCCCTGAACCTTGTCATTAAAAAATACAGCAAACTCATTACATTTAGGTGTACAAACCAATTCTATTGGTAGCTGGGTTGGAGGGTTAGTTAATCTGTTTACTGTTGTGAACAGGATACGAGAGTTGCTGCTGCAACTTCCAATTATTTCAGAGAAGTACCTTTCCCTTGTTCTGCATAAGATCTGGTTATAAGCGTACAACTCCGCCTTATATATTCCATAATGAACCTGGAGTTTTGACTTGCGCCACTTTCGCTCAGCTCTGCGGCACTGTTGTTTCTGTGCCCTGACTAGATCATCATTCCTCCAGGGAGCTTTCTGTCTATGTTTTCTCAATTGAACTTTCATAGGGGCAATGGCATCCAGAAAATTCAAGATGCTAGAAGTAACAGAATTCAGCATTTCATTAACATTGGCACCAGAGACGTTTTCAGGGTTTATCATTTCTACAAACTGTGCCCTAGTGCTCTCATTTATTTGTCTCCTTTGGACAACTGCAGGGCCAGGCGGTGGTTTGGGAGCAACAGACAGGTCAAAGAATACACAGAAATGATCAGAGAGGGCGACATCAACCACACTGACATTGTAAATAGTAACCCCCCTTGTGATGAGCAGGTCCAGAGTGTTCCCTCTGCTGTGGGTGGGGCAACTCACATGCTGAATTAGACTAAAGGTTTCAAGGACAGCATTGAGCTCTTTTGCATTTCTGTCATTGACATTATCAACATGAACATTAAAATCACCTGTAATGACTAGACCATCAAAGTCTGTGCACACAACTGAGAGCATTTCAGTGAAATCATCAATAAAACTTTGGCTGTGCTGAGGAGGTTTGTACATAACTATGCAGAGTAAGGGAGGAGTTTGTTTTAACTCAATCTTAAAGGACACATACTCAAATGATGAAAACACACCAAATGATAGTCTGCGGGTTGCAATATTATCTCTAAACAGTGCAGAAACGCCTCCACCCTTTTTATTTTCTCGTATTTCCGATTCATGTTTGTAGTTGGGGGGAGTTGATTCGACTAGAACTATGTTTCCTGTGTTTTTGTCAAGCCATGTTTCAGTTAAAAACATAAAATCAAGATTAAAAGAAGAGATAAGATTATTGATTAAAAATGATTTGTTGCATAAAGATCTGACATTGAGTGCAGCAAGTTTGAGATTAGTTTCCTTGGGACTGGTCAAAACCTTCTTGCAAGGGATGTGAACTAGATTTCTTTGATTAGACAGTCTAACTGCCCTTTTTTGCATTCTACGTGGTGCAACTACAGGTATAGCACCAGAAGGAAGCTGTTCATCACAGGGCCCCAGTTTGACATATGGATGCAATGCCGGTATGAAAAACTGTTTTTCACCGGATCAGAATCAACCGATTTCCGTTGATCGTGTGAACAGTCAATGATTCACAGTACGTTAAAGTAGATGTTGCTGACAACAAGAGTTAAATATGAAAGAATAACCCAAATGCCTCCCTTTTATATAAATCTGTACCAGTGTATGAGCCGCCGAGCCGACGCGAGTCCGGTTCACAGTGGTGAGTTTTTTGGTATAAAACGCTAAATGGCATGAAAAACTGAATCCAACGTGTGCATGTGTCCAACATGGACCGGATCATGTGTGTATATAACGTACCCATAATCCACGCAGGAGGAAATGTTGCAGCAACAAGTCCCTTCCTTGCATAGAAAGAAAACAATTCTTGTTTCTGGAATAAAAACTCAGCTTTAGACACAACGTCTTTAAAAGAGCATAGACACAAGAATGAAATGGCAACACATTTGTTAAAGACGTTTGTGTGTCTCTCCTGGTCTCTTGTATGGAGTCATTCTAAGGCATGATATTGTTGACATTGTTCTTGGATTTCTCTGATGACTTCATGCAGTCAGGCAGAGATGTTCCTCATCCTGGAGGTTTTTTGGTTTCATTCGGATAAATCTGAACTTCCTAACTATTAAAGCTAATCTACAGTCATCCCAGACTTCAGAGGCTTTTCTGTCTCAAACTAAAACAATCCAACTATCATTTCAGAGTAAAAACACGTTTTTAAATTCTCTGGGAATGAGATGACATTTCATTTTAATAGAAAAACCAGTGGCACATAACTATCAAGTTATTATTGTGAGCCAAAACTAATTCTGCTGATTATTCTGGAGAACTGAAGCAAAGCCTAAAAAGTGAAACGTGTTAATAAAAGCTCAGACGTGATGAACGACAAAGTCAAAGTGGAGTCGGCTTCAAAGGCACACAATGAAAGACGCCGCGCTCCCCGTCCTTCAGGATCCAAATCGATGCGGCTGATCCTTCAGGAGGGGGCGTATTGGAGGGCGCCGCGCCCCCGTACGATGGATGAGCCACACCAACCTTGGAAGGCTTGGAAGTGTGCAGCCAAGTCTGATTCATCAACTTTAACTCTTCAAATAAAAGTCAGCACAGCTCGCCAGCTTGATTATCAGATGACTTCTGCTCCATTATAGAGGATGACACCTCCCATTTTGAGCTGCTTGAAAGCCGCTGGCATTCTGAAAGATGAGGCAATGGTGGTTTAGCCGTCGCTGCATGGATCCAAAACTTTTCCTGCAGAGCAAAGAGCAGATTTCCCTGATTGGACTCAATCTGTTCAGTTTTTCCTTGGCTGGCTCACTGACTTACTTACACCTAAACGGATAAAAAGGCGGGCTTTTAAATCCAGTAACATGTTAGTGAAATCACTTTTACATTCATTTGCACATGTTGATCTGAGGAAGGAGCGTCTTCAGACGTTTCTCATAGAAACACCAGAACAGGAAGTCAATGTTCCCTGAGGTTCCAACTGAAATCTGAACTCCATCTTCCCCTTTATTCAGTTATTCTTTGGTGATTTACATTCTCTCCTTGCTAGTTACACTTTGATCAAATTAGATAATTGTCAAATATGGAAATGAGAGAAAGAAAGAAATGATCAGCTAAATATTAATCAATTTGAATTAAATGTCAGTTGAAGAATAATTTCAAAGACAGAAAACATTAAATGAGACAAAAATGTAAATAGACATCGTTTGCTTAAAGTCACCACATTCTACATGGAATTATTTATGGTTCTAATATTGTTGTATTTATTCTAACAGTTTTCAACACCGTTTTTGGCTGAATTTAAATGTCTCCCTCTTTTTTTAAGATTAACAATTTATGCACAAATCACTTTGTTCATACAGTACATCCAGTTACGACATCCTATGAAAGCCTGTATATTTTCCCACAGATTAAGATACACACACATTTAATGTCAATTTGAGCATTTAGGGACTGGCAGATGCCACAAATGTGTCTCAATGACTATTTCAGTCAAAGGATCAAAAATGGCCAATAGGAGGCAGGAGGTCCACACTTTAACCTCCATTAAAACATCCATTTGGTTCAGGTCTTTTTCTTCTGTGTAGAATAATAGAAATGTTTTAGGTTGTTTTTTATTAAATCACTTCAAAATAAGATTGGGCATTGACATATGAAAACATTTTTTAAGACAGAGCTGATTATTTAATGAGGATGTCCTGATTCCTTCACATTGACACAATATTTGTGTCGTGTTGATTTGAAGAAGGGTTGGAGTGTCTGACTGACAGATCAGGGTATCTGGACTTTGATCTGTTTGAATCAAACCCTCCAACTGTCTGGATACCTGCGTACCTGTCTGTGCATATCTATACAGGTGTACATACACACCTGTATAGATATCTGTACTACCTTTGTATTGATTTTTGCTAGCTTTTTTTTTTTTTTGTCTTTTACTCTTGCACCTCAACATCAAGGCCATCAGAGGCCCTTTAAGTACAAAAACCACATTTACCCGCTCTTCTTTCTGTAGCTCAACTGCGTGCATCGACAGGCTAACCCTTTTTTAACCAAAGGGTGTTGGTGATGTTCTGAGGTAAAGGTAAGACAGAAAGACCTGTTCACATTCCCAAACACACCAGACTTTCTCTTTAGTGAAGACGCCTGTGAATGTTCTTTTCTAAAGGACGTCCATCATCTAAACAGCAGCTTAAAGGTTCTTCATGGGCATTCACAGGCCTGAAAGTTGAAGGCAGACATTCACAGCACCTGCTCCAGGTACCACATTAAAGCTGAGCACTGCGGCTTGTGTCGGTGTCTCTGCAGGCGCTCACATTGAACACAGTGGGGACCTGGAAATCACAGCCCTGTAACCAAAGCTTGTCCAGTGAAGGTCATGGAGCAGAGAATATATCTGTTCCAAAGGCAGGTCTGCTGGAATAGATGAATCACAAGTAACTGCAGCTGCTGGAGGTTTTTTATTCGGTTTTTGCCAAAGTGGGACTTTTGTCAGACAAACTGAATAAAATATTCAGAGCTAAGAGGAAGATTTTTTACAGGATCAACGCCATCATTAAACGGATGCAGACTGAAAACTGTGAGACTGAAACTCTTTCACTATTTATGAAAATAATGCTTGTGTCCCACCATGCATGTTGCACTAGAAAAGTCATTTGGGTGTGATTATTGGTTAGTATGATGGCTCTAAATGTGATGAGAAAGAACAGAGAAAAACGTCAGAATGTTAGGTCTAAAGAACCCAACTGTAACACGACACCAGACAAAACTGTGTATCTCACTCGTCAACATGTGTGCATGTGAGCCAACATGTGAGACATCACAAGCTTCATAAATACATTCAAGAAAGGAGAGTTGAAGAGATTTCTCTGCTTTTAAAGTTGGCTTTAACAACAGTCTGGAGTCCAAAATGAAGTAATCGCGTCTGTCTCTTCTTCCTGAACACCATAACTTTGACTTGTTCATGTTCTCAGAAAACCAGGATTACTCTTTTGACCATCCATTTTTACCGTATTCATTCTTTAATAACATTTAATTTATGATATAGTTCTTGTTTTTAAGCCAATCCTGTTGAGTATCAATTTTACATTTCTGGTACTTCCTTCTGTTTTTTTTCCAAGTTGCCAATTCTAACCAAAAAAGAAAAAACCTATGTAACGCGTTCGTGTTAGTTTGCTTTCCATTTCTTAAATAATATTAAACTCAACCAAAATTGGTTTTGTAAACACGTTTGTTGGGAATGGGAGTTAAAATCAAGGCTGCGCATGAAGACAATACAGATTTATGGGAGGGAATCATTCCTGTGCAGAGCCTCATACGCAGCAGTGTGAATGTCTGCATTTCTACGTTTACTCTGCATGTTTCTGTCAGCTTTTCCCATGCATTCTGCTTTCAGCTGTACAGAAACTGTTGGGATGCTTATATAAAGTGGATGGGAGGGTCTGCTGGGATCACAGACATCCTCCTGCATGGATGAAATCCACTGAACCCAGAAGATCAGGCAGGTCTTCCAAAGCAGAGTCACATGATCTGATGAAGGACAGAGACAGACTGCTGGCGTCCAAAATAATGTTTGGAGACTTACATCTAGGCTACAAGAAAACCAACAATGTTGATGAACATGAGAAACTAAAGACCGGTGCTGGTTCATGGGTCACTCAGTACCAGGTCAGAGAAAAAAAAAACATTACTTACATTTTTCTTTTTATTTATTACCCAATTCTTAATGTTGTGAAACTACTGGATTCTCTCCACCACATCCATCTATGACTTACTCCCCCAATGCAGGTCAAGATGCTCATATCGGTCACATCTTAAGGGTCTTAAATCCATCCGTTACTGTCTTAAATCGGCTGATCTGACAAGTAAATTAAAACCCTACAGGCTAGCAAAGGTAACAAAAAACAAATAAATGTATTTGGAAAGTGTCTTTGTGCAGGAAAAAACATCCAGTGAGTAAACAGAACATCCTTCAACTTCAAAATTAAAGAAAGCTGCATTTGACTGACACAAAATATGGAGCTGTGCTCAAACACCAAACCCGCTCTGCATAGTTTACGACAACCGTCCAGAATGCTGCTAATAAATTTGCAGACACAGTGGATTCAAGTTCATTATCATATTAAGAAAGTGTTTTAGGTTATATTTAGGCCAGTGATGGCTAATTCACTTTATCAAAGCTAAAGTTGGCTTCTGGTTTCTCCACTAAATGGGTTAAAGGAGAGTCTAAGCCACAATTTAATGGGTCCTACAAAGAAAGTTTTAGCCGAATGGAGATATTTTACAGAGGATGAAGATTTACTTTTTGCTTAAACGTTAAGGGAAACCAGAAGCAGAATTTAAAAAAAGTCTGTAAATACAGCCTGACATCACAGCAGTCAGGGGCTAAAAAAAGGCTTTATACTCTTGGACTAAGGTACACCATCCTTTGGCAAAAAAACTGAAAATGAATACAACGTGTTCATCTTTTTCCTTTGTTTCAATTTTCTTAGAAAGACCTGATATGAAGTTGGAGCGGCGAAGACATCTCCAGTAGTGTTTAATTTAAGTACAGCGGGAAACCTTGTTATGTTGATACTATTGTACTTTACACAAAACAAAACATTTTTTTTCCTTGAGGCCAAGAAGACGAAGCTCTCTGTGAGACATACCAGCAATAAAAACAACAGCATGAGGGCTCATGCTCAGGCAGCACAAGAGGACACGAGCTGCTGTCTTGTCGCCTTAATAATTGCAGGACAAACGCAATTGGAACCAACACACCGATGGTCCCCAATCTCAGCAGCTCGTTATTAGAGAGAAGCCCAGTGGAGCTCGTTAGAGGACGAGGGGAGATGCGGTAAATAAGGTTAATTGGCCGATCTGTCAGACCCGGGAAGATGCTCACGCTGACACGGAACAACCGGAACATGATTTCACCCTTTGTTTCCACAACTACCCCCCCGGTTTGTGCTCATTAGCATTTTGAAGGGGTGATGCGGTTGCTGGAGAGGTGGAGATTGTAACCAAGGTCTGCTGTGTTGAAACCACAGGTGAGGAGACCCCCCCCCCCCCCGGAGCTTCAACGTTTGTATTCTGTTTTGTACGTCCAGCCTGATGCCTGAGCTCCTTGGCATTTTCTGATTATCTATTGCACCAAAATGAAGGGAATAAATACAACCAATGCCAGAAGAAAATGTCTGTATCTGTTTGTCACCTTGGCTTGATAAACTACTAAAAGCAATGTGGATTTGTCACAAAAATATAGAAAAAAAGTGACTCCTTTTTTAAAACTCTGTTTCCATTTACAGAGCAGAGAGGCTTGACTGAATTAGCCTCAGTGTCACAGAGACCAATTTGTCAATTACTTTCAATAGCAACTCATTAGTTGTGAGTAAAAAGAGGAGTAGTGGGCCAATAAGCACGGCTCCACCTTGTTCTCCACTTGATTCGTCACCAACTATTCCTTGGCTAACAGCTAATGAAGGCCAGGGTTTGGGATGTCCTCAGTGGCAACCTCAATTTTTGCTTGTTCCTATAAGGAGCAACAGACTGTTAATTAGCAGGGGGTGGGGGGGTGGGGGGGGGGGGGGTCTGTCATAACTTCTAGCCAATCAGAGCTCAAGACAGGAAAATGTGTTTCAAGGAACTTTGTATTTTCATTTCCTGATGAGGACTTTGACTTTTTCATTCCTGATAGCAACTTTATTTCTGCAACGATCACTAATTGCTTTTTTAACAATACAAATTAGAAATCCCACTAAATTCTAATTTCAGAGTTTGTGTTCTGTGGACATTTTTAGGAAAATTTCCATTAAACCACATTAGGAATCAGTTAAATGCTGTTATAAGGAATTACTTATTTTAAATTAAATTATTTGTTCAGTCAACACAACACATGCAGTTTGCATTTTCACACAAATCTCTGTCTTTAAGCTGTTCCCTTTAGGGATTTCCACAGCACATTATCTGCCTCCAGCTAACTCTCTCTTCTGCATCTTCCTCCCTCATGTCCTCCTCTTCAGTCCTCCTCTATCCTGGTGTCTCCAGCCTCAGCATCCTTTCACCAACATCATCAGTGTTCCCCCTCTCAACGTCCAAACATCTCCATCTGTTTCCCTGCATTGATCTTCAGAACATCCACCACGATCTGTTCCTCTGATGATTCATTCCTGAACCATCTACACATCTGCTGTCAGCTTGGTCTTCTACACCTTTCCTTTGGTCAAACATCACACCTGAAACCTACCTCCACCTGCTCACTTTCTGCTGTTATGGACTGTTAAACTTAAAGTCCTCCACTTTCTGTAAAAATCCATCATTTTTAAATAGATTTAGTATATGTTTAACACATCACATTTAATATTTAAGAATATTTTAACATACGTGTACCTATAAGTACATTTATCAATACCATTTTTACTGCCATTTTTAAATGTTCTTTATCATTTGAAATTTTTTGCCTTATTAAATGTCCATCGAGCCTCTGACAAACGGACCAGAACCACACAAACATTTTGCTAATTTATAGTTCATTTAAAAACTACATTTTCATCACATCAACACCAATTTCAAGCTGCATAACAGAAACAGGAAGTGTGTCACTTCCTGTTTCAAAAGACTCAATTTCACAAAAGTCAAACTGAAGAATCAAGAACAAGTTTAGTGCTCCATCCTCCTCTGGAGGCGCTGACGAAATACAAACATCCAACCTCCACTGAAGTCACACCAGACGGATCTTCTTAGTGCGTAACTGACAACCTCATGCAGAGTTTGAATAGGCCCAAGAACTGCTGCATACCAGGACGGACGCTTAACCCTTGTGCTATCTTAGATGACCCCCCCCCCCCCCCCCCTTACATTGGCGTGTTCTCCCTACCATGACAAAGGTGGATAAAGGTGGAAAGATTTCATGTAACCCATGGACACCAGTGAAGATCACAAATCATTGAAGAAAAAAGGTTCAGAGCACTGTCTAGTGGGTCTAGATGACCCAACTCCTAACGTTAAAGGATAGGGTTACGCTGCTGCTTAAAAACATGTGCATGTCAGGATTGGTGCTTTTAATTGACCTCCTCAGAGGTCAAAGGAGCTTTTGTGAGAAACCCCCCCCATCAGGCTTACCTCGACCAGCAGAGATGATGTCTCAGCAGAAGGTGATTCTATTGGATCTGGTTCTCCCGTGAAGGTTCCTGCTGTTTTTGGAGTCCCCTCCTGTTGATTGATCATCAGTTCAGTTCCTTATGTTTCCCCACTCATGAAACGTCTTTGGACGCACATTTAACTCTTTTGGCGTCTCCTCTTGATGAATGTCTGAATCTGGAAACAGCTTATCTATCATCCAGCTTGAGCAGTCAGACTCCGCCCACCTCAGACTCAACTCTGCCATCACCACAGTTGGTCCTCACTCATTTGTCTCATCTGGCTTTGATCTCCTTGCATCTTCCTCCATCTCTGTTCTTGGTTTGGATCTCATGTGGTGCCGAGTTCAGAAGACTCAGCAGGTCCTTCCGTTCATCAGACATCAGCTGCTGCTCCTCAAAATCCTTCTTCATCTCATTATTTGTCTTTTCCTTGTACCTGCCGTGTCCAAACCCAAACTTCTGAACCACATGGCTATTTCCCAATGTTGACTCTGTTTTTGCATTAAAGCTTTTTAACCGGAGCTGCACAGAAAGTGGGGGACATGCATGTCCTTGTAGAAACCATCACCCAACAATTGGAGACAGGTGTGTTCATGAACTGCATCCAGCAAACAGTTTGTGGGAAAATCCACTTAGAGGGAATTTTAGGTTTAATTAAGTTTACATCCTCACATAAAATCATGGCAACACAACAAAAATAATACTGAGTACAGAGTTACATGTCTACATATTTCTACTCATGATTCAAGGATAAAATTACTGTTTGCAATTGCATTTAACAAGATGCTCTTCTTGAGACACCCCCACTTGCAATGTTGGTTTGTCCCAAAGGCTCTGAAGGCATTTATGCTAGGATGTTGAGCTCTTTTATTTTCTAAGAAGTGGTGAATTCTTCCTCAACCTTATGTAGCCTAAAGGATGGTTCTGTTCAGACGCATGATGGCAGACATGGATCGTTTGGGAGAACAAAATCTTCAGAACAACTGTTTCAAAAAAAAAAATTAAATCTTGTGAAATGCTTAAAAAGTTCAAATGCTAAACATAATAAACTGGAATAGTTCATTTTTTAACTTCATAGGTTATATGGTAGTTTTTGTGAGAAAGGACATTTTTCTGATGTGGTACAGCGGCCCTGAAGAGCAAATCACTCCAAAAAATTAAAGATCACGGCGACAGTTAAAAAAGCAGAATGTATAATACAAAGGCAACGTTACATCTTAGAAATTAAAACAAAAATCCAAGCTCTGCTAATATCCAGTGATTGTCAACCATCAATCAAAAAAGACACCAAACTGTGTTGTCTGATAGAAAAGCTTCACACAGTCACTAGTTTTGACCAACAAATACATAAAATGATTGTCACCAATGCTAATTTATTTCATCTGTAGTTCAATAAAGTGCATTGTGTCTATTAACTGACTTCTAGGTTCTTCTATCAGACACGGTTGTGTTTTGTCACATACCTTACATGTCTTCCTCAGAGTTGATCTCTGTTCACGTGTCCCTGTGGAAAAGCTGCTTCAACATAGTGAAGCAACAAGTTTTCCAGTTTGACTTTGAGTCATCATGTTTTGGTTTCTAACATTTACTTTCAGCCTCTAAAAACAACTTCATGAACATCATTTTGGAATTGTTTGATTAGAAACTAGTGCCACAACCACTTTTATTTTTATTTGTTTGTTGCTCTCTGAATTATAGTCTTTTTTTCTAAATTGCTGTATAAATTAAATAAAAACTGAAAATGTGTCTCCAGCTGATATTTACCGTTAGTTTAGATCAAACAGCTCTAAGAAGGATGAATTTTATCTGCAAAAAAGTTAGTTTTCACATTCTAAAGTTGTCAAGACAGGAATGTTTGAGCAGCTTCTACTGTCCTGCAGAACTGAGCTCCATCAATCCTGGTTGGGGTCGTTCTCCCCACAGGAATTTGCTTTGATTTTCCAACAAACTTGAGGTTTTCTTGGGTTTTAAAACCTTAACTTGACCTTCAGCTTTTCTTCAAATTCTCAGTAAGATCACGAAGTGAGAAGTGCAACGTTAAAGGCGATGGTTTTACTGGATATCCGTCCGCATCTCCAGAAGATACTGCAGTAAACACTAGTTTTGAGCGCTGAGCAGCTTCCTTAAAGGAGATTCGGATTTTATTCAGGTGGTCGGATGTTTATGGGATTAGGAACTTGGAGCAGGTGAGAATCATAATCACAACTCTGCAGTTTGAGTTTCAGCTCATGAATCTTTAGCAGTAGAAAAAATAAAAAACTTCAGAACCACCATGTGTGAACGGGGTTAGGATATTTTCCCCCCCAAATCAAAGACTAATGATGAATTATTTTATGAAATTTCTTAAATTAAGAATGAGCAACAGTGCCCTAGTTATGGTAATCAAACTGTGGTTAATTCTCAAACGTGTGCTCACAAATTATGGATAGAATATGCCCTTAAAATAGAAATGAAACCAGATTTCTAAGTTTATGCTGCATCAGCTGTGATTCACACTCCTGGGACCTCTCTCACACGGCTCAATATTTGAACTTCAAATGTGTTCTGTTCTGAGGAAAGTTAATTTAATCAAAACATCAAAATTAAATAATTCAAGAGCGCAGAATTGCTAAAATTGCAGAATTTTAAAAAAAGGCTTCAAGCAATATTTTCAATTCTTAAGGAATAGTTAAGAAAAGGTTTTTTTCTCTTTTCTTTTGGTTTGGTGCCAGACCTTTTCCCATTAGCTGACCTTCTTTTGAAGTTAATTTATACAGAGGGAAGTCCTTGTCTCTGCAGAGCTAAAGTAATGGATTCTGAAGCAGCGATCAAAGAACTCTCAGGAAATTCTTTTTTACCTTCTTTCCTTAAATCTCTTTCCGTTTATGGAGCCTTTGTTGAACAAACCTCCTGGTAAAATCTTAAGCTGTGTCCTTTAGTGGACAGAAATATGGAGGTAACATTTTAAAATTAAAATAAAAAAAGTTTAATTCAATGTCAAAAATGCACTCACACCTCAGCAAACTATCACCAATTTCTGAAAAACATGAATCGACATCCTCAAATATTGACCCTCCTGCAATATTCATCCAATCGATGACAACAGTTTATAGGAGCTTGTCGCCACGGCAGCAGGCAGAGTCAGAACAAATGTGTGCTTATCCTGAAGTACCTTAATGTTTTAATACATCCCATTAAGTCGTTTGGCTATAATGAACCAAGCAAAATGTCCCTCACCTCAGACACCCGTCTAAATCATATTTTAATCAAGTAAGTGCCCTTTCTGATAAACACTCATGCTGAAAAGTGGTGGAGTGAGCATGACCTTGGGCGGTGATGTATCCATCCGTCACTTCTTTTATTTATACGCCTCTCTGATGATTTAGGCGCCATTAAGTAGCACTTTGTCACCGGACAGAAGACAGGAAGACGTTCCCAGAAAGGCTGAGGGAGGAACAGACGCTGGAGCTGCAGAAATTTAGAAGACATTAGGACGAGGCCACAAAATCACACGCAATGTTGGTGTACGAAGAAATAAAAAAAGACCTTTCACATCTTTAGATGACAATGAAATCGAGTTCCTTGGAGTAATTATGGAGCACGAAATAAGCTGGAAGCCACAAATACAGCAAGTCATCGATTATACTACCATATTTACAATACAGAGTAGAAGTTTGGGGAAATACTAATCAAACAAATCTACAGTGTTTGTAAGCTATTGGAATCGTTCACAGAGTGGATTATGGGAGAGACACACAGATGCACTATTTTTAAAGTCAGGCTTATTGAAATTATGGGAACTAGTGAAACTTCAAACAGAACTTATCATGTTTAAAGCCAGAAATAACTTAATAAACATACAACACATGTTCAACATGGACATAGATGGGAGTTACAACTTAAGAAATCAGCTGAACTTCAAAAAGCAGCATTCATACTACAGAAAAGAAAATGTGTTTTTTAATTTTTGGAATGGATTAGATGAAGATTTAAAACAATCTGAAAGGTTTACATGTATTCAGAAAAATCTACAAGATGCCACTAATAGAACCTCAAAATGCCAGAAATGATCAATACAGACAAAATATCATTTCTGCAAAGGTGCTATGCAGAATGTAATGTGAATGTTTTGAGGAAGACTGTAAATAGAAACACGCAGATCATCAGGTGTTGTACAAAAGGGGCGGGATCACACAATATTTCTCTTTAAACCACTCCTTTTCAATCTCACTGTCTTGTTCCATCTGTCTATTTTTAACTCGTGTATATTTTCAGTTATGTTTGAAATAAAATTGAAAAATTGAACTGAAAACGAAGCAGATGATGATTGTCGGAGGACAGTGAAGAATGAAAAATGTGAAAACATTGAAGTTTAAAAAAAGTCCCTTGCTGTTAAACTACAACAACAGTTTTTCTTTAACGTCCCATTTGCTAAAACAAAATTGATCTTTCACAATCTTCTCCTGTTGTGGACACAGATTGGAGATTAAGTGGTCCACTGGAAGCATTACTGTGGTTATCTAAAAAATACCAGCGGTGATAATCCATCGCCGTGCAGCCTGAACCATTTCGGTACGGTTTCCTGCCGAAAGGTCACAGTCAAACGGGTTAAAAGGATCCTGTCTGGGAGGACAGGCTGAAATGCGTGAGATTGTAGCACTTACTTGATCTGGATCTTATATTTCCAAAGCTCTGAGCCTTTTCTGGCCTCTTCAGGTTTCATTTGTCTTCTCCCGTGGAAGAATTTGCCCTTTGCAGAATTAATTTGACAACTGGAAGTTTAAGCATGAGCTCGTCTGTTTGGTTGAAGGCGGAGTTCAGAGTGGAGAGCAGCAGGCGAGGAATGAGGGAAAATGAAACGCACAAGCTTTCACATCTGCTTACATTCAATGACTAGAATAGAAGCTAAAGAGAAACCACCGGTAACATTTGGGCTGAATTTGAATTCTTCCCCTACCTCTACGCCTTCTACCTACCCCTCCAGGTTTAGGGGCATTTGGAGGGGCAGGGTTGTCTGATATAGCTTTTTTAAGGGCTAACACTTGCGGCGGAGGGTTGCCGATGGTGTGCCGCAGAAGAGAAGTGCTTTTTCTTCACGTGGGTGTGCTCTGATGGGGTAGGGAAGAATTTGGAAATGGCCTTGGTCTGTCCCGCAGCAGCCCTGATTGTTTCAGATTTCAGAATTCCTCCGCCACATTCTTAAAAACTCACCTGTTACTGGTTGAAATTGAATTTTTGGCATAGTGAATAACACCCCCTCAAAAAAATGATGACATGACGGCGGGCATAACCATCATAAATATTTTATCTTACAGCCCTGGAATGGGAAAAGAAAACTTTGTTTTCGAGTGAAGTTTCATTGACCTTTGACCCCAGAAAAAGACAAATTTCAACTGCTCCTACTGATAATGTCCATCATCTCATAACTCCTTAAGCATCAGTGGGAAGCTTCTTTGAAAAATCATTACAGTAGATTTGGAGCGATGTTAGCAAAAGTGCCGTTTCCCTGTTATGTGCACGTGCTTTATTGTGAAAAGTCAACACATCAATCCGTGGCTAAAGCTGAATGAAACAATGAGAACATGTTAGAAATGTGGGGTGGTTATCAAAACATCTCAGTTGCCAAGGATTTCCAAAAGTTTACTTTGTGTTTGTCAGCTCCAGGCAACCAAAATATAAAATGGTTGCTATGGAGATAAAACTAACAAAAGTACTTTTTCATGAATTTGTTGCATGCAGCTCTGGGAGAGGCAAAAAGGGGAAAGTGAGGGGCATGTAGCAGCTGCTCAGCCAATAACAGGTTGGTGTTAATGCATCATATGGAAATATCACCAACATTATTTAGGTAGAACAGTAATGCTCATGACTGGATGTTCATTTAGCCCCCCATCACAAATTCAGCTTTGAGGTCCTCAGAGATGGAAGAAAGCTGATCCTGCCTCTGAAATGGAACAGTCCGGTGTTCTTCATCACATGCTGCTCAATTATGAATGTCTGAGAAGCCGAACTGTCAGCAGTAAGACGTTTGCAGATAGTGGGGGTGGGGGGCTGAAAGGCTGAGGAACTTCTACTGTTGCAAAAAGAATTGTTGAAGAACTAACAATGAAATAAAAGCTTTTGTCTCAGCTTTCAAAAATGAAATGACTCATTTAGGCTGTCTTTACTTGTTAATGTAAAAGTGACAGGAATGTATTACACTCATGCAAGCTGCCATGGAAGTCCCTGTGCCTGATCAATCCAAAGCTGCTGAATCTTTGCAAAGTTCTAATAACTGGATAAATGTTTAGGGGGTCGTTTTCATTCCAGCCACTGTCCCTTTGCAAAAGAAAACTGAGAACTATCCAACACCACTGCACTTCAACAGTCCATGCAGAAGATCTAAAACAGCTTCAGAAGTGTCCAATCAGATGAGGCCTCTCCTCTGGTGTAGTTTCTCTAATAGAGCAAAGAACTGGAGCATGCTGGATGTTTTTTTTTGTCTGTCTGGACATTCACCTTGTCTCAAATAACATCTTTTGCTCTTCTTGTACGTAAACACTTTTACAACAAAGAACCGATTCACTTTTGTCATCTGTTGCCCGGCAACAATCCCACATTTAAGAAGAATAATATGAAGAAGGATCAGTGTGCGGTAGAAGCAGACCTTGACCGCAGTAGCAGAACCTTGCCATAAGCTCAGACATGGAGTCTCATTATCTGCATGCATAATTAAAAGGCTAAAAAGGCCTGCATCAGAATGGTTTGACCTTGTAGGTTTAATGCTGTAATAACCTGGTGCCAATCACCAGCTCAGACCTGGCTGACTTTTTACTGAAGGATGACATTCCTGCTTCCTGCTCTAGTTTGTGGTTAGTTTGCTTTGGAAGGCAGAACAACTGTTAACAAAAAGAAGAAACTAAAACCTGTCCTCTGTGAAGCATTAGTTCAGATTTAGCCTAAACACCTAAACCCTGGAGATGCTGCAGTTCAGATCCCAACAGAAGCTGTTCATTTGGTTGTTTTTTAAAGCACCTTAATGTCTCAGGAGCAGGTGGGGGGGGGGGGGGGGGGGGGGGCAACAGTCCAAATAGAAAGTATTGCTTCATTAAACACAAAACAGAAATACTCAGATGTCTGCAAAGCTTACAGAAAGAGGTTTCCTTAAGATGTCTGTTTGTCAGAGCTGACAATCAGTCACAGCAGGAAGCATGGTGGTGGGACAATAAGGCTGTGGGCCGCCACCATGCTACAGGCACTAAAAATGATGAATGTGGGGAACAATGTCAGAATATGTACTCCTCGTTGTAAGTTCACTGATGGGTTCTCCAACTAGACAGTGGCTCCAAATTCAAAGAAGCTTTGAAAAAGTGTCTAAAAGGAAACCAACATCACGGCGCTCCGACTGCTTTTTCTGATCCCAATCCCACCGAGAATCTGTGGAATGAGGTCAAGGTTAATGTCTTTACTCAGAAACCATACCGTTTGGAAGAAATGGAGCAACACGCCATGGAGGAACGGGCTCAGATCCCTCAGGAGACAACCGCATCAGGAGCGCCAACACCACGGACTGTTATTTCTAAGAAGATTAATACGTTTTTATTGACCTCTTTCTTTCAGTTCAGCACACAACTAAATTACCTTCATTGAAACTAAATGAGGAGATTAGAGCTTTTCCTTCAATCAAACACAAAAAGTGAGGGAACCTTTGGTTCTGGTCTCTTTAAAGGGTTTGATGTGAATTCACCAACTCATTGACCCGACTAATAAAACTGTGTCCTGTTATTGTCAGCATATTTATTACTGCAACAAAGCTTTCCTTTGTTTACCTCAAAAACTGAACAATTACAAAGAAGTGGAATGACTCCAAAAAAGTGTTGGATTTGTTACCGCAGAACTTTTTTTTCTTTTTGGGTCAATTCTGGGTCGAGTAATGAGTGTCCACACATCTGAGCTTCAAGTCTACTTTCTTCAAATATAAAGACTAATAATTCTGATTCCATGACCCAACTTCAAGACAGGAAGTAAAGTAAAAGGTCAAATAAAACAAAAGCAGAAAAAATGAGCTGCTCACACAATTATGACAAACCAAATAAACTTTTCTTTTCAACATAATTTCTATTTAAAAAAAAAAAGAATCAAATATTTCCAATCTTCCCAAATAAATGATAAAGTAAAGAAAATGTGACAGAATGGTGAAAAAGATGCAAGTTTTAAAAATGGAAACACAACAATCAAGTAAAATGGGTTTATGCCAATTACACAAAATAAAGCAAACATTAAGGCTCTGGTGACCCTTTGACCCTAAAGGATAGCGGGAATAGGAAATGGAAAATATGAAAATGAAAATCAAAGACTGATTCCAAATCACTGATTCTCACTTTGATTAATAAGAGATTATCAGGAGGATTCAGTTTGATCCTTCAGCATCACCTTTGCACAACTGACACTTTTTTAACCCTTGTGCTATCTTAGATGACCCCCCCCCCCCCCCCTTGCATTGAGGTGTTCTCCCTACCATGACAAAGGTGAATAAAGGTGGAAAGATTTCATGTAATCCATGGACACCAGTGAAGATCACAAATCATTGAAGAAAAAAGGTTCAGAGCACTGTCTAGTGGGTCTAGATGACCCCACTCCCAATGTTAAAGTGCCTAGGACAGCACAAGGGTTTTACAAAGACATCCTGAGTAAAAACATGAGGCTTTGGAACAGTCCACTAGCTTCAATATAAAAAAAGAGAATTCCACTTTTTATTCATCAGTACCTTCAATTTTTTGATCAAACAAATCTCAAATCAATGTCCTTCAGTCCTCCACATATAGTGAAAGTCCTTAAATGCTTGGAGTGGAATTCAGCTAAAGTGAATCTCTCCTCAAACACTCATTCTTAACTGAAAGGTAACTTTAAAGCCAGAAAAAAACAGGTAGAAATCATTTTTAAATTGCTCTTTTGTTGAAAATAGTTTAATAACTAGACAGCTGTAAAACGAAAAAATACAATCGGTCCTCTGGCTTGCCCTGATTGTGGTTGTTGGATAACCAAAGTGTAGGAAATCCGAAGAAACTTGATTAACTTTGAAAGAATTGATTAAATAAAGTGAAATGCACAAAGAGAAACTGAAAACTCTCAACTTGATCAGCATTTTTATCTACCTGTGACTGGGAGGGGGGGGGGTTGGAACCGGGTTAAAGGGCTGCTTCTTCGATTCCCGCTGCCCAAGCCAGAAGTGCTCTTAGGCAAGACGTTAACCTTCTGGTGGGTTTAGGCAAACCTCAGAGAGGGCATTTCAAAAACAGTCATGTGAAGAAACATGAACGATCACTAACTAAGCACGCCAGTGTTCGACAACACGTGTGTTCGGTTTTTTGTTTTTCTTTCTTAACTACCATGCTTCTCTGAATCATAGAAAACTCCTGTTGAGGTGATGAGACACAGTCCAGTTCAGCCTGTCTGCGGTTAAAATCCACTGCCGTTGGGCAGAAAACTTTACTAAACTTCTGCATGTTCGTCCAAGCGATTGTTCTGTGTTTTTCATAGTACATTAGCAGGACAGTCAGTCTTTAAGCCGTAATGATTCCAGGCACATGTGGATTTGTTGACACGAGACTTTTTCAATTAATTCCATTAGCCAAACGTGCGTGACCCTCATGTGTCTTCTATGCCGGACTGTTCAAACTTTAAAGAAAGTGTTGCTGGGTCGACGGGGGAGCAGATAAAGGCGCTCTCATGTCCGTCTTCCACCACGCTTTGAAGTTCAGTCGAGGGATCAGGCAGAACATTTTAATCCCTAAATTCGACTCAAATGCGTGCGATCCGTTCAATATTTACCACAGAGAGGTTTATAATTATCCCGTTTACATGTTCAACCTAAAGCACCATAATGATATTTTATGGAACCATGCGAGGGGAATCATCAAAGACGGAGTGGCGGCTGTAGAAAATGATGCAATTAGCATACATTTGAATGAAAAAACATTCTTTTTTTTTTTTGGTAGATGTGACAGATTCTTGGTTTTCAAGTTTCACACTTTAATGACATTTTCTGTCCTTAAGCTTTTGAGGGATTTGGTTTTGATTTATCCTTCTAAGAGTCAAACTTTTTATCAAACAGGGAATAGAAAGGCGATATGCTGCGATTTCTACAGGCCTCTGAAAACCTTAAATCATTTGCAGAAATCTGCTCGCCAAAGTAAAGAGCCAGATTCCCTCAACAAGAAGAACTTGTGATGATGATTGGTCCCGATGGACAACTTCTATTCCTCTGGGGGGGGGGGTTGCAGCTCCAAATCTACATGTTGTTGTTTTGGAACTTCAGAAACCATCCGGGTTTCTAAAAAACTCCTGGACTGTAACGATCACAGCAGCTGAGCTTGAAAAAGACTTGCTCAGAACCCAATTATTCCAAATTCCATCATGTTTTTCAGCGTGCTCCTGACGAGGCCCCGCCCCCTTCTTCTGCAGTGTCTTCGTGGAGGACCAGCAGATAGCCATGGCTAACAATAATGAAAGTTTAAAGGGTTCAAACAGCTGCAGCAAACATAAAAATCAAATATTGGCATCCCTGAACCGCAGCATCACACGTCTGAGCAGAGAATTTAAAGAGAAAAGGGAGATGCACAGGCTTGATGCATGGCTCCCTGATCAAATATTGATTGTATAGAATTGCAGAGAAGTTGAAACTGGAGACAATCCCACATCTATTCTGTGGAAAAGCGCGAGGCCTGGGCCTCCCCGATTTAATTATCATTTCCTTGAGTGACATCAGCTCTGGGTTTGAGCCCTGTCAGTGCCTCTTTGAAGGAACCTGCCAGAGGAAGGAAGGACTCTAATTTGCAAATTTCTGCTCCTCTTTCATTTCCGCATTGCTGGGTTACCCTGAAAGGAGAAGCGCAGAGGGATTCAAGCATGAGTAACAGCTGGGCTGCTTGGATTTATCATCAGAGATGCAGTGCAAAGAGTAAGAAAATGAGCTCTTTCTGGAAGCTTCCTGCATCTGCTCAGAGACGTTTAGAGCTTGAGAGGAGAGGCGTTATTGTGCTTCTTGACATTATTGTTTTTCCATGTAGCGAGTGTGAGACGTTGTGTTTACCTCCCCTCCTCTTAAGGCCCTTCGTAACAATTCAGCCTCACATTAAACTGTCAGGCAGTCATGGAAGCACAGAGACCTTCTTAAGGGAGCTGTTTCATGTTCTTTTAATCCTAACCTTATATACTCAGCTTTGTTCTGAAAGCCGTCCTCCATGAAGTGGGCAAACGAAACCCTCACAGCAGCCGTGATGCCCCCCTCCCCTCCTGGGGCTGTTGGAAGGGAGGAGAATTTAAACTTTTGATTGTGTTTACTGTCAATGTTCACATTCATGGAGGGACCACTGTTGTCTTTATTTAAAGTCCATCTTCTGATGTTTTTTTAATGATGATGATGACGTTGTTGGCCAAAATCAGAGGATTTGTGTCTTTTTCTAGCACAGTTTCTGCAGCGCAGCAGGAGTTCATTAGAAATTCACCTCTGAGATGTGAGTAGGACTGACATGAAACAACCCCGCCCCCTTTCCCCTCCCCGTTGCTAAGAGGTCTATGTTTACAAAACTCAGAACCCCCAACCTAAGATCATCGCCACGTCGTATCTATTCAGCTGTCCAGTTCTGATCCAGATTCCAGCTCAGATGAGGAAAATAAAGACGTTCATGGATCTGTTTGCAGGTGGATGCATTGGAATAAAGTGGAGCACACTGCTGTTCTGATGATTTTTAGTCTAACAATCTTATTAAACTTGATCTAAGACAAAACTTTCCTGTAACTGTTCAGTAATTGTAACGAGTTTTAAGACAATAAATCTCTAGCTATGATCGTTTTCAATCAACATTTTTTTTCATCAGCTCCTGTTTGATCTGAATAAAGAAATACTTGGAAATGCAAATTTAAACTTAGTATTCTTTATAAATGTCCTCCATCATGAGAAAAATTCTACAAGAACATGTTCAAAACACCATTTTCATCAGACATTTTAGGTTTAATTTTGGTCCAATTAATAATTCAAATAGAAGTTTTGTTTTTTTTTTCTACAAGGAAAACAGTCCAAGCCAGAATTATTATTTTTCCCAAGCAGCTCGGTTCTCCGTCAGAGTAAATCAGGACCCCAGATCTTTGCTATTTGTAATTCTAAAGCCCACTGTGTGAGATTTTTACATTTTCACTGAACTGGAAGAAGAAAATCAATGACATCCACGTCTCAGATGCAACACAGTAATACAGAATATTTTATTACAGCACACACACACACACACACACACACACACACACACACAAAAGGCTGAGAATCCAATCTGAGCCCACAGATCTTGTTGTCATGCGCTGTGCAGAGGCTTGGTCATTCCTTTTTTTTTGTATTTTCATAGATGTGGTTATTCCAGGAGTCAAATTCTCCATTAAAGCAAAGGTCAGAAAAAAAATCTGCTGAAAGATGGAAACCCAGAAAATCTGCTTTATTTTTCACTGCATGCAACCTAATCGCAGTTTCTCACTCAATGGTATCTTCTTTTGTTTTACTTTTCAGAACAAACTGAAAAATTTGCTATGAATATTTAATATTAGTAAGTAATTGTGTGTTTCTTCTCTCCAAATGCCATTAATCGATGACACGGTTCCACAAAGTGTTTTTTCTTTTCAGATGAGCCGTGGGATGAAGGAGCAGGAATATTTCAGTCTTTAGCTCAGAGCAAACGTTTTGCAAGGTTACTTCATTGATTTATTTCCCACAAAATAGTTCTAAAAACAAAACAATACAACACACAGACTATTTTTTGTGACAATGAAAAAGGAACAGAAAGGAGAAAACTTTTTTCGCGTCTAAAAACAATAAAAAGAAAAAAAGTCAACAGATTGTGAACACCATCAAACATGGATCGCTTCATTGAAACACATAGTATAATTAAAAAATATAACCAAAAAAACAAAATTTCTTATTGCTCCTAGCTTTAGAACATCACATTTCAAACATTTGTTACCGATTTAATCTCTTTGATTTGTGTTTCCATAACAAGATAGTCTGTATTGAATCACATCTCTTTTTAACTTTAGTTCTAAATTGAGGTTTCTGGAAAATTGGACGTCCTTTTAAATTGTTAATGGCAGTTGAAGGGACACAGAGCCTTGTTAAAATAAAGCGGGGAAGTAAAAAATAAAATTGTGACAGCCCACAAAGTCTGTATTGTGCAGTGATGACCGTTGGTCTAATGCAGAAACAGTCAGTGCCGGTTAGTGCTGTGAGTGTGGCTGACACATTTTAATTTAACTGCTCCCCTTAAGTGCCAACGTTAGCATTGATTGATGATTCATACGAGTCTAATCTCACATAAAAGCTGAGAAAGAGCTTTTATTCAGATGTGGGACGTTCAAAAATCTTTTCTAAATCCTTGTTTCTTTCTGGTGGGTTTGTGGGTCACCCAGACAAACAAACTGAGCTTTCCCAAAACATAAAGCCAGAACAGCCAAAATAGATCCCTTTATGGAACCAATTTAATAAAACATCTAAAGGAGAAACTAAACACTCTTGAAGGTGTTTGCTGATGCTGCGGTGCAGGTACACAAACTGCTTTCGGCAAACGTTTGAAGACACAACCAACAGAACGGAAAAGAACTCAGAGCGCCGAAGTCCTGTCGTCTCTGGCTGATGATAATGGGGGGGGGGCATAACTGAATCTTAAAATCTGCAGATATCTGCTTCAATAAAGATTTGACTGCTTTAAGATGCACCGAGCTCTGGCTGCAGGAGATTTTAAACAGGCTTTCCTCATGTTGTGAATATCAAAAGTGGGATTCTCCATCTTTAAGGAACAAATGATGTCATGAATACAGACATGGAGACCGAATGACCAATGGAACTCTGCAAAAAATAAACCTGATCTCTCGACATCATCCAGGCCTTCCAGACTTCCATGTAGCAATGACACCTCAAGCTTTTGACTGTAGCTCCTCCCACATTGGCAAATGCAATGGGAAGGGGGGGGGGGGGGGGTAGTAGGCTCAAATATATCAACAAACCTCCCAGAATGTCTGCAACTAACAAGTTCTTGTTCTCGTGTTTATAAGCCTCCATTTTTCCCGTGTTTAATGCTGACGGTGAAGACGTGATGTAAACGCCGTCGTTCTCCTCACATTTGTTCGATCCAATCTTCACACATCCGTCTGCTCGTGAGGCCACAACTGGACCAATTATAACACCAACTGTATTTTCTGTTTAGAGAAAAACCGCTGACCCCCCCGTCCCTGAGTGTCGGTGTCATCAAACCGCCGTCTTGGCTGACCTCAGCAGCACCTCTCAGCAAAAACGTGGCGTGTTGGGTGTGAAGCCGACCATCAGCCCG
Organism: Oryzias latipes; assembly: GCF_053564925.1. Classification (NCBI taxonomy): domain Eukaryota; kingdom Metazoa; phylum Chordata; class Actinopteri; order Beloniformes; family Adrianichthyidae; genus Oryzias; species Oryzias latipes. The sequence goes on from NC_136256.1 coordinate 29,102,098, forward strand.
TTTGATCCCCTTTGCTCCGCCCATCCCTGCTGACCTCTGATAGGTCAACACCTGTCATTCATCAAAACAGAGCCAAAGATTTGCAGGTAGAGAGTTTGACAAGATCGTAAACATGAAAGGTCTGGGAGGCTCATCTTCCTCAGTTTTTCTTTAGTGAGTGTTTCAGACACATCTTCTCATTCATATTTCATATCTTATTTGACCCGTTCACCAATAACAAACATCAAGCGCATGCCGTTGTTGAGTTATCCTCACATAAATATTGTTTTGTGTTTTGGGCCTCACACCAAAAGACCAAATGTATGTTTGATTTGATTTACGGGTTATTTCAACCACTAAAAAGAATGGAATAATACCATTAATGACAAAACACAGACATTTGGAATCAGATTTTATCTCATAAATTGAAAAGAAAATAAAGAAATTGTCTTCATTTTGTAAAATAACTGTCAAAAACAGTTAAAAAGAGTTGGATTTATTGCTTGAAAGGGAGCAGTAAACAGGAAATGCATAGAATCCCTCCTGTGTTGTGTTCTATGTCAGATGTAAATGTAGCATCAAAGGTTCTTTTATCCGACAGTTTATCACGGCTTCTAAACATTTGTATTTGCTTTATAGTTTGTTGTCCTTTTTTAAGAAAGCCATGTCCCCAGTAGGGGGGGGGGTGGGGGTAAATGTATTTTTATTGGTATTCAACCTCCTCTGTCTGTCCTCAAATATTAGAAAAAGTTCAGTTTCTGAAGACTGGAAGAAGACAACATGGAGAACTGAGTGAAGTTATAAAGAATAAAACATGTTCAGGCCTTAAAAGTATAAAAAGTATGAAGAGCGGTAGTGGTGACTTTGTACCTAACCCCCCAGGTACTGTGAATCCACTGTGTATTTACAGCCATCTGACCTGCAGGCTAGAAACGGCTTTGGAGACGCCAACCAGAAGGAGAAGGCATTAACAACGTGAAGAAATGCACAAGTGGATACGTTTATTAAATGTAACACTGGCAGTTAACAAAGTGCAATTTACCATTCTGGCACAAATGGCACGCAGATCCAGCTCAGCAGTGTGGAAAGTGTTCAGTTAGCTGTCACATTCTGTTGGGCTGATGAAAACGGAGCAGGCCTGCAGCTGCTAATGCACACAGGACGGGACGAAAAGAAATGCTCCTCACGTTTCCTGAGAGGCCTGGCTCGTCTCCCACAGCAGTGAAATATAAGATTTAATGTCAGCTGCAGAGGCTGTGCGGTGCTAAAACCCAGAGAAAGGGCCACAGGTTAGCTTTGAACACGATATTGCTGCGGAAGCGTGTTTGCTTAAGAGGACACATGAGTGAATCGATAAATGCCGCACGACGAACACGCCTGCGAAAAAAGCAGCAACATCTCTGGGAAAAGTTAAAAGATGAACATCTTTAATTACTCGTGTCAGAAAATGCTCAAATCCAAGCAACTGACCTTGATCAGACTAAAAGAGGTATCCGCCAGTTCATCCTCTATTCAGTCGTCATTTCTCCAGTTAGAGAGCAGCTGTCAGTCCATTTCAATAGGATAGAAAAAGCAATGTGTAGGTCCCAGAGGGGAACGGCGGCGCCTTCAAACAGGAAAAACGTACCGCTGCCACACAATGCTTATTGCAGTTTCTGAAATATCCTCCTCACCCAAAAGTCTCACATGTGCACTTCCTGTGAACCTGAGTCCTAAAAGAGCAAACGCATGAAACGGATAAATAAGTAAACACGCTCTCAGCTTGATATTCTGTGTACACGCCCACCTTCCTTTATATTGTTGGAGTGTCTTCAAACAAGGTGAAAAGATACACCTTTTTCAACTTCAAAAGTGCATTTGATATCCCAAGCAGGACATTTGCCGCATAAATAATACATCGGTGATTTCATTGTTTAAAAATGGATGAAGGTGTCTTCTTCCAGGACTGTTTCCTTTTCATCATCTTTATGTGGGAGCAGACCCATCACCCAAAAGGCAACAAGGAATGTAATAAAGGGGAGGAGGGTGTGAAAGCAGCACAGATGACCTCACATGTGCTGCTAAAGGCCTGTTCAGTGTGTTGCCAGATGAAAGCATGTTTTTCCATTTTCCTGCATCATTTTTGTTTCTTACACCTCTGTAACAAGATTTCCATCCATCCATTCATGTCACTTGGAATTTAAACCTCCATTTCTGTGATTTCTCATATTCAGAGGAGACTAGAGACTCAGTTTTCTCATTATCACCTTTGGATTAGGATCTGATTATCAATGACAGCACGCACAACCAAATAAGCTTAGTTTTGGTATAAAACAGAATTTATTTATTTTTTTTCTAAGCCAAACTCTCTTTCTTACTAAAAATGACTTTCAAAATAAAATGCTCATAGGTTTAAAGAATTCAGAGAAAAAAAAGGAAAAGCGAAGAGATCTTCAAACAGCAGAGAAATACCTAGACTTACTGCGTCTGTTTGGAATGAAAATTCTCGATGGTGATTTTTTAACACTGTCAGTTATTTTTCATGGATGTTTTTACCTCAACAGTCTGTGTCTCTGATGTCCGACTTGGCCCTCATGTGTGGATGAGTGGATGCTGCGGGTGACAGGTCATAGTGAACACTGGTACAACACATGAGGGGGAAGCAGGTTAAGCGCTGGTGTGACGTACAGATTTTTCATTTTTTCAATCCGAGCGTAGTTTGTGTAGAATACTTACAAACACTTCACAAAACCCTCACCAGTCACACGACAATGGTACGTTCCAGTTTCAACACTTCCCTTCAAGCCTGAAGGGAATTGCAGGACACACCTCTGTTCCCCTTCAAATGCAGACGCACCTCTCCACGACCCTCCACGGACCCAGACACCAAAAACCTGCGGGACCCATACAGGTGACCCCCACCCCCCCACTCAGCCGTGTGGGTGGATTTAAATACAGGCTATACTGACAGCAGACTATTTAAAAAGAGGTCAAATTTGTAGATTTTGAAAGAAACCCAGTTTAAAATGCCAAATTTGTGCTGCTGCTCGATGGGTTGCTGGTCCGGTTCAGAATCCTTTGATTCCGGATTGATCCATCTCTGCATGAATCCTAAATGCAGAACATGTCATCCTGACATGCACTGGCCTTATTTCTGTTCTCAAACCAGAGGAAAGCAGGAAAGAAGGAAGAAACTTTAAAATGCCTCCATGAGAATCAGCCCCCCCCCCCCCCCCCCCCCCCCCCACCAGAGCAAGAAGGGCAGGGAAGGAAGGAGTGGTGGTGAGGGGAGGTAAACTCTTTGCTGCCCTGTTTTTCTGATCTTTTTCTGCAACAATTTATCTTCATGTGGATTTACAGCAGGAGCGCGATGAGAAAAACATTTAAAAGAAGCCTGCCATACTGATTAATGACTCTGCAAGACTTCCAGTCTTAAAAAAATCCCTCAGTCTTTGAAGAAAAAGGAAAAAGCTTCTGACTTTAGTCTTCTCCAAGTTCTCAAGAACTCATTAGTCACATCCTCTTCAGCTAAACAATCAAAGGCAACAGCATTTCTGCAACCGTGACACATTTTCTTGTAATCTAGTGGAAACTGAGGCATAATTTCTGCTTTTACAAGCTGACATTATTTGATTTTATTCATTCTAAACTGAAAGAAAGACATTTGTTCTTAGTGTCATTGATATTATGATCTCTTAAAACTCCAACAGCATGAAAGAACATGAAACATTTATATGAAAAAATCAGATTTTTAGCATAAATGGATCACAGTTGTCTGCAAAGCTTTACTGAAACTAAATGTTCTCATAGAGGAGGTCAGGATTGTTGTCCATTTGCTGAAGTCACAAAGTCCCTGAATTGTCATTTTTACAAATTAGTACATTTATTACTATGAAAGATCAGCTAATGGGGCTGGTGTCATGGATAAGTACGGTGGCCCTGAAGTGCACATTTTAGAGAACAAAACAAAATTCCAGAAACCAAAACATAAAAAACAGACAAACGCATTTCAGACAACAAAAGTCATTTTAGAAAACAGAATGAAATGTCAGAGAAAAAAAATTCAGAAAAAAAAATGAATTTCAAGAATACAAAACGAAATGGTAAAAAACTGAAACGCATTGAGGAACCGGAAAAGTTAGGAACTATGGGAAATCAGTGCAATAAAGTTCATAATGTCTGTATTTTCTTCTGTTATCACAAGAACCAAGAAGTTACTCTGGGATATCACTGATGACGTTTGTCCATCATTTTCACCAAAGTTATTTTAGAGGAAGCGATGCTGGACATCAGCATCCAGGCAGGGTTTTCCACTTTCTCAAGGGTTTCATGTTTCTGAAATTACATTTTGTTTTCTGAAATGTTTTCGTTTTTATGTTTTGGTATCAAAGATCTTGTTTTGTTTTCTGAAATGTTTTTTTTTATTTAGTTATTTTGCTTTTTTAATCTTGATCTTTAAAATCTTTTTGTGTCGCGTGATTTGTTGATATGATTTGCACTTCCGGGCCACCGTAGATGAGGGACATCAGAGACACAACTGCTCTTCTTCCATTCAGTCTCCACAATGCATCCTGGGAAATACACTACATAAGCAGAAATAAACTTAGATTGGATTTGATTTATTTTTTTGCTCCTTTACTCTATTCATGCAAACAAAAACCCAAACATCAGACAGAAGTTTTTCATTTTTTTATATTTATAATTTGAATCCAGATGTGGGGTTGGGGTAACCCTGTCCCTCACATCTATGGGGATGATAAAACTTAACAGTCTCATCTTTGTTCAGGTTTGTGAACACATAAAGGTCTGGGTCTGCCTCCATATTGAATGTGGTCATGGTGCCCGTCTCCTGCCCCCCTCCATATGTAGCCAAGTCCTTCTTTTGTGTCATTAGCACAGTTCCTCCCTGAGCTTTGAACACTGTTGAGCGATCACATTCTGTCCTTCCTAACAGAGAGCAATTAGCCAGCGTAAGGTTGAACAGCTTGAGGCCTCCGGCTGCCAACACTACTCTTTGCCTGCGCCTGTTGGAAAGAACCATTCTAATAATGATGTGGCACTCAAGCGCACCACAAGTGAAGCTCAATAATGATCAGAACTCACACGAGGCGGGCTGGTCCTGTTGGTGGCAGGTCATTTAAAAGTGTGTGTTGACAGGTTGTAAAATGAGAGGTTTTTTTTGTTTTAAATGACACCATAAAACATTCAGTTGAGTGCAAAGCAGAATCAGTTTGTTTCTCTCTACTTTAAATGTAGGATAGACTTTATTTTTTCCCCTGAAACAGGAAAGTAAACCGTCTGCAATTAAAATGTATTATTTTACTAAAACATCTTCTACCCTTTCAGTGATTTTAGCCATCTTGGTATCAAAATAAGGAGATGACATTCCAGCCTAAACCTTTGGTGTTCATGTACGGCATGATTTTTGAAATAAAAGGCATATTTCTTGCCCTATAGGAAATGAATGGGAAAATGTTCAAACACTTTGTGCTCTCTGAAAACTATGAACTTCCACATACTTTCAGCTGCAGGAACTATTCGAACTTTTAAACGTTCAACAAAGATTGGGCTGTTTTGGTTCTATTCAGCTGTTAAGAAAACTTGATGGTTTTTGTGCAAAAACAGTTTCAGTTTAAAAAAAATTTCAGGTGAGTTTGGGATGATATTTTATAGAAGTCAATGAGTGGAACCCCTAGAAAATGTGTCTATTTAGGTGTACTACTATATACTTAGTCTATAGTGAGGCAATATACTTGAAGTTCTCTTTCTGTGGACTATCTACTGTACATAATATAAACTTAAAATGTTCTCATTCAGACTGAAGAATACAGTTAGCATAAATGAACATGGTCAATATTTCTATTCTTCTACTTATACTCAAGTAAACTTCAAGAAAGAAACTCAGCTGTACTACTTCAGAAGCTAGAGTGGTCAGAAGAATTTTCCAGATGATTTTTTTCCCAAGAATCTGCCAAATCTCCAACAGCATTTGTCACAGAGTCAGAATGTTTTAAGCAACACGTAGGGAAATGCCTGTAGTTCCATTTTAGTGCATGGAGGAAACAGCAAATGATGTTTTAGTAATCAGATCACACTGCTTAATCTGTTCTCCAGACCCTTTCCCTTCCTACTATAATGTAAAAATGAGATATACAAAAGTCCTGTGAACTGTGCTGTCAGCCAGTAACCATTTCAAATGATATTTTACCATCAGCTCACATGTTCAAAGGTAGCAGTTCCCAGTGGCTGCTGGTGGAGAATCCTGAAATAGACTGGGTGTTATTATTACCAAAAATATCCCCTAATGTGGCTTTCCCTCCAATTCCCCTGCAGTTAGTAAAGACATGTGTCAGAGCATTAGAACTCTTGACCACACCAAATAAACCACGTTTGCCTCTTGGATGAGAAAACCTGCATTAAGTTATCTAACCTGATGCTTCGGTTTGAGCGCTGACTTGTCCCTCATGAAAATAACCATCAGTAAAGTGCAACATGTCATCCCCATTCCTAAGGCTCATGCATGTGCTCCAGAATGAAAGAGGACCCTATAACTCACGCTGAAATCAGTTCCTTAGGGACAAGGTGAAGAAAGTCATTTTCTGGTATTGGTGTCAGGATTATTGCATACTATTTCTTCTGCTCTTTTCATGTGGTCTTTACTGTATGTGCATAGAATTGTCCCGACCCATTTTAAAAAAGAAATATGTGGAATCCTTCAGAGGAGGAAATAGATTGATGTGTATTTACGCTGCACAGTCACACTGATCGTGACATGGACAGAGGACCTAACGAACGGACACGTCAGCAACCAAACAGCAATCACACCTGGTTAACTGGAACTAAAATAACGTTTTCAGTTTAGTTTTTCCTCGCTTAAGTTCTTGTGTTTTTCAGTCTGGAATGGTGTCCTTCCTGAGGTTGTAAGGTTGTGGGTTTAAATGCACAATCATACCATATAAAGCTTTAAAAATGCTTTTATAATATTAGTATTTTCTCTTGTTCTTATGTGTTCTTTGTGGCTGTTTATAGAGTTTGTTAAGATGTTTTACTGGTGATTCCCGCATGTAGCTTTTATTCAGTTAAAGGCTTATTTTGTTCTTTTGACCTTTTTATGATTTATTAATTGACATTATTGCCCATTTGAAGTTTACCCGAGACCATCTGGATGAGGACTAACCAAACCTGGTCCTGAAAAGCCGTTACTCTCCCTCTCTTCCAGCTCTCCCTGGATTGCATTATGCTGCTGAATACCTTAAACAGGTGAGCTCAGTCCATCAGGATTTTGATTACCTTAACTAGCTAAGTAGCAGCAAGTCTGGGAGGGAGAACTGGAAAACAGGCAGGACCGTGGCTCTTGGGGACCACAGTCTTGATTTGGATGTTCCTGAGGAGGAGTGGGAGAAGGTCATGTGGTCAGATGAGACCAAAACAAAACTCTTTGGTAAAAGTCCCGTCGTTTGGGAAGAGAAGAAGGCTGAGTTTCATCCCCAAGAACAGCATACTCACTATGAAGCTGAGATGCTCATGAAACAGGGAAACGGATGACAAAGTGAATAAAACATCAAAATCCAACTGTAGCTACAGAGTGTCAATGTTTGGATATTTGGCGCTGTGAGGCGGTCAACTGGACTGGGAGACCTCCATTCGGAAACTCTGCACCATAAATGGGGAATTGGCTGCGTTCTATCAGATACAGTATCACAGGCAAATGGGGTGGGTGAGGGGCTTGTTGGGCATGTTGACAAATTCGGCTTGAGCACATCTGCTGATTGGCCACACTGTGGGAATCCAGATAATAATAACCCTGCGAAGTTGGTGGGAGGGAGCTGGGGTGGTGGGGGGGGATCTAATTCTGTGCCGTGGACAAACAGAAAAGCTGTTTGCCTGGCACCGCTCTTCCCTCTGAGATTACATGTCTGTCCTTTTTGGCCAAAACATCCAAGTTGGCCCTCCTCCATTAACAGGACAGACCTAAGTATTTAACCCAACGCAGTGAACCAGCCCCAGAGAAGAAACCACTCTGCAGTAAGTGTGTCACCCACCCATTTAGTCCCTACAAACGCATACTGTGAGATGAGCTGTTTTCTTTTCGAATGAGAAAACAGAACTATCCGTTTCACCTTGAAATGGAGCAGCAATTCCACGGCCTGAGTGAAATGCTAGAATGCCATCAATGGGCTTTAGCGTGAGGCGGTGGGCTGCATTCAGCTGGACAGCGTGAAAACCTAATATAGTGTGGTTTCAGAGCAAGGCTCAAAGCCTGTGGCGAGTTGTTGTGGTTTCTGCACCACCGCCCTCCTGTTCAGCTCATCCTCCAGCATTTTCTCAATATACCTCCACCTCTGCAAGCTGGAGCTCACAGTCCGGCCAGCCTAATCTCCACCGTGCTTAATGTGCTCTTCCCACTCCCGCTCTAAACCTCTGCGAGACGCCGGGCGGACACCAGCGGACGACGTCTCATGGACTCATTCTGCAGCTCAGCGTGCCGCCAACAGGAGTTCACTTGTCAGAACCGATTACTCACAGAGATTGCTGATCAAATCGTCCAATCATCCAAACTCTGAAACAGTTTTCACTTTTCAATCTTCCTGCTGGAAATGTGACCCCATTTTTTTCTTTTTCTTTATGGCTTCTCTCCTGGACCTCGGGTGGAACCTGGATCTGCTTCCTGTATCTTTCAAAGCGGTTTAAAATAATTCCTCCAACACTGGTCCCTCCTTTTGTGTCGGTCTGGAGGGAAAAGAAAACATCAGCTGGTAAACATGCATCAGCCTCTCTCGAATAAGTGTTTTTAATCTCTTTCATTAGGTTGGCATTACAGCTTAGAGAAAGTGATTAGATGTCTTATTCCCAGTGCCTGCTCTGATTGTTGTTAATGGCAACCTCTATTGCAAGGGCACAAGCAGACGGAGTGTGTGGCTTTCTCCGCTCCAACAGCGTCTGTTTTAATCATGGCTTCATTCACATGAATGCAGCATTGATACTGTGATCAGTATCTGGGTTTCCCATAAAAACTCTCTTCAATGTGACTCATGTCTTGATTATGAAAAGGCTCACAGGCTTAATCAGACATTATTCTGCAGAGATTGACACTTTGGATGTTCTCTCAATTAAAAGCAGCTCGTAGAACAGACTGTGGCTCCAACCTGATGTGGAAAATCAAAAATATGAAAGTTTCGCAACCATTTATTTATTCTTTTTTTGCTGCGAAGCAACAAAAAAAAAAAGCAACAATAGCGATGTCTGAAATTCTTATTTTGGTTGTTGTGGATGTGGTGACAGTGCATGAAAATAAACTCATTATTTCTTTCCTATATTTATTCTAACCCCAAAATAAGAAATAAAATATGTGTCTCACTTCAGTTTGAACCTTCATGACAAACAAAGGCTCTCCTCTTTCTCATCTCTGCTTAACAATGACTTATTTCTGAAAACACACAGAACAGACATCGCGGTTTGGTGTTTGTCGCATGAGAACGGCTGCACCCTCCACGCCGGGAAATGAGGTGAAACAGAAAGGAAGAGGCAAAGCGTCGCTGCAGATGCCCTCTTCTGGGCCAGGCCTCCCTAAGGACAGGCTCGTCTTGGACTGAGCTGCGTGATCTGGCGAGAGACGGTCTGGTGAATCCATTAGCTGAGCCTTTAATAGGAAGCTACACCTGGGTTCTTGTTGTCACAGCATCCCTGTTCCTGCCTCCTCCTTCTTCCTGCCAGCTGAACTCCAAGAGAACCGGGAAAAAAAAATCATTTATTGGGTGTTTCTGAATAAACATGTTGCTTTTGTGAAAAAGTCAATCTTCAACAACAAAGCTTTAACCAGCTTTAACCAGCAACACCCCCCCACCCCTACTGCACATGCACTGCCTTACATTGTTTAATATGTCGCCTTGTTTGTCTTTAATTTGACTGTTTTTGTTCTTTGGGTTTTCGTTTTAATCTGAACTGACTTGCAAACAAATAAATCTCCACGTATCTTTACCTTTCAGCACATTTCCCTTCCAGCTCAGCAGATGTAGTCTAGCTCACCAACATTAATGTGTTTGGACATGGTTAACAGTCATCTGGTCTGGTGAAAAAAACATGTGAACTCCATAATCCAGCATCTCTCCTGCATCGACATGAAGTGACAACGTTTTCAAAGTTTCCCATCCTGGTGGAGAACTTCAGCTGTTGCTGCAGCTCAGTCATGCGTCGCCTTTGCTTATGCCGCTTTTCCACTGAGGATCCACCACGGTTTCTGAATCCCACGGTGGTGTGTACTTTAACTGGACAGCACTTTGACCAAAATCTGAAGTACAATCAAACTGTCAAGCGTGACCTCTCATATCATCTCAGAATTCAGCAAAATGAAAATAGACTTCAATGATAATGCTATTTTCTTGAGATCCACTATGTTGAAAATTGGGTTTTCGGTGTTCTTAACTTGTTCTTGTGGCATTTTTTGGATGACTGAACCTCTGCTGCTCTGCAGAAACTATGTCCTAGAAAACAACAGAGGTTTCTAGATTTTGGCTAAAAACAGCATCATCATAATTTAAAGACCACTGGAACAAATTGATCCAAAGATGATGGGAGTGGAACCGAAGTTTACTTTTTAACATTTTCTATGCCTCCTCAGAACATTGGAAGCTCTCACAGTCCAGCTCAACATATTTCATTTAATTTTTCATGTGTAAATGTACAAAGAAGCTTTAAAGCTATAGATACATTTAGATGGTTTCTCACAATGAGATCAATGTCTTAACATGATTGACACATTTAGATCTTTCACAAAATGCCTTATTGATCAGATTTTTGAACAAGTGGTTCTGATTAGTTCAAACTGTTTGCTGATTTTTTTTTATAGTAACTTCAGAGAATATCTCATATTTATATCCTGGATTTTAAGAAGTTCATAGCCAACTTATGGAACTAAAAGGTCCAAAACTCTATGGATTTGAATTCAGAATCATCACATTTCCATCCCAACCATGACATATGAAGCTCTTTATACAAAGCACTATAAATACTCTGCAGCTTATTTGTTGCACAAAGTAAACCAAGCAAATCGTCCCTCACATCCATGCTGTCTCTGCTGTACCAAATCTAAGTCGACATGATGGAGCAGTGATAGCTTTGGAGCTTCAATTAAACGTCCATCACATTTCTGTGGAATTACCACGGTGAATTAGCCCCCCTCCCTTCTTACGGGCCTGTAAAGCCTGTCCGTGACACTGCCGTGTCCCGCACAGCAGCGGGTCAGTATGAAATGTCCTGATTGACGCTTGACTCGGAGCAGCCGTTCCACCTCTTGCTTTGCAGAGTTTGAGCCAAGAGGATTAAAAATGGAGTCCTCTAGGGCCACGCCAAGCCATCTGGACAGAGATGATCTGGGAGTGGGGTTGTCAGCCAGGACTGCTGAGTGCATCAAATACTGCTTAACTCCCATTAAAATACAGTTTGCAGTCTCTACAGCACCATTTTCTCTCTTTGTCCTCTCATTGTTTGAGTGACATATCTGATTCAACGTGAGATTTTTTATTTATTTTTATTTATGTGAGTCTCAGTAATAAATGCAGCATAAAATGGTAATGAAAAAGAAAGAAAAAAAGACCTCAACCATCTTTATTCAGTGACAGTTGTGTATTTTAATATAAAATGACTCGATGAAAAGGAGAATTCAGTCTGAACTGAGGTCAGGTCCATCTGCAGGAAAATTCAGAATAAAAAACAGAGAAGACCAAATGCTAATGCCTCAATAACCTTTTCCACAGAGTGATGTGTGCCAGCTGTCATTCCCCCACCAAGACGTTAAAGGTTAAAGTGTGTGCTTGCTCCTCAATATGCAGGAGCGAGGTGAGATGACACGAGCATGAAGGGGGGAGTGGGAGTGCATGGAAATCATGTAGAAAATGAAAATGAGAGAATTTAGGTCAATATCAGCGACAACTGCCAGACTTCAGAGGAACAAGCAAAGTTTTGATGTTGAAATGATGCAAGTCTTTCTATGCGTGCATCTCTGTCTGGCGTGGAGGAGGGGCTGCTGGCTATTCTTTATTGGCTCCCCCCATTTGAGGGGTTATGGTATTAGCTCCAACCAGCTGACACCACTTACTCCACTTGGATTCCCCCACCTTTAATCCACCACAGGTCCTTCCTGCTGCTCTTCTTATGGCTCATTTTATTGCTGCCGTTTATACATTTGACAGCTCAGATACTTTACTGCACACGCACACACACACACACACACACAGACACACACACACACACGCATACACCCTTGCATGTTCTCAACTGATTCCAATATTAGCACAAATTTCGTGGATATTTAGAGGAAACGTCTGCAAGTATCATCATTTTTTTATAAAATGTTTAATCTTGGAATGAAAAAGACTTTGAGCTCTTAAAACACATTTATCAATTTTTAAACTTAGCTGATCTGCTGCACCCAAAGTAAATCAATAATGTTAAGCTGTAGTTGATTTATTTGGTTTCAGTCAGGGTTCATTTGTGTTCAGCCGATCATCGTAGCTTCAGTAGCTGCTTTTTGGGAGAAGGGTTGTGTACAATGAATGCTTAGTCCCATGACCCTTAGGGGGATTGACCCGCACAGGTTCTGTGTGTTTTTGGGTTGTTTGGGTCCGTAGAGGGTTGTAAAGAGGAGCGGATGCATCTTAAGGGGAGCACGGCTGGGTCTTGAAATTCCCTTAAGCCTCGCACGGCCACCACAAAGGAAGGCATTAAAAATGGAACGTACCATCACAACAAAATTACCACCACAAGCGTCAGACATGGACACATGGTGGGGATCAACTATCCACGTCACATATGTGCAAACTCGTCGTTTTTCAACATGCTGTGTGCTCTGATTAAATGACTTCACAGAGTTTCACAGATTTTGACTTTGGTTTTATAATAATAAAAAATAATATTAATAACAACAAAAAGTACTTTTATTTTCTTCATCTAGTCTGAAAGCAGCGCTCAATGTGTTGCTTTCACTTACAATAGTACACATTTTTGTTGGTATATGTAACAGAAATTGTTTTATTGGTTGAAAACGTAAATGAATCCCCAGCATTTCAGGATCTCTTATTTTCAGCACGTCCAAAAACATCAGGGTGGGCTCACCCAAAGCATCAACAGGGGGTCCTTATCTACGCGCCCATAAATGATTAGTTGGTTGTGAGAAGGTGTTGACCGTTGTTGTGGATGTGGAAAGTGTTACATGAAGTATTTGTAAGTTACGCCCTCTTATGACGGATGGGTGATGCATACGCCACATGCACCACACTGGTCATTAGTAAGGTGCGATTACTGGCTCCTTACTGACCTCGTATGTACGTGATAGGTAAATGTCCACAGGACGCCTGTAGGGTGTCCACACAAACTACACTCTGATTGGCTAATTTCCTCACTTCTAACAGTCAGGCTGCAGCGAGGAGCATGCATGCATCACTCAAGCAGCAATAACAAAAAGGATTTGGGGGGGTTAAAAACACCTGCGACACACCTGTGTTTCACCTACTTCCCCCTTACTTGTATAAATGCTCACTTCCTGTTGCCCGCAGCAGGAACGTAGAACAAACATGCATGAACATTTTCTCCATGTGTTTATGGAGCGATCTATGACCTTGACATTTCCTGTGGACCACCTTAGGTGATGGTAAGACGGTTTTGGGCGGTTTATTTTTGTTTTCCTTGATTAGACGTTAGGGACGGACACAGGGTTTAAGTCAGACCACTGCAGGCTTGGTTGACCTGCATTCAGCTTTACTATTTGTTGATGTGATTCAGATGACCATTTCGTTTTGTGTTATTTTTTGTACACTTCCATTTTTCCTCTTTATCCTTCAGCAAAAAAAACAGCTTAGGTGTGAATATTTCTCCTTACCTTAAATTTCAGTCATTTCAAAGTACAGCCACAAGCGAAGCATCACTTTAGTTCCTTCATCTTCCTCCTTTCATCTTGCAATGTTTGCAAAGCAGTGGAGAAAATGCTTGTTAAATGTGTTGTTTTTAAACCCTGGTTGCATCACCTGCAAATCTGGTGTCCCTGCTAACAACACCAACTTTACCTTCACAACCGACAGCCGCTGAACAAAATGTGTGAATACTTTCACAAATACAGCAATTTAAAATGCCACTCGTAACAACTCACACATCAACACTGCAAACCAGGCAAAACTATCTGGATGTAATTTTGCTTTGTGATATTTTTTGCATTAAAAAACGGATGCTTTTCTTTGTATTTTAAACACGCCTGCTTTGTAAACTCAATGCTGTTGTGCAATTCATTAAGGACATAAAAAGAAAACAAAAGCATCACCCAGAAGAAGCCATTGACTGTGTGTATCTGCCAGAGGGGCTGCACACACAAAGACAACTGTTGTGCAGCGGGGCCCAATCAAAGCAAAGTGAGATTTCAAAGTGGCTTCTGCATGCAGCCTGCTGGGATGCAGCAGAAGTTTATTTGGTCTATAGCATGAGGACAAACTCTTTTATCAACAGAAGTTTGATGATCAATTCTACCAGCAGGCTAAACAATGTAAAGCTTCAGATTAAACTCAATACTTCGACATTTCAATTTTGAAATTAAGTTGCTCAGATCTAATGTCAACGACTCTAACAAAACCTATGAGATTCAGTTGATTTCTGACAAATTATAGAGTATTTTCCTGCAACTCCAACAATACTGAGGACTCACAAATAACACAGATAAAAGTATTTTTATGAGCTGAGCTTCAACAGAGATGTAGGTTTATTGGGGGGTGGGGGCAGGAGAATGGCTCAGTGCTAAATTCTTTACTGAAAAAAAAAAGTCAATAAAGATCTAGAACTACTGACTGTATATGACACCTGGACTGAGTGGCCCCTCCCCCCTTGAAGTTCCAAACAGGAAGTGGCTCCAAGAAGCCAAAATCCCATAGTCTTCTATAGAGAAATAAACAGCTCTTACTCAGTCCTTCTATTGGTCAGAAAAACTTTTCTGGATCTGATACCTTTTTTTTACATCCTCATTTTTTTCACACATTTCTTTTCTGTAGTTCAAGTTATAAACTGACCAATCAGATGTCTTGATCAAAAGGCTTGCGTTGAATGTTCGAAACGTTTGACAGATTTTGTGTAGCTTGCTTTCAAGTAGTAGGGGTATGGCCTTCCAACAAGCTCAGTCCTGATTGGTGAGAGTGGTTCCCATAGAAACGATGACTTAGATCGACCGGAACATGGTGGCTTCCGTGACATGAAAAAACGGAAATTGAACTGACTTCATTTGGTTGGGGCCAAAAAATAAACCCTTTTCTATGGACGACGTCACACTCGCTCAGTCCAGCTCTCGGATACAGTCAAGGTCTAGAACGGGATCTCTGGATCATAAAGGGTTAAAGAGGAGAGGATGGCGCCAATAACAAACGGAAAAGCAGAAAGGACACTTGAAGGAGCATCGTTTCCCACAGAAGCTCTTGCAAAGCAGAACTTTTAGAGCTGGATTTTTTCCAAAAGCATCATTTCCTTCTTTGGTGCAGACTTTCTTTATTTTCTTTTCATAAAGGTTTAATGAACAGGCATGGTGGTCTCAAAGTGTTTTACAAAAACATGACAAGAAACATGACAAGAAAATGTCAAAATGCTTCATTTTTAGGTGGTCAAAGGTCTTTCAGGTTAAAGGAGGCGGTTTGAACTGCAGTCAGCAGATATGTCTGAATGGTTTGGGACAATGTGGGTGAGTTTGGTGGATGATTGGTGACTCTGAGAGGCTGAACCTGATTTTTGGACGTTTTTGTTCCAGTTTTTCTCTGACTCCATTAGGTAAATGGGGCCAACATGAGGACTAACCCTGACTTAGATTCATTCTGGAAAGGTCAGCAGGCTCATCCGCTCAGGACAAAAGAAAAATCTCCAACTGACTCCCCAATTACTCTTCTCCCCTGCGACCAGAGCGCAAGGTGCGCGCGCGTTTGGGGAGGGGTGGGGGTGGGGTGTTGGTTGACTAATCTGCTTGATGATGAAGATCCTCGGTGCAGTGGGGGTCCTGATGAGGGAGGGGTTAAGAAGGGGAGGGGGTGTCGCTCTCGTGCCAGCGCAATCACTGCTCACGCTCTCTGATGCGCACATGACCCCCCCCCCCCCAGCCTCGGCGCCGTAAACGCACGGACGCACTCCACTTTGGTGCAGCTCCTGAGCACACTCCAGAGCTGCTGCCTCCGTAGCTCGCGCGCCGCATGCAAGCATCCTCTGCGTCCAGCGCGTGCTCAGAGAGCGGAGACATGGAGACATGAGTGAAAGGCAGCGGAGAGGAGCGCAGGGAGACAGGAGGAAATAAAAGGAGAGCAGGGAGAGCGTGCTCTTGCATGAAGGTGGAAGGACAGATTCAGTGAAGGCTTGGATTAAACTGGCTGCACCCCGCTCTGAAGTTCCCGCTAAAGGTAGGTGGATTTTCTCCCTACATCCTCTCAGCCCACATGAACCTGACATCCATCACCGGCTGTGAGGAGATGATGCAGATCCCAGAGTTTGTTTAGGATGGCTCCTTGGAGTTCTTGCTGTTCCTCTCCGAGTTGGACAACTCTTTCAATCAGCCAGTACTGTGATGAAGCGTGGATGAGTGTTGTGTCCTTGACAGTGCTGGGAATCTACAGTGAGACTCTCCTGCAGTTGTTTTGCTTTCTGGCATTTCAGGAATGAAGGAAAACCTTTATTAGGGGACACTGACCTCATTTGGAGAGCTTTCCACATTCAGCTGCTTCCTAAAGAGAAGCAAACTTTACCCTCATCACAATTTCTGTAAAACCATCGTCAAATTGTAAAAAGAAACAAAGTAATGATGAAATCACACCGTGCGTCATGCACATGCCTGCTCCGCATGGATGAAAGTGTAGTAAGTGTAACAGATGTTGTCACTTCTGCATCATTGTGCGATTAAAATGCAAAGAGGCAGAGTGCAGAAGGTCCGACGGCTCAATCGCAGGCATGACAGGATTCCTTTTGTTTGCACACAGCAATATTGTAACACACCGGGGTTTTGTGGTGTGGGGGGATTAGAGAACAATCTGCCAGGATTTCAAAGAGGTCTGACTAAATCTGGTTTGCTGAGCGACATGGGATCACGCCGACAACCTTTACCCCCGCGACACCGGAGCTGATGCTGCTTCGGATGAAAAATGCCGAAAAGAAGAAATCAGGCGAGACTGAGCCGCATCTGCTGTCCACACATTTCTTTAGTCTTCATTCAGCAGACCCTCTGCAAGATGTAATTACATTAGATAGACAATTCTTGTGCGAACAAGTGGCAGCCGTATGAACAGGGGTAAACTTAATCCACTTTTTGGACTGACAAAGAGTCGTTGAAACTAAGTCAAGAATAATGGAGAATCCCTTCCTATTCCCAGCATGAAGAGTGTTTGAGTCAGACTGAAAAGTCAGACGGTGAATTCCTGAGGTTTAGTCAATCCCATCCCTCAGTCAGTGATTAGATAAAAAAATAAGCCTTTACCTTCCCCTGCTTTGAGCGTATCTAATGGGACTCACTTTAGTGTCAAAGGCGCAGAGTCCTCTTATCTGGATTCAGCTGAAAACACCTGCTTTGGAATAATCAAATTATGCTCCAGGATGTCCACTTCCAGAGGAAAAAGAGGAGCTGGACTCTTGGAGCACACAGAGGCCACTGTGCAGAAAATGAGCATTCAGGGCAGGCAGCCACCGACCACCCAGGTATTTTAAGCACATTCAAGAAGCCAAACGGACCAGCGTTTCATACACTTGTAGATATTCAGTAGCTGCAGTGAAACTAGCTGACTTAGCTGCAGATCAGGGGGGGTCATATGTGTTATCCTTTGATAGAAGGATGAAGAGCATGATGCTTTGCTCATGATGGATGGATGTAAAAAAATAACTGAATGAGTGTTACATTACTGAGATTCATCCACACAGATTCAAGAAGTCCTGATTGCTGTTGAAGACTAAAGTGATCTGCAGTGAGAGATTCAAAAGGTTGGAATAAGGATTTGTGTGTCATTTGTGTTTTTTTGACCTCTACATTGGACCTGAAGAATCCTGAAATAGCTGAAGTAAAACACATTATCCGTCATGAGATGACAGTTAAATATCAGCCGCAGCAGGAATTCATACATGCTCCAGAGAGCCAAAAGTCAAACAGCTCTTTATTCCTTTTCGCTGCACTTTTCCTTGTAATTTTAATGGCAGGACTAAGTGCTCTGTGGTAAATTACAGTGTACGTCCACTAAGCTGTCACCACATCTTAGGATCCGCAGCTCTCTTTGATTATAGAAAGCTGTTATTTATAGAGCATGCAGCTTTTACCATAAGCAAAACTACAGTGATCAGTCTCACAGATATGCCACTGCACTTTTAAGCAAGTGTCCATCAAGGGCCTTGGAGCTTAAATGAAATCAATACTTGAGATTATTTGAAGTCTCTAGACTCCTTACCTTGGGCTCTTCCATCTCCACCCCCCTCTCAGTGGTCTCATTTTGACATCATTCCCCTCTAAATGAGCTGCGTGTGTGCATGTGAATCGTGCGCTGCTGTGGCATCGCAACATGTAATAAACTGTCAGAAACGTCCACATTTTCAAGCATCTGGATGCTAATCAGGCAGTGATTTGGTTGTTTTGTCGACAGCCTCCCAGACAATCTCAAATGAAGCCATTGTGCTTGAACAAATGTGCTTTCTGTCAGGCGGCAATTTCTCCTGCAGCGACTTACACTCAGCCAAGACCCCTGTAGACCTCCAAGACCAGACTCTTCCCAGCTCCCAGACAATCATCAGCAACAGTCCTAAACATCTCAAATTAAAGTCTTGCAGTGATGGATGACTCTCAATCTCCTGGAGATATTGCACACGCTTCTTGTCTGAATGATGGGCGACTCCTCTCCACTCCACTTAGCAATTATTTATATAGATTTGTCTCAGTTCGTCTGTCAGTTTTTCAGATGTGGCATTTCTTCCTCTGTGTGGTAGAAATACCCCGCAGAGGGAAAATCGCACTCTTTCTGCAGCCCACTGAATCCCAGGCTTTCTTTGGAAAACAAACGAATATAACTTCCCCCGTGGTAGATGCATGTTCTCTGAAGCAGCAGTAGAAATAGAAGCAGGAAGGATGGGGTTACCTGATGATACCATTTTATATCCAGCATACGGCGTTTTCTGCCTGATGAAAAGACAAAGCAGTGAGCTCAGAGAGGAGCTTTCGCTAAGATTAAAGGTGAGGCAGGTCCTCTGAGACTCCACTGTGCAGGGTTGGACTGATTATTACTCATATCTGAGTACTGCTGTGCCTTATCGTAGAATGTCCACAGAAAAAGGAAAGCAGTTGGATATGATTAAGCTGCTTTCTTGTATGTTTTCCACGGCTGGACTTCAGCCCACTCCAGTTAACAGCTGCCTTCTATAAAGTGAGGTTAGGTCACTTCCTCTCCTGTTGTTTACTTAAAGTGTATCTTGTAAATAAGACAACAGAAAGCACCTCGAAGTATGAGGTCTTGGTTTATCGCAGAAAAAGTAGATTACTTCCTTTCCGTTGGCTCACAAGAAAACAGTTTAAGTATCTCTGCATTTTGGTTGTAAATGAGAGCAGGAAAGAGCAGCAGGATATGGGGCAGAACCAGCACTGATGCCCTTCATCCATCGGAGAGGAGGGAAGTCTGATTTTAGCCGTTCCCCCAAGATCTAAAGCTCACCTGTGGTCCAAACTCTGGGCGTCTGCCAAAAGATCCCAGCTTCCTCTGAAGAGGGGCCAAGTCATCTTTAAAGATGGCGGGTAGAGCCCGCTGCCTCAAAGCTTGAGAAGGATTTTGTTTCCAAACGGAGAAGGATTTCAGACAGACCCTATTTTCTGACAGAGGGGGCTATAACTCAGTGGGTTGAGCCACTGCCTGCCAATGGATTGTCAGGGTTCAACCCACAAGCTTCCACGCCCTTGGGAAAGAGACCTGTACATTGTTTTAGGGGCCTATAAATGTCACAGGTTGTAAAGGCCGGCCCAGGGATGCTTTGGTTTACAGGGGGAGGAGCAGAGACAGTTGCTGGGGGGCGGATGGCCTCAAACTTGTAACCTTTTTACCGTGAAAAGGCAGTAAATGGATGGTGGGATTAATTAGTTTAAATCTTATTTTATAAAGAAATAAATAAGCAGTGAAACTCTTGACTGTAGATGAGAATAAAGTTCTTGGGCCCAAAGAAGCCCAGGAGGCCGTGACTGAAGCCCAAATGAATGATGGGGAATGCTTCTTAGAAAATGCTGTTTTTTTCTACCTCAAACCATGTTTCCTTTGTTGGAAATCAGTGTTTGCAGAACACAGAGTTACAAATATCCTCTGCCTGACAGTTTCAGAAAGACTGGAATTTATTTGTGTAATTAGCATCCTTTGCATCCGTGATGAAACGCTCCTGATCAGACACACACTCAATCACCGGCTCCCACCTGAACAACAAACAGTCATCACTGGCTGGACTTTACTCAATAACTTTAGAGAGAAACTCTCTGGCACCCAATGGCAACGTGAAAAAGATTTCCTGTCACAAAGGTGAATGACTATTAGTTTACCGACCCTAGAGGTAAAGGGAGATTGTAATGATTTCTAGAGAGGGTGCTGGGGGGCTTTCATTACAGAGGCTGAGCATGGCTGGAAGAGAGTGAAGGCTAAAACAAATATGGAATACTCTTTTTCGGACATTCTGATGAAATCTCACAGAAAACTCCTTCACCATTAGTTTGTGTTTTTCAATATAGCTTCTGGGTCGATATATTTTTCATTTGAACTGCAAAACTTCAATCAGTTTGTATGGGGGCAGCCCCACACTTAACCTTTCAGTAATGACAGACTGACCACTGAGTCAGAGGGCTATGTGTGGGCATTAAATCTGCAGCAAATGATTTCATGATCAATTAATGTCCCTTCTATTTGTTCTAATGACTACTTAGTGTCAAAAAAACTGTGTTTACTGTGTCACTTTGGCATTTTCTGAAAGAAATGCAACATGTCAACACTCAGAAATTACATTTTATTTGAAGCAAGTTGATTGTTTACTTCTTCTGACTTGTGGGGGATTATTTAAATGAGCTGATTAAAGAGGAAGTGGGATTTGTGATCCAACAACTTCCATGAGGTTTTCAATAAAGCACCATATGGTGACATCTTATTGCTGCTCAACAAACTCTGCTAGGTTTGTTAATGTTTTATTGTTACAGTCAACAGAGTCCACATGTCAGAACAAACTGTTATCCGAGTTGTGGTGCTGCTTGACTAGAAAAGTATTATATATACAAATACACCTCTTGAATTTGTAAAGATGCTCTAAAAATATTAGGGGGGGAAACGATTCATTTTAACAGCAATTCGATTCATTTCATAATTTGTGGTTAACGATCCGATTCATAGTCAATATTGGTTCATTTTAAACGATCCATTTCAATCCGATTCCCTGACCTGAGGCTGACCCAGGACATCTTTTGCCCAAAATTCAACCATTTTGACTCAGGGATAAATACCTGGGACAGATCAGTGCACACTCTTAAAACACCAGAGCTATTTCCACAATCCAATTCTTAGGTTGTTCATGTTGGGATGTAGGTTTGGGTTACTTTTTGGAGCAATACTAATTTGTTAAGTTCTAGTGGTTTCGTTTTTAACCCGATTCATTTATTTATTTCCTGAGTTAAAATAAACCCAGAGAGGTTAGTGCATTTTAAAGAGGTATTTTTTTTTTTAAATGTACACCCCTTCACGTTGTTCCCTTTGTTTAAATTTGTGTCAAGAATCATCTTCAGTCCTTAAATGACATAATTTGCCAGAATTGTAGACACCAGCCTCCTGTGAAGTACCCTTCACTTAGCATAACATTTCCCATTTTGCTGAACACACTCAAGCAGGCTGCCCTGCCTGGCATACAGAGTCTTATTAATGAAGTGCAGCATAAATGTCTTGGTCTGTTTCTCATCTATGCTTCAGTCCCATCATGCATCCTATGAAAGATTTGACTGTTATCAGTTTTGTAATGAAGATCTATGATGGCGAAGAACAATCTAAAGAAAGGTGTGACTGCAGATTGTAAAGTATAATTTCTGTTAGCAGAACGACATGCATGGATGTTCAGTTTAAAATCTGGAAGTTGCTCCTGTGGTTTGCCATTTTCTTATTATGTGGCAGATTATGAGGCTTCTGTTCAGCTTAGAGGAATAAAAAAATCAGCAGGAACCCGATATTAGAGCGAACTCTATTGAACATGAAATATTCATTCGCACATTCATGCTATCATATGCTCTGACTATAACTCGGCAACCTGCTGTTGCCATAAAAGTTTTACTTCGCGACCAAAAAAAAGTAAACACTTGAGCTGTTGAAACTTCTTTTGCAAAACAAAGATGCTAATTAAATTAGCACAGTTATTTGGAGCGTTTGTTAATAAGATAAAAGGTTCATCAATAAATCAGAGGCTTAGGAATAAATATTTGCTTATTGTAGTGCATCATAGTGTTTAGAAATCATAATGGAGGCTAAAATGTTTGTAGAAACAGTAGCACATTTTTCAAAAAAAGTTTTATGGAACAAAAAAGAGTTTAAGGACACAGAAACGCTCTTCCGTTCATCCATTCCTGCTTATCTTCAGACAAATGCTTCTGTGGAAAATGTCATTGAGGAGATACGGCCACACCGTTGTCTGTTTCATAGTTCTCTATTCAGAACATCAAATTACCCATTCACCTCCACCTCACCTAAATCACAACACTCTTAAGGACATCTTCTTGTGTACAGGGGTTTTGACTTAACAGCTTAACCATTTCAGAGCCGCCGTGCGTTTATGGTTACATAAACCATGAACCTGCAGCGCGATAAAGCGTTGCACTTTTTCCAATAAATAGAATAAGAAATCATCCTGACACGCGCTAGATCTTGGCCTAGGTGAGTCTTCTCATGAACGAGACTTGCTCAAGGTCGGCACGATTCCACTTTCTTCGGCATGCACTTCGCGTGATAAATAGGACATTGTGCTGAAGAGGGTGGGGGTGGAGGGGGGCGGCCAGGGGGATAAGAGAGATGAAGATTCATCGGGTTAATGTATTGTGTTTACCTATAAATGGAGGCCACAAAGAGTTGTGTGCTTCTTACATTTGACTGTGTTTAAGGACCGACTGTTGAATGCTTTTGATTTCAAAGTATAAAGAGCAGAACAGTAGCAGGCGCTACCCTCCCCTGCCCTCACCTTTTGACCCGCCCTCGCCCACCTTATTCTCCCCTTCTGGTCCTACCACCACGGTCAGAGCTGCATGTAAAAAAATTCAGGATAAAAACACTTTTCAAAATGGGGCTTTTCTTTTAGTTTTGTCTCCATAGCAACAGTTTTATTTTTTTGGTCGTCTGGGGGCGACAAACAGATCGATGTAATTTTTGGTAGAATCTGCAATAGTAAATTTGTGGATTTCCTTGGCAACGCAGGTTTTTTTCATGAACCACACCCACATTTCTAATATGTTCATATCATAGGTCAAATCATTTAGTTCAGCTTGAATTACATTTTCATAATATCTTTTTTTAAAAACATAAGCAAGCAGCAGGAAAAAACACTCTTGGGATCTTGCCAATTTTACGCCGTTCAAAATCTTCAACCTCTAACTAAAATCTTCATTCCCAAGTAGCTTCCCAATGATGCTTGAGGAGTCAGGAGGTGATGGATTGACATCCCTTGGAAGAGTTTACATTTATAGAAGGTACTAAAGGTACTCCAGGACATTTTTGAAGAAAAATAAAACTCAAAATAGTCAGAGGATTCAAACAGCGGCTGGGTAGCTCGGTTGGTAAGGTGGGAAGCTACCATGCAGGAAACCAGGGTTCGATTCCCGGAGGGGAATGAGCAATGGTACTGGGGGCAATTACCATATCAATGGCGAGCAGTTAACATCACCCAGTGAGGGTCCTTAGGCAAGACCCTTAACGCTACTGCCTCCCGAGCGTGGTTTCGGCTGCAGCTCACCGCTCCCCAAGGGGATGGGTCAAATGCGGAGAAAGAATTTCCCTTCGTGGGATAAAATACAGTGTATAAAAAAAAAAAAAAAAAAAAAAAAAAAAAAAAAAGCTGAACATAGGATGTGAACTCTCCCATGGATCTTGGATTTGTTTCTAGATTAGAATACAACATCAAAGGTGATGTCCAGGTGACACACTGAGAACTGGTGGAGCCAACAGGAGGAGAGGCTTTTAAAGAGCCCTCTACGGCCGCACACATTGCTTTAAAGCAGCTGCAGATCGGGGCAGGAGAGCTGCGGGTGGTGTAAAGCCACCAGGACACAAGTCAAGCCTGGATTCATGAAAGTCACTCGCCTGGGTGACGATGTCTGATGATGAAAGACAAGAAACTCCCAGCAGCCCCGGGATCCATAACAAATGATGTCTCCTTGTGCATCAAGGTGATGCAGAGCAGGAACAAGGCCCCTCTTTGGAGGGCAGACTGATGCTGCACATACAACCAGAGACAGAGGAGGATCCTAATGTTAAGGCCACATTTTTAGAATTAAAAGCTCGAGATGCGGCAGATGGAACTGTGGCCGCAACATCAAGAACTCCTCTCCAGCCTTGAACTGGTTGCTTGTACTGATGCCAGGGGCCAACGGGGAACGCCATGAATTCATACCAAATCAATAGATCACATGTTTTAATTAGCATGGGTTAAAGTTGTTGTCAGGAATATCATGGAGGTTCATAGACATCTGATGTCCAGGAATAAGGCATTTGTGAGGGATTTACAGGTTTCCATGTCCGCTGTGGTTTGAAACATCATTATCTTCTGCATATTAAATTAATCAGTGCAATTATTCACATTTTTTTCACTGCCAAAATCAAACAGTTTATGTAATTGACTTAAAATGTAAGGCTGCAGCTCTTTCATATACTCAAAATCTGTGATTTATTTGACAGTAATTCACAGCCTTAATGTTTTCTGCTTTGACTTTAATTAGATCTGAAACTTTAATATACATCAAGACCTCTTTAATCCCCAGCTGTGTATGGAAATGAAAATATAATCAGCAAACATTTTGCATAAGATAAACAACTTCTGCAAATGTGTTCTGCTTTCCTGAGTGTTAGCTCTCCAAGTGTGTGAAGTGACCCAAATAAACACCTACATCTTATTGTGAGCACTTCTGCAAGCGGCTTCTGTTTCACATGTCTTCATCTCTGCTGAAATAAAAAATGAAATTGAAAAAACAAAAACAAAAAAATCAAACCAACATGAAGGCAAAGGCCTGCAGTGACTGAACCTTCGGATTGGCCTGCAGGTTGGGGTCCGTTGACTTCATAGTGCAGAAGATGAACAACAACAATGCACTGCTGTGAACACGACAACAATAGTCCTGCAGTTAAACTCTAGAAATTAGGGACGCACAATTCCAGGTTTAAAACTGAACTGTATGTTGCACCAGTCAATTGAATTGTTGGGAAGTATGTATCGCTCCGTACTGCAAATATTTAGGTTTACGATTAAAGTGTCAGGGTCGGGGTTACTCGGTGTCTATGGACACGCCCACAACTCAGAGGTGAATTTCTAATGAACTCCAGCAGAGACTACGAAACTAGAAAAAGACAAGCTTTGACGATACACCAACAGATGAGCGGATCAGGGCTGTATCCCTTGTTCTGTCCTAGGCACTTTACCGTTGGGAGTGGGGTCATCTAGACCCACTAGACAGTGCTCTGAACCTTTTTTCTTCAATGATTTGTGATCTTCACTGGTGTCCATGGATTACATGAAATCTTTCCACCTTTATCCACCTTTGTCATGGTAGGGAGAACACCTCAATGGAAGGGGGGGGGGGGTCATAGGATAGCACAAAGGATAAATGTTAACTTAGTGACGTTTTGGGCTAAAAGTTTTCCCTCTTTACCTTTTTATGAGCATCACACTTTACCAGTGGATATTTTATGAAATGATGATGAGGGTTTACCTGAATGCAGATAAAGTTCTCTTGGGAGAATGAAAGACGATGGATGAACATGTTCTCCTAAATCTGCCACACGTACATGCAACAGCTTCAACAAGCCTATGACAGAAGCAGGATAGCATGTTTGACTTCCCCCCACCCCCCACCCAGCCTTATCTCTTATTCTTCAGAAATATGATTAAAATGTTGTGCAGATGTTTTCAGTGAGTGGTGATTATGATGCCACCTCCATGGCATTGGAATAAAAAGGATAAAACAGACAAACAGCTACATGAGGCTCATTCAGGAAATGCATGGATGATCTGTTATCGTATCATGTGAACATGAATGACATAATTAACAGTTGCTCTGGGGAAATCATGATTTGATGCTTGAGGCGGCTGGAAAAGGCTGCATCGCAGAGTCTTCATATTAGACAGATGATGCTTCTCAGTAGCTGCTCATCAAACCTTAATCACTTTTTTCTCTGTGTTAAAGAAATCTGTGTGAGGAGACATTTCTACTGTTACATATCAGGCAGTCACGGATGTCTGGGATTTATTTCCTTTTTGTTTAACAAATCATTTGGAAACCCCAGCATGAATAGTCTTTGATGCATGAAGGATTCCTGCCGTTCAGGCGCATGTTGCTTTGACTCTTCAGTCACCCGCTTAGGCTGAGCACATGTTCACACACCCAAATGCCACCAGTGTCACCTGACAGCACCCCCCCCCCCCTTCAGAATAATATGCCCCGCCACCCTGGAACGTGACAGTGAACCCAAGGCGTTGACCCAGCTTCCAAACCCCCCAGATCCCAATATGATCAAGCATCTGCAGGCAGTGCCAGAACACATAGTGTTCACAGAGACCCTGTCCAAAGCCAGGTCTGTGTGCCAGACACCCCCCCACCCAGATGTCCTATCACTGTTATCTAAGCAGTCACTGCCTCTTTACTGATTACAGAACAGCAAACGAAAACACAGGAATGGTTCATGCTGTAATGTGTGAAATATGAAATTTATTCAATAATAAACTCTAAAAGACAACAAGTCAGGGCTCCATGCAGGATAATTACAGAGCACATTTGCATTATGGCACAGCACAGAATTATAGGTTGAGTCTTTTTTTTCTTTTCTGGAGCAGATGTGTCCGTTCCTAAAAACCCCATTAACCCTTGTGCTATCTTAGATGACCCCCCCCCCCCCCCCTCCATTGACGTGTTCTCCCTACCATGACAAAGGTGGATAAAGGTGGAAAGATTTCATATAATCCATGGACACCAGTGAAGATCACAAATCATTGAAGAAAAAAGGTTCAGAGCAATGGGTCTAGATGACCCAACTCCCAACGTTAAGGTGCCTAGGATAGAACAAGGGTTAATCTGCTCCCGTTCACAGAAACAGCTTTGCAAAGTTTACTTGCAAACTTGTACAGAATAAACTAGCAGAGATGAAATGTAGAATGTGAGGTTATTCATGAGCTTTTAATAACCATTGTCAGCATTAAACTGCATCTATTCAATACTTCAATGCAACTGGCAAAGAATAGAGCGAACACAGAAAGAGAGGAGTGAGGGAGAAGGGTTCCCCTGTGGGACTTAAAGACCAAGATTGTTGCCATCCGGACTAAAGATATCACATAAATAATCCCTCCAGAGCAGCGTAAGTTAATGTATGCGATTCTGCAGATACTCTGCAGTAAATAGTTTTTCCAGTGAGATTGCTTTGGGCAATTATTAACCTCTTAAATAAGCAAGGCAATAAAAATCTACCTCCACAGAGATGAAAAGAGATGACGGCCTTAAAGACAAAGAAAACAACCAGACCGTCAGATCGTGAAGCAAAAAGAACTGTTGTATTTAGAAGCAGCAAAACACCATCCTCTGCTCTTTACGGTTTGCTGCATGACACGGATCTGTTCTCTGAAGGAATAAGCTCCGTGTTGCACCACCACATTGACTTTTTTTACCAGATTGGTTTATGCTCTATGATTATGTACCACCGATACAAACAGACTGTTGCAGGAGATTCTGATTTTTGATGCAGGATGCTGCCTGGCTCATTATTCTCCCTCCATTTGGCCTCTTGTGTGCCAACAGTTTGATTAATGCAGTTATGTCGCCTGAGAGCCTGAAAGAGCCCACCTTTTAGTGTTACCTCGCTGACTCATTATATCAGCAATGCTCCGGGCTAATAATGTTGAACTGTGATGCTTGATTACAAGGGATGATGAGCCCTCTGTGATAACGTTCAGAGTAGCCCTCAAATAAATCAATAAACATTGCAAATTAATATGCAAAACACAAACAATGTTGGTGCGAGCTCCGGTTCTGCGGTTTTATTTTACACACACAGAAACCTTTGCCAAATGCGACAGCGTGGTCTCTCAGAGCTCACTGCGCTGCACTGACACTGAAATATTAGTTTGTTCACGACTTTGACAAATACTTGTTCTAAAAGTGGTATTTACATTCCTGTTGCTTTAATTAAGTGTTTAAAACGCTGGGACTTCAGTTTCTCTGAATATCTTTGAGGTCACACCACTTGACTCACACAAGCTCAAATGTAGTCTCAGATTTAGTTTATCTGTTTTCATTTTCAACAGCTGCTCATTTGGAGGCAACATTTCCGGAGGAGCTCAAGGCAAGACGTACAGTTAATAGCAGGAAAAACAATAAAAACTGCTCGCCCTGATAGACCTCTGACTATCATCTGAAACTGGTGTCTGCAGTTCCACACTTTACCCAGCAGACCTTTTCCATTTATAAATGATTCCTGATTCTTCAGATTCAAACTGTGACTGTTGGATTTCTCCTCCTGAGACATGGAGCGCTCTTCTTTTCCACTCTTTGGTCCATGGAAAGTCCATCTGCGTTCATCTCCATGTGAACCACACCGGAGTTCATCTGCAAGTAAACAGAGATCTGGTTTCATCTGATGGTCCTCTTGGCTTTTCAGGTGTGAAAAGCTAAGCTCTGTTTTGAAACAAAAGAAGATCTGAGCCAGGAAAGAACTGAACCTAGATTAGAACAGAACCAAACCTGAATCAGAGCAGAACCAGACTCAAGAGGGTTAAAATGTCCTTGATACTCTAAATAATATTGCAGCCAAATGTTTTAATAGACCATATTTTTTGGAGTATAAGTTGCATTTTTAATTTTTTAAAATTTCTTTTGCATTTTTTGATCAAAGGTGCAGCTTATCACTAGGAGCGACATATATGTGAAATTTGACACAAAATAAATATTGGCTCACATATTTGTTATTTTCCCACTAACAACCATTAGAGGGCACTGTAGGTGTGTTTGTCAGCAGGCAGCGATGCAGAAGAAGAAGAAGCGCCGTCCAAAACCAACTGGGAGGATAATCGAATTAATGTCCTCCTGAACTTCAGAATATTTCTCTTATTTACTGATGCTTATGTCAAACTCTTCAAAACAAATGAACCAGATCTCTCAACGTCATCTGTGTTTTCCATCATTGCAGTCAGTGTAGCGATGAGGCTACATTGATGGTAGCTCCTCCCACACGCGGTGGGAGCTTTGAGTTCATGAACACATTTTTGGACAAGCATTGAGCATTGAATTTGAGAAAAAAGAGGCAGCAGATGTAAATGGGATGTGTGCATCACGTTTGCTGTGAACGCATCATTACACCAGGCTTGTTGGACTTTTTCAGACGTTATGCACTTTTCTCCCATAAGTGCAACTTATACTTCAGTTTTACTTATACAAGTTTTTTTCTTCTTTATTATGCATGTTTTGACTCCTGCGACTTATACTCCAGAAAATACGGGTAAACAATTATGCCTATTTTTAAAAGTTGGCAGTCAGTGAACAGATAGTCATCTAAAGTAATCATCTCATATGTTGTCTTTTCTTTTCTTCTTTTGTTTGCATCACCAGAATCTTTCTCACAGACACTGAATTGGCTTCTTTCCTCACTCAAATTTAAACATCTTTCTAAACATATTGTCTTTGTTTTTATTACCTATAAAAGGCCTTTCTCACTTGCATTCACATGTTGTTTTTTTAATTTTTCAGCTGTAGAAGACCCAGATGATACTCAGTTTGCACCTTTGCATTAAAGAATCCGGCTTCAAAATGCTTTGAAATATTTGAGTCTGTGCTGTAGGTTTAGGTAGTCAGCAGTTAGAATGTGTAAACTTTAGCTAGGATTCAGCCAGACCATGCTAATGTGCTGGAAGGGACATCATCAGCCCCCTCACCCCCAACCATGAGGGGAGCTCGGTGACCCTCCTGTGATGGCTGCATGGAGTGGGCTCTGACTCTGTAGGGATGGCGGATTCCAAGCGTTTATCTCCTTTAACCATATTTTAGGGGTTTTCACAAAACCCAGGGAATCAAACCTTTTTTTTTCTTTCCACAGTTTCAGCTTGAGTGCATAAATAGTTACTATATGTCAAATAAATGACCAAAAGAAGGAATTCTAATGTGGAGGTGACCATTTTCCACACCATGAAGGCTCATTTAGAAGAACTCCAAAGTGTGTTTTTATAATATAACTAGCAAGAACATCAGTCTTCATACCTTCATGCTTCCTGTCAGATTTGTGCCTCCATTTGTTTTCCGTAATCAGAAACAACCAACAAGGGAGGTGGCAAACAAAGGAGGGGGGAAATTGGTTTCAAGAAATAATCCAACAGAGCAGTCACCTTTTAGGCCAGCGGGTCTCAAAGTGGTGTCTCTGTTTTTTGCACAAAAGGCATCACAGGTTAAAGTGGAGCTTTCTTATCTGGAAGGAATATCACCCAGCAGTGCAAAATGTGCAAACATCAATAGCTTGCGGGGCAAATTGCTGAAGGGGAGGTAGATGGGATTCCACCAGGCATATCGTTTAGATCACTTGCCGTGGTCACAGAGGGCCGCCTGAGGCAAAACCCTAAACACAGTCTCTGTTTTGCTAGAACTCCTTATCCGTCATTAATTAATTAGATAATTGCACTACATTTCCAGTGTGTACAGTGTGTACAGTGTGTGCAGTGGGCCAATAGGGGGAGGCAGTCTGGCTGGAGCATTTGAAGTGTCTGTGAAGTCAGCCTATGTCTATACGTCATCTCCACAAAATCCGTATTCAACCCCATTTGGACATATGCAGCCGTTCACACATGACCATTAGGTTCATGCATAAATGAGTAGAAAACACAGCAGCCATAAGAGAAACAGCGTGATCATGGTAACGATGCAGCCATGCTCTCCAGCTCTGATGCCTTCAGAGTTTGTCGTTGTGCTGATAATGAGGCTCAGCTTAATGGGACTATGTGTCTAATAACCCAGAAATTCAGGACAGAAATATTTGCTTTGTCTTTCCGCTTTTATCTTTTATTTCGCAGCACAATCGAGCAGAAAATGTACAGGCTGAGGAGGAGATGAGGTTGACTGGAGGTCGTAGCACGGTAACCCGGTATGAGCTCGATACTTTCCCACCTCCTCCCTCTTGACAGAGGCTGGAGACCATGAAGTTCAACTGCCTCATTTTAGGTTCACCAACTTGGCAAAACCTACCATTTAATGAAATTAGGTCCGGAGTGCTTCTTGGCGAGTTTTCATTTCAAGGACATAACTGCAATAAAGGAGAAATCAGACCGGTCTGCAGCACTGAAATGATATCCTTCTGCAGCCCTATGACCCATATTTTTGCATTTATTTTTTATTTGGAATATAAAAAGAGGATATTTCCTCGGAGATGGCACACGACACACATCAATAAATAAAATCTGCAGCCAAAAAGTCAAAGCTAGTCTGATTTGAATCCATGGATGAGAGTACTTGGCTTTGTTTCTTCTTATAAAAAGCTTTTATGAAACTTAAGGATTTTTTTTTTTCTGTTCAAATCAACTAAAACACAGTCGAACATCTCATTAGGTTGTTTTGGGAGGACCTGAGTGCAGGAGGACAGTTGGCCTCTGAGGAATCTACTTGTTTTAATTAAATACTAATAACTGCTTGACTGTCAGACATGTTTAAATGGTTGCAGGTTTGCTTCCTGCCTTGCCTGCCCATGCGTTAAAGTCTCCTTGAGCGAGGCTTTGAACCCCACGTCGTTCCTGGTGGTTGCTGCCTAGTTTAGTATTGGAGCTGGCATCCGTGCGTGAATGTGTGTGTGCACGGGTGATTGGTGCTGCAACTATAAAACACTTTGGGCCTAAAAGCTGAAATGAACTTTATCATTTACATTATTTTACCATGATGGAATCTGACATTAAGGAAACTAAAGCACAGTCTTAAATACACTAAATCAAATCAATCTTTGTTTATAGCACTTTTCATACCTGGTAACACAAAGGCCCACTAGGAGCTGCAGTGATGTGATCATTTCAGGGCCCAGAGTGGAAACAGAACCTGCACAGGAAAATTTAAAGCCTGAAAAGCAAAGAAAGCCAGAGGAAGTAAACAGTAAGACAAACATTTTCTTCATATTGATTCTTCCATATCCAATGATTAATATTTAAGTGAAACTTTTAAAATTCTTGTTTGGTTTTACTCTAGGAAACTAAAAGTCTCCAAAGTTCTGTAGACATTGACACGTCTGCTGTAGAGGAGTTTCTAGAAGGTGGGAAAAAATTCTAGTTTTCATAATGATCCATAAAAGATTGACTTTGAAATAGAAAAGTTGGTTTGTGGTGTTTCAGGCGTCAGTTGGCTCCTGAATGATGTCACCAAAAGCGGCAGAGGTTGTAATAAATGCACATCTTTTTTTTTTTTTTTTTTCAAACACAAAAATTAACCAGTGAAAGTCAGACTTCAGGACGTTATGAGTGAGTTATGATGCTTTTTTTTCCTCTTCAGTGCCTTTAAATTGCCTCATTGGTCTTTTAAACCTCGAGAATGCTGCAGTTTAAGATCCAAACTCTCTTAATTTCCCTTTTCACTGCATCTGCAGTCATTCAGAGTTTTGCTTTGCTTTTGTCACGGCGCTGCTTCCTGATCACTTCCTCCTCTAGCTTTTTAAAGACGGAGTCGTTCTACTGGAAAGATGAGATCTAAGAAGTCCAGACTGGAGCCAAAGAATCTTTATGAAGTAACGTTCACAAGAAGTCAGAAATTTGCTGTGCCAACAGTCTTGGGGCTGAAGAGCCAATCAATTTTCAGGCTCTGTGGGGGGGGGGGGGGGGGGGGGGGGGGGTCATTTCTTTAGCAATTCACATTGTAGCAAACGCACATAATCTATAAATCGATAAAAATGTAGAATTCAGAACATGTAAATGTGCAAACAATTTAAACCAGAGCAGCAAAGATGCATATTTCTGGCAGATGTTGGACCATTTTTGGCTTTTTTTTTAAATTGTTGAGGCACATTAAGCAGCAGTTTTGTCCTGCAGTAGCCACATCACGGGAGCAAATGAACACGGTGGTGAAAACGAGCGGCACGGCTGAGCGTTCTGAACAGAATGACTCATCAAGAAGGTAAATCGCAGCTCCCTCATCGTGACATTCCACGTTAGCCTGCGTCTCTGATCTGCTGGCGTTATCGCTGCTGACAGAAATCCACCTTAGTGAACCTTAAGTTTATCAAGTCAACATCTCGTGTTTTCTCCTTCTGCCGGAGCGCTGACCGTTGTGAAATGAAATGTCAAACAGTCGATGCTCAGCGCCCATCAATAGCTTTGTCCTTGTCCTCTGTCACATTGAGTAATTAAGACTCACTCTGGACCTATGTACACAACATTTCTGCATAATGGGTTTAAATGCAAATGTGTCAGGACTACAAGACACTTTCCAGTCTGGAACATCCAATGTAATTGAAGGCTAAAGGAAAATTATATCCTGCAACAATTACATCTCGTTGTTATATTTTTTTTCATCTCTGACATACGTCCAGTGGAGAATGAGACAGTGAACGAGATGAAGGTTTTTTCTGTCCAAACCTTGACACATTCAACATTTTAGCTGATCCTTCTACTATCAGCCCATTTTCAGACAGATTTTAGCCAACTGTTCCTGACCCAGGTGAGGGCATTCTGTGGATCCTATCGTGGTGATTAATGAATGGTCAGAGTATCTTGGTCTAAGAGGCACTAAGCCACCATCACTTGCTGTTCTGACTGTGAAGAAAAATGGAGCATGTTCCCAGTGCGTGGAACCAAAGCGCCTTAATCTCCTCTCCAACATGCAGCTTTTCAGTAACTTCACATCCCCATTGAGAGACCGGAATCTGAGCACTTCAATTGTTGTTAGGACTTGAGAATTTTATGAAATTGAATGTCAATAAAGTTTAATGACAAATATTCATTTTTAAGTCAGTGCAGCTTTTACTTTAACTCACTGCTTTGTGTTCAAAAGTCTCACTTCTAAAGACATGTTGCTGCTTTTTCATCTCCGTTTTGTTTCTTCATTGTTTCATCACTCAGGTTAAAATGTCCGTCTCATTCTCAGCATGACACGTTATGAGCTGAAGCCGTGGTTTTCACTAATCAAAACAACATTTTTATATCATGTTGAAACCCTTGAAAGTTTTTGAAGCGTTCCCAGTGGTCTTTTCATTCTGATGATATCGTTTTTAGCCATAATGCTTTTCTAAGACATACAGTACAGACCAAAAGTTTGGACACATCTTCTCATTCATAGGTGTGTCTCATTCACACCTTCTCATTCTCATTTATTTTCATGACTGTGAAAATTGCAGATTCATACTGAAGGCATCAAAACTGTGAATTAACACATGTGGAATTATATACATAACAAAAGTGTGAAACAACTGAAAATGTCATATTGTAGGTTCTTCATAGTAGCCAACTTTTGCTTTGATTACTCCTTTACACACTCTTGGCATTCTCTTGATGAGCTTCCAGAGGTAGTCACCTGAAATGTCTTCCAACAGTCTTGAAGGAGTTCCCAGAATGCTTAGCCCTTGTTGGCCCTTTTGCCTTCGCTCTGCGGTCCAGCTCACCCCAAACCATCTCTATTGGGTTCAGGTCCGATGACTGTGGAGCCGCAGCCCCCCACCACTCTCCTTCTTGGTCAAATAGCACTTACACAGCCTGGAGGTGTTTGGGGTCATTGTCCTGTTGAAAAAGAAATGATGGTCCAACTAAACACAAACCGGATGGAATAGCATGCCGCTGCAAGATGCTGTGGTAGCCATGCTGGTTCAGTAGGCCTTCAATTTGGATTAAATCCCCAACAGTGCCACCAGCAAAGCACCCCCACACCATCACACTTCCTCCTCCATGCTTCACGGTGGGAACCAGGCACAAAGACAGGGTGGTTGGAACCAAAAATCTCAAATGTGGACTCATCAGACCAAAGCCCAGATTTCCACTGGTCTGATGTCCATTCCTTGTGTTGTTTAGTCCAAACAAGTCTCTTCTGCTTGTTGCCTTTCTTTAGCAGTGGTTTCCTAGCAGATATTCTAGCATGAAGGCCTGATTCACACAGTCTCCTTTGAACAGTGGTTGTAGAGATGTGTCTGCTGCTAGAACTCTGTGTGCCATTGACCTGCTCTCTAATCTGAGCTGCTGTTAACCTGCCATTTCTGAGGCTGCTGACTCGGATGAACTTATCCTCCACAGCAGAGGTGACTCTTGGTCTTCCTTTCCTGGGGGGGTCCACATGTGAGCCAGTTTCTTTGTAGCGCTTGATAGTTTTTGTGACTCACTTGGGGACACTTTCAAAGTTTTCCCAATTTTTCAGACTGACTGACCTTCATTTCTTAAAGTAATGATGGCCACTCCTTTTTCTGTACTTAGCTGCTTTTTTCTTGCCATAATACACATTCTGACAGTCTATTCAGTAGGACTATCAGCTGTGTATCCACCTGACTTCTGCACAACACAACTGATTGTCCCAAACCCCATTCATAAGGTAAGAAATCTTAACCTGACAGGACACACCTGTGAAGTAAAAAACATTTCAGGTGACTACCTCTAGAAGCTCATCAAGAGAATGCCAAGAGTGTACAAAGCAGTAATCAAAGCAAAAGTTGGCTACTATGAAGAACCTTCAATATGACATTTTCAGTTGTTTCACACTTTTGTTATGTATATAATTCCACATGTGTTAATTCACAGTTTTGATGCCTTCAGTGTGATTCTACAATTTTCAGTCATGAAAATAAAGAAAACTCTTTGAATGAGAAGGTGTGTCCAAACCTTTGGTCTGTACTGTAGTTTCTGCAGAGTGTCGGAAGTTCATTTTAAATTCACCTCTGTGTTGTTGGTGGGACTTCTGGTGCAGAGCAACCCCACACCCCTTCCCCACAATATTTATGACAATATATTTATAGCAATAAAATGCCATTTTTCAAATGACATTTTTTGTCTGCTCCTGATTTGAGTAAATAAATACATACTCAGAATGTCAGGAACTGGTGGAGGAGGATATCAAATGGAGTAGAGCAGACTTGGTGACAGAAAATAAAACATTTAATAAACAAACTGAAAAGACAAAACTTAAAAAGGTGACACAACAGAGTAGATGACCTGACAAGGATGAACTGAAAACCAGACACTTAAATAGGCGGAGGGCAATTAACTGTACTGACGACAGCTGCGGATCATGATTAACCTGGAACCAGTGTGACATAGGGCAACTCAGAACTCCACCAAAAAAACACAAAAAACAAAACAAAACCGCAGAACCCTCACACAGAAATGCAATTCTAATCTTAACGTTTTTTGTAAATGTCCTCCATTATCAGAAAAATGACATGAGAACATGACCCAAAACACCATTTCCATCAGCCTGTAAAACCAAAGACAAACATGAACACAGTTCTAAGGGGGTCATGGTCCGTTTTCTGACCATCCTCTCATTTAAAGCATTCAGCATTCCTGTCGGCTCATCAGATTCTTTCATAAGTTTGTGCATCAGAATGCAGAGCTGCAGCACAAAAAAGAACAAACACCAAGACGCACTTTAAATGAATGTATGACTGCAAACACAGGGAATAAACTGTGAAGCGTGAGGACAAACAGAGTCGGCCAAAAGTGTCGGAAAAGGAAAACAAACCATCCCAGCTCACAGAGGGCCAGCGTAACCTCTTTTACCCTGTGTGTCCTCACCTATCAAAAGTCTGACCCTACAAAGGAGCAAACCCAACAGCACCATCATCCTACAAAAACTACCTCCAACTAAAGGGAATTGGAGGCTGCTGCGCTCTGAAGGAGTGAGAGCAGAGTTTGAAGGGGCTTCAGGGTTTATTAAGCAGACACACCAATCAGCTGACAGGAAGTAGACCGACCCACTTAGAGCGAAGTACTTAAGAGTAAGAAGAAAACTTTTAATAAAGGGCAGAAAAACCAAAGAGAAGCTGTGTTAAAAATGAGAACCGAGAGGAGTAGGAGAAGGCTGACAGGAGGTAAACAAATGATTGGTTCTCTCTGTGAGTCCAGGTACAGAATAGTCTGTTTCAGTATTTTCAAGTGTTTGTGGAAAACAGAAAAAAAATCACAAAGTTAGACATTCATTCAATGTACAAAAAAGAAAACTAAATGTCAAACCATCACATCCCTCAACATACCTACCTAAGTCTGTCACCCCTGTAAGAACCGTGTGGTTTCTTCTAAACAAACGGAATAGTTCATCAAACCGCAACAGATTCCCGCTCACAGCACACAGAGAACGGAGCGGTGCTACAGAAGGGCTGAGGTCTTCTTTTTGTTCATTTCAGAGTTAGTCTGAAGTTCTGCATGCCCTACCATCCATCATGCTGGAGGAGTCTCTGTCACTGTGCTGTAACAAACGCTGCAGTCATCCAGTTATCCCTTTCTCTGCTGCAGACAGAAAACTGTGAGAATGCGTGTTTACACATACACAAAAACACGCTGCTCCACCAAGGGGGTGTGGCCTAAGTGGCTACACCTATGCCTGTTAGCACAGCTGTCAGTGGAAGTGCTGGAAACATTAAAAGGCAATATGTAAGAAAGTTTGTAAATTAAATCAATAACAAAGACGGCTTAAAATAATCAGCACCAAGGACAGTTCCAGAAAATGAACTATCCAGATTTTTAAGGAACCCTTTATTTATGACGCTCCATGAAATGTTAGTTTGCTTTCTTCAGCCTCACCACCAACAGCATGAACACAAGAACATCTTAAACCTTGATTTTTTCAAAGAACTCTTATCTTTTCACTAAAGTTTCTTCATGTTTGACTTCTGGACTCCAAAGTTTAATTCCTTCACTCCCGGGACTCTTTTGTTCATCACTGTGGGTTAAACCGCCTGATAAACATCTCACTGTCAACGCAGCATTAATAC
Organism: Oryzias latipes; assembly: GCF_053564925.1. Taxonomy (NCBI): domain Eukaryota; kingdom Metazoa; phylum Chordata; class Actinopteri; order Beloniformes; family Adrianichthyidae; genus Oryzias; species Oryzias latipes. The sequence goes on from NC_136256.1 coordinate 29,140,191, forward strand.
CTTTTCCTGTTTTGTGCCAGACAACTGTCTTAGTCCTGACATTTCTAAAAGACAGTCAAGGAGAAAGCAGACCCACATATCATTTCCTATTTGGCTTTTCATCACAAAATGCCTCATCTCAATAAATGTATCTCCATATGAATGTCCTTTCTCGGTTTGTTTCTCAGCTCATTCTTTGCAGACGCTTTCCATTCCTGCTCTATTTTTATGAAATCACCTTTGAGCATTCTCAGATTCCATGTAGGTCAGCAGTTAGTGTGCACAGCCAAAGAGGAGGAACACATGCACAAAAAAACTGCTGGAAATCTACTGATAACGCTTCTGATTTTTGTGTTGAGACGGACACCGCACCCAACCGAAGGTTTGCCTTGTATAATTGCTATCTGGAGATTAAGCTGGCTACCCTGGAAGGCCCAGCACATTGGCTGTTTCTGCCCTGAGGTTATGTAATCATGCAGTCTGCAGATATCCCAGATGGAAGACACAACAAGAAGGTAGCCCAAACCAGGACTCTGGAACCGAATGTGGTTTTCTGATACCACAAATTAAGATTTAGGATATTATTGCTTAGCTTTTAAGCACCGCAGAAGTGATTAGTCAAAAAACTGTTAAAAAATTGACCCAAAGTACCTAATAAAAGGTTTTCTTGCTGCCAGAGGAACAGGCAAAGCAGGTAAATTATCCAGCAGACTCTGTAAAACGTGTGATTAACCCCGGCTGACAGAGCTTCTGTCTCTTTTTAGGTACTGTAGCATCAGCTGCACTCATGCTGGCTTCAATCATGGATTCCGTCTTTGTTTTCAAGAAAAGGTCAATGTTTATTGGAATTCTTTTCTTTTTTTGGCTCAACTAGAAGATTGAAAAATGTCCAATAAAGTGAAAAAAAAATGAACCTCAGCACTCATGTCTGCAGAAAATGATATTCCTGTCACACATTCTATTACAGACAGTTGAAAACGGTGGATAACAATAAAACAGAGAAATCTAAAAAGGAGAAGAAACCGACATGTAATCCTGAACAAAAAGGAGAGGAATGGTAAATAATGCATGCCAGGAAAAGGGTTTTAAATATTTCAAATTTCCCTTTTTTTTAAAGTAAAATAAAATGAAAATTGACTTTTGTTCTTCTAGACAGATTTCTTTTTAAATTAGCAATTAAAAAAAAACATGTTAAACCACTAAAATATGAATGTATGTAACCTGCTTAGACATTTCCTCCAGTCTGATGTCTGTTCTCAGGAATAGAAATCTGGTTTTGTGTTGACCTTTCAATTAACTGCAACATTTCCATCGACTCACATTTCCTAAAAAGACAGAGAGGAAACTGATGAAATCGTTGAAAAGACGCGGACATTTTCTGAGTTCAGAACAACGTTGTGGTTTAGGCGAATGAGCAGCAGATGTGTTACATTTAAGACAAATGAATTCATCTCGGACAATGATGGGATTAATGATATGGATCCTGATATTCTGCCCTAACCGGCCATCTAATGAACAGGATATGATAAGGAAAGGCGATGGCGCCCCCTCCCCCCACCACAATGATCAAGTAAAAAATGAGCGGTGCTGCAGACGTGGAAGCATCCAGAGGAAGATTATTGGTATCAGGCCACTGGTACGTGGGTTTAAAATTGCATGAAGACGGGCAGGTTTGGGTGCTGAGCTTCGGATGCATTTACAGAGCTGAGGAAGAGGAGATAGGAGACAGAAACTCACCAGGTGTCACTCAGGACTATATCCACGCTGGGGGAATTGATGATGGAGGAAGAAGGAAGGCAGACGGGATGAAGCCCTTAACCGCTACCGCTCTGTAATCAGTGTTCACAGGATAGGACCACATAGTGACAGCAACCAGGAGAATATTAAAATCTCTTCTTTAAAGTCCATAGATTCTGGTTTCAGGAGTCACTTAAAAAGCTTTAACCTTTTCATTAAGTATATAATGTGTATGAATTGCTTTGCAACAAAGACAATATTAATACTTTTATATAGCGGTGAATTTGAGAGAAAAAAATTTCTGTCTGAATAATTTGAAATCCATCAAGTTTTAATTATCATAGTTATAGTTTTAATATACACACACACATCTATATATATATATATATATATATATGTTCTGAATCTGGATCTAAAACTGTACATATGGATAGCTACGATGTTGCTGCTGTTTTTGATGCACTTGCGTGAGGTTTGGGGTGTGAGGGGCTGTAAGCTAGCAGCAGAGAGTGTAAACAGAGAGCTCTCAGCTTTGGGTGATGGGAAGGGGGGCAGGGTTGTTCTGTGGGTACTTCCTGTTCGGAGCAGCAAGGGGAAGGAATCACTCAGGCGAGTTCTCATATCAGTCGATGATCTGCATCTAAAGAAATTCTGGATTCCTCTTGAAAAGCTTCCATTTGGCAGAGTCGTCCACTGAAAAGCTTTATGTTTGTTAGGTTTGGGAAGACTTCCCTGCAAGATTTCTACAAGGGGAGCAGTCATCTTCCGTGGGTTCGATTTCCACGGAACAGCGGTAAAATAGGCGGTGGAAGACACATCTCAATTCTAGTGCACATGCTGTGCCAGAAGCATCATCCTGGTGGAAAAAGGGACAGTTAAAATTTGCATTTAGATTACTGCGGTAATAGAAAGACCATGGTGATGAATCTTGTTCTGAAAAAGAGACTTATGTGCTTGTATTTTGAATAAAATTGTGGAGTTAAATGTTCAGGTTGGATCTGTGTGGGCACAAAATAAATTAATGGAATAACAATCCATCATATTTTAAACATTGAGAGCAGATCCTTCTGACTAAGGGAAAGTTTAACATGGGAAAAGAAAAGCTGTGATGGTTCTGGGCCCTCTGAGCATGTCTGCGATGCTCTAAGCACAAGTCGCTGCTGTTGTTTACGTTAAAGCTTCCTTTTTCCAGCTGATTCTCAAATGAGCTGAATTTAATCTCCTCGCAAAATAAAAGAGCACAACACAACTGTGAGACACAATAAATGGTGAATCTATTACGTTGGAGTCACATGAGGTGTTTACCACAAACATCAAGAGCTGATTTTCATATTCATGAGGATCACATTGTTTGTCAATAGTGCATACCAAGGGGGCTTAATTTGTTTTCACTTCTTCCTCGTAAAAATGTCAGCTCTGCAGCATCAGAGTCACTTAATTAAGCAGCAGCAGCAGCCCCTCCATGTGCAGACTTTTTACAGTCGTCTCAGATAATAATTTAGTGGGTGAGAAATCCCTCATCAACTGGTGTCATAATTCTAGAAGAGAAAATATAAATAAACGGCAAGAGAGAGAACTGAACACAAGTTGGAGAAAATTAATTCACTGATGGTTCATCGTTTGCTTAAAAGTAAAGGCGAGCAGTCCAAAGCAGCGACACGCCTGCTTTTAATTTCCAGGAAAGACGAGTTGAACGTCGGTTTTCATTAGTATTCAGCTGATAGCAAAGGTTAGACGTTTTAGAGCTTCACTGCATGCAAGGCTCAAAAACTTCATACCCATTTAAATCTAATGGGTTGAATGCTATAAAGCATGATCTAGATCTATATATATACATATATATATATGCTATAAAGCATATAACCCATTGTTTTTCTGTTTCTCTTTCTTTGTTATATTATCTTCCTCCATTTTTTGCTGCTTAACTGCAACAGTTTCTCAGCTATTTTAACCATTTCACTATTAAAATGTTCAGCTCTTTCAGCTTTTTCCAGCTCTGACTTCTGGTTTTTCAAATCCTTGAACTTTTTTCAGATATTGCAGGATTTCTGCCTCCATTGAAATACATGTGGAACCCTTGGTGCAGAAGCTCGTTGGTTCGATATCCGGCTCTGGCATTTTACACAAACATATCCGTTCTGTTATTGTGCTGTTTTCACTTTATTTATGGTCAACTTGATCATTTCTTTGTTTATTTTTTTTATTTTTTTTTGCCAATTATTACACTTTAAGTTTCATTTTGAGAACATTCAACCCTTCTGGAAATGCAGCTCCAACTTAAATGTTAACAGATTGTTTAGAAAAAAAAATGTTTTTACACAAAACCCAGATTTTGTTTGTTTTTTTTAGAATCCAAATTTGATTCTTGAAATAAAAAAAAATCCCCATCCAACTGTTTCGACGTTGATTTGAAGCATCTGGAAGAAAATCCAGGATGGTGGGGAAATATCACCAAACTGTTGGCTGGATTCAAAACCACTTAAAAAATGACAGAACGTGTGAGAAGCAGCTTGTTTCTCAGTAATCCTGAGATGATTTTGGTTCATTTTCTCCTCTCAGTTTCTCCCCCATTTCTAATTTATTGCCATCTGCTCTGCCCGGATGTAAATCTGAATGCAGAGCGACTCGCTCGCCCAAAACTCTATCTGTTAACATTTAGCAGTGTCTAATTAGACAAAAATGGGAATTGCGTTGGCTGAGAAATGCGGCTGGGTAATGGCAGTCATAACGGTCAGGGATACGTGTCTGTCACAGCGAGCAAATGCACTTATTAGATCAGGGTAATTAGAAGAGGGAAACAGCCATAATGGGCAAAAGCCGCTCAGCTGTGATTAAAGAGGCCAGCCTGCAGTACATCACTTGTTTTTTGATTATATTTCAGCTGTTAAAATGACTGATTGGGGTCACAGAAAGTGAAATGAGAACGAGTCAATTTCCTTTTCTCTGTGAGGGCTTCATAAGTCACCGCGCTAATAACGCCGGTTTGGACAATGTGTTCAAAGACGGCGCTCATCTACCAGCTCTGCTCCAAACGGAGCTTTAAGGTGTTTGACGGAACCGCAGAACTTTGGGGATCAGTCCAGACAGTGAGCTTTATCTTTTTACAGTCATTTCAGCAGCACAGCACCGAGATATGGACATTATTTTGACAGCTGTCACTGTCTGTTTGACAGGAACCAACGTGCTGGCTGGCATAATTAGTGTTTTATTATAGTGGTAATTACTTTTCTTTTGACAGGTTTAAATCCATCTTCAGAGGATAGGTTTTGTCTGGAAAAAAATGGAAATAACTTGGTTCTGTGAGACGCAAATGATGATTTTTAATAGGTAGAAATCCTTTATCTCACCAAACTATCATCATATCAAAATGAATGCAGAAATATTTATTCCGTGATAATATAAAAGATAATTCCGGAATTCAAAGACATTCAGACCTTGTGGTTGGTGCTGTTAGAAAGTCAAAAGGACACCAAAAAATTGGTGTCTCAGTTGATTTCAGTCTTCATCCTCGTTCAAATCAAATAAATGATGCGTTTGATGTGATTATAGGCACATCTACCAAGACACAAAATGATCATTGTTGTTTGTCTTTTTGATATATAGCCGCACAAAAACTGTTGAAACCTTTGGAGACGTTTTCATCAGATGTTAATCATGCCGCTGAGGACTTCATATTCAGTTTTTAGAATTTATTTCTAAACCATGAAACGACAACACTAAGGTTCAGAATTCCCATTTTTAGTGGTCTTCCACTCGTTTAAACCGGAACAGTGGGGCAGAAGCACCACATCCACCGTGAAAACCCGCAAAGCAAGATTCCATTTAAGTTGCTGTCAAGCTGAGTGCTGACAGGTCTCCAGAGCTCCGCCTCCTCCTCCGATGCACGCTCATTCAGGTCGGATCAGGGAGCAGCAGCAGATCTGATCAACAGCAGCAGCCCTATTAGAGCTCGTGTCATGAAGGTATGGATCCGCGCAGTATTCCAGATTTACCAGCCACAGAATGCACGGCCGTGCATGGCTGCAGATGTGCTTGCACTTTGATCACAACCCCTCAGCGCAGCATCATGTTACATCATGATTGTGTTGGCAGGGGGATTCAGACACATCCACAGTGGGGGGAGCTGAGTCAGTGTGGTGCTTCTTCTTTTGCCTCAGGCCAATTTTGCCTCCAAAGCTAAGAATTCCACATCTTCAGAGGGGAAAAGTTCAGCTTGTGAAAGAGAAGCAACCTTCGTTCAGTAGGACACGTATCCAAGGAATGTTAACATCCAGGGATTCCAGTGAAGGTAAAATCGGCGTCTCTGAGGGCTTTCTGGCAGAAAATGTCCCCACAGCTGATTCAATCATTCCTGGCTTTGATGAAGCATGAACGAGTCATAAACCATGACTTTCACTGGGTCGGCAGACTCTACTATTTAATCCCATGAAATGTCTCTTGGCTAAATAAGCTAAAATAATTCTAAAACAAAGGTAAATCTGGCTTCTTAACTTCAAATCCCTCCATTTATCCAGGATCTGGAGTAGAAACTGTTCCTGTGTTAAGCCCACAATCCCCAAATGTAGAAGCAGAGGGGAGGTGATGTAAACTGATCTGTGTGGTCCCTGAAAGCAGCACGGTTTGACCTACATCTCACGAATCCTCAACAGTTTTCCATGACATTGACAGCAATAAGCCTCTTCCAGTTTTCATTGTGTATTTACATGTTTTATCTCCCAGTCATCTTAAAAACATCCCGTACCAGGTATCAACCCTCCTTATTCTGCCTCTTTCCTTTTCTCCAATCAATATTTTTAACTCCATCCCCTAAAACCTTCTTTATTCGGTTTTTCTGTGTGGTAGAAACATATTAAAACAAAGATTAGCTGCAAATAAAAGTGTTTTGATCTGAATTATAACAGGTTTAAACAAACAGTTTAGAACAAAACAACAGAAATGCTCGGCTGCTCATCACAACAAAGAGAAAAAAGAATCCTTGGTGTCTGAACTCACAGGAAAATGTGAACATGACGATGAAAACAGACTAAAGTCCTCCAGAACTTCCCCTTTGGATAGCGTGACTTCACCTTTCTATACTTCTACAAAGAATTACTTATGTTTTTTTATAGATAAGAGATACTTTTTAAACCTTATTTCAAGTTTGTGAATAGCTGCATCTACAGCTAGAAGGGTTTTTTTTGTTTGTCCGTTTCCCTCAGAGTTACGTTCTAAAAATAACCTGTGATAGGAGACCTCTGCAAAGTAGAACTACAGTTGTAAAACTTCTCACTCTATCCACTTTTCTCTGACAGATGTGAACACAGTGTTGTAGTGGAAGGGCGGTCGACCTCTGATCGGAAATTTGTAGGTTCGATTCCCGCCTTGCCCACTCATGTGTGTCGGAGTGTCCTTGGGCAAGACACTGAACCCCACCTTCCACTGTGGTGGAAAATTGGTGCCATTGTTTGGCAGCGGAGTTGGCGTCAGTGTGTGGGTGTGTGTTTGAATGGGTTTGTGACTCTAAAGTGCATTTTCACACTCATCTCTTGTTTAAACTCTAAAAGTTCAAAGCTTCACAGAAAAACAAGTCCAGGATTATGAGGCCTGTGGTAAACTGAAGACATCCCTGAAAGGTTTGAACCGGATTGGATCGGTCATGGCGTTAGGTAAAGCGTTTCTTTTGGGACGTGTTGTATTGCAGGTCGGGGGGTAAAGTCCATCTCATCACAGGATGCGTTTGAAGCATTAGTTCAGCGGTTGTAGCGGTTTCAAGTAACATGTCCGTCAGGCGAACTTTCATTTATTCTTCTATCTGAAATCAATCAGATATTATGCAAACTTGGCTGGAAAGAAAAGATATCTTCAGAAAAGAATTCACCTGAATCCAAAGTCTTGGACCGTCGCATTAGTGTTTGTAGGTTACCATTAAAGGCTGGACGTCTGTGATAGAGGTGGATGTCCATAAATGGTCATCACAGAGAGAGTCACCAGTGGGGGGTCCTTTCAGTTAGTCTGAGTGGTGGAGCCAAACTGAGGGTCTGCTGGCTTTGTTCTCATTTTTTTCAGGTCATCTGTGTTTAGAAAGACCCTCCTCCTGACCAAAAAAAAAATCCTACAATGTCACTACATTTTTGGTAAATTCTTTCCATGAACATCAGTGCTGAAAAGCAAATCTGAAATGCGTTAAGCTGATGCTGGATAATCAAGTGGATGGCAACAACAGAAATGGTGTCCGCTGGTGTGCCTCATCTGGCGCCCTGCGACAGCCAGCATCAACTCCAGCTTCAATCAAAGCACGGATCTTAATCATCTGTGACTGCCTGCAAAGTACAAAATTAAAAATTCCTTTGGAAAAAGCCCTGCAGTGGGCTTCAAACCTGTCAGGCTGCACTCAGAAACCCTCAAACCCTTACGGTTCAGTCAAATGAGGTCCAAACTTGCTTTAGTGCCCTGGAGCTCTGCACCTGAAATCACGTTGGGACATTTCATTGTGAGACTGCTTTTATTTGAGGCTTTATATCAGCATTTTGGAGGAAAAAAAGACGTAATAAAGATGTTTCATGTTCCCATGATGATTTCTTATGATTAAAATGTTTGAAAACTTTTCTCATTTCACGTCTTTTTCATTGAATGCTTTTTCTAGAGCATTTGTAGAAACGTAAAAAAAGAATTTTATTTGTAGTTTAACCACAAAACCACTGTTTTGTGATTAAACTGAGGAGATTGACGGCCCAAAACAGAAGAGTGAGAAAGGAGACGCTCACATGCAGTCCAGAAGGAGCGCAGTGGTGGAGTTGCAGGGTTAACGCTTTGCTGGACCTCTGCATGCGTGATAACAGTGTGAATGGATGACAGCAGCTGTGTGTGCGCCGGCGGTGCTCCACGGCGGCGTTGGGCCAACAGCGCTGTTTCCGTTTATCTCAGTAGCTGCCTGTCTTTCACGGCTCCAGACGAAGATCAGGTACGTCTCCCTGCTGTGGATATTTGTATCTGTCAAAACACAACACGTCAAAGATGAGAAAAGATTACTGCGTGCTGCTTTTTACAGATGTTGGAATTTGGAGGGCAGAACACTGGGCTTGAGATGGTAAGACAAATGTTAAAAGCAGCTTAAGAAAATTACGAAGCTTTTATTTTATTTTATTTTTCTTTAGAGTACTTTTGCTTCAATTTTTATTTAATTTCCCCCAAAAAATTAGATTCAGGTAATGTGACTGCATCCATAGAAATGAGTGACATAAATTCAAGATTCAAAGGGGTTTATTGTCAGTCTTTAAAAGTAAGAAACGGGTTTCCCTGCACAATGAAATTCTTACTTTGCCGTCTGCTCCGAATGCCAAAAAACTATACGGGAAACTGTGATTTCACACAAACATACACAAAAACACAAGATGTCGATTCTAAATGTGCAAAAACAGTAATAAATGATTCTTCCATTGATTTGGAGGCTACTGCAACAAGAAAAGCAGTCTGATCCCTGCTGCTTTCTGCCTAGATATGGATACAACACACATTTAGCTTATTGAAATCACTGGGCTTTCTGTGTAGTGTTAGTTTTCTCCTGTTGTTCTTATTATTGATAAGAATGAAAGTTTCCACAGATCTGGATCTGGAGCCGTAAAACGAATGACAGTCGTCTCATCTCTGTGGGGTTGTTGAGCGACACAATCTGTGGGACAGAAGCTTCCAAAGTGCCTTTGAACAAAGCGCTCTGCTGGATTTGGGCCCATCATTCACTCCCAGAGTTTCAGCTGATCCTGAAGCAGATATGAGCAGCTGAACTGTTCTGTGTCAGAAGAGTCCAAACTAACACTCGTTGAAGAGCCATACAGAGTTTCTTCTTCATTACGGCTTAATCCTGACTGCCCTTATGGACTGCTGTTCACGTGATACGTGCACACTCCTCGCTGCAGCCTGACCGCTAGCAATGAGGAAATTAACCAATCAGCATGTAGTTTGTGTGGACATCCTACAGGTGTCCTACGGACCCTTACATATCATGGGCACGCCCCATACATGCAGTATGGAGTCAAAACTCACACCTTAATAAAGACTAATGTGGTGTAAAGACACCATTCAACAGCATCACCCTTAGGTGTGTGTAACTTCCATTTTCCTTGATGAATACTTCACCATACATGTACAACACGCACGACAATGGTACCATCCATTTTGGTGGCCTCTCAATGGTACTGGAAGAGACCCCTGAGAACCCACGGTGAGATCAGTGTATCAGAAGAAAACATCAGAAGTCTTGGTCTGTGGTAAATCCCACATCATTTTCATTTTAGGAAAAGAGGTCTGGGTTCTTATAGGTTAAAATGCGGCCGCTACACTCTACGACCCTCCACGGACCCCGACACCCCAAAAACCTACAGCATCCATACAGGTCAACCTCCGTACAGGTGCGTGTGACAAAGGCCTTAGTTAAATGAATAGTCAGGCTGCAGCAGAGCAGCACGGCAACACCAGCAACTCCTGAACTGCTGGGAGTGAAGTCCAAGCAAGAAAGCGGAGCTTCATGAACTCACAGACATGTTCTGTCAAGCTGCAGCTGGCCTCCTCCTCCAACTTCATCCTGTCTTTTGTTGAGTGTAGACCAACAGCAACTGCTGAATCCCCCCCCCCCCCCCCCTACCCCTGGAAAGACTTCATCCTGTGTACACCCCCCTGGTTCTGCAGTCTTAGCACTTTAGAACACATCAAAGCACATTCATCACTGGGACAGTCCTGGCAGAAACAGTTGTTGTCATTTATCACCTTTAAAGAGTTTGCTTTGGACAACTTTCTCAGTCAGTGAACTCTAAGCACTGAACTCTTTGGTAGTTCTGAACTACAAAACTGTGGTTAACTGGAACACGGGGCTGCTTTCAAATTTCAAACATCAGAGTTATTATAACATTAACCTCATTTGTCACAAAGGGATTCTTAAAATATTGAACTGAGAAACAATACTAAACTTCTTGTTTTATGATGAAGTTTTAAAAACTGAAATACGAAAATTCCCATTTAAAGGAGAAAATGTATAGTTTTGCTCTGATGTGAAGTTGAGACACAACTAAAGTAAAATGTGAAAAAAATTTAGATCAAGGAACCAAGACGATAGCATAAAAAACAAATACTTACAAGATAAAGTACTTCCGAACGTCTGAATCCATTCCAGAAACTAAAAGAGCTGTGTTTCTTTTCAACATTATTTTCTTGTGCCATAACCTGCACAAGAGGTGTGATTTGATAATTCAGCTTGACTGGCCAGCTGTGTGGTTACTCCCATTTTCATTACTTTGTCCTCCTCCCACTCGTTTCTTGAGGGACTTCTGCGATATTACTGTCTTCTTCTGCCTGGGATGTGCAAATATTTCCCAGAAACCACTTTTTCCTGCATCGCCTCGGCTTTATACTGCTCATAGTTTATCCTCAGCCGAGACTGCAGTTCATCTGAGGTCATTGTTTTAAAGTATGATGGATATAAATAATTTGTCAGTATTAAAAAATATGAAGCAATGAAATCTTAACATGGAAAAAACATCCATAAAACTCACTGTTTGGGAGTCTTTTTATTGATGCCATATTTCCTGCAGTGATCACAAGGTGTGACATGAGATGGTTATGATGGGATGTTTCAGCAGATTCGATGCATTTTAATTGGACTGAAATGTCCATTTATTGCTTTTCCTCTGGTTTTATTCTTTTAAAGGTGTCATTTCAAGCACTGATTCAGATTCCCACTGGATCTGCTTACATCCGCTCCAAGTGTCCGTTCATTTTTAGTGAATTGTAGGAAAAACGCTGAAAGCATCATCAGTTTGAACTGTTTGGTTTGAATCTGTGTTTTCGTTGCAGGGGGCAGAGAAGATTTTTAGAAACAGGACCATTGTAGAATATGATCGTTTAGAATAATACTTGATAATTCTCTTTCATTGACTCATCAGAAAGAAATTATGTTCGGAGGCAGTCCTCTCTTCTTATGAAGACATCCAGCAAAAGTGACAAAAGTGTCAGGAAGTCTGTGAGAATCATCCAACTGGGAGTGAACAGAGTGACGTTTCTTCTCACATGCAAGATTAATGATGGTTGTTAAGGCTTTAACACCGGACATGTCGCGGGCGACGCCTGAATGACACACACTCTTTGACCTAGCGTGAAGCTTCGACCGCTTATGCAATTAGCCTGAGTCGGCTGACGTAGACAAAAGCAGCCTTTGACACCAGCTTTGTGCTGGTGTGTAACAAAGTGTTGCATAGCGAAGCAAAGCAGCTGGCTTACGTTGATGAGTGTTGCATGTCAGCACCAAGCTGCTTTTGTCTGCTTTATATTCCATTAAGTGCATCAATGGTTGAAGTAAGTTACGGAAGTCCAGGCATGTCCAAAGTCCAGCTCATTGGGCAAATGCAGACCATTAGAAATTGCAGCCCCGGCACGTTCTAAAAACTATGTGCGATCAGCTAAGTTAGATTTGAAGTCGTTGTAAAGCCGTGGTAACACCGTCACACGACCCTTTGGTGACACTTTCTGGCTCATTTGTAAAATGTAAGCTGTAAATAAAAAAGAGGACGTTCGCATCTAGAAAAGTGGCATTTGTCTTTTTCTCAGTGAGGTATGAAATACTGTGTCTTCCTGATAGGCCGAGATGCTGTAGCTGTTTTCCTGGAGTTCAAGAGGGACGACCAGATCAGACAGGTTAACTACCACTACTGAGAAGGAACTAAAGAAGAACAAACTAAACCTACATGAACATATTTAGAAGAATTTGTTTTTTTTTATTTAAAGAAGAAGATAGAAAGGCTAATAAAATTTGCATTTAATGTTAAAAAATGTCATCCCTCATTGTCAATCAAACATTTTCACTTCACTGAACTTGGCCTTCTTTGCAAAAGGTTTGGACACTCCTGCAGTAATCAAAAGGATGTCAACTCTGGAGCTAAAGCTCCGGCGTTAAAAGGGTCAAGCTATGCAATTTGTGAGGCGGGGGCGTCCAGTTTCAACGTTAAGTCAACGTAGACGTGCTGAGCAGTCCTGCGTCAGGCGCAGAGTCTTATAGGTTCTCCTATGTCCTATGGATTTAGAAAAAGTCCCATCTGCATGTCGATGACTCTAATAGCAAACATTTGTCTGCAGTGAGAACAGAGGCAGCCAGCTTCCAGCCATGCAGAACAATAAAGTTGGCTCCTATTTTCAGGAATATTGAACTATTTAAACCATAGTGACCTGCAGTAAAGTCTGACCTCATGCAAAGCAATACATGTCATAAAAAGAGACTGATTTACTTAGAAATCCTAGTATATGTGTAAGAAATCAACCTTATATCAGTGATATGATAAATGGGTTAAGGTTTAAAAGGTTTACACAGAGAAGCGCTCAGACATTGAATTATTCATGACAAATGCTCACATTTCTGTGCTTACGCTGCTCGACTGAGTGATTCTTTTCATAAAGGAAAGCTCTGGCTGCATGATCACTTCAAGATTTATGCATCTTTGCATAGTTTCAAAAATAAACGCCTTATAAAAATGATGTAAATATGTGATAACAAGATTCAATCACAGGGGATTACAGTTTACAGCTCAACTTTTATGGAAACATTGTGCTTATTCAAATCATCTTCATACGTTTATCGCACATGGCTGTTTTGTACAAGCCAAGTTTTTAACCTTTCCTTAAACAACATTACCACCGTCTGCCTGATGCAAAACACTGAAGTTGGAATCTCTGCCCACATCTCAGGAAATGATGGTGCATGCAAAACAAAAACTTCACTTAGATGACTCATTTCTCCCCTCCATTCCAGAAGTCAATGCCCGCTTATTTGTTTGTCGTGTTTATGGCAGCCTTGACAACTAATAACTTTCTGTGGGAGTTTCTTGTGGGTGGTAATCTACACCGGCAGATCGGCGAGCCATATGTTCTTTGATTATTGAAGGTGATGTGCGAGAACGCTGTCAGCCCACTGCGTTGTGTTATCTGAAGCAGACACACAGGTCAGAGCTTGCAACCAAAGCCCGACATATGCTAATGAACTCCTCTCATCAAATATGCATGGAGCCCTCCCAGGACAGAGCTGTGGCAGAGGCGTGATTTTGCAGGAATTATGGGAACAGTCATTTCCATTTTGTGGATGCCAAATGAGGAGTGACCTGTGGGAGAGGCATGTCTGACCCGTGTCAAGGCGGGTCCTGCCAGATTTCCTTGACGAACTTTGCAGATCAGTTTTGACTGTTAAGGTAATGTGGTGACAGGGAATAAATGGATCCGGTAGCGCGGCATAACCTTGCCGAAATAATCTTCCCCTGAATCCAGTCTTCCAAGTCTGGTAATTAATCAAAGACACTGATGTCAATGAGGGCTCTGGTTATGAAATTAGAGGCATGCTGTCTTCCATTACTGTAGCGCTTATAAGTGCATTAGCGAGTAGGGGGAGGCAGTAAACCAGGTGCGGGAACCCTTTGCTTCATTCGTCATCCGTTTGTGGTTTTCCTCTCTCATCAGCAGCAGCAACAACACGCATCTTCTAACACTTCAGAGGAATTCTTCGCCAACACCAGTTAGCCAGCATTGGAAACCGCACCAACAAGAGCCGCTTTGCAAAATAATAAATGAGCTTTTCCTAATGAAGTTGGTGGTGCGACCGTTTATTTCAAAAGAATTGCAGCTCGGCTATCTTGAAAAGGCAATTGTATTTTAGTGAAGCCTATTACTTGCACTCAGAGATTCATGTGCTTGAAGATGTGTCACTGAAGCAGGATGCAGCTTTTTCATGGCCTCAGGCCATCGTGGTGCATTTGAACTAGGTTCAGGTATTCCACATGATTTTTTTTATGATGCCACACATTAAAACACGAGGAAAATCCTATGTAGCCACAGAACTCAATGTTTGCATCTGCATGCATTAAATTGGACAAAACTTAAACGGCAAACTAACTAATCCGTGCAAAGGCTTTAAACCTTATTTTAGACATTTAAGATCTTTTAGCAGCTTTGAAGTTGTTCTAACTTCTCCTTTTTTTTCTTAACATCAATACTGTCCAGAGTTTTTTGTGTTTTTGTGTCATGAAGAGCAAGGATCTACAAATAAAGAAAATATTATTAAAATGAGTCCAAATCATTCAGACTCTTAATAGAAAAATAGATTTAAGACAGAAAATACTCAAATTTTACTGTAATTTATGGTGTAATTATGTGGATGTTATTTTAAAGTATAATGTTGACTGTTAGTGAGACTGTTATTCATTGTTATCATTTTGAAAACAAAAATGTTGATTTCTGTTCTAAGAAGTTCTAGTTTTAGATTTTATGAGGATTTATTAAGATGAGCCAACTTTGACTAAGATTCTTATATTGCTCACTTTTTTTTCTAAAATGAGTCGTTTCCACTATTACGTCCAGTAACAGTTTTTTTTCTTACTGGAATCAAATTAACTACAATAAGGTTAAATAAGAACTCGAAAAACACAAACCATGTGGTCAGAACTGGAAAATAATACCTCTGGTTGGGCTGTAGAACATTCAGTTTGAAGTAATTCTAACAATTCACTTTTTCAGCTTATTTTTCATTTTTTAATGCTTGTTTGTAAACTTTGGATTTTGATATCTTATCAGATGTTTTGTTGAATAGAAAATTACTTCCTGCATTAACAGATTATTTTACTTCTTTTTTAGTGATTTTCATCTCAAGATTAGTGTTGTTTTCCTATCTTTAGGCCACATCTTTTTGCAGTGTAGACAATAGTAGCTTTACGATCAACATGAGTTCAGTACAGTTTTATCACACATCAGTGACGGTCTTTAGAATTCCACTCCAATCATCTTCTGATCTGTTTTCAAAGCATTCTAGTTTAGATCTAGTCATCTAAGTGGAAGCATCGGAATGGAGCGGAGCAGGGAGCCGACTGAAGCATTTATGTCACTGCTACAATTTGACCAAAAGAATCCTCAGAAAAAC
Source organism: Oryzias latipes (assembly GCF_053564925.1). Classification (NCBI taxonomy): domain Eukaryota; kingdom Metazoa; phylum Chordata; class Actinopteri; order Beloniformes; family Adrianichthyidae; genus Oryzias; species Oryzias latipes. The sequence goes on from NC_136256.1 coordinate 29,155,825, forward strand.
AACTTTGACCGTCTTTTTCTTTTCCTGTCCCACAGGAACATGTTAAAAACACCAAAAACAGCATTTCCATTGCAGTGGGTCTTTCTGTTTCAACACCTATGCATATCTAATGACTTTTTATCCATATTTCCAGAACTGTTAGACTTTTTCACCTAAAACTGTCTCCTTTCACATCAGGCTGAACCGGTTCTGCACAGACTCAGCAGGTCCACCTCATGCCTTCCAAAACAGCAGCTAGCTTAATGATGGAGGTCCATAAATGTCTACAATCGGCTTAGCATAATTACATTTAGTTTCAGCTACTTCAAGTATGACCTTTTACCAGTCAAGATCCTCAGAAAAGGTTTTTGCGTTGCTGTAGAGCTTAAAGTGTTTAAGTTTGGAACAATAGTAAAGTAGTTTAGATCAAAGAAACGCTCAAGAAAGAAACTAAATTCAGACCTGAGGTTACCCCCCCCCCCCCCCCCCGCCGTTTATAAATGTGTAAACAAGCTTTCTTTCATCCAGTTGCAGGTAGCCATTGCTGCTAATGTAGAAAAATGCATTTCATGCTGCCTTGACAATGCCCATCATCGGCTCAGAATGCACCTGCATTGATTGCACGTCCATCAGACGGCGTGCTGTAAACCCAATTTCAATCTCCAGATGTCATTCATTGTCAACGTCTGTTCCTTTTTAGTGTGATGGCTCAAAGAAAGCTAAATGTTTTACAGAAAACAATGTGAGCTTGCTCTGTGCTCTGACATTTCACACAATGCATGAGCCAGTTTGAAATATGAACTGCCAATAAATCTACTTCACACCTTTATGGACAAGAGAAACCAGGAATCCAAGCTTTAAACGGCCTCTTTTTCTACGCTTTTCTACCAGGTGTGATCATGAGGAAATCATGGAAAATAAAGCTTGATTTTCATTAGTAATTAGTAATTAAAGTGCCATTAAAAATGATGATTTCCAGCGTTTATGGGTGTGGAATTGCCGTGAGAGTGAAAGGGCTGTGGCACAGTGTGTGGTGGCCGGTAATTGACGGCAAAAATAGTCACCGTTTCCCCTACAGACGAGTATTCCAGCTAATTAGAGGATGCATCCAGAAGAACTGTCTGGTGTAGAAGTAATCTATCAAGGGGCACATAATTACAGCACTTACTTTCATGCTTGGAAGTGAAAGTAGTACAATTTATCATGGAGCAGATAAAAACTAAAGCAGGTAGGAGGTAGGAAAAGAAGGAGCCACAGAATGCCACTCAAACAGCGGCATTTAAGGTAAAATACATTAAGAGAACATATGCCCCATAGATGAAGCAAAAGAAACTCCACTGAGCAGCATAATGTGTTTTTTTATATATTTAATTTAGAGACTGTAAAATAAGCAACACCAATACTATATATATTTCTTCCTTTTAGGTGATGAGCTCCACAGATGTGGGTGGTGTCAAACTGAAGGTCTGCTTTAGGGTCTGACGCCCGCTGAAGGACCCCACTTTACATCTCCACACATCGCCTCCCGTCATTCATTCTACATCGTCCTGGACTTTGAACTTCAACTTGGGGACCTCAACTCCACAGATTGCCAATGCTAACAAGGAACTGCCTGCTGCTGTTCCTGTGGATTCTCGTTAACGCGGGTTCGGTTTCTTCCTCACGGCCACCTTCATCTCCACTGGGACGAGGCAGGGCGGGAAGGGAGCACGCCAGGAGCTCGGCGGGCTCTGCGAGGAATGGAGCGGCTGGATTTCAGCGGGTCAAGAGGGGCTGGGTGTGGAACCAGTTCTTTGTACTGGAGGAGTACATGGGGTCAGACCCTCAGTATGTGGGCAAGGTAAGGAGCCTTTTTCCTATTATTTTTCTCTCTTTTCTTTGCAGTTATTTATGGGATGGCAGAGGTCATAAATCACATAGTAAGAAGCGCAGAAGAAATTGAATTGGTGGTAAACAGAAGGAGCAACTTTACATGAAGATAAAATGGGATAAAAGGAACCGAAAATGAGAAAGCTTAGATTTTCTGTGGTTTATGTTAAACGCTGAGTTTTATACTGAACTCAACATTTCGTAATCCTTATCTTAGATAAACACCACAACACTGACTTATTTAGACCGTAACTGTCCTCTTCCTGTGGGAATAACTGTCCAAATCCTGCTGAAGTCCTAATAGATTTATAGCTGATGGACACTGAAAAGCATCCAGCATTCATAAAGAGTTGCAAGTTGCCTACTTTCATTTTGCTCTTTAAGCTTCAGCGCTTTAATCTAATAATGCCCCAGTTGTAAAACTGCCCTGTGTTCCAGTGAGAAGAAGAAAAATCTATAGACGCTAATGGAGCTGCGCCATAGGTTAGACTAGTTGGACACACGTGACAAGAGGAAAAATCGATGGCGTTGTTGAAATAAATTTAAATTACAGTCCTTGTAAAGCTGTCACAACATCATGGTTATGAGTCAGGGAGGATGCTGACAGCAATAAAGACAGCAGGGACCCTATAGCCCGAACCAAATCACAGGTTGAGATAAATAGGACTTGTGTCCCATCAGACACTCCTCCTGGCTCCTTTACAAACCCGGCCGTCTCTCATTTTTGGGAGGATTTCTTATTCACTTCTCTGGCTTTGGACATTTGCAAGCAAACTCTGTGGGGGCTTAAGGCTAAAGTTGTAATTTGGCACTCCTAGCTTACATAGGATAACAGTAAGACTGACTTATCTGCCCCAGTGCCACTGCAATCAGCCCTGACAAGCCGCGCTGTTTGTGGAAGTCTGTAAAGCTCAGGCAGGGAGAGGGAGTGCACTTCTGAGTCTCTAATCCTGAATCGCTGCACTCTTTGAAAATAACTGACCGAATCTCCAACACATGGAAAGCATTTAGAGGTTTTTAGATATTTTTATCCCAACAATCTTGAGGGATTTTTGCCTGATAAAAAAGGCTGAAATGTAAACAGGAGGATGCAGAAACTTTCAAGGATTCCTAAAGTATTGTCAGAGGTAATCTGCCTAAAGGCTTGCAAGAGACACTGAATCTGCATGAAATGAACGTTCAGTCTCCGCCTTATTCTTCTATTGTTTTCACTTTGGAGTATGTACACGATTTCAATTCAGTGACCTAAAAAGGATGGAGTGGCTCGTGAGACTGGCTTTCTCCTCAGCAGCAGAAGTGCCCTTCTGGACCAATTGAAGAAGTAATTATGTGATCCGACAGCAGCCTCTAAAGAGATTTAAGGGATCCAGAGAGAAAACAGCGTAAGGAGGGCACATGTAAAGCCTTTCCACAAAGCTGTATTCAAAGCAAATGGAAAATGGGCCAGGAGGTAACTACCCAAAGTGCCAGGGGCTGTCACTCAAACTGCCTGACGATGGTGATGGTGCAGGTTTGTATCGTCTGCTGTTCCAGAGCTGTGAGCAGGCCGTCGTGTGAAATCTCATTTGTAGAGTAAGCATTCTGGTTTGATCCCTTTAAAACAAATATGCATTTGGGCAGTGATGTAGGGTTGCAAATGCTGATAGTCCTTTGAGAAAATGTTTGGATTTTTTCAGTAAATTTGTTTGTCAAAGAGCAGAAACAATACTGCACACAAATATTCCCAATGTAAACCAGAAATAGAGTAAAGAAAAAAGTTCTACTTCAATACAAACAGATTCTTGTAGTACTGATGGCTCTCATATCATACTGCCTTTATTTGATGTTTTTCTGCCAACAAAACCAAATCATTTAAATATTTGCGTGTGTTTGGTCAAAGTCACTTATGTTTTTCCTGAAGTTCTGTGATTGAGACACAAAATATTTAATATTTTTTTTAATGCAAAGAACCGAACAGAATAGGAAAACTGAATAAAGTGGCGGTCAACCGGTAGGAAGAAGTCCAGAAAAGTTTAAACGCTTGGATAAAGGCAGATTTAACTTGTCTTTTAGTGTTTCTAGAGTTTCAAGCTTTGTGGCTGAATTATTAAAATGGGAATAAAGACAAAAATGGTGATAAGAACAAGAGAAAATGAATCAAAATTAATTACATACTTTATTTTCCCAAAAAAAGCCTTTCCTGGAAAAGATTTGCTGTTCAAATGTTAAAATAATAGAGAGCTGATATTGTGTATATTGTATGGTGGAAATTCTTCCATGCATCTTCTGAACTTGCTGAATTCTCTTTGGGGTTATGGGATGCTTCAAATATAAAATGTAGTTAGCAAAAAAGAATATTGGAGGTTATTTAAACTTCCTTAAATAACTGAAAATTTTTAGTGTTTAAATGTAGCTTTACAGTCTATGAAAATGAAAATAAATCATTTTCCAGCTCATCTGAATTTCTGTGCAGGTCCTACTGGGGATCCTGTTCTTTAAAACAGCATCAGATCAAAAGCTAAGATCTTAAATAAGCTTTGACTTTGTATATTGATTATATTCAGGAGATTGAATGATTTCTCTGAGACAGGGGCTGGAGGTGGTGCTGCATTGGTATCTGGGAGCTAAAATTTGAACACTCATGGAAAACATTTAGAAAATGCCGTCTTTATTGAGCTGGCATCAGAATATTTGAAGCTGGCCAAGGAACCAAAAAAGGCGTGAAAGGATTTGAATCATTTTGTGATTCTCAATTATTTCATTGTGTTCAGCAATCAAATAACAAAAAGGAGCCAAAAACGCTGTTCTATTTATGCCAGTCAACCTTTTAGGATGATCTCTCATGAATGTTTTCAATAAAAATAAGTGTTTGCTATAATTTGACAAAAACTGAACTTGTCAAAAACAATAAGCACCACTTCAGAACCAGCATTCTATTTAATGCATGACTGCAGGCTGTAATTGAAGTAGCCAAATCACTACTAATTAGTGCTAGCCATTAAAAAATAACTAACAAGATGCTAATTTTGTCAGTTCTGACGGAATACTAAATGCTAAGAGGAAGAGGGGAAGTGTGTGATGAAGAGCACAGTCAGTGATGGAGTCATGCTTCAACTCGTTTGCTTTATCTATGAATGGACAGAAACCCATTGTCTCAAAGCAACAATGTGGTTTTTGTGACATTTTCCTTTCTAAATAAAATGTCAGCATGTATATTTTCTGAGTCTTTGATTGGACAGGATTGGTATGGATGACAGACAAAATCTGGGAGGAAGTTCAGTTTGAACCGGAGTTTCGTCACGTGTGCAGAAAAATAATTCTGAGGCAGACTGCTTTTTGTTTTGGTCGAGTCAGTTCATAAATTCATAGCTCACCATCAACTAAAGCTTTTTTTCTGATATGGATGGACTTTTCTTGTTTCTGTTATACATGTAGAACACGGGGTCTGCAGCCTTTCATACTAAAAGAACCATTAGGGCCCATTTCTCACTAATAAAAACCTAATAAGAGCTCCAAAGTTTTAAATATGTTGATCCTGTTTTGCATTCGTACTATTGTTACTTTTAAAATGTTCATACATTGTATAATAATTACATACAGAGAAAAAAGCTTTTTTTTTTTTTTTTTGCTTTTGGCAGAGGCTCGCTTGACTTCCTTTCAAAATAAAAGTCATCCTGTGCTACATTGGATCATCCAGTTTAAGCTCATGTACTCCCAGGAAAAGTTTAAAACAACACAAATCTCTGGTTAATTCTTAGGTCCACTTTGATGGGCTGTTATCCTTTTCCCTGCTAATGTTAATCTGAGTATAAACTTTGCTTCAGTGGTTTAGAATTCATGTATATAAACATTTCTGTTCTTTTTATTTCCCTTATAATAAACCTAGCTGTGCAGGATAAGTGTGAAATGTGCTTTAAACTCACAATATAAAAAGATCAAACGCTTTTTGATAGTGTTTAATAACCTGCATATTCTGGAGGAAGAGTTGAGAGCACAAGGCCTCCTGATCAGTGTCATGCCAGCAGGGCTGTAAAAACTTTACATTTTATCTCACTGTGGGAGCAGGCACAAAGCCATTCATTTAGAAACCTAATCTGAATTAAATCAATGCTAACTAAGCATTTTTAGGTCTACATTCATTTTATGTTTCTTCAGCCAGAGAGCCACAGTGGAGGGGTACTAGAGCCACATGTGGCCCCGGGGCCTCATACCCCTGATCTAGAAGAGGAGGGAAACAGGAAGAGAGGGATTCTTTCCACTAGGCCAGGGTCACAGCTGAGATTGCTGCTTCTGCTCATGTGACATTGCTGTGCACCTTGACGTGGAGTTTTGTTGGCCGGCAGACGTTTCTCTGAGGGGAACATATGGTCCAGAGGAGAGAAGAGACGCTCCTCAAACTGGCACATCCTTCCTGGCAAGCTGCTCACTTAGAGAGAGGAGGGGAAATGAAGGAGCTGAGGCTGAAGTGAAGGAGGGCTCCTTCAAATGTCCAACCATAAATATGTTCTTCAGTTTTGTTGTCTTTTCTTCATTTGTAAATGTTTCTGGTAAATTAAAAAAAGAAGCTGCTGGAAACCTGAGGGAGGCATCAGACTGATCAGCAAAGTCCAGCCTCAGTCTGAGGTTCGGCCCTTAGAGAGACTGAATGAAACCAGGAGGCGTTCGCCCATCCGTTAGGACCGACTGCCCCATGTTCAACTGCTGTTCACATGGAACCCTTCTCCACTTCGGCCTTCAAAGTTCTCGTTTGAATATTTGCTACTACCACCAAGATCTGCACCCGCGGCGGCTCCACCCGGGCTCGCCCCCCCCCCCCCCCCTCCCCTCCCCTCCCCTCCTTAAAACATTCACAATTTTGACCTTTGTCATACATTTAGTGTCCGATAACACCGGGCCCATGGTCTAAGAGGTAGCTGTTCCCTTCAATATCGTTTTTTGTTTTTCTGCAGTGACAAACTGCCCAAATCAAATCACCTGAGTCATGAAGCTAAACTGTTTTTGTTTGCATGTCTTCATTTTTGACCGCTTTCTTCAGTTTTCTTCTGGTCAAATGGATTTATCCAAAATAATAAATTAAACTGGCATTATAACAACCATGTAAATGTGACCATCTCCTCAGCTCTCTGGAGTCTGGGTCATCTGGAGCGTGCAGATCCCACTGTCTCATTGTTTTCTGGACCAAATCAATCAGCTGCTCGTGTGCCGTCATCATTACTCTGTTATTTTCAGAGTTACTTTCTGGATGTGGAGAGCCCTGATACTATGCTCTAATCATCTAATGAAATGTTTTCTGTCCAAATGAAGGTCAGAGATGAGTCTGCTCTCATGAAAGGCCAGTTGCTCCTCTCCACCTATAGGGTGACAAATACCTGCCGTCTGTGGATTCCTTTCAGTCAGTCTGTCATATTCCAGAAAATGTTGGCCGTAATTTCCTTCATTATCAGCTTGTTTGCAAATGTCTCCTCTAAATCTGGGTTGTAGTCCAGCTGAGCAAAACCCACCGTGAAAGCTGTGATATAAAGAAGAATGGCCTCATCCTTCATCCTGTTTGAAAATAAATCAAAACATGCAAAGCAGAAAGAAAGTCAATAAAATAGTCCAGACCCTCAAGAAAAAGGTCATTTGTTAGTGACCTGCTGTGTGTTTATGCAGACATTTCTGCCTGAATAAAAAAAATAATCACATTTTACACTCATACTTCTCTCTGGATTGTTTATTCATTTTTTGTATTGTTTCACTCCAGAATCATGACTTTTAACCGTTATTTTAAGTAACCAGTGCAGTACGCCATGCCATGTAACGCCATGCCAGCATGTCTGTTGATCCCAGCGGTTCCATGGGTGGAACAAAGCAAACATTCATGTGTGCTTACAGTTTAAAGAAAGTAAGACTTATACATATATATTTATGTAATAATCTGCAGGGAAACAGTCTTTTTTTTGTTTTTCATGGATCCCATCTGCGTCTGTTTGAAGTAGCAGTGGGTTGAAGCAACAGGTTAGTGTGGAGCACGGAGGCTGTGGCTGCAGGTGGAGCTCCGTCCAAACCGTTTGGTTCACCACCAGACAATCTGTGCAACAAAACAAAGGCAGCAATTCAAAACCAAAACAGATGAATGACAATCAGAAAGTCAGTCTGTACTGAGAATTGGATTCACTATGGTGTCAAAAACACATCTTACCACAAACATTATCAAAGTAACTTTTTTTTCTATGTATTTTTATGAACACATCCTTTTTTAATGTTTCCCTAAAGTTTGAAAATGTTTAAATACATTTCAGCATGTTTTGTTTCTAAGAGAAATGCCCATTACAACACTGTTTATTACTTTAGTCAGTAAAAAAATTAAAGTAAAAATAGTGAAAGTAACTTCTTAAAGGGTCTTAATCCTTAAGATTAGTTTGCAAATCTTTACAGCAGTCATGTTGCACACAAAACACATTTTAATAAAACAATCCAAAATAAAATAAAAACATCCACTTCTGGTTAAAAGCTCAAGATTGTTTGTAATATAACCAGGCAGGATTGAGACAAAAGGAAGAGATTTCCTTTAGCTTGAAGAAATGCCATTGTGTTTAGTTGTAATTAACCCCTGTGAATGTACAAATGTAGTTATTGGACTCTTTAGAGTAGTTTGGTTCTAAATTAAGCCAATAAAATCATCAAGATAAAGATAGCAAAGACAAAACAAAGAGCTTTGGTAAATGTTTGGTTTTAATTAAGAAATCCAACCTGATTATGTTGTTCCTTTTGTCACTTTTAATTGGTGATGAAGAAACTTCTGCAAAGTCAGCTGACAGCCTGTTGTTCATAATAAAGTCCTTTATCCTCCTTAGCTTATCACAGCGTCTCATCTCTGTTTTCTGACTCATCATCCTCTCTGACACCAGCTAAAGCACATCCCATCATTCTTTTTATTCAACATTTTTACTGCAAACCCTGAAGGTACCTACAAACCCTCTGGCATGTTCTAGAATGAGTTTTACGCAGTTTCATGAACGCACATCCAGCGTGATGTTCAAGGACCTAAAGGGCTTTTCACGACCCTTTCAGATTAAAATATATCCATACATATCTATATGACGATATATTATTACCTTTGGCACTCGAAAGAACAATTTTTTTTAATGAAGTTATTTTTCCAACCCAGAAGTTAGACGTCTTGATCTTTGAGGCCCGACCTTTATTTCTGTGTGGGCTCCGCCCATTTCATCACGTCAGCCTACAGCCGGCCTCGGCAGCATGTCTGCTTTTCGCCTATGGAAACAAACCACGCCCGAAACGTTTCTCCACAGAGAAAGCGGGCGTGTGTGTTAGCCTGGGGGCGGGGCTGGCAGCGCGGTCTCTTCCTGGAAGGGGCTGTTTTTCACTTTGTGACATCATCATGAGAGAGCGCACTCGTTTTCGTGGATTGGGAGGGGCCGGTGCTCAGATAGCAGGTTTTCAGAGGAACACTCGGAAATGCCTGAATGAATCAAAATACCACTTTGGGGTTGTTGTTTTTTGTGAGGACTTAACATTATGACACACTTTAAAGCTCAAAAGGTTGACTTTGCATAGGCCCTTTAACAACTTGCATTGGGATGCGTAAAAGCGAGCGTTCTGAACGCAGAAGCCAACATTCGGGTTGACTCACGTTTACATAGACCGTTTCATGAAAGTGGCCGCCTAAGTGAGAGATGTGTCGGTAACCTGTGCATATCAGGTTACAGCAGGTTTTTAGGCTGCATGAACTCAGAAAATGCAAAGATGAATAAAAGCAACAACAAAAAAATGACAGACTTGTTTTTAGTATGACTTACATTACATTTTGTTTATGTAGATTCTTTGAATATTCCACTGTGAATCCTAAGAAGCTATAACAACTACAGTGTCGGCATGTTTCCAGTAGATTTCAAAGCTTTGGAGGATTTTCACACCATGAAAACATCAGAAACCTGAGAGAAAAAACTAAACCTCACTGGTTCACCTTATCTGAGGGCAGATGTGCTGTTTGCTCGGTTTAAATCAGCTATAAGGGTGTGGAGCTGGTACAGCTAGGTCATTTCAAATGAGAAGGGAAAAAAAACAATAAGTAGATATAAAAAAATAAATGGAAGATAAAACAGAGATGTCGTTTTTCATTGTGTGAAAAAAACAGGTGGAATGTCAGTATTACTATCAAAGGAACATTTGTGATAACGCAGGAGTGAAGTGTTTATGAAAATGATTCCTAATGGTGTCATTAGGATAAAGCAGCAGAGAAAACAGAGCTGGTCTCAGAGAACACCGCACAGCCTCGGGTCATTTTCTCCATATTTTATCAGTGTTATAAAATATGGAACATTTGCAGTGTTAGAATTGGGACGGGGTCACATTGAATGAAGTCCCCTCCTATCTTTATTCCACCTTCTTATTGTTTATTCCAGTTTCTTGTGTTACTTTAAGGGATAAGCGCAGAATTTTCTTTTTTTTTCTAGAAAAAGAAAAGCCTAAAAAAGTCACTTTTGGACAATCAGTGGCTGATTCATGTAAACGTACATGTTACATACATAAACGCACATGTAACGTGTACATGTTAATGGCAGCAAATTAAAGCTAAAGCCTCAAACAAGTAGAATAGATGGAAAATATATAGTTTTAAAATGTAGCTGTAATACAATAAAACAAAAACTAAAAAGAACATTTATTGCTTCACCATTTTTGTAATTTGCAGCTAAATAATGTCCTTTATTAAGGGCATTCATGTACACTCGGAACAAAAACACGAGTATCCCCTCCATTTCCAGGACCCCCAAGACTCACTAGATTGAAAAATGAGTCCACAAAATTTACATTTATTTTGAGGTTTGTCTGCATGTTTGCTCCTTTAGAACTCTACTAAGTACCTTATGTTATTTTTATTAAATAATTTGTGTAAGTGCGTATGTTTATTTATAGTAAACATGAAGAACGAAATGTTTGTGCAGCTGTTTAGACCGTACTTATGCCAGAAGGACTTCCTCCAAGGACACAATTGAGATTTCCCTTTAAAACTCCTGCAGCACGTCTCTCCTCAGCCCGCATCAGCTGCCTTTTAAACCGTCAAACATCCTCTATGATGCTTTCCAGAGATCGATTTCTAGGTCATTTTCCTGAGGAAGGAGGGAGGAGAGCTGATGCGGGGCACAAATTAAACAAATGTGAACAAAAAAAATGAGTCTATTATTCCAGATTCCAGACAGTTTCATGGAAGCACAGGTTTCCATTCCTTGGTTCGACATGGAAATCACGCTGGAGCCAGAGATTCTTTTACAGTGAAAGTTTCTTTGCTGAGTTTCTCTGCAGGATTTTAGTGGTTCAGAGCAGCAGCAGCTTTTAACGTGATAAATCACTGATGGATTGGATTTTTGTTTTCTGACGCTAGAAAATGATAAACAAATGAAGGCAACTTGGTGGAAAAGTGTCCCATTTTAAAACACACTCAGTATTAAAACACACTAAGTGGTACCAGTAGACATTTCATACAGTCAGGCATCACTCTGACTACCCGTAAAACCATCGGGACAGGACAAATGACAATGGCTTCATTAGAACAGGAATGAGCAGCAATAGTCCCAGCAGTTTGGATTAAATGTGGCATTTTTAAAGCACCCGCTCACTTCAGGCAGTGGTTATGTCAAAATGCTTGATAATCTCATGTTTATGACGATGCCGACATTTGGCAGCAGAACCCACACATTGGTGGAGAAACCTGTGGAGAATCTTTATTTGATTCCTATAGCTCTTTTTCCAGATTTTGGGACCTGTTGGGGTAGGACCCAAAATGCAGGAGACCAGGCTTAGTGGCAGAAACGTATGTATTTAAACATGAGCCAATAAAAACTAAAACCCACAGACACATGACCCCAGCGAGAAGAAAGAGGTGACACATCAGAAGACCTGGAAACCAGAGACTTAAATACATTGGAGGTCATTAACACAAATCAGGACAGCTGTGGATAATTGATAACCTACCTGCTGTGACTAGTGGGGGGGTGCAGAAGATGACAAGAACCAAGGAGATGTCACTAAAGGATTGAATTAGAGTGAACAATCCTCACCATAGAAATGTAGCTGGAAACATTCTAATGACAGAAAAACTAAAGTTATGTCAGAAGAAAGAAGCAAATTATAGGAAATTATTGTGACTGGAATTAAATTTACTTTTTCAGTAAGAAACAGAAAAAAAAACAATTGTGTCGTAAAACACATTTATGTCAGAATTCTGACATTAATTCTGAATCTTTTAAAAATCAACATAAAAAACACAAAAACTCTTGTGGTGATTTTTATTTTTACCTTTTTAATGTTGAAATTAAGTAGACCTCCTAAATAATATATACAGTAAAAAAGCTTTTCAAGGACTATGTGTAAGCGTCGTTGTAATTAGTTAATTTTTGCTTTGACTGAGTAACTGACTTCTGTAATGACATTCTGTATTTACTTTCTGAAAACATTTATTTATTGTCAATTTTTGCACAGAAATCTGAAGCATTTGGTTCAATTTCACACGTTTTTCTTTTTTTACAAATTGTAAACATTGCTATTGATTAGTCGGTAGCATGGGTACAATTTACCCATAAATAAATTGGTAAACATACCGTCTAACATAAAACATTTGGCTCGCTCATAATGACAACCCTTTGAAATATTTTTTTATAGTGCAACATTGAATACGAAGGGATCCATGGAATGATTTGCATTAGATGAAAAACAATTCTCCTTTCGTTTGTTTAACACGCTTTAGCTCCACTGTTGACACTTTTTGACTTCAGTCACTTTAAACCGTTTTCACAAAAAACACTTGTGATGTGTTGCATACTGGAGCTCAGCCGACACGGGTAGCCACTTTTCTCTGTGTCTGAATCAGCTGATTCACGTTTACCGTGTGAGCTGTGGAAGAGGTGGATTTATTTGTTTTCCAAAGATGAGCTCACATTTCTGCAAAAATATTTAGAGAAAACTTTTCTCTGGCTGCTCAAGCTTGGTCCCATCTGATGCTGCATCAGAGTTGAAAAGACTGTTAACCTCAAACTAAAATCATTTTGAATTTCAGACCGGCCCCGCTGGCTTCAGGACATGCTCCATCCTCTTTACATGAGCGGCGTGCATTCTCCTTTCTCATTTGGTGGAACCAGGCTCACTTCACTTTGTTAAGACACTAGTCAGTGGAAAGAAATGATACCAGGTTCAAATCACGGCTAAAATATTAAGAGGCAGTCTTCCTCCTCAATAAACATTTTAGCTGAAAACATGCAGAAGCATCGGCCAGCAACCATTTCTCACTCGAATACTCGGATAAATGATTTATATCTAAGTCAATATGCCAGTCCTTTTCATCATGGCTGCCACTGTCTCTCCTACATTTTTATTTTCTTACTCGCCATCCAACGATGAAAGACCATCCCTTTTATTGATGGCTCTTCTCCCAGGTCAACCTCACACATTCATGAGATTTATTATTGAATTGGATCTTGCAGTTTAATCTTTCAATAAGCACCAATAACACGGACATAAAAACCCTCTGAACAAGACGTACACACCCGGCCGGCAAAAGAAAGATTCCATATGAAATTTACAAGCAATGGTGAGTTCCACGCTGTTAAACATTGTTCAGTTTAAATGGTCTGGATTTAAACAATAAAACTTTAACCTGAGAGGCCCCGTATTTAAACGGCAAAGCAGTTTGCATGCCACAACGATGATAAATACTTCAGAAGAACAGTCTGCAGGAAAGAAAGAAAAAACAGCAGCTAATTAACTTCAACTCACAAATCACACGCTTCATAACTTAATTGCATTACACAGAAATGTGCACGGTTATTCTGTGACCTACAGCTAAGTGAGGCTAAAATCAATGTGCCAAACAATAATCTTCCATAATTTTGTTGATTTTTCCACTGTATCCTTAAAGAAGGACCAACAAAATCGGATTTTCTTACACCATTGAAGATTAGTGAAGGCTTATCTGGAAGGCTGTTTGTGTTAAATTATTGTTTTTACTTTAGCAATTTAGAAGGAAATGTGTCTGGTTTAACCTTTTTTGTGCAAATTTGTTTATAAAGCAGAGAAGACATTTTAGAAGAATATATTTAAAAAAAAAACTGTTTCTTAAAAATTTGGCTTTGCACTTCTCTATGATATGCAACGTGATGTCAAATGACGTTTCTCTTGAAGATTATACATGAGGTAGTTAGTGATGCAGCATATGGTTAGGACGTTTTAGGAGGTTGAGGTCATTGAGACTTATAATATATGTTGATGATGAATGTTTCTAGAAACTGTGAAAGAACGGCTAAAATTAAAGCTAATGGTATCATTCATCTGTGCTGCCAGAGTCATATATTTCTTATATTTCATTCTCATGATAATGTACTTCTCCTTGTATTCACTGTATCATGTTCCCCAATGATATTGTAATGACTCTCTTCATATCACTTACAACCAACATTTTCCAGTCGTGAGTCGACACTGACGGGGAACGTTCTGTACATCTTTATGTCGGTTATTTCACGTTAGCTGCGTTTTAAAATATTTGACCGCTGAGCAGGTGTGTAGTGTTTTTTCATTTATTTGATTATATCTAGTGTCATTTTTTTGGTTAACAGAGATTCCAGCCAATTATTCAAAAAGTATTCTGCATCCACCCATAAGGACAATTGTGACTGAAGCTTCAAAATAGACCCGGTTAACTTGAAAGCTTTGAGGGTTAACACCACTTAACAGCTGAGTCAGACCTCAATACTCAGAAGTACTCTTCTCCCTGGTGGCTTAGTGTCAGAGATGGCGGTTGCTGAAGAACCCAAACATGAGCGGAGGCAGGTTAACTAAAACCTGAAATCATAAAATGAACAAAATTGTGGTAACTTGATGTGGCAGAGACAGACACAGAGGGTAACAAGACTAAACGAAAGGGATTGAAGAGCAACAAGTGTCAAGTGGAGAAAAAAAAACATCAGCTAACATTGACTGACGGGGGGGTCAGAGAGCATCAATGATAGGAGAACCAAAGCTGTAGATATATAAGCACAGAGTTGCCCCAATACTGTTAGTGTTTTCACACAATACATTTAGAAGTGAAGCAACAGAAAACAAAATCCATAAAACTGAATTGATGGTAGCGCTTAGGATTGCTCAAATTTAGTGGCTCAATGCTACTTGACTGTCTGCTTATCAGCTCTGGATTTAGCTACCATCACATGACCAGAGGAGGCCTAATGCCTAATATTCAGTCATGTAATTGCAAGTAGCTGAGGGGTAGTGGAGTAGCTTAATCCAAATGTGAGTGGGCATCCGTTTTGGATCATATTAGCTTCTTCATAAACTGTAATCACAGAAAACACATGTGATTAATAACTGCTACAGGGAGATTCATACCTGATTTTTTCAGATCAATGCAAGTCTTGTTCATTACACCCATAAATTCCAAATCAGTCTCTGACAAAGTTGTGAATAACGCAGCCCTGGACCTTGGTGGCTGATAATTTGATTTACTTTGATTTGTTTTTGTGAAAAGTGCATCAAGGTTCTTTTTTTTTATTTTATAAACAGGATCTTATTATTAAAAGATCCTAGAATTGTTGCACACAAACAGTCTGCACAGCTAAGCCTAATATGTTGTTGCCTAAAAATGTATTGCATTAAACCAGTTTGGCTTCATTGTTAGATCATGGCTAAGTCAGACCCACAACTGACTTCTACTCAGTTCTCATCCTAAACCTGGACCGGAATGTCAGAACTGTTGAGCGGTCTGAGTGAAAGTCCACTTTGGACCTGACTGGTCCTGGAAGAGTTGGTGTCAAAACCAGAGCAGGATATAAAGTAAACCTGTATTGACACACACACACACACACACACACACACACATATATATACTGTGGCTGGATATTTGCCAGTAGAACCCCCCCATGTGTTTTTGCCTCCATCCTTATTACCTGACTCTGGCATGACACTATCCTGATAGGAAGCTCTGAGCTGTCAGCAGCAAAGAAATGGCTCACAAGCCAATATCGATCAGCTATAATAAGCTTGCAGGATTTGACATAGAATGCTCTTCCCATCACCTGCTCTCCGGCGCTGCAGAGACCCAAAAAAAAAACAAAAAAAAAGGAACTACTCAGCTCACACTCATGATATGGAAAGGTATGGTAGAGACCTGAAAAGATGTGGATATGAAGCCTCCTGAAACATAACAACAGACTGTCAACATGTCAGACAGCTGAGCTCGGAGGACTGGGACTTGGACTCAGTATGGATTTTACCTCCCAGAGTATTGAAATAAACTTAATACAACAGCATGGTATTAATAGAAGCCAAAGCAGTAACGGACACTAAAGCATTTGCAGACACATGCTGATGATTGACATGAAGGAGGGAGAAGCTTTATCTTCCCTAAAATGTTATATTTTAGGTAAGGCAGGTAAGGCAAACATTTCTCACAACTAAAAGACAAAAATGTGATGAAAGTCATAAACATAACTGGGGTGTTCATGGATTTGAAACTTGTTGGTTTGGGAAAGTTGGACCACCACCAAGTGACGGATCGTGATTGGCTGGATATCAGACAAAGGTTCCAGCTTTGATATGCATTCCTGAGGAGCTCCATATAATCCTGGCTGCAGAAATCCAATTACAGCCTTTTCTACCGAGGTAGGTTACGTTCTTTGCTGAAATCACTCAAATTAATCAATATGCAAGTTTATTGCCTTGCCTCTGTGGCACCATGTGCTGCAAATCCTGACAGTAACAAGGAGCCCTGCGCCTTCCAGATTAAGAATTCCACAAGACAATCCCTAACGCAAGTTTCACCACCAACAATGTCAGCTTCCACCGCCAGACAAGAGGCTCGAGTCTCTACAAATATAATGACTAGCAGGGATTTTTAAACGGTGACAGACGGAACGATCTGACCTACTGGCTACAAACAACATTACTGAAGTGAACACATATTATCCAATCCCTTTTGTCTTTGCATTCGGAATAAATTAGGTTTCTAGGAACATGTATTGATACCTAACAACTGAACCATCTGTTTGACTAACATCACTAAAGCTCTGAAATGTAAATATGTTTTGAGGAGCGGCATGCAAAGCAACGATCTGAAGGGGGAAAACTAAAGCAGAGGAATGCTAATGCAGGTCCTCGCAAAGAGAAGTAGACGTTACCAGGAATCTCATTTCATTTCCACGCACACACCAGCAATGCATCTTTTTATAGGCGACATGTCAACAGATACCCTGACTAGAGCATATTATTAATTACCGTCACTGGGAAAAATGAAGGTGGAGGTCATCCTCATCATTCTGTCAGCAGGCTCTTGATGAGTTAGGTGCAGATTCTGATTTGTTTTAAGTTATCAATAATGTCTGCATTTGAATTCTCCACACTCTGATAGTTTTGATGGTTAATGGGATTCAGAATGGAGCCATTAATAAAGCAACTATTTATTTTTCCCTCTGGTTAAAATAACATCATCTTTTGTCACATTAAAGTGGTTATGATTATGATTTTACATTCGTTTTATAAAGCGAGTGTGTTGACATTTAAAGACATCCATTGTCTGCTTCTTTAATATTCCTTTTTTAAAAGAAATTACCATTGTTATTTTAATGGATTTTTTAATTAATATCAGTCAACTTTGACTTATAATTAATGAAGCAATGGGCCTCTTCTTTTTTACAAAGAATTTGCATTTCTTTTTTGTGCAAATCAAATGCAACTCCACTGGGCACCAGCTCTGAATCACAAGAAAATGAATTTAAAAAGGCCGTTTCATGCTAACATGTTAAAAAAGACGGCCTTTTTGTTGCAAGTCAGAGAACAATCAAAGGTAAACTCCCCCTTCATCATTTGTGATAATTTATTCAGAATTAGAGCCATAAACACTTATGCAAAGTGATAGCACTGCTGTGTTGGCTCCAGGTCACTGGAAATCAGAGGTGTTTTGATGTATTATATATGTACAAACTTAGAAATTGAAATCATAGGTTTGATGATAATTGATCCCATGCAGGAGGGGATGAGGTTTTTGATTCTTCAAGACTTTTAATGATCCACATCAATTATAATAAACTCTCAGACTCAGTCAGTTTTCTTTTCAGGAGTTCTTTTCCTTGCATGTCCGCATATCTCTGACTGCCTTCATTTCAGGATAAAAGCTCCTGAACCCTGATACATTTGTTTTTTATTCAGACTTGTTTTCGGCATCAAAATGTTCATAAAATAAATCAAGAGTAACATACACTGGCAGATTTATTCGTTCAAGAGTTTGTTTCCCCCAAATGCCTGTGAAATGCCACTGAAGCGGATCCAAAGGTGTTGTTCTTTTCAGTGTGAATGCCACACAAACTACCCAGACATCCAAGGTTCTCATTCATCCTCGTGATGTTGAGTCATGGCATCTGGACTAACAGTCATCTTTCCTTGAATAGTGGTAGACAAAAGAAAGAATCCGGAGGACCAAAGACAGAGGGCTGCAAACTAAAAAGAGTAAATGACCTTTAGGACAATGCCCCCCACTTGAACCAAGTCCACTGGACTGTTTTAGGGTGTACCCAGACTGGAAGGCTCTGCGTTTGGTCTGTACCCAGACTGGAAGGCTCTGCGTTTGGTCTGTACACAGACTGGAAGGCTCTGCGTTTGGTCTGTACACAGACTGGAAGGCTCTGCGTTTGGTCTGTACATAGACTGGAAGGCTCTGCGTTTGGTCTGTACTCAGACTAGAAGGCTCTGCGTTTGGTCTGTACTCAGACTGGAAGGGTCTGTTGGTCCGGACTGAATCTGCTGAATGTGACCCTTCCTGACCCTTGCGTTTTGTCTGTATTCAGACTGTCTTCAAGCAGGCTTTCCTGTTTCAAACCAAAGCTTGTAACAAAACCATGTGACTAAATATCCATTCAGTAATTGGCCAGGAATTGTGAGGGCAGGGTAAAGAGGCAGAAATTATAATCATAAACTTTGCAATTCTTGTTGGGATAGATCATTTAGACGTTCTGTTCCAAGCACAGAGCGTATTCAGACTGAAGAAACTCAGAGCCAACCGAAGCTCAGTCCGATTAAAAACGACCTGAGATCACCACGAAAGATGGGTCAGAGAGCAATTCCTGGACCTGGACAGAGGTCCACTTGGCTGTATTCAGACCAAAAATTTGTTCCAGGTTATGGGGTAAACAAACTCTAACTCACTTTAAGCGAACCAAATGTGTCCAGTCTTAATACACCCTCAGTGTGAAAGCATCCCCGGTCACTGTTTTCTGAATCTGTGGTTTATCTTCTCACAGCATTTTCTGCTGTTGATGTGTCCGTTTGGCAGATTTGTCTTTGTCCAAATCTTCGTGTTAGTCTTCAGACTGAATATTTGCACAGGACTCCTGCTCTGTTTGACTTTGGAAATAAATACAGTTTAATTCTGCTGTCAATAAAGAGGTAATTGAAACACAGCCACTCAAATGTTGGAAATAAAGCACCTGAAGATAAACTACCCTTGGTGCTAAAGCTCCATTCCCGTTCCTGCCTCTTCCCCCGTGGAAGAGGCAGGAACAGGGAGGGGGCGACATTAGGGGAGAGGCTGTAACCTTGTGGTAAACTCAGAGACACTGTTGTGACATTTGTGTCTTTTGTTCTTGATTTCTAAGGCTGATTGAAAGAAGTGTGTTTAAAATGAACAAACAAGAACAAATCTTGATTGTGTTTCGTAGCCATGAAGACGTGATTGTGGAAAACCAGTGACAGAGTTCAGAAATGTGGGAGGCTTTCAGAAAGGGAGCAACACAATATGGGGCCTGTGATTTTAATTATGCGGTTGATCAGTCAGAGCTGGAGAAAATGGTTCTTTTTTTTTTTATAACAGTGGGAGTTCATTTTATAGCAAGGTGACTGGGGAACATGCCCCTTCTTTTTATGGTCATCATGTGTCTTGTGAAACACCTCAAAGGACTTTAGTGTGTGCGGTGAGATAGAGGGAGGAGAGCTTGGTTGAAGCTGTCGTCATGACAACACCAGGTGAGAGCGATGACATGTGAGCTGTCATCTGCCCGCGTCCTCTCACTGAGCATGCTGTCGTTCTCACTCGCTGCTGCCCATCAAACTAACAGCTCATTCTGCTGCCCTTCCTCGACAGCTCAGCTCCAAATTACTGATGAGGAGACCCGGAACTGCTCCGTTCGACCCGGTTCATGACAAAAGATTCTGTTCAAACATCAGATTTAATAGACTCAATGAAGGATTGTTTGCTTATTCAAGATGAAGGACAATTACTCAGAAGGTGTTGCAGTTATTTTCTTTTTGACATGTTTAGGTGTCTTTCTTTCCTTCTCAGCCTTTCATTCCGATTTCCAGCCCTATTTTTGATCATGTCTTCATTTTCTTTTTATGCAATGTGGGGGGATTGAGAGCAGTGTTGGTGCTTCAATGATTTGTTTTTTTTTTTACTTTTACATTAATTTTATTCTGTAAGAATCTTGGTTTCACAAAAAAGCGTTTTGTAAATACAGTTAGATTTGTTTGGTTTCATACACTGCAGCAAATGGGAGGAAGGCCGATCATATCTCAAAGGTTGTGTCTGGATTTCCTCCCTACTCCCCGGTTAGTGCACTATATAGGGAGTGTTCAAATCTACAATTTCCTGGACAACTCCCAGAATTCTCTGCAAAAAAACAATATGCATCAATGCTCAATCTATTAACAAATATTGTCCACAATGCATTGCATATGAACAATTAATCATTTGAAAAAGAATTTTGTCAATTCATTTTTTATAAACCCCCCAAGTTTTCATCACCAGAACACTGTGGATTCTTAAGTAGTCTTTGGAAAATGTTCATATTTATTAAGTTTTTACAACAAAAATGGGTGACATACTATTTGGCATTTAGGAAAATAAAGAAAAACTAGTGAGTATGTGTCCAAATTAAATTAAAATCCAGGGTACTTGATGGTCCTGCACTATATTGACTTTTAGGGGTCAGCGAGGAGAGAAGGATTTTGGACTCAGCCCAAGACAAGCTTACAGAATCCAGATTGACTGCTCTGTGACAGGATGTTGTAGGGATGTAATGTTTCATTTGAACACATTTTCATTTCATCAATCATATCATGATTAGTAGTTGTTGACACCATTCAGAGTTAAAATCGGTTTATTTTAACGATCCGATTGGATCCTATTTTCTGCCCTAAAGTGGATCCAGATCATCTTCATCCAAACTTCCAGCAGTGAGACTCAGACAGAAATTCCTGCTACTAAACAGTTTTCCAGATTCTTGGATTTCTTCCAGATCATCAAGTTAAATGAAATCTGTGTCCAAACCAACAAGTAAACTAGAATGAATGTCAAATCCATTCACATGTTTCCTAAAGTTCACCACTGTTGTTTTTCCACATCCAAAGAATCCAAAGGGAACATTCTTAGAACATTCTAGACACTGGATGGTCACATGACTTTATTCAAAGGACTGGAATGATGGACTGATCCGTGTTCATGACATCACACGTGTGTTGCCCGTGTTTATTCAGAACTTATTTTGTTTTATTCAAAGTAAAAACAAAAAACAAAACAACTCAAGAAAGTTATTAAAAAGTCATTAAATAGCAGCTTTTCTTTAAAAAATGTTTATGATAACTGATGATAGTAAATTAGGTATATTAGGTGTGTTTGCGGGGCCCAGATTAGACTGAGAAACCATCCCGGCTGTACCCTGCCTTCAGCCAACAGTAGTTGGGATAGGCTCCAGCATTTCTTGACCCCAAATAGGATTAATATAAATTGGACAATGCAATTTTTGTATTATAGCAATACATTATTTAATATGGCTCCATTTAAAAACTTCAGGTTGCAGTAAAGTCAAATGATTAAAACATAAAAAAGAAAAACCCAGAAACAGCAGAAAGTGAAACGAAACATAAAACAAACCAGACGAATGTAAATAATAAAGAGCAGGAATGCCTGAACAGATGTGTTGAGTTTTGTTTGAAGAAATTCAAAAATAAATGATACTGAAAATGTCAGGGGGGAGGAAATTCCAAAGGGGGGAGGCAGAGCAGCTCAAAGCTCTGTCCTCCATACTTGTGGACGGATGAGGAGGATCTGGGAATGTGGGCTGCTATGGTACGAGGGGGCGACTTCCAGAATGGCCTTGTGGGTAAAAAGCAAATGTCTTGTACTGAATGTGATGTTTGAGGATCCAGTGCAGTTGCTGGGTGGATGAGGTTGTTGTTATGATGAGTGTAGAACAAGCTGAAGCTTGTGGAGTTTTCTGGGGGGGACAAAACAGTGGGGTGTCGAGTCGGGACGTGATAAAACTGTGAACTAGGATGGTAGCAGACTGGGGGGGGGGTCTCAGATGGTTCATGTTACAGCGGTGGAAGTACGCTGATCAAGTGAGGCTGGTAACATGGGAAGAAACGTGCGGTTTCAAGGACAACATAAGACTATTTCCATATGAGGGGGGGGCTAAGGGTCTGATAAAATGGGGGCTTCGGTTATAGAGCAGCATTTCTGTTTTATCATCTGTGACCCATAATCTCTCTGTTTATTTCTCAATAGAACAAAAACATTGGAAGAATTTGGAATCACATTAAAGCTATGATTAGTTTACTTTGATATGCAGGTCAAAAACCGGTGTGCACTGGATTTTGCACAACATTGGGCTTATAAATGAGGTGCTATACTCAACTCCTTCTGTTAACCTTCCTCTCTTCCTCTCCCTTTTCTTGCATCTTCTCTCCTTCCCATCTTATTTTGCTCGTATTTTTTAAGCCAAAAAAAGCAAAGGTCAACCAGGAAAAGCATACAAGGTCACAGAGGACATTCTTTTCCAGACAAAGTAACATCCAACATGGAACTGACACTTGCATGACTTACTCTAATAGTTCACTGAAACAGTTCAGTGTTGTATTATGGACATGCTATAAAATATAAGATTGCCCCGAGCATTTTATTGTTTTTTCTATTTGAAACAGATGGGTCAAAAAAAAAGTCTCAGCACTAATTACTTATCATGAAAATTGGGAAACCTTCTGGAGTAAATGAAACAATTCAAGCATGACTGGAAAGCAGTTTCCTGGTGTTTTAGGGCCCTGTTGGCTCACTCTTTGAAGCACTTGCAGCATGTTTTACATTTAGATATCCCCGCCTTAGACTCATGGGATCTCACCATTGGTCATCTCAGAGTATTACACCACGATGAGGTTCAGACAGAGCAAACAAATGTCCCTGTCCTGACGTAATGATGAGCCAACAAAGCGTGAGCCACAAACAGCAGTCATCTCATGAGTGAACTTGAGATTTTTGTTCAAAATCTTTCTAGCATGAAGGCTTCAGGGATTTCCTGATGAGCGTGAGGAAGCCATGCATAACACCTACATCAAATGTAAATGCAAGTTTTTCAGCAAACTCGGCAGGTGGCTGCACGGAGCCATTTGTAATCGTGAGGCTCCAGTAGTATTTTTACATGCGTTGTGGTGGCCACCGAGGTTTCAAGAAAAAGTTCAAATTAAAAGGAAGTTTTTTTAATTTTTTTTTTTACATCGATCAGTGGCTGCCCGGGCACATCTGGAAGTTGCACGGTGGCAGTCCAGGGACAGGTGGGTGGCAGGAAGGCAGCAGCGTGATAAATGACTGATGGGAGGGTCTCCAAGGTCCTTGCATGGTGGCAGCTGTATTTGTGACCGCAGCGTTTGACCTATCAGTATTAATAATATGCAAGGTGAAAAGTGCACAGAAAATTCATTATTCAAATAGCTTAGTTTATTCCCAAATAAAAGCTGTTTTGAAATCCACTCTCTTGTTAAATTATCCCCTTGTGGAATAGAAACACAACTCATTAATAAACAACACACTGTGAAAAATATTTAGCAGCCTAGTATTCCACTAAAGTTGAGTCCTGAGAATAATTTGAATAGCAATGCAGCCTGGCTGACAGTTCTTTAAGGCTATGCTTCTGTGAACCTGGTGAGTTGGTGTGAATTGCAAACTGCTCCTGTTGTCCTTTTCCTTGTCTGCTTGAAGTGCCGTCTACAACATCCAGAGCTGCATTTGGTCCTTTGTTTTCACCCCACTGGCAGTTCCTCATGTGAAAACAGTCACCCATTAAAAGCTGCTGATGACAATCCTGTAGCAAATTCACTCGGTTGAAAAAAGAACAATTAAAGGGGGAGCTCAATAACTTATCTGAAGGGGTCAGTGTTTCACACAATATGTTGGTAAACCCGATTCCTCCCCTGATGCTCCACCGCTACTCTGTCCAAAATCAATGTAAAGCACAGAAACAGGCAAAATCATTTGTATCTCTAATGAAAGAGAGGCTCTGCCTCAATTGAGCTGAAGGAATTGCTGTAATTTTTTCTCAGTAAAAGAACAACCCGTCAGGAGCTGTCCTGTCCATTTCCACTAGACCCATCACTGATTGAAAAGGGCTCCAAAAATCCATGATGAGGTGTGGAATTACAGACAGCTCAAGTCAGACAATCTGTTGTGGTGAAGGAAAAAAAAGCTGCATATCCAAAACAGCCCCTTAGCCTTGTCAGCTGGGTATATTGGGTAGACTTTGGCTTCAGTGCTTGAAATATTTCTTCTTGTCTCCTAATATGAAACTGCTGTTCAGCAGCGCTGCTGGAAACATCATGCCATTGACTAGAGGGCCAAAATCCATAACCCGCTATGGTTATGATCACATTGCATTAGAGCCTGTAAATATTTAAAAAGATTTGAATATCGTAGCTGTTTTCTGCAACAAAGGCAACATAACTATTTCAACAAGGTTTGCGCCGACAGCCAAGAATGTGTTTGTCTTGTACAAATAGAGCTACTGTTCTGTGCTCGATCTATATTACCGAGGACTGATGTTATTCTTCTGTGCCAAGTCTTTTGGTCCCAAGCCTTTCAGTGAGGAGGAAGCAGGAACATTCTTATTGTGATAAACGGGTTTCTACGTCACCATTTTTCAGGCTGATCTTTTCCTCTTTTGAGTGGAATTCCCACTGAATTTCTCCATTTTACACAACATACCCGATCCGTGATCGAAATAGCAATAGTTTCACTGTGTTGAAGAGCTGTCAGAGCAGCGTAATTGCACCATCAGAATACATTATTTATGCCTTATTAATCCACAAAATGTTCCGATTGCAGAATCATTGTATTTTTCTCCTGATGTTGTGTTTTTCAGATCTTTGCAGAGCAATGACTTTACTTTTTGATGTGCAGTCAGCTCTTCTTCACTCTCTTTGTGAACTCTTCGACAGCTCCTTCTTAATGTTTTTAGAGAATCCATAAATGCTCCAATGTCTGCCCTCAACCTCCCTTTTTCTTCTTTTTCTTGCAGCTCCACACTGACCTCGATAAGGGGGACAGTTTGGTAAAGTACACCCTCTCAGGGGATGGTGCTGGCTCCATTTTCACGATTGACCAAACGACAGGGGACATCCATGCCTTAAGGAGTCTGGACAGGGAGGAGAAGCCTTACTACACCCTGCGTGCCCAGGCTGTGGACATTGACACCAACACCCCCCTGGAGCCCGAGTCTGAATTTGTAATCAAAGTTCAAGATATCAATGACAATGAGCCAAAGTTCTTGGAAGGACCGTACGTAGCCAGCGTTCCTGAGATGTCACCAGTCGGTAAGAACTGATCCACACTCCTGAGAACACTGTGCAGCAAAAACTTATTTCTCCTTTTGAACCAGGGATCACACTGAATTCCGTTTCAGCACAACCAGAGGGGTAGCAGTGTTCTCCCTAACAGATTTTGACATTTCCGAGCTCCGTTTTATTCATGGTGTGCCCGGCGTGCATTTCACAGCTTTGTCTCTACACGTTCCCCCCAGGGAGGACAGATCAAGGTAATTCACTGGGAGAATGGTTCCTCTTGATGTGAATAGCAATGAAACCCTCAAAACCTTAACTTTTGCAGTCTCCAGAGGATGGTTAGAAAGCAGAAAAACACAGCCAAGCCTCAGCCAAAGCAAAAGTTCAAGCATCTTGTTCACTGTAAGACAGAAGCTTTCAAGTTCATAGAAGCAAAAAAGAATTCCATGTGAGAGGAAGGAACGCAGATTAAAAACCTGAAACTGTACAGAACCAACCAATTTGATAGTTATTCAGGCCTTTAGGGTCTGGCTCAATAACGCTTTCATGAAGACACTTTCAACTATTGCTTGGTGTCTATAGAATTCACTCTTTTTCCAAAGAAATCAAGTATTAACATCTTGTCAAAGTCTGTTCCGGTTTTCACAGCCTTCATTAAGCTGCAACACTTGATGTTGAGAATAAATGAAACATGCAACAAAACGGATCCTCTGTAACAAAGGTTAAATAAGCATGCCTGTTCATCTTCTTTCCTCTTAAGTCTTCTCTGATCAGGCATGGTGGGGTTAAGTACCATAAAAGCAACTTGGTTAAGGTTTTAAAGGTTCATGATTTGGCTTATAATACACAGTTTTACCGCATTAACCCTGCACACTCCCAAAGGGTTGTGTGGTATAATGTGATTCCAGGGCATTCAGACATGTAATCAGCATGTGATAAATTAGGAGTGCGTTTGAGAGTGAGTAATTAAGACATGTTATGCCTCTTTTTTCATTTGGCTGATAGAAGCAGAAGAACAAAAGAGTCTTAAATCAAAACAGCAAAGGGTAACGTCGTTCTAACTTCATATTTCAGTGTGAAATTAGTTAATAAATTGCTCCAATTCCCTGCATATTTGTAAGTTTTAATGATAATGTATGCGTGTTGTGAATGGTATCAAAAGTGTGACGATATAACCAAGGGGAAGACTGTTTATCTTAAAGGATGCAAACGCAGAGGATAACTTTTGATAAATGCATCTGGAAAAATGAGAGAAGAGGGTGATACCAATTAATAAATGGACATACTGAGACTCCCACTGGATTTTATTAGTCCCATTCGGAGACAATATTAAAGAAGTACACAAGGCAAGGAAAGCAAAGGATGTATACTTTCCTAGTTTCAGTTACCTTTACTGTTAAAAATAAAGATGGATGAAAGTTCTGGTCACATGACCAAAGTATATTTTGAGAACTTCTTTAAATTCAGTTTGAGCGAGAACATGACATCATTTTGTTTTTAGAAAATCAAAATCAAAGTCAGCTTTATTGTCAAATATGCTGCATACACAAGACCTACGGCACAGATGAAATTACTTTCATCTCCCCCACAGTGCAAGCAGCTTATAAAATAATAACAAATAAAATAGATAACAGTAATAATAAGAAGAATGGAATATCAATTGTGGCAGAGCAGAACTTGTAAGGCTGAACACCTTTTAAAGGTCCTATATCATCCTTTTCTTGTAAGTAAACCATATCCATAGATAATTTAGTACCTTTGGCACACTAAAGAAATTTTTTTTAAACAAATATGAGTTATTTTTATAGCTCTATTTTCTACCAGGAAGTAAGACGACAGAATCTCTGAGGCTCCGCCTTTCGCTCATGACGTCATCCTAGAGCCGGCCTCGGCAGCTTGTCTGAGTTTCTCCAACGAAAATGAACAATGTTCAAACTTTTGCTAGTTGGATGTGAATATTGTGCAATGGAAGCATTTTTTTAGCTTCACTGAGAAAGTGGGCGTGTGTGTTAGCCTGGGGGCGGGGCTGGCAGTGCAGACTTTACCTAGAAGGGGCTGTTCCTCACTTTGTGATGTCACAATGCGAAGACCGGCTTGTTTTCGTGGATTGTGAGGGGGCAGTGCTCAGAGAGCCGGTTTTTAGAGGAATACTCAGAAAGACGTGAAGTACCACCACTTTGGGGTTGTTTATAGTGAGGAATGAACATTATAATACACTTAGTTTAGAAAGTTCATTTTGCATGGTATAACCCCTGTAAAAGACGACACCATTGTCGTTAGTATTTTAGGTAGTTGGGAGCCTAAACTCTTAGGCCAAATAGTACTAAACCAAACAAATAAATGAAATGATAGTAATAAAAACTAATTATCAAAAATGTACACCAAAATCCTGGAAATAAAGCATAACAGAAAATCACAAATGAAAGGGGAGAGCCCTTCACACCAACACAATAATATGTCATAAAGAAACAGAAATATAAAACTACCTTAAAGAAAATTACAAATTAAAGAACAATTTAAGCTGCAGAACTGCACCAACAAATTGGTGGATAAATAATCCAGAAACAACGATACAGAATAATAACAACATTCATTATAACGATGAAGGTGTTAAACTAGAAAGAATGACACACCTAGAGATTGCAAAACAGTAAACGTAGATGGTCTGAGGTAGATACTCTGTGAGTCTGACTAAAACTCATGAAAGATGCTGACACACTGGGAGCTGTGGTGGAATAACTCTGGGATGTAAGTATGTGGATTTCAAAAGTTTCACAGAGTTTCACTTTGCACCTTAGACATGTAGGGTTTGCACCTTAGACATGTAGGGTCCTTGGTAGGGGGGGTGCTTGGACATCACTGCTAGCAAGCAGCAGATGTCCTCCTGGCACCCTACCCGCCAATTTTAACCGCACCTTAGACATTTAGGGCCCCTTGGTGGGGAGGGTGAGGGGACGTCACTGTGAGTAATCAGGAGATGTCCCCTTAGTGCCCTACTCGCCAATTTTAACTGCACCCCCCTTAGTACACACACCCCTCCCCCTTCAATATATACATTCCAACATAAACACACACACACCCTTTCAAACACACATACACGCACACACATTTTGCAAGGAAGGTGGGACCTGGGTCCATCTGTCCCCTACCCCTTCCCTGGTGGGGGGTGCGGGCCCCTTGGCGATGGCGGCCGTGTCCCTTGGGTGCTGGCTCCCTGGGCCTGGCGGTGCTCTCCTTCGCATGGTGGGGGGGTTCATATTACACCTGAGCCGGGGGTGTTCGTGTCCCTGGGGGGTGGGTCCTGGTCCTTGCCCCTGAGCGCTGGGCCCCGCCAAACTTCCAACATGGCCGAGCCTGGTCGAGCCATATTTATAACACCCCTTGTGGGCCCTCTTTTTTCCCCGGGCTTCCCCCCTCCTGGGCGGGGGCGGCGGGCCCCTGCCTTGCTCCTCCCTGGACCAACCGTGGGCCGGGCGGATGGCTGCCTGGAGTGCGGAGCGGGTCTCCCTTGGGGGGTCCTGGCTCGTACCTGGGGTAGGGGCGGGGGGATGCCCGGAACTCCTGGGTGGTGGTGGGGTGCTCGTCTGGGGCTGTGGGCATCCTTCTCCGGGGGGGCTGCTCTCCTGGTTGGGCTGGGGCGGCGCTCTCTTTCCCTCCGTGCCTCCCTGCTCTCTGGCTCTGGGGGCCTTGCGGCGGTCCTGCTGGCCCTGGCCTGGGTGGCGGGCTTGGTCGCCCGGACGGCGGTTGTTCCCTGCCGGTTCCCGTGTGGCGTTGGGGGGATTTCGGCTGCCGCTGCTGCTGCGGTGGGGGTCTTGGGGTGGGGATGGCTGGGCACTCTCCCTCCTTCTTTCCACGTTCCACCATCCATTTTAGAAGAACATAAACACTCACCTGAGCACAGGTGTTAGCTCACCTTTGCACTAACAGTTTGCATGATTGAATGACTGAAAGATTTCACACTAGTTGGTTTTAAGGCATAAGTATGCGTGTGAACACTATCTGTTTTGTGTACATGTCGACAGGTGGAAATTTTTGCAGCTAGCAGGTGTGTTTATAACATTTGAGTGTGTGTGTGGATAGGCCCCGCCCTTTTTGAACTACATTTGAACCTTACCATAATGATTAACAACCAGTAAACTTGTTGCTTTATGCTGCTTCATGGTCTTACCCCCCTTCCCCTCCTATTATCACCCTCCTACCCCCCCCCTCTTTCTAACGTCCCTCTCTCTTCTTCCCTTCTTTCCTTTTCCGTCCGGTCCAACACCAAAGATTTTCAAACATGATTGAAATTAATAAAGTTTGGCCTCAATTACAAAAGGGGTTTATTCAGACATACCTTTGGTTTGTCTGAAGATTAATAACCCCTCTTGTTAAAGTAAAATATGTCCAACACAAGAGGCCCTCAGCTCTCATCTGTCTGCCTAGCTGTTGGACAGGACAAGTTAAAAAAAAAAAAAAAAAAAACAGTTTCACAGAGACAGTCAAAGAGTTTACTGCTCCGTCTTCTGAAGATGGCATCAGATGAAGAAGGATCTAGAGAAGAAGAGTTTGTCATCATCCTGGAAGAAGAATTCCACCTGATTTGTAATTCTTGAGGACGTTTTTGGATTTAACCCGGAGCGCTGTAATAGACGGGAACTGGGCTGGGATGCGGCTGAAGCCAGGTCGAGGACAGACAACGTAGACTTGACTTGAGCTTGGACACAGGCTGGAAGAAGCGGGAAAACCAACTGCTGAGCTGAAATGAAGACACCAGGTGTCAAACATGCCGGGGGAACCAGGTGAGGAAGGACTGAAGTTAATGGAGAAAACAGAGAAACTGGAAGACTAAAAAACTATATATTAGAACATAAAAAAAAAAAACGCCCCTCTCACCCTCCGCGGGTGGTTTCTCCTCCAAGCTCGGGTCTTCTACCAGAAGCCTGGGAGCTTGAGGGTCCTACAGTATCTTAGCTGTTCCTAGCACTGCGCTTTTCTGGACTGAGAGGTCTGAGGTCTTTCCAGGTATCTGTTGTAGCCACTCCTCCAGCTTGGGGGTTACTTCCCAGAGTGCTCCAATTACCACAGGCACCACTGTCACCTTCACTTTCCAGGCTTTCTCCAGTTCTTCTCTGAGTTCCTGGTATTTCTCCAGTTTCTCATGTTCCTTCTTCCTGATGTTCCCATCTCTTGGCACTGCCACATCCACCACAACGGCTTTCCTCTGTTCTTTATCCACCACTACAATGTCTGGTTGGTTCTCCATTACCATCCTATCAGTCTGGATCTGGATCAGGATCTTTGCCCTCTCATTCTCTACCACCTTCAGAGGTGTTTCCCATTTTGACCTTGGGGTTTCCAGTTCATATTCTGCACACATGTTCCTGTATATTATTCCAGCCACTTGATTGTGGCGCTCCATGTATGCTTTCCCTGCCAGCATCTTACACCCTGCAGTTATGTGATGGATTGTTTACATACATATATATATATATATATATATATATATATATATATATATATATATATATATGTATTAGATTTATCTGCACTTTTTCAGATGCTTAGAGCTTACAATGTGTCCATCATTCATTCATACTTGGTGATGGCAGAAGCCTGGCTGCCAGCTCTTCACCGGGACATTCATACACATTCACACACATTCACACACCAGTGGAGCCACACTGGAGGCAGTGAGGGTGAAGTGTCTTGCCCAAGAACACAACAACAGTTGGCTGGGGGTAGCGGGGATCGAACCGCCGACCCTTTGATAATTGGACGACCTGCTCAACCGCCCGAGTCACTGCCGCCCAAAACAATGACGATGGGTGACCTCAGCTGGGATGAAGATGGAATTGAAAGAGTTTAAAATCAGGCGGGAAAGTGTGTGAAATATGAAGGACTTGAACCTTTGTTAGCTGATCGGTGATTATTTTTTCTGTGTCTGATGAAGATGGTTTACACCTGAAAGAAGCTGCGTTCAAAGCAGACCCCACCCTCCCCACTGCGCTGGCAGGATTTTGAATGTGGGCTAGTCTGTCCATCAACAGCTGCCTCACTCCTGCAACCTTTGTTTGGGTTGAAATTTAAATGTTCAAATGAAGAGATGCTAAATAATAATTGGCAGTTGGAAGTTGAGCTGCAAAATCACTCCATAATCCCTTCTTGGTTGTGAAAAAGCTTATTCCTGACTACTGTAAAGAATTCAGAGGACTAATTAAGAGATTTGTAATTACTGCTAAATGAAATGTCTTCAGCTTAATCAGGTTGATGGTTTCACTGCCTGTCTACAAGTGTACATTTTGAGTTAATATGTTGTTCATGTCAGACTCCCATGTGGAAGAAGATTGCACCAACTCTTATCCCGTCTGCCTCACATTTAAACGTAAAGTATTGTGTTGCGTTTCGTCCCGGGTTAATCATTTCCCCTCAAACTAACTGCTGCATTATTTCACTGAATACTGTAATATCTGATCAAATTAGAGATTCTTTTTCAACTGCCGAGAAAATTGAAAGCATGCTTTCAATCAAGCTGGCACTCACTTTCCATTTCCATAAAAACACAAATAAATTGATTCAGCTTTTTTCTGACCTCATGCTTATATAAATGCTGTTTTCTGTTGAATGTGTAGGAGTCAGCGAAGCTTGAAGGCTTTGAAACTTTCCCTCCATGTGAGCTTATACTGCTTCTCTCTTGCATTAATACAAACAGTGTTTTGTGTTATCTAATCTATTGTATACACATTTGGCATTATGCAAGCCCTCTCTGGTATGTCAGGCATGAGTGAGGAAGGATTGAGACTCTAATCTGTCTCCGCCCAGTGTTTTAATTCCATTGTTAACACCCGCTCAGACAGCAAAGCTTCTTAATATACCAGTGACGTGCGGTGAGGTTAATGGCTGGTGAGGCACTGACGTCATCAGTCAGATTTACAAACATATGAACCATACTGAGTAACTTATTCACCATTTAATTGACAACAGTTAACGTGTTTTGTTTAAAATATCATTTCAACATGTTTTTTCATATACAAACTGCAGCATAGAAAAAAGCACAAACCTTATTATCATCTTACCTTTACTTGTAAATAAAGCCCATATGCCGCTCCTTCTGAAGAAAATGACTTGCCGCTTGCTATCACTTCTTCTATTATTTTTAGCGTCATAATCTCAGGGCTCATCGGCGCCCCCTAACTTGAGGCACGGGGACTTCTGGCCTCACCCAGTTGCTTTTTTGCCGGCGTTTAGCGTTCAGCACAAGAAACACGTCCCTCACAGTTATTTATAAAAACAAACACTGTACATCATATACGTCTGTTAAATTATGTAAACTCAGCTCATATAGTACAAGTGATTGAACCGACATACAGAGAGACAGCAGTACCGACTGACTGCATAGGTATTGCGCAATCCAAGGTGAGGCTCAGCGGGCTGGTGCCTCATCGCACGTCACTTCTTAGTATCTGAACGGCAAATGCGGAAATTCAGCGATTTTGAAAAGAAAAAACACCCAAAAATTATACATTTAAATGGAAAATGACTGCAAAGCACAAATTACTGAACTTAAATATAATAATAATTGAATTTATTTTTCTCTTTTCTTCCCATAATGACAGGTGAGGCACAGCCTCACCTGCCTCTCCTGACTGCACGTCACTGTAATATACAGTGAAGAAAGCTGTTTACAGGCAACTGGGACGGTGCTGTGGTGTAAAATGAAATGCTGTCCCTCTGGTCAGCGTCTCCTGACTTCCATAAGCTTCCCACACATTCTGCTTTTCTCAGGCCTCCAAATTTTCAATCCGCCCTGCAAAGACGTCTTCCTGAGGAAACCTCTGGAAAAACCGGAAGCATTTGATTCTTCGCTTAATCTAAACACGTTGAAATAAATGATATTTCTGAGTAAAATGTGTTTTTAGTGCCTGATTGTAAAGGGAGATGAGCCAAGTCTCCAATGAGTAATTATTCTGTCCCTGTTGCTGCAGCAGTTTGGAAGGCTGCCATGTTATTACTCTTCTGTGCTCCTTTATTATCTTAATGGTTGCATTGTTTAATAAATGGTTAAGAGAGTGTTTGTCTTTTTGCAAGTGTCAAATGGACAAAACTAGATTTTTAATGGAGAAAAAAGCTCTCCACATAATTCTTCCTGTTCTGCATAGCTGCAAGCTTTTTAGCCAGGGTTAGCCTCTGCATGTAGAAGAGGTCGCTGTGTAAGCAGATCGACTTCAACAAACGAGGAGACCGATAAACTCCCGTCTTCCAACTCCTGACAGGAACCTACGTGACGCAGGTGACAGCCACTGATGCAGATGACCCCACTTATGGAAACAGTGCCAGAGTGGTCTACAGCATCCTCCACGGCCAGCCGTACTTCTCTGTTGACCCCAAAACAGGTAAAAAAACTTTGCACTCAAAAGTTAAATTGTTGGGTATTGAGTTTGCTTTGATTACTAAACTCCATAATTACCTTAAATTTGATTTCTCACTGGCTTTTGTGGAAAGGCACCAATAAAAAAATGAGCTTTTAGGCTTTTGGTCTGCCACCTTTTAAATGAGACATTGGAGTAAAGCGAGCATACTGACATACCAGGATCTCATTTCATCCCTATAGGGCATCGAACAAATCAGCTGCCAAAGCAGGCTATGTTTTGAAATGACATGCCAGTTGGATTAAACAACACTGGTTTCTATCAAGCAGCTCAAATATGAAACATTTAACATTGTGAGTTTATATGAGGAAACAAAAAGATGACGATAAAGAAAGAAATATTATTGAATGTTGGGTTTCTGTACTTTAATTGGTTGCTCAATAATAACTGCAACAATTACATCTGTGGCTGTGTTATAATGAAATCTCAGCTTCTCTATTGACGCATTTTAAAAAAGTAGCTGAATTCAAATATGGGTATGAGTGTCCTATGGGGGTTGGGGGGGGGGGGGGGGGTACCAGGTTTAAATCTGGAATGACATCAGACGGCCAGTGTATGCAGATCATGTGCTGCCCTTGGCTTCTATTCTGGGGCGATTCAAAGCATATGAAAATAGGTTGATGGGAATCCCAGCAGCAGGTCGCGTGGAGTCTGTCGCTCTTCGTGCTACTCATCCCACAGCTCTGCAGAACACATACTGTGACTGCATTTCAAACTGAGGCTGCACACAAAAATCAAACTGTCAAAGCAAATGTTTGCCCTGCTGGGCCTGCTGCTAACTCCAAACACACACAAAAAGGAGAACAAGCCAGAGAGGTAAAGGCAAACAAGTGGAGTGGGAAAACAACAAGATTCATAAACCAGCTCACATGTCAAAGGCACGCTTGTCTTACTGAGAAAGACGACAGATGATTTCAGTTTCACAGCGTTCACGCAGATCAAATGGGACGTCCTTACCTTATTAAGGTGAAGAATGGAAACAGGGTGTGTACTCATCTGTGTTGTGTTCTCCTTTTTTGGCCTGCTAACCCACAACTCACCAAGCTACAAATGTGCAGCAGAAACCCTCTCTGATCTCTGGGTCTCTGATCTTCAAGTGAATCATTATTAGGGCTCACTCGTGCTCAGGACTGAATGTCAAGTGCTTCCAGTTTGTGCGATGACCTCCATTTCAGTTTTGGTCAGAGCCACTCCTGCAGCTTCTGCTTGGATCCAAATGTGTTGTGCATTTCCAGGTGTATTCAGACCTGAATGTATTTCTGGGAACCTTGTGTTTACCACTCTTTCCCTTTGTCTGTTTATCTCCCCATCACTGTCTTCCTCTGCCTCCTCTTTTTCTTTCCTCCATTATCTGTATCTCTCATCCATCTTGCTGAGCACCAGGGGTTATAAAGACAGCCTTGCCCAATATGGACAGAGAGGTGAAGGAAGAATACCAGGTACTAATCCAGGCCAAGGACATGGGAGGCCAGCTGGGAGGACTGGCCGGGACTACGATCGTGAACATCACCCTCAGCGATGTGAACGATAATCCACCTAGGTTTTCAAAAAGTGAGTGGGCTTTGTGGGAAATGAAAGCACCGGTGTAATATCTGTTAAACTTAAAAGTTTGGTGGAGATATAATGAGGCAGGAGACCTTACACTGGTTCCTGCATACTTCCATAATGTAATAAATAAGGTGCAATTACAGCAGCATAGGGGGTATTCATCATTTCTACTCTTTGTAATTGCTTTTCATTATTTGTCATTATGCGCTGCAGCAAGCGATGGCCTGTTTATTCAGTGTGATTGCATCTAAAGCTACAACTCCTGGTGAATAAACCCGGGTTGATGTTTTTTCACTCATGGGCGCCCTTCTATATTTAGATGAGATTTGAGAATGTTGGTGCAGCATCAAGGATTAAGTCAGTGTATTTAAACTCTGCATTTTGTTCAGTATCTCACATAAGCTGCTAAACCAGATTATTTCGATTGTACCGTTTAGCAGGTCATGTAAGAAGCCAGACTGAGAGGAAAAACATTATGCTGAAAATCATTGATCTGTGAAAGCTCCTCTCCATACTCAGAGTACAGCTGCGCAATAAACTGGCTGCAAAATCTATCTGAGGATGAACCAGTGAGTGTATATGACAGGAAAGCGAAAAACGCTGTTTTGTATTGATGCCGCCTCTCTGCGCGTTTTGAGGTGACACCAGCCGGTCTCCTCTGAATGTAAATACAGTCAGTCGGACGGTCAAGCTCCTCTGGCAGCGAGGAAAAGATGATATTTCCATAATGCTGTCACAGCACAGCGGTTTGGGCCAAGTATAGTGGCTTGTCGCTTCCCTTTTTGTCTTTTCCTTCCCATAAGGGCTTACAGGTTAACAAACGCGTGCTACTCATGTGTGCAAAGATTTCAGTTTATTAAACCGCTGCCTTGTTATTAAGGCTTAGTTATTTCAAAACTGTCAGCGCTGGAAAGGCTGCAATTGTCTCTAACAGCTCGCTGCTTTCAAAACATCTAAGTATCAGCTATTTGTTTGCCTCTAATAAAAAGCATCTTTCTCAGCTGTGGTTCAGTGATACAGGACGCAGTTCTCATCCTTTCTTCACAAGCTTTAAACCGCCGGCCTGTCATTGAAAGTTATTTCCTTCTTATTGAATCTGCGGCACTCAGACTCATCCAGAAGCTTTTTCCAGCCAACCCTCGGATCACCTGGGAGGCAAAAACTAAAGTTGACAGTAAAACAAAGGGATGTGAGACGGCATCGACCTGTAAGCCCCTCCCAGGGGGGGCACTCACTGAAGGAGAGGCGACATCTCCCACTCGTAATTAGCATCAGTTGATAACAAAAATAATAAATTATGTCATTCCAATTAAGGTACATTTTACACAATGTAAGTTTTCTGAATGCTTGAAGATAATTGAGCATATCTATGATGTTGGGAGCTATTTTCTTTTTATCAAAAGAGTTTTAATGTTTTGTAAAAACTTAAACCTGTTTAACCTGGCAGGGATGTTCGTGTAATTCTTCTTTAAAACCAATCTGTAGTTTTTTTTATCATTGAATTTGGAAGGTGGTGCATCAGATGGCTTTTGCAGTGTTTAATCATTCTAAAAAAACACAATTTACCCAATTAAATTTTAAGAATTACACAAATGAAGCCACTGACCAGTTTTTTTGTGTAAGTTCTGTTTGATCCAGGAGAAGGCATTCTGAACTAATGGAGTTTTTGAGCTTCTCACAGTTCAAAAACATGCAGGCCAGTTTGACTAGAGGTTTTCTATTTACCATGGGTGTAGGAGAGTCCATCTTGTTTATCTCTGACTCTGTGATGGACTCCAAAACTGCCGATCATCAAAGGCCCCACCAGCTCTGAAAAGGATGACGCTGGCGAGGAAAATGGATGGTTAGATGGATGAACGGCTCACTCCGCCTTCCAGGTGTAGGCACCAGATTTGTAATGCAATCGTGAAGTTGTAATTTCTCTGGCACAAACAGAGACTAATCTTTAAAAGCGATCGGAGAGAGTGAAGTGAGGCAAAGAAAAGATGAATTTCCTTCCACTCCAGGTGTAAGTGATAATCAGTCAGTCTTCTACTTTCTTGTTTGCTGATTTCTTCCTGAAGCTTCTGCTGTTGCAAAAAAAAACAATAGTCAGAGCCCAGGGTTGTTTGTGGTTATAAAGATGTGGTCCCCGGACTCAGAGATGCCTAGAGGCAGATACTGTGGGACTTTTTTTGGTTCCATTTGTCACCATTGTTCTCAACTCCGCCCCTTTTGACAGGTTTCTTTCACCTAAGAGTTCCAGAATCTTCCGCGGTGGGCTCTGCCATTGGCAGGATCAAAGCGCATGATCTGGACATCGGTAGAAATGCTGAAGTGGAGTATACGATCGTGCCAGGTGATGGTGGCACCGTGTTTGACATCACCACCAACGAACACAACCAAGAGGGCATCGTCATTCTCAAAAGGGTAAATACCAATGATTCTTAGAGGATAAGGTGAACGTGTCTGGAATAAAATAATGTAAAATTGGTCATTTTCACATGATAGTAAAATAAAACTACCCTACATCAATCCGAATAGTATTTTCCAATGTTGATCATGATCAATTTACTTCATTCTGAAACAGGTCATAATGGTATAAGTCGATTTGATTACCAACTCGCCACAAACAGATCCATCTGGTTGGATCGTGGGAATAGAAATCAATTAGGTAGATTAATCGTTACAGCCCTAATATGGACGAGTACATTATTCTCAGAAAGCCAATGATCTGCATTTAATTATGTTTAATCATGTTATCTTTGCAGCATAAACAGGAAAACTGAACATAGACCTCAGGTCAGACAGACGTTTTTGGTTTAATTGCTTTTTCATATTTAGGCGAGTAGATGTCACTACATTCTCTGTTGCCTGCAGCTTTTTCTCCCTTCCCCCATGTGTCCTTTGAGGACTTTTGTAAGAAGAAACATCAAGTCATCATCTGAACACTGCATTTGAACTTAAGTGGTTCTTTCATGTTTCAGCAGCTGCCGAAATCCTGTCCAAATCTTTTTGCCTCAGCAAAGAAACAGATTTCCAATGTAGCAAAGTTGGAGTTTGTCTGCTCTTGAGACTTTAAAAAGGGAAAGTTATCGCACCTGACAGGGGATGGGCGAGGTTGGATGTGACATAACAGACAGACAGCATCTTGCAGCTGCGTGTGCATATAATTACACAGTAATCCTCAGTGAGCTGGAGGAGGAGGGCGGGTTCGCATCAAGGTGTTGTCATTCCCAAAGCAACTGTACTTCTTCTCAATTTGCCATTTGCTTAGTTAGAGGGAAACTTAAAATCTACCAAGTAGCATTTCCATCATGAACTTTTTTGCACTATACTTGAGGTTACTCTGTAGTAGAGCTCAGAAGTGTTCTTCAGTGGATGAAAGTGCATCCATGGATAAAACAATAGAGAGAATTTATTTTCAGGAACGCGTGTCACTCTGCAAATCTGTGGCAGATGGGAGGGCAGAACCTGTGATCTCTCACTCATATTTGAGTCCTTGCTGTCTGTGCCATAAAATACAGCACAGAGCAATGGCATAACTCTCTCTGAGCGCCTGAGCTATAGAAAGCATTTACTTAGCATGTCAGGGCTCATTTACGACACCATATGTTCCTATGGATTAATACATCTGCTGCACGGTGACCCACAGCAAGAGGTCTAACAAAAAGATCTCATTCAATAGCAATGCCTTTTCCCACATAAAGCGTTTGTAGGACCGTGATGTCACTTAATAGAATGACAAGTGGCACAGAAGTGCTTGTGATATTAGAAAATGTATTACTCCCAGGATGAGCCCTCAGAGATCTATCATCTCATTCTCAAAAGGGACTCGCAACTGCCAGAGGTGAGGATAAAGGACATTACAGCCTCAGAGTACATTGAGAGCGAGGAATACAGTAGCTCAAAGTGGAATGAATATTATTTAAAATATAGCTATTCTTTAATGAGACTTGACAGGCAATCAATATTATTTTGTCTAAATGTTAACAAAAAATGTTTTTAAAAAATCCTTTCCCAAATCTTAATTTAAGAACGTCAGGATCTTTTGTCCTCAAGACTTTAAAAGAGAGAACCAACCACGGATGAATATTTCATTCTATTTTAAAAATACCGTAGTCTAAGTCTTCAAATAGTTCCATTAATAACCATAAGCGTATTGAGTGTGGATATGGCGGTTCCAGAGCACCAACTTTATACTTCACAGCACAGCCAGTCAGTGATTTCTTCCATCAGTCTTAATGTCAGCCTCTATAATGCGGTCACGGTCGTCAGGTTCATCAAATCCTCCCCATTAGAAGTATCTCTTCATTTGTGTACACGTCCCACTCTGCCATGACCCTCTACTGAAGAAAGGCACGGCTAAAAACACGGAAAGCCGTCCACTCCAAACACGCCAACAGTATTAATATCCTTCTCACCCTTAGACAGGGTTGTACAAATCACCATTTTAGTTCCTTCAGACTTTAAAAGCATCCAGCCTGATGGCAGTAGGTGGGTAATAAGCTCTCAAAAGCACCATGTAGGTAAAGAAAAAAAAGGTCTCTGCATACTTTTATTAAGGTTTCAGCTCTTGGAGAGTAACACCCACAACTATAATTAAGGAAAGGATCAACAGTAAAAGTCATTCTACAGCTAAAAAAATAGACTGATTTTAGCTGAAAGTTGCCACAAAAAATGAGGTAAAAACTGTTAATTAAGTGTAACGGGGCAGCCTTACAACACATATTGACATCACATACGACATGTGGTTCTTCTATAAAATGACCCGACCCCAGCAACTTTTGACCGTTCTGCATCCTGGGAATACCGGTGGCTGGATGTACTAGTAAGTACGGATGGTTGCTACAAAGCTATGCACATTTTTCTTGAAATGTATGGATTGGTGAAGGATCTCTAGCCTCAAAAAAATAACTATTTGCTCATGTTTGCACACGTATGTTATACATATTACACCACTGCTGGGATGGCGGGCAAATGTTTGCACCGTCCAGGCAAACTTATAGAAACACGTCAAGGCAAGTGTTTCCTCAAAGAGAATCTGCTAGGATGCCCTCAATAAATGTCTTATTTGTACAAATACACACAAATAAGAGCTTTCAATCTGTTATTCAGGTACAGTCTGATGTGCTCTCAGAGGCCGTCCCACACCGATATCTTCTCTGGATTTCTTTTTGGCAGGATGTTGCTGACTCCTGTGGTGGGTTTAAATGCCATTTGTTGTCAGTCCTATTGAGTTTCAAGAGGAAAAAAGAGGAAAAGGAATGCCATGTGTGCATAATGCAGAAGCCCCAAACAATCTCTGCGATGTGGAGGAGAAAAATGCAAATGTCAGATTTTTGTCAGTAATGCTTTAATGCACAGATGAGATGGTTTTCTGATGGTTTCGCCATTTGGATTTGAAGGTTTTTGTGGCTTTTGAGTTCCATCTTATTAATATCTTATCTGGAAAAATAAGTATCCAGAATATTTATCAAATAAATGTTAAGTCTTCAATAGGAAATCTTGCACTTTCAAAAATCCCAACTTTAATGTGAGCAAAGAGCACGATGAAGACTCAAAATGGTTTGAACCCTGTAGGTGCTCTGCAACAGAACACAAAACAATCCAAAAGATAAAAAGGAATCCAAGTTTTTTCACCTTCAGTCCTGAAAGTTTTTTTTTTCTTCTTCTATTAGCGACAGTCTTACTCTGCAGTGCTTCAGCTTTTTTATACATATGCCCCGTCTGGGAGATCAAAAAAGTTGGTTACTCATTAAAATCTCCCTTCTATTCCAACAAAATACTTTAAAGGAGTTATGACAGATCTGTTTTTGTCTCTGGCTTCAAATCAGGCATAAAGAATATATTTCAGTTGATTGCAGAAGAAGAAGAAGAAAGACAAGTACAGCCACTTCTCCTAGTTTTTTTTTTTTTTTTTTGCCTTTCAGGGGATTTCTGATGTAAGTGTCTCAAGTCTTCTTTGGGGTAAATGCAAATCCCCGTTTGTTTTTCTGATGTATCAGATGGAGGTATTCGTTAACCAGCACATTTTTAGAACATGCCCTGGCACCTGAGTACACAAAGGTGTGTGAGTTTTTTGATCTACCAAAATACGCAACT
Organism: Oryzias latipes; assembly: GCF_053564925.1. Classification (NCBI taxonomy): domain Eukaryota; kingdom Metazoa; phylum Chordata; class Actinopteri; order Beloniformes; family Adrianichthyidae; genus Oryzias; species Oryzias latipes. The sequence goes on from NC_136256.1 coordinate 29,197,269, forward strand.
GAGCGAGTAACGGTAGGAGCTGCCCTGGTGTGCCGTGTGCACGAGCAAGCCTCACATGCCTCCCAATGTGAGGAGCTCGTGGCTCTATACATCACTGTTTAGGTGACCTTCTGGTTGGCGGTAATGAAATAACAGATAGAGGCTGTGTGCAATTCACATGTAAATGAAGACATCCATTTGTTTACATCATGTATACCCCTGACATCTCTTCTCCCATTGTTTCCCTCCTAATGTTTGATATGCTTCCATGACAACAATGGAGCATTGTGCTGCATTCCCTGCAGTGGAAGGCTCCTGCTCATTTTGGATAATTGGCCAAGCTCCCCCACAGTGTAATGCTCCAAACATGTGCTGCTGTCGGCGTGGGACTGTGGCATTAGCAGAGCACGGACACGGTGAGAGACAATGAGCGGCTCTCTGCAAAGGTGTGAGGAGAAGGTAGATAAAGATGAAGCCTCTGCGAGTTGTTTCCTGTGTTCCCAGAGCACTGACCCGCCCACAGACTTGTCTTGTGGTAGAATATCCCCGGAGAAAAGCTTGCAAATGTGCATAGACATTCCTTTCTGTGGCTCTCGCTCTTCTGTCACTGTCTTCTCCCCGCCTTGCACACACATGGAGACGAAAGCAAAAACACGGCAGGGCAGAGACGAAAGCCACATTGTGCACAGAGCACAGTTTGGCAGACCCCAAATTAGAGACTCAGGAAGGTTGGTCATGATAAGAGGATCAGACTGAGTAATGGGTTCAAAGGATGATCATCTGTTCCCCCGTCTGCTGAAACTGGGGAGAGGAAAAAAGAACACGGAGGCATTGAGTAGGTTTGCACATCCCATCTGCAAAACACAAGATTATGGGACACAATAGGTAAATCCACTGATGAATTCCCCGAGAAACCTGCAGACAAATGCTTGCATACATAGCAACACAGCGAACATGAGCAAGGACACAGCAGCATTAAAACTCTCCTCCATATGCATGGAGTGCTGCCCCCCACACGTCCACAGATTCTGCTGGAAAACCTTGGGCTGTTTTCTTCTTCAGTTTCAGTCCGATTAAACGGTTGTCCATCTGCATGTTTCATTTTGGCCTCCTGGGAGAGGAGGAGATGGTAGATACACATAATTGAAATGTGCCGTTCCGAGTCCTACAGGATGTGGCTTGTTTGACGACAGCTTGGGCGGTTCTGCGGTTCAGGGAATCCATTTTAATCCAACATTATATCCTCACTTCCCAAGCAGCCACTGAGCATGGAATACAATATGGTGCATCTCCAAATCCTTTGCCCCCAAAGTGTCAGAGGGATCCAAAAGAGAGTTGTAGGTGACTTATGAGTCACACATTTCTCACAGCTTTTACTTTGAAAGTGCTGAACAACTGATGACAAAGACAATAAGAGCATACTAATTGAGAGCATTCAGTGTCCTGCATTGCTTTGAGCTCACTCTGCCGAAAATGATGGTTCCTTTAGTTTTCTATGGTTGTTTAAGTGTCGTTGTGACCCTGCAGCTGAAGCTTGATCATTAGCTGCAGGATTTACTGTAATTCCTCCACTGCTGCTAACGGCCAGAGCAACACCCTGCACCGAACCACAGCCATCATAATCTGAACGGGAAGCATCATTTCTTCATCAAGGGTTTAATGCTTCATTGGCGTCATCCATTTAACGAGTTTGCTGCAGCGTTGAGAACAGACGTGTTGGATTGGAAAGCATTGTTTGGATTCTCTAACTCAGGCCTCTTTCGTCTTTGGATCAACTGCATTAGTTTGAATTATTGATAAACAAGAGAAGAGTAAGTTAGACAACACTAAGGATTGGGTTTCATTTCCTGTAAACATAAGTGCATTATCCATTGTGATGCCTGCGTTGTATTTCCTTGTGTGTTATCTGATTGTTAATGAAAGGAGAGAACCTCGTTTACAGACCACGTAGTTCATTTGTTGTAGAAATTCACCATTTTAACAGTAATGGGCAAAACATCCAGAAGATTCTTCAATAGATACATCAAATTCATGATTATTATCATTTTAATAATTTGTAAATTGGATTAGTAGATTAAGATATCCATCCATTTTCTGAACCCTTTTGGGGTCACAATGATGCTGGAGCCTATCCCGACTACTGATGGGGGGCGGTGGGGTCAGTGGTGGTTGTACATTGATTTACTCCCCCGGCGAGACCGCCCCCCCGGCAAAAATGAAAAATTCTGCATAATTTTCTTCAAACAACCTTTTCCTCGGTTTCAGAAGGGAGTAAGAGAAGAAAATGTTAAAGTTCCAAATGCTCGCACAACCTTGAGACAAACACAAAACATTCAAACAAACGAATGACAAAGTAACATTCAAAAAAACATTTCAAAACATAATTTTGGACAAATACAGAGAAATGAATCAGGGCATATACAAAAGGGCCAGGGAGGGGATGGGAGAGTGGAAGGATGTAATCTTAGCTGTTGTTGTCACTTTTATATTGTACTTGTGTTCAAGGATCAGATTACATAAGAATATTTTTTTCTGCTACTGTTCCAATAGTTCCCTGAAAGATGGTTAATGCTTTGTACATTTCTTTTTTTTCTTCTGGCATGAACAATAAACAACAATGTTACTACGGAGTTCCTGATTGGTCAATGTTCAACTATTTTAATGGCCGCACGTTTTGTACTAAGAGCCGGAAAACGGACTTGGCGGCACGAGAACTCAAAGGTTTTGAATGCGGAAGCTTGAAACTCGTCAAACGTGTCGACCTAAACTTTTTAATAGAAGTGGCTGTTTGAAAGCATGTTTCTGAGCCTGATGTGAACGTAGCACTAGAGTCAAGCAGGTGTCGAGGAATGATGTCACTCTGCTTTAGATTCACTGATCCTCATCAAAATGTGAAAAATCCTTTGAGAGACATAGAATCTGGTCAACTCTACTGTTGGCTGGTTTCTGTGCTTAGCAACAATTGATTATTTTCCAAAACCCTACAGACTAGACATTTTTAGTTAAGGTTGGTGAAAAGTTGGGAAAATACAAAAACAAGAAGTGGCACTCAGCCCCCCCCCTCCCATATTCTGAACATTCACACTTCCTAGAACTGCTCACCTCACATAGGAACCCAGCATCTCCTCTAGGAATACTTAAGCAGAAATCCCATCCATAATGTTGTCAGACAGGTGTAAATGTCAGCCACAAACAAGGAGCATTTTATTTGTTCCTGTAATTACAATGGAGCCATTTATGCTGGCGAGCCAGAGAGTTCTCCAGCAAAGAGAAATCCCAGCGCTTCCCTTTGGGGTGTAGTTAAAAACCAGAGGCACTGCAGGGATGCAGAAGAGGCCTCATTTTCTGCGTGGCAGAGAAAGTGTGGCTCTGTCTGAAAGCCTTCATGTTTATGTCACTCTAATTGCTGTTTGTCTTTTTGAGTTTTTCAGATAACAATGAGAATTTTCTAATTCCCGTGGGTGAAACAAAAGTATAGTTTTGGTGGCTGGTCCCCTGACGGTACACTGTCGCATTTAGTCTTGCAAAAATAAAAACACTACACTTGTCAGGAATCTGTTGGCTGCTCTGAATGAACAGATTATTGAGAGAAAGTGAATGAGAGAACAAAGGACAAAATTCTGACTGAAGCCTGAATGTCTTTGCAGCTCAGACCGAGACACAAACAGCTGAGATCTTCTGAGGCACTTTTTCTCCTGATAAGCTTTACACTTCCATTAATGGAAAAGTCAAATAAGTTTGTGATTGATTTCCTGCTTTAGAAGAAGCAGTTTTGCATTTCAAGAAGTCACAATGAGTCATCCTCCCAGCCTAAAGTGACATTTATGACTTCTGAAAGAACAACGTCTTCAGGGGTGATTAGCACCATTCCCAACAAAACTGTCTGGATTTCCATTATGCAAATAGAATCACCAGGACATTGTCAGTTTGAAAAGGTGAAAGCGGACTCAGACACCAGGTTTTTTCCTCTCCTCACAATCAATGACTTCCTTTTTTAGGTCATTAAGAGCCTGCAGTCTGATGTCTCTGTCAGAGTTGTCATTACTCGGCTGTTTTGAACTGTAAATGATTTTATCAGTGTTCTCAACAACTTTCATTCTAGCTGAGATGCTGTCAGGCTGTTAGCAAAAGAGATCCACTAATGAACTACTTGACTAAATGCAGAAATCAGAATGTGCAGTCTGAGTTCAGAGATCAAATGAAAGTTCAGCTGCTGTTAATTATTGCTACCAATAAAGGAAAATAAAAAAAACAATCGTTCATCGTTATGTATTGAAAAGTCCAGCCTAAAACACCAAATGTAGGTTAAAAAAGCCATCTATGGCTACTAGCCACGCCCCTTTTAGACTAACATACAGACCTGAGAGTTATTATTATAAACTTCATCCTCTTAATTCCTTAACCCCCTCTTTTTTCTCCCTTTTCTTTGCTCAGCTGTTGGACAGGATAAGTTCAGAAAAAAGTGTGGATCTGTTTACATTTGGGTTTTATCCAGTCTTGGTTCCTGCTTGTGCTTTCAGTTTTCCTCCACACCTGTTTTAGTTTGTGATTCTCCCCGCTGTGCCGTCTGTCATTCCGGTCAGAATGCATCCATGTCTGAGCTGCTCTCTGCCAGATTACAGTCAGCTGTCACTGAACCTGTGTGCAGCCGTCTGTCAGAAATAAAGCAGTTTATCAAACCAACTAAAGAACAGGAGGCATGAACCTGGCATCTGATAACATAAAGCAAGCAGCTTTTGCAACAGCTGTGATGGTTTAGACTGGAAACAGGTGTAAGGAATTTGCTGACAAATTAAGGGCAGAACTGAAAGATGGACCACTAAAAATTCTGAATAGAATACAAATACAAAAAAACAATCAGATTGGGAGATCAAAAAGAGAGTTCAGATTCAAAAACATAGAACATCCACACGTGCTTTGCCTGAAAACTGATAAAACATGTCAAACTTTTCTGAAATCTCCCCTTTTGTTGTTTTAGTCTGATTTAAATTTCACTTTTCCTCTTTCACAGCATCGTTTCTAAGATAAAAGTAAACTTTTAGTGCTTTAGACATCTTAAAAGAAAAATATTGAATTCCAAAAACATACATGCAACACTTCTTCAGTTTTCCCACCACTGAACATCAGAACCAATTTAGTATAACATATCGTCATGGACTGCAGAAGACAAATTCACATTAAGACTAATTTCAGTTTATCACATTTTTGATAAATGTTTTAAAACTGGATGAAGAACATTTTAAAGTACACATC